>NC_066581.1:354713631-355446341 GCF_024323335.1 Lathyrus oleraceus | reverse complement strand
TCGAAAGAATTCGTTGTATGTTATTAAGGAGTGGTAAAGTATCCATAACCAATGAACACATAGCAAGGAGAAGATCCAATACGAGAATGGAAAATTTAAATGCGCTAGATAACCAAAATTCTCAAAATCCATCAACCAACAATATAACACCCCCATTCTTCTTCGATAGGGGCGAACACGACCACAATGCACGTGTCTGAAACAGTTACATCTATGGAAAGTTCGATGCCAACATATTTGATTCCCCATACTGAACCAATTTTAACTTACATTGGGCCTAGGGGGCTCCACATCCCCACCAATTGTAAATGTTCCAAACAGGCCTTTGGTACCCCCTAGTTTCTCTATTCCATTTGCTGGTCGAGAACAGCCGTATGGAATGCCAACTTCAGTAATGGCAAGTTTACACAATATTGGTTTGACCTTCTCAGAACCAGTAGTTAACATAAACTCTCTAGTACAAGGGTATGGGGTTAACATGGGTCGAAACAGCCAATCTTCAGGTTAGAGACACTAGACACAAATGCCTAGCCTTACTAATAATTCCACAGTAGTGTGGAGATAACATATGGACGAAAGCAACCATGAGATGGTCCAAATGCTTACCTAAACATTGACCACCTTATTAAATCCTCTCATTCAAAATGAGGCTCAGTCAAATCAACAGATGACAGTGCAGGTGGCGCGAATGTCTGAATTCCTGGGTGCACCACAACCTCATCGACACTCTCTGAGGGATTGGGTAAGGGAAATCCAGGGGGAAACCTTCAAAGAAGACCTTACTATCAACCAGATCCCACAAAATCAACCGCAACCAGAGATGGTGAATCAGGAAGTAGGAGTCGGACCCCCTAGGATCGAACCAAAAATCCCCAGAGAAAGGGAGCCAAGGGTAGTAATGGTAAATAGAAACCAAAATGCCGATAATGTCATACGCCAGATTTGACATGATGATATGGCAGCAAATAATAATCTAACAACCATGGTCGAAAGGATTATGGTTCGAAATGGGGTATATTTTGGCCTTCGGAGGATAAATTATACATCACCTTTGTCGAAATTTATCCTACAGGCAGAAGCACCCCTTAGAACAAAAATCCCCAAATTCACTAAGTTCTCGGGGGATACTACTAAATCAACTGTCAAACATGTGGCTAGATATTTAATCGAGGCAGGAGACATTTCGAACAACGAAAGCCTTAGGATAAAGTTTTTCCCAAGTTCTCTCACAAAGAATTCCTTCACATGGTTCACCACCTTGCCACAAAGTTCGATTCATGCTTGGAATCAGTTAGAGAGAATGTTCCATGAGAAGTTTTACATGGGACAAATGAAGATAAGTCTGAAGGAATTAACTAGTATTAAACGAAATTTTACTGAGCCAATTGATGACTATATGAATAGGTTTAGATTAATCAAAGCTAGGTGTTTTACACAAGTGCTACAGAATGAACTGGTCGAAATAGCCGTTGGGGGCCTTGACTATTCTATTAGGAAGGAGTTAGATACCCAGTATTTGAGAGATATGGCCCAACTGGCTGATAGGGTTCGATAGTTAGAACGCTTGAAGGAAGAAAAGGATAGAGCAAATAAGAATAAAAGAGTAGCCTATGTCGATTTCAGCAATGATGATGAAGGATACTGTAACGGGCCTTCATACTTCGCCGAAAATGAAATCGACCTTGCTGAGTTGAAGTAGGGCCACCTTACGCGTGTAAGGTTTTGGCCCCGTCGAATGAATAAAAACCTTATTGAACCAGAAAAGAATGATAAATTTCCTAAGAAAACTTACACTTTCAACATTAAAAAATGTGATGAAATCTTCGATTTTTTAGTTAAGGATGGTCAAATGATAGTACCCCCGGGTGCTAAAGTGCCTCCTTTAGAACAAAGAAAGAAAATAGGTTTTGCAAGTACCATAGTTTTCTGGGTCATAAAACATCTCAATGTTTTCTTTTCAGGGATCCTGTGCAGAATGCCATCCAAGAAGGGAGACTCAAGTTTGGAGATAAACCTCAGAGCCATATGAAGATCGACTCTAATCCACTGCAAGTGGCTGATGCCCACTATACGGAGCCAGAGGAAGTGAACCTGGTCGAAGTCACTAACGATTTCTACATGACCGAAGTCATTGAAGACTTTATCAACGAACCTGTCATGGCTAGGATTTCTTAACATCTTGATAAGGAATCTTTTAGTGCCTTCATTCAGGAAGTTGCGGGAGATGCCACCAACAAGAGTGATGATGTCTTCGATGCTGGAATCACTAAAGATTCCAATCTGATGATAGTCACCAAGGAAATTGTTGATGGTTTCGTGCAGATAGATAAGGTCACTGAGGGCCTTAAATTATATTCCCAGAAGTTGGACATCATTGAAGATGTCAACATGGAGGTTAATATGGTTGATATATCCCAGGAGACCTCCATGGAAGTTGACAATGAATTTCAAAAGGAAAAATATAATAAAATCACCTTCCCCGAAGAGGATGAAACGCTGTCTGATTTCCTCCAAAGGTGCCAGAAGAAGTGATCAGAAGTCATGTTGTTCCCCCGGTGCAATGTTGTGTTCGACAAGAAGGCGGCCCAAAACCTCGAGGGAGTAAGGAGGGAGAAACACCAAGGGGGTCACAAAGAATTTCAATATCAACAGGTTGTTCAGCCCATAAGGGCTTTCGACCCAAGGAGATACTATGATCCAAGATGGCCGATGGTGAAGCTTGGTAAAGTAAAACGAAAAGGTCTTGCTACTAAACCAATTTCTTTCAAACCCAATGCTGAAGCTTCAAATGGGAAGTGGGTAAATCCAGTGGATGCCAGGAAACGCAGCCAAGGGAAATGGCATTCCTTCGAAGTCGATAGAAATTCGTCATTAGCTTACCGTAGGGAATTTCAGGCCGACATGAAAACCTCCCATGTCTCTGAAAATTATAAAGGGAAAAACCCCATGACAAGGTCTCAATGGAGAAAGGAGCAGAGGAGGGGGTAATCCTAGAGGGATGTTGGTGAGAAAGACAAAGTTACTTCCAACACCAACATGCTTGCGATACAAAAGGAAGACTTAGGCTTCGACAAAAGAAAATTTAATAATCCAACCGAGGCGGCGAGAGAAAGGTATGGTCAAACGGATGTTGAAGACGAAATGTTGACAAAAAAATTTCAACTCAGGATCAGAAGCTTCTTTGGATATTTTAGTCGATATGGTGTGTGTGATGCCCAGGGAGTTCGACCGAATCACAGAGGTCGAAGATACCGACAGCATTACGGAAAGAGAAATGGTTGCTCATAAGCCAGTATGCTACTACATGATGAATAATGGTTGCGTCGAGGAGCAAAATGCCTTCTTCGAGAGACCCGACGAGGCTATGAAGAGTCATATTAAGCCTCTCTTCATTACTGGGAAGGTGGAAGATGTCCCCATTAATAAAATCTTAGTGGACTGCAGCGCGACCGTGAATTTGATTCTGCATCACATGCTGAGAAAAATTGGCAAGTACGACACTGATGCCAAACCTTACAATATGGTACTTACCAATTATGAGGGTAAAGTCGGTTCCACCCTTGGTGTCATCCAAGTTGAGTTAACCGTAGGAACGGTCACAAGATCCATAATGTTTATGATTGTGGAGACGAAGGCCAACTATAATATGTTACTTGGAAGGGAATGTATACATGGGGTCGGGGTTGTGCCATCCTCAATGCACCAGTGAATCATCATATAGCATTTAGATGGTATTATGGAGAATATAGAAGCAAATCAAGGGTACTTCAAAACCCCTATCAACCATACCGACAGACACCAGTTCGACAAGCATTTGGCCAATATCGCTTTATGTGATTCGGCCGATTTTGCTTTCGCTCCTGACGACAATGATTACTATTCCCTATCGTTGCACTCTTACAATGACTTTCGCTGGGACAAAGAAGTGGTGGGAAATGACGACTTTGGGTACTTAGGAACGTCAGGAATTAAACCCACAGGTTAGGGAAGCGAATTCAGTGCTGATGACTGAGTTTGATGCACTAAAAGAGATTTTGGCTTACATAGCCGAAACCAAGCAACAATTGGCCTTAGAGGCCGAAGTAAAAAACATGGTTGTCGAAGCCAGTGAAGATTCTTATCAAATAGGTCCTGGAAAGGACTTTGATCCAATGCCACCTGATAAAGTTCAAAACGAAGAGCAAGGCCAGAGGCTCAATGTTATTTACGATGATGAGCCTTTGGGTTTCGAGAAGGATCCGCTGACAACAAATGTCAAAATGATAGCTCAAGATCTACTTGAGGAAATAGACTTGGGGGAGGTATTGATAAAGAGTCCAACTTACATTAGCGCCAATATCAACCCTCAATTAAAAGTCGAAGTAGTCCAGTTGTTAAAGGAGTTCAAAGACTGTTTCGCGTGGGACTATGACGAGATGCCTGGTTTGAGCAGAGATCTGGTCGAATTAAATCTGTCAATCAAGCCTAGAAAGAAGCCCATCAAGCAGAACCCAAGGCGATTTGCACCAGCAATACTCTCAAAGATCAAAGAGGAGGTTGAAAGGCTTCTTCGTTGTAACTTCATTCGTACAACTAGGTATGTCGAATGGTTAGCTAATATTGTGCATTTTATTAAATATAATGGTACTCTAAGGGTTTTCATAGACTTTAGAGATTAAAATTTTGAAACCCCAAAGGATGAATATTCAATGCCAGTGGCAAAAATGCTAGTCAAATCTGTTGCAGGCTATGAATATCTTAGCATCCTCGATGGATATTCTGGATATAATCAAATATTTATTGCAAAAGAGGATGTCCAAAAAACAACATTTCGATATCCTGGAGCATTAGGCACCTACGAATGGGTGGTGATGCATTTTGGTTTGAAAAATGCTGGGGCAACCTACCAGAGAGCAATGAATTCGATCTTCCATGATTTTATAGAGACTTTTATGCAAGTTTACATAGATTATATTGTCATTAAGTCTGGTTCAGGGAAGAGCCATATAGACCATCTTCGACGGTCCTTCGAAAGGATGAGAAGACATGGTCTGAAAATGAATCCTCTCAAATGCGCTTTTTGTGTGCAGACAGGGGATTTCTTAGGCTTTGTAGTCCACGAAAAGGGAATTGAAATAAACCAGAATAAGACCAAGGCCATAATGGAGGAAAAAGCTCCATCAAAAAAGAAAGAATTGTAGTCACTACTGGGAAAGATCAATTTTCTGAGGAGATTCATCCCAAACCTTAGTGGGAAGACGCAAGCTTTTTCACCATTACTTCGACTAAACAAGGAAGGGTTCGAATGGGGGCAGGCTCAACAAGAAGCATTCGATAAAATTAAAGAGTACTTGAGTCATCCACCAATCCTGACACAACCTTGTAGAAATAAGAGTATGAGATTGTACATATCTGCATCTGACAAGACTTTAGGGAGCATGTTGGCTCAAGAGGATGATAATGGCGTCGAAAGAGCCATCTACCACCTCAATAGGGTCTTAAATGATGCAGAAACTAGGTATAACATAGTTGAAAAATTGTTTTTATGCTTGTATTTATCTTGTACAAAGTTGAAGCATTATATAAAATCTGTTGATGTTTATGTTTCATCTCATTTCGACATCATTAAACATATGTTGTCCAAACTGATTTTGCAAAGTCGAATTGGGAAGTGGGCATTAGCGTTAACTGAATGTTCCTTAACGTATATGCCATTAAAGGCTGTTAAAGGACAAATGGTAGCAGATTTTATAGTCAAACACTCCATATATGTGAATGCACTGGACTATCTCGAATTAGAACCTTGGAAATTGTACTTCGATGGGTCTAGTCACAAAGATGGAAAAGGCATATGAGTTTTAATTATCTCTCCTAATAAAATTCCAACAAGACTCAAGTATAGAGTAGATGGCCTCTGTCGAACAATGAGGTTGAATATGAAACCCTCATAGCCGGACTTGAAATATTGTTGGAATTGGGGGAAACTCGAGTCAAAATAATGGGTGACTCAGAATTAGTTATAAAACAGATCACAAAAGAATACAAATGTATTAAGGAGAATTTAATTAGGTACTTCATAATAGCAAGTCGATTGCTAAAAAGATTCGAGATGGCTAAAATTCGACATATACCTCGATTGGAAAATCAAGTGGCTAATGATTTGGCTTAAATTGCATATGGGTATAAAATTTCAAAACAAAAATTGCAAAAAGTCATCGAAGTCAGAGGAAAAGTTGTATCAACCAGATTAGCCCCATCAGACTTAGAAAAGACAAAACTAGGATACGCTGATGAAGAAAACTTCGAAATATTGGCAATAGACAATCTGACAGACGAAGATTAGAGGAAACCAATGATGGAATATCTACAGATCCAACAACGTCTTCTGATCAAAAAATCAGGTGTTGAGCGTTAAGTTATTTTCTTTTGGGATTAGAGTTGTTTAAGAAGTCTCCTGAGGGAGTTTTGCTTGAGTGCCTAAGTGAGTCAAAGGCATATTTAGCCCTTTCGACTATCCATAGTGGGACATGTGGGGCACACCAAGTTGGCCATAAGATGAAATGACACTTATTTCGCCAAGGGATGTATTGGCCTACCATGCTGAAAGATTGCATCGGATTTGCAAAAGGATTCCAAGAATGTCAGGAACATGCAGCCATACAACATGTCCCTGCGAACGAATTGCACTCTATAATCAACCCTTGGCCATTCATAGGTTGAGGTTTGGATCTAATTGGGGAAATTCGACCACCATCATCTAATATCCAGAGGTATATCCTGGTGGGCATTGATTATTTTACGAAATGGATCGAAGTTATACCTTTACCAAGTGTAAATCAGGAAGATGTGGTCGATTTTATCCATAAACATATTATTTATAGATTTGGAATCCCAGAGACTGTCACAACAGATCAAGGGTCAGTATTTACTAGTCGAAAGATGCAAGAACTTGCTAAAAAATTGGGTTTCAAATTGTTAACTTCGACGCCATATTATGCTCAGGCTAATGGACAGGTCGAAGCTGCTAATAAGGTGATTATTGATTTGATTAAGAAACATGTGTGGAAGAAGCCTAAAAATTGGCACAAAACTTTAGATCAGATTTTGTGGGCATGTCGTACTTCTCCCAAAGAAGCCACGAATTTGACCCCATTTCGACTGACCTTCGGTCATGATGCAGTTTTACCAGTAGAAGTTTACCTACAATCCACAAGAATTAAAAGGCATCATGAAATTCCATCAGATACATATTGGAACATGATGTTGGATGAATTAGTTGATCTAGATGAAGAAAGACTAAATGCCTTGGAGTTATTAAAATGACAGAAGAAGATAGTAGAGAACTCGTATAACAAGAAGGTAAAAATCAAATTATTTTTGCCTGAAGACTTGGCCTGGAAAGTGATCCTTCCAATGGATCGAAAGGATAAGACCTTAGGGAAGTGGTCCTCAAAGTGGGAAGGCCCTTTTCGGATTTTGCAAGTGTTTTCTAATGGTGCCTGTGAGATTGAGGAACTTAATGAAGACAAGAGAATCTTGAGAGTAAATGGGAAATATTTGAAAAAGTATAGGCCAGTACTCCAAGAGATAAAAATAAGAAACGAGTAATTGTGTATACGTTAATCAGAGCTAATATGGTAAAAGTGCCAAAATGGTCTGCATCTGATTTAAAGGCCCGAAGGGATAATATTCATTACAATAAAGACTTATATTTCATTACATCGAAATAGGCAAAAATGGAAAGGAGACTAAAAATATAAACGAAGATTGGCCTTGATCTGAAGGTACTCTACTCTAAGAAGTTCCAGACGTTTCTCACATAAAGACCTTTTTGATCAGAGAAGTTTGATTTCAGATTCCAGTTTTTGAGCTTTTTCGATGAACTCCATGCATAATTCTAGTTCTTTAGCCATCAAAGCATCATCAAACTCCAGAAGCTCACTTTTTCTTCTTTCGGCTTCAAAGATTTTTGCCTATAGTTCTTCTATTTGTTTTCTCCACGAAGCAATATCATGATCATGATCTTAAATCTTCTCTTTATTCTTTTGTTTTATCTACTCCAATTCCATTGCTTTGTTGGTTGACTCATTGGCGACATCCCAAGAAGCTTCCTCAGAACGGTCTTCTTTTCAATCTCTCTTGTTAGCTGAGGTAGTAGCTTATGATCTTCGACAACTTGGTCGATCATAGTGCCTACCTCCAAGATAACATTGGCCACTTCAGGAGAAGCTTCTAGAAGATTGACTTGATTAAGAAGATCCCTCAAGGTTAAGGGGGAAGAAGGATCAGCCAACAACAGTAGGAACAAGTCACCCTTGAAGATCTTGTCCTTAATTTTGGAAAGCACTTCATCCGTAGGCGTACTCGAAGGTTGATTGTCAGATGTCGAAAAAGTCCTAAGGCTTTTCTCAGAAGAACTTTACCAGCAACTTAACATAGCCTTTAGATATTCAAGGGGTTGGCTTTGTTTCAGGAATAGCCAGTTCTTCTGCAGAGAGAACCCCAGTACTACTTGTCGAAACTCTGCCTATTGGAATAGCTGCAATGGTTGGAGAGGCAAGAGTTTGGCTCTGATCCTGTCCTTCGCCTATGTCTTGGCCTCCCTCGTCATTATCTTCCCCTTCTTCGAAGCCTCCATCATTGTCACCAACAGGGAATGGGGTCTAGTTACCTTCGTCCTCTTCCTCCATCACCGTATCTTTGCTATTGTTACCCTCTTGCTGGGGATTAACTATTCCTTCGACGTTGCGTGAATCGTCTCCAGGATTGTCTCCAACTTGAACTTCTTCATCCACCACCATGGTATCTTAGTTCACTCCAGCGTCATCTTCTTCGTTCGAATTAGCTTCATAATCGGAACCGCTGATGTGAGAGTGTTGGGTAGTGGTCTTTAGTGGTGAAGTATCAAGCCCACCAAAAAGCGGTTGATTGATTTCACTCATGGATCTTTTTTCAGATGACGGGCGATAGGTGGGTTCGCCATCGCTATTAAGGACATCTACTATAGAAGCTGGTGCGGAGGAAGTTGTAGCTTTGGTTCGAACGGTAGTACCTGCGCCATCTTGAAATCAAAACAATCGAAAAAATGAGTGGTGAAAGACAGTAAATCAACTAATTAAGATAGAGTGAAATTTGTTTTACCTTGTCTCCTTAGACCCCAAGGCTGGAGTTATCACTTTCACTTTGAGTCGCTGTTATCTTCGCCATGTCTTCAAGGGTAGGCTCTTGGATGGTAAGTGCAGAAGGCCTTTTCTTGGAAAGTTTTTTTGGAGGATGGCTCAAAGCGTCAGTAATCTTTGGTTACTGTTTTCTCTTCCTAGAGGTTAGGTCGAGCACACGTGACAGATCCTCTTCGTTAGAATCTATTATGACAGGGGTTTCTGTGGGTTTATTTTAGATCTCTATGGGGGTTAGAGGAGGTTTTAGAGCAGTCCGAATTGAGTATTGGAGTGTTAGTATCATTAAACATAACAAAGAGTAAAAAAGGGCAAGACGAAGATATACCTTTGTGGGCTTGCTACCTCCCTCAGTATTTGATTCGACTGACATTCTGATTGTTGTTTTCTTGGGTGGGACCCTGGTGGCTAAAATAAAATAACATAGAGAAATTAGTGTAAGCTAAGGGTAAATATCCTAATAAAGGGGTGTGATTCGAGAAAAACCTCCCATGTCACACCTTCATATATGTTATATTCGATGTGAACATCTTCGATCCCTATATGAAGATGTCGTTTGAAACTGTCTAGATTATGCTTAGTCGCAACCACCCGTTGGGCTTTTTTTCTGGGACTGTTGTCGAAGGATCTTAATTGAGTCCCCACAGGTAAACCAGACTGAAAATGGAGGGGCAAGGGCCACTCCAAAATTAGCATTAGGCAGTGGAGGAAATTTTGGGGGAAACAATTCGAAAGTCATTTCGTAGTGTTTCTCATGAGGAACGTATGAAGGGATTTCTAGAGTTTCCATTTTATTTGAAAAAAATTCTTTGAGCGTGACAGCTGCTTCCCGGATGGTTCGACAAAGATCATCAGGCTTATAGGAAGTTTCAAAGTAATTTTGGAAGGCTTGGATTTCTTTGATAAGCGTGTAAGTACCTCTTTTGGTTATTTTCTGCACAAGAAGAAAAGCTTTGTCAAAATGTTGGATAAAGGAAGAGACATCATAGAACTCTTCAGTATAGTATATGTTCCACCATCTCCCAAAATCTCGAGTGTAGAGGAAGTTAGGCTCTAAGTTGAGAGGGGTGAGTTGGGTCCTGCCAATATATTTGGCTATCTACTTAAGGGTGGTGGTTTCATTGTGGACCGTGTTGTAGAGAAGGAGGTTACCCTTTTTATCATACAATCACTTAGGGAGAGCCTGAATTAGCCCAAATTGTCGAGCGACAAGGTTGGGTTGATAGGCGATCAAAGTAACCTGAACCTTCGAGGGGTTTAGTCGAAGAGTTAAGATCCTAGGGGTCAAAAAGGCTTCCCAAATCAGTAGAGATTATGTCTCTCGGTTTTTGGAGGGAAATGGGAAAGGCCTTGTTAACCATTCTGGACCATACTTTCTGGCAGCAAAGGGGGCCTAGCTTGAAGTAAACACATGGCGCTTGGCGAACATCATTATATAGCCCAAGAAAGTTGGCCAAAGGGCTTGTCCTTCGTCATTGGGAGTTAGTTGGGCCAGTAGAATTCCTTTGATCCTTTTGTTTTTTACTTCCTCGGCTTCTTCATCAACGAGGCCTTTATTCGGCAGACTTGCCTCGAACATGGCATTAAGCCAGAGTTGTAATAACCAAAAGGGATCAGAGAGGAGGAGATTCCCCTTTTCACCCAAATTCTTCAATTGAGTCACTCCATCACTCAATGATTCATAGAGGCTTGCCAGTATTATTTCGCTTAGGCAAACGCTATGTCCAACATGTAGTTCGTTCTCCAGGGTGAGATACTTTTTGGCAACTTGCTGAGACTTTGTTGATTCCTTAGGATTGGCAGTAATTTTAGAAAACAAATAATGTAATCATCTCTGTTGTTTTAATATGTTGGGTTGAAGAAATTCAACATCTGGACCAACATGTCATGTACGATGTCACGACATCAGGTCTGTGACATCGCACATGTGTAGGAAACTGAATTAATTAATTCAGTATATGTCATGGGATCAGCAAGGATATCTGGTGAATATCCTAACTCCCATGTGGAGGTCTTGAAGACTAAATCAGAATATATATAGGCTCTAAACATGGAGATATATATGGAGAGAGTTTAGGAACTTGAAGACCTTGGTTGTAGCAGAATTTTTCTGCTGAAGTTGCAACAGCAAAGAACAAGTCTGCTGCAATTTTCTAAAGGCCCAAATCCAGTTGGGTGATTAGGTTATAAATAGCTTATTGTAATCTAGTTTTTGTAAGCCTCCTAGAATGAAAATTTAGGGGTGTGTGTGAGGTAAACCTCCCAATCTGTGGGAAGGTTACCTTATGTTTCTCAGTGGTAAAAGCTGAGAATTTTGTAACTCGAAGCCTGTAGGCAAGAGTGATTTTGTTCTTGAATGAAGCTGCAAGTTCAAGGTGTGGTAACATTACATTGTATTTGTAGTGATAGGAATGGAAACTGGAGGTTTCTATCTAGGAGTTCCTAGGTATAGATTGCATTGGGTAGGGATTAAGTGATGAGTTGTAAACGGGTGAGTTTAACTCTGAATTGATACTACTAATAGTGGATCTTCTTCCTGGCTTGGTAGCCCCCAGATGTAGGTCATGTTGGACTGAACTGGGTTAACAATTTCCTGTGTTTGTTTTCCTTCTGTATGATATAATCATGTCTGCCATAACTAAGCATGTATTCCAGTCTGTTCATCAAGATAATAGCAGACCTGATACATAGCCTTCTGTTGGAATGTCAATCAGAATGTTTTGACATTCATCAACAACAACACATACTGTTTAATAAGCTGATGATTTCAGTTCAGTATGTAGTGAAGTCTGGAGTTCAAAAGCATAACAGACCTGGCCAAAAGATCATTGTGAAACTGTCAAACTGGATGTCTTGACAGTTCTTCCAGTAAGTTGATACTGATGCAGAGACTGGTTGGTCTTTTACAGTACAGCAAATTTAGCACAGTCTGTTTTCAGGAACCAAGCAGACTTAGCATATGGTTCTGGACTTGGGTGTCAAACGGAATGTCGTGACATTCACTCCTGACTGCATATGCTAAGTTGTTGGATGGTTAGTTTTCTGTTTCAGGATTTTTCTCAGGCTATTCTTCAGGAATCCACCAGCTGATCTAAAATCCAGGAAACTAACAACTAAGCTACAATTAATGAACCTGGCAAATAATCTATTTGTTAGCTTCTTAATAAGTGGAGATTAGTTTAACTTGTTACAACCTTTAATTTAGGAAATACAAGTACATGACCAACAAACTGGAACAATGTAACAAATAATGTCCAAAACAGGATTGAGACATCTTGCTGATATCTGTGTAGGAAAACAACAGAAGTGAATGATAAGGAGCACATAACTAGGTGTTCCTCCATTCTAGGATGACATAGAAGGAGAGGTCGTGACACTGTGAAAAGGTGCACATTAGTACAGAGTGTAATAACTGTCTTGCTGTAATAGGTACAATGTTAGATCAGATGTCATGACTTGACGTAGAACATCTGAATACTGACTACACCAGAATTTCAGACTTCGAGCATAATACAAAATGAGACAACTGAGGGAGAAAAGCGATCCAAAACACAATAGAAATTAAAAATTTCTCCTTTAGTGATCCTTACGAATGGGCATGATCAATGCTAAAATCGTTACCTCTTGTGGCGATTGAAACCTTTGATGCATATCTAAGGAGTGATCACGAACGTTGAATGGTGACAACGCCTCTACTCAGTCCACACGAACGTATTCCTTCAATCTTAGTGTTAGCTGCTATGAATGAAGGCTTTGAGTGAGTGAGAGAAAGAGAGAGAGAGAGAGAGAGAGAGAGAGAGAGAGAGAGAGAGAGAGAGAGAGAGAGAGAGAGAGAGAGAGAGAGAGAAAATAAAATTTCAACTGAGCAAATGGTAAGAGTGGTGTATACCACCCTTCGACCTGAAACCACTATGGACCCTAGATGTAGAGTCGAGTGCCTTATTGCTGATCAAACATTGTCCGTAATTGGATGACCATAAAGACAATTGATGGGTACTCCACGAAGCATGCTGAGGGACATGAGTGACCTAAATGGAATTTGCCCATCCTGCGTAACAGGGTAAATGTCTAAGGGCCCAATATTAAATTGGACAAGGATGACATGATCTATGCGTTATGTTCAATATAGACATAGGGGAAAAAGGGTAATTGTACACATAAGTATTATCACAAAAGGATTTGTCATATCACATGACATTTTTGTGTCTTGGGTAGTAGTGATGTGTTGCTAGATACCGCTTACTGTTTATTATGTTAAATACGCAATTTAATATAATTACTAATGTCGCGAGAACCTACAGGGTCACACACAAAAGGAAGGATTGATGAGATATAGAGTAAATAAGGAACACCCTAAGGTACGGTGCACTTAAGTGAATTGTAGAACATCGTAAGGTACAAGTAAGGTACCACGTGCTTAAGTAATTTTGGTATATCATAAGATATGGGCTACATACACTTAAGTGGGTTTTTTAGCTTACAGCCCACACAAGTGGTTCTATAAATAGAACCCTTGTGTAGAAGCATTTATTCAGTTGAAATTTAGTTTCTCTCTCTCTCTCTCTCTCTCTCTCTCTCTCTCACACTCACTCACTCAAAGCCTTCATTCGTAGATGTAAGACCCTAATTTTGACCCTATTATCCCTCATGGTATCATGTTATTGCACAAGTGCATTGCCTTAAGGATCATAGCATGTTTGGCTCCTTAACCCTTGGGTTGGGATTTGTTTGAGTGTTTTGAGACCACCAAGCATGCTTGTATTGTATATTATTTCTTTTCTTATTTGATTACTAATCAAAATCACAAAAATATGTCACTAACTCTTTTTGTTTTGAAGCTCAAGTGATCATGTGCTCTAATGCTCCTAGGAGGCTCCTAAGCCCAATGAAATGGCTAGATAAAGATGAGAAAAAGTATGACAATGGTCCACAAAGCTCCTAATCATAATATATTTCTCCCAAGTCTCTCAATTTACCAATTTGATCAAGATAACCCAAGGGGGCTTGAGGATTGTTTCCCAAGGAAACCCTAATTTCACTATGCTTTGACTGTGCCTTGCCCATGAAGCAACCTCAACCTCTGATCAAATTTAATCAAGTGAATTTCTTTCATTTATCATTTTATGCATATGTGAGCTTATTTTAGTCCCCTAAATCATTCATTCATCAAGATTGGAAGTTTGACCTTGAAAAGTTGACCAGTCAAGTCATTTGATTAAATTGAGGATTACTGAGATATAACTTTTGATGTGTTTGTAAAATAAAGATGACCTAAAGAGAAAAAGTGTCCCTAAGAACCATATGAACCACTTTCATGTTCATAAAAAATCCATTTGAAACTTGGAAGGTCATCATTTATTTCAATACATTATAAGTCATTTTGACTGAAACCCTAATTTTGGGTCAACTTACCAAGTAGATAACTTCCTTAATTTTTATAATTTTTAGGGGAGACCAAATGCATTGGGAAGCTTGAGATGTCTAATTAAAATGTCATGTTGGACAAAATTTCATAATCCTAAAATAAATACATGTGATAATACAAAACATTATAGGTCATCTTGGACCTAATTAATTGAATTTGAAAAAGTACCCAACTTCAAATGCCCATAACTTTGTCATAGAAAATCCAAATGATGCAAACTTTGAGTCTAAGTTGATCATAATGAAACGATCTATAACTATGATGTTGGAGGTTTTTTCATTTGAAGCTTGAATCATAAAAACAGGGGGGTTTTATTAAGCTTGCTTTTGGTGAAATTTTGCAAAGTGTTTTGAATATGTTTTGTACTTGGATTTTCACAGCCAGTTTTCATCAATTTCCAAATTCCAAATGAATTTTTTCCTAACATGACTTTTGTTCCTTATTCCAAGGGCTTTCCAACTATTACTCACATTACTCATTTGGATCTACCATTTGGGAATTTCGAAGACCTTTCCATTTATGTGCATTTGGGTATTTCATGATGAAACTCGAAGACCTTTCAATTCAGAGGTATACATTCAAACTTTTTGGATCTAGAACTCTCAATTCAATGTAGCATACTTGTGTTTGTGTGGTTTTCTGAAGTCCTCACACTTGAGGTAGGCCATTGGTGCTTTTAATTCACCATTTCATGAGCTTACAGTTTGAACACCATGATCTTCTTCTTCATGTTTCTCTCAATATAGGAAGAGTGAATAAGATCCAATGGTACAGTGATGATCTCCATCACACGAGCTTCAATTTCATGTCCTTGTTTTCCATTTTCATTAAAGTTCATTTTCCTGCAACTGATGGTCGGAATTAGTTGTCTAGCCGGAGAAGATGGTGGTTTCCACCACCGCCACCACGTGTTCTGACTAGGACCATTGGATCTAGGTGCCACGTTTTAATCTTGATCATCCATTGTAATTACTTATTTTAATTCATGATGTGGCGCGCTTGACTTGTACATACCGTGTTCCTCATGATCTGGACCATCTATCCATGCCACGTCAATTAATGAGCTCCATCGCATGGCTGTGGTTTTTTCCATTTATTCTATTTTCTTTTATTTTCAGTTAATTCATTTGATTTTCAAAAATTCATAAAAAATTCATTTGAAGTCATAAAAATATGAGACCAATTCCAAAAAAAATCGTGAAAAATCTAGTTTCATATTTTGATTTTTAGTTTTTGTGACTTCACTTGATGTTTTTCATGGATTATTTGATTTTAAATATTTTAATTCATTTTAAAATACTTTTTGACTTTTGAAAAATCCAAAAATATTTTCCTAGCATCTATGGATCATGATAAGTCAATGAAAAATAGTCTCATCAATTTCTTATTTGATTTGAGATTTATTTGAGATTTAAATTCATATTGTGCTATTTTTAATTGTTTTTAATTGCTTTCTGATTTCAAAAATTGATGAGAAAATTAGTCAAAGCTTGTTTGACCATGTTGAACCTATGAGAATTTAATTGGACTCTTGGAAGTTGATTTTAATTAAATTTGAGGTTTGACTTTATTTGTTTATTTTTTATTTGCATTTTATTTTTATTCAAAAAATACAAAAAAAAACATTGTTGACTTGTTGACTTGTTATCTTCATTTCTTTTCTGTTTGGTGTTGATTGATGATGATTTGATTCACATTTGATCAATTGGATTTGGTGGTTGTCTTCTTTTCCCCTCCCTTTCATCTTCATCCCTTTCTTTCCATCAATGGCCAATGAGTTAAAGTCTTATGGTTGGTCTTGACAAATGAGAAGTTTAACCTTCTTTGATCCAAACCAAACTCAACTTGATCCATGATCAAGTGAGTTGTTTTGTGTCTAAGATAGGTTGCTTCTTGGTCAAGAAAATAACCTAAAGTCAATACAGGGTCCTTCCCCTTTTGTTTTGGCATGGCAAGTTTATGGAGCTTGGCTTACTAGTCATGATCTCTAACTTGTGTTTCTTTGCCTATATTTGTATTGACCGACCTCAGATAGGTGTGACTACTACATTAGTCCACTTACGATTTCTTAACATAGCGCTACATTGTCTTATGACAAGCTAACATAACTTTACTAACTACTAACTTTAATTTGAGCATTTAATTTCTTATCATTTACTTTTATAGACATTTATTTCTTGCTCATTATTCATATTGATTTTCACTTTGCTCACTTGAGCATATATTTTATGTTTATATCATTTGCTCATTTGAGCCCATTATTGTATATAAATATATTGATATCTTGTGTTGCTTTGTGTTTGTTTTGTGTGAACCAAATGCAAAAGGAGAAAGGACTTAGAATTAGGACTTACCTATGCTTAAAAGAGTTCAAGAGAAACTAGGCCTCATGCCTTTAGAATGAAAAATTTGTTGAATAACAACTAGGCCTCATGCCTTTAGAATGCTAAAATCCAAAGTTGACTTCAAAGGACTTCTCTCCAAACTTATTCTTTGTCCATTCCCTTTATTGTGTTGTGAACTTTTTTATGTTTGCTTGTGTGTGATAGAGATCCCACTTTGAGATTGTGAAAAGAGGACCATTGTCATGAGTAGCCAAGTTAAGAGCCAAGCGAATTGGAGACCCTAGGAGCTTGAGTTCAAATTGTTTGATTGCTTGATTGTTTGCTAAGTCCAAAAGGAAAGGAGCATCTTGAACCATCTCTATGATTCCAAGAAAAGGAACTCCAAGGGTTTATCTTTCCCCTTTTATCTTTGTATGCTTTAGGACTAGCCCTTCTCTTCTTCTCCCCCACTCTAACCAAGCCAAAAAAATCTTTTTCTTCAAACTTTGACTTTGTTTCAAATTAGAAACCTAGGCCTTAAGCCTTTGACTTTTCAAAACCATTTTCATCAATACTCATTATGAATAAACCTTAATCCAACTTTGACTTCATTTTGTAAATAAATCTAACTTGTAAATATAACTCGTTTTAAGTTGTTTTGTGGTTCCAATGGCCACTTGTTAAAACCTTTCAAAAACATTAGTCATAGGTTTGAGTTATCATAGTGGTTGATGTAAATCTCACCTCATCCTTAGTGATTGGATTATAAGTCTTCCATGCTTATTATAGGGTTAACCCCTCACTAGTATGTTGAAGCCTTCCTCACATGGTGGATTGTTGGTTTAGGTTGAGTTTTCTCCCTTTGATAACAAAAGACCTTAAGGCTTTTGGTCAAATCAATTCACCAATCTTTGAGATTTTTACCCCGAACTATGAGGTATTGATCCTCCTTTGTGATGGTACGTAGGAAATGGGTTCATCCATTCAAACAACAAAATTTGTAAATATAATCTATTCTCTTCTCATCCCTCAAATCTTTTGTACAAATCTTTTCACAAATACCAACCTACAACATATATTTGCAAAAAGGGTTCCCTTAAAGTACTAAGGATGTTTTGGGTGCGTAAAACCTTCCCATTTCATAACCAACCCCCTTACCTAGATCTCTGACATTTTTATTAGTTTTTTATTTGAAAAAAATTCTTACTTGGCTTTTGTTCGCTTTTTAGCCTTTCCTTTGGACAAATAAAAGTGCGGTGGCGACTCGAATTGTATGTTGACTTTTGGTTTAGTCAATAAACCTAAAGGTAACGAAAACCCAGCTTCAGAAAAGTGGTGACTCTGCTGGGGATTCCTCTCTAGTGGGTTTAGCCTACTTTTTGCTTGTATGTGTTGTATGTTTATATTTATTTGTGGCATATTTTTGTGTAAATTTGGGATGAATGTATTGTTTGTAATGTATGAATTGCTTGATATATTAATTGCTTGCATGCTTGGTGGTTTCTTGTGAGATGAGTTATATACCCGAACTCGAGTGCACTTATGATAGGAGAATGGCATAGTCTTGTTGACTTGTGTGGAGTTATTCCTTAGCAAGTTAACATGCAAGTCCATTCGCTTGGTGGAGGTATTGTTGGGATCAATAATGTCACACAAGTAGTCGTGGTTAGGCATTACTCTTTCCAATAGGAACCCTATAAACCAAGGACCTTAGATACGTAGCCCATCTTGGCCTATTTTAGGACGTAGTGCGAATGTCGTTCAAGTGTAAGACTTGAGGCGATTGTTACGCGATACTACACTCATAAGAGTCTCTCATGAGAATATTTTTGGAAGATGAGTAGTCGTTTTATCCGATAATATCTGAAAGATGGGATGATGACTATGGGAACCCTTTTAGAACATGATTGTCAGGTTTAAACTGTAGTACACTCTCATTGGGTGGTTCTTAACCGAGACTCCATGCTCGTGACTTACAACAAACCCGTGATTCGCGGTTGATCCGTTCTTGTATATCCTCAATATCAATGGAACTTGGGTGTTGATAAGGTGTAAACTATAATCCACCAAAATGGATGATTGATATTGACGATGATGTGAGCCATCCCGTGACCTTTGTGTGGTGTGACTTGCTTGATCCTTGAGTGTGCTTGTTGCATCCATGCATCCACGCATTCATTCGCATTCATGTCATCAACAACAAGATTTTACAAGGAACTTAAGAGGTATATTTTCAAATTTTCAGACATGGATAAGCAAAGAAGGAATATGAAGAAGTACAGTTTCAGGAAACCCGACTTGAAAGAGTTAAGGAGTTTGGCATCTTATGTATTAGAGCCCTTGGAATTCAAAGCTCGTCATGGGAAGCCTCTGTCTATTCTTTCTACAAAGGTGGATAAAGGTCTGATGAGTGTGTTGGTGTAGTTCTACGATCCTATATATCGGTGCTTCACTTTTCCGGATTTCCAGCTTTTGCCTACACTAGAGGAGTATGCCTATCATGTGGGTATACCTATTCTTGATCAGTTGTCGTTCAACGGTTTAGAGAAGATTCCGTCTTCTCAAGAGATTGCTGACATGCTTCATGTGGATGTATCTGACATTGTTGCCAATATGACTACCAAAGGTGGAATTCAAGGTCTCCCGTCTGATTTTAAGATTTCCAAAGCTACTTTGTTTGGGAAGGCCATGAGTAAGGAAGCTTTCGAAGCCATATTTGTACTCCTCATCTATGGGCTAGTGTTATTTCCCAACATCGACAATTTCGTGGATATGAACGTTATTAGGATCTTCTCTTCTCTTAATCCCGTTATGACTCTGTTGGGTGACACTTATTTCTCTTTGCATATGAGGAATGCAAAGGGTGGTGGTTCCATTGTGTGTTGTCTGCCTCTGTTGTACAAGTGGTTTATTTCGCACTTGCCTCAGACGCTTGCCTTCAAGGAGAACAAGGGATGTCTACGGTGGTCCACAAGACTTATGTCTCTCACTAATGATGATATCTCTTGGTATAATCGTGTTTATGATGGCATTTAGATTATTAATTCTTGTGGTGAGTTCTCTAATGTACCTCTTCTTGGTACATGTGGGGGAATTAACTACAACCCTACTTTGCCTCGTCGTCAGCTTGGGTTCCCCTTAAAGGATAAACCTAACAACATTTCGTTGGAAGGATTGTTCTTTCAAGAGGGTAAAGATCCCCAAAACTTGAAGGATAGGATGGTCCGCGTCTGGCGCAAAGTTCATAGGAAAGGGAGGAATGAGTTTGGTGCGAAGAATTGTATTGCTTTGGAACCTTACACCTCTTGGGTAAGGAAGAGAGCTCTTGAGTACCGCATGCCGTATGAGTAACCGAGACCTACCCCTATGGTTATGGTTGGGCCCTTAACCCTCCCTAATCAAGGAGTAGAGGAGTTGAGAGATGAAGACCGGTCGCGTGCATGAGTTCGTGAGCGTGAGGAACTTCTTCAGCAGCCAAGGATAAGGATGAAATGATAGAGTTTTTAGAGCATCAGGTTATTGATGAGCCTGATGATGTAGTTACTTCTCTCCTTCCTCACCCGTCTAGGTTTTGGAAGAGGAAGTATGATCAGCTCGCAAAGGAGAAGGCCGATATGGAAGCAGCTTATGAGAGAGAGGTGAAGAGGCTTCGTGCGACGTATCTTCCGATCTCGAAGGCTTTGGACAATTCCTTCTAGGGCTCCATAGGATGTTTATTCTCCCTTTCTCTTGTATTGTATTTGGTTACCAAGACTATACTACTTCTTTGGTGTAAAAAATTTCCAAATATTATTGCTATGAGTATTCCATATATGTCTTAAAAGTTCAATATTCTTCAAACATTTGCAAATAGATCCCTATAAAGTTCCTCTGATAAAAAACAAATCATATGCACAAGCATTGCATGCATCATATGCATAAGCAAGTTTTGTTCCGAGCTCCTGATACAGTGGTCTAACTATTTGCTCTTCATTTATTTTGAAGACAAGCTGACGCGCCGGTATAACACCCGAGAAAATCATTAGAAGATAATGGAACACCTAGAGCAAGAGAACAAAGACCTGAAGGAAGAGATCGTTAGACTGACTGCCATGATGGAGTCAGTCCTTGCTGTGCAAAGTCAAGTTTCACCAACTCCTGCAACTCCTCCCGCGAGGACAATCATCTCTGAAGTGGTTACTTCAACAGTGCCTGCTGCCACTGCTCACTTCGCTCCGAGTATTCCAGCTGGATTCCCTTGGGGAATGCCATCTAACTTCATGCCAGAGGGTTTCACTCCCAGTCTTGCTTCTATGCCGGCATCTAGCTCGGTCGTGTCTGTGCCACCTCCAGTTGTGCACACCTTACAACATCTAGAAGATACCATTTATCCTTCCGAGCCATCTGAGGGCCCGGACGTCTATGAGAAAATGGATGAGATGAAGGATCAATTCCTTGAGTTGCGCAAGGAGTTGAAAACTTTGAGAGGTAAGGACCTTTTTGGGAAGAGTGTTGCTGATTTGTGCTTGGTGCCCAATGTTAAAGTCCCGATTAAATTCAAAGTTCCTGACTTTGAGAAGTACAAGGGAAATACGTGTCCACTCAGCCATCTTATGATGTATGCTCGCAAGATGTCGACCCAAACAGACAATGATCAACTGCTGATTCACTATGTCGCAACGCGAAAAATAACCGGCGGAAAAAACAAGTTTATAGAGCCGCCACCGACGCTATTCATCCTATGAAGGAAACAGAATGCCAATAGATGGACTTACTTCCGACTCCAAACACAAGCAAACCGGGAAACAGAATGCCAATAGATGGGCTTACATCTGACTCCAAACACACAAACAAGGAAACAGAATGCCAAACCTGGACTTACATCCGACTCCAAACAAGCACACGCTAACCAGTGAACACCAAAGCAAAAGGGTATCAGATCAACAAGCTAATAGGGAGTCTAGAACTCGAACCTAATAGCTGTCACAAAAAAAGAGAAAAGAGACACTGAGACGTCAAAAGAAACAAAAGGTTCGAAAAAGAAAAAAGGGCGCCCGGAGAGACCTCGCTCGATCTCCTGCCTACGTATCTCATCTGGTATGAGAATTAGGGTGACGTAGTTCCCCTTATCAGGGGAGAAACTCTCTCCTAACCAGAGACCGGGGAAACAACAGACTAAAAGGGAGACTAACTCAAGCCTAATAGTTGTCATGCAATCCACAATCCCTAAGTTGAGATCTCTAACAAAACCTAACTCACACAGGAAGCAAGTCAGCTCAAACAGCAAATAAACACCAATCACAAATGATCAAGCATCACACTCTATATACAAACAAGAGGCTCAGACAAATGGTTGGGCTTTAGTCAAGAGGGGTCATATCAACCTCGACAAACAAGCCAAAACTGTAGGGGTATGCTGAAGCTCTTAACCACTAACATTGAGAGTTAGGGTGAAGCTGATGAAAGGTGGTAATGAGGATTATACCTCATGCTCTTAACCCTGGCCTGGGTGAGCTCAAATCAAAGAAAACGTGGGGGTCCAGAAAGAGGGACCCTATTCCACTTGACCGACTCTATACAGAATCTTGGGTTATGTTCAAGAGCATCAGCACGTAGTGCGAGCATAATGAACGACTCACTGAATAACAGGGGATTGATTGCTAATCCCTTCTATCTGTCAATTGCCTCTTCACTTAGGAGGACTTAACAAATAGCATGCCTCATTTAGAGGTCTTTGGCACAAATATAAACAATCACAAACATTGCCTCTTAAGGAGGACTTCAGCCAAACGCCTGCCAAAAAAGCGACAGGGCTTCCAGACTACATGGAGTGAGAAGGCTAAACAACCTCAGTGGTGTATCAACCACACTCCAAAGCAAAGCAAAAGCTAGCTAGCAAGCGGCTAATGTACCTGTACAAAAGTCAAACAGTTAATATTGCATTCAGACAAATCAACAGTCAACAACAGTGGAACTATCCAATATCTACACAATGCAAGTCATAAGTGCAAGCACTCAAGTGAGTTCATCACATCAATGGACCTACAACACAACAAATGTTAGTAATCAAAGCAACTTGCATCTCAAGTAATTAGAACAAACCAAACATTAGTGCCAAATGCTCAATACCTGAAACACAAAACAGAATTGGTGAGTACAAACCACTAGTACAAAGACTAGGGTCAAAGGCAAGTCAAATGTCCAAAACAGAAGTCAATATTTCACATGAAGCACAATCAATCAATCAAGAAATAGTCCTTAAAAGGACCAAAGCCAATTTAATAGGCAAAGCCATTAATTAATCAAGATAAGGCAAAGGCAAGCAATGTGATCAAAATTGGACCTCAAGAATAGAAACTCCACATTAAAACAGAAATGTATCCAATGACCATGAAATTTTTTATGTGCACACAACATGTTATGGACAAGCATCATGCCAAAAATTGAGTCCAGAAGCAAACAAATGGTGTGTGAATGAAAATGCACAAATGCAAGGCACAAAATGTTACACCAAATGTCACACCACATATCCATGTGTCTAAAATAGTGGTATTAAATGATAAAAATGCCAAACAAAATCCAAAATATCATGTCACATGTTATGATCAGGCATGTCAAATTTCAAGGCAATTGGATAAACCATGAGCATTTTACAATCAAATGAATGCAACATATCATTATGGCATCATGTTCAAACAACAAATCACCTTTAAAAATCCAGAACAAGACAATTCATGAAATTAATGCTAAAAAATAATAGACATCAAAACAAGAATGTGGAAAAAAGTTTGGATCAATTTGGACATGTATGCGTTTTTTTATGATTTTTAGAAGTTGATGACCAAAATGAAATAAAATGAAAATCATGTGGAAAATGCTAATTCAAATGAAACATGAGAAAAATGCACCAACATGGTCTCGAACACACGCCATGCAGGTAAACAAAAGCGCTCAAAATGAAATATCAAAAAGTGCAAATGCCAGGAATCGATCCCAGGCGAAGGAGGTTCCACGAGCGCTCAAAAAATAATTCACAAATTGTAACACACCAGGTATCGAACTCAGGTTAGCAAGGTTGGCCAAGCGCTGAAGGAAAAATCAACTGGAATAAAAAAAATGCACCAAGCTAGGATCGAACCAGCGTGCGCTATGTTCAAAGAGCGTTTGGAGTGAAACGCCGCGCTTCACTTAAACACGTGGCGCCCAGTCAGCGAGTCAAACGCCATGCAAGCGCGGTCAAACACATGAAGGCCAATGGTTTTGCTACGCAGGTGCAAACATGGATGCACGCGTGGACAGAAAACCCTAGGAACCAGACGGCGGCCGACGGTGGTTTCCACTGTCTTCTACGGCAGTCTCCGGCGAAGCTCCGCCACGAAAATTTGCAGAATTCAACAAATTATATATCATTGGAAAGGTCTTTCAGAGTAGATCACGAATATCACATTATCTAAGCCTAATTCCTTCTGGATCGAAGCAAAGAAGTTTCATGAACCAAACTTTAAATCACCATATCTTCCTCAATTCTTATCCATTTTAAATTCTAAAACTATCAGCATCATCAGCATCAAGAGATCTATCAGTTTATGTACATGAAAAGGCAAATAATGAGGATCGAATTTCAAGCTTACTTGATGTGCAGTGTTCAAATCCACGTGTTCAAGGCTCCAGCACTTCCAAATCTTCTCCTCCAACCTCAACTTGAAGCTTTATGTATCAAGAAGCACTTGAAATCCACCAAATCTAGCTTAATTTGAAGCTTCCATGTTCATGTGCAAGCTTTGTGTATGCACGATTCTTGACCAAATTCTTAAATCCAAGCCTTGATTCCTACTCAATCATGCATGATAAACCAGAATATACAAGAATTTTGATGGATTGTGTGAAGAAATTTGAAGTTGAAGTGAGAGAAAAAATGGAGAGAAAATGGAATTCTAGATCTAGAATGTGTTATGGAAAATTCTGTTAGGATTAGGCTTATATATGGTGTGTTAATGACTTTGCTAATCCCACTTAAGATTGGTTAATCTTGATTAATGAATTATGAAGTGTTTTGCAAAAAATGAATAATGGAAGTGGTATTTTGTTGGTAGCATCAACCAAATTTGAATTCTTGAATTTCCCTCCAAAATATACATGAATGAACAAATTATCACATGAGCTTTTTCCATGCAAGGCAATGGTTGATTTGGAAAATATTGGTCAAGACAAGCATTTTGCAAAAAGAGTGGACCAATTTGGAGTTTTGAATCAAAAGTTATGCCATGTTGAACTTCCATGCATGCTTTGTGATCATTTGGCCATAACTTCTCAACCCTTCATCATATGGACATGATATAAGACTTTTTGAAAAGAGAAGAGAAAGATCTTCATCTTTCATGTTCACCAAAAATCCATTTGAAGCTTTTTTGATGTTGCAAAGTCAAGTTGAATGTGGACCAAAAATTTGCCATTTTTGGAAACTTTCAATTACATGTCACTTTCCATTTTTGGAAACTTTTGCCCTGACTTCAAAATCTTCAAGATAGATGTTTGAAATGACAAATGGACCTCTTTTGAGCATGATTGAGATGTTGAAACTCATTTCCCCACCTCATAGCCCTCATTTGACTGCACAATTGACTTTTTGGTCCTCAGATGACCTTGCAATGCCCTGATCAGCTTGAACCTCCATCACTTGGGGAAATGGCTCAGAAGTGAAACCCTATCTCATGTAAGCTCAATATAACAATCATGTGATCCTCATCATCAGCAAATACCTCTTTTCCTGGAGAAACCCTGGTTGAAAGAATATCATTGATTAGGGTTGACTAGAGGTCAAAACCCTAATCCAAAGGAACTGGAGGATGCACTCTGAAACCCTGGATGACAAATCCATGATTATGGTAATACATCCTTGCAAACAAGATGATTCTCATAATCTTGGAAGAATCAAGAAACCCTAATGAAGCCCATTCCCTCAGATGGTTGATCCTCAGTTCATAGAAACCCTCAGGCTAGAATCATGCAACCTTTCCATCTTCTGAAAAGACTCTGGAGGATGACTCTCTTATTTTCATATGATATGCAAGATTCAATGCCTAATGCCCTAAAATATGAAATGTATTGTGTCAAACTAGTCCCAAGAAGAGGAGGGCAAATTTTGAGGTGTTACAGCTGCCCCTATTCAATCCACTATGAACCTGTCGATATGAACAACCTCGACTTTCAGATGATCAGAGTGAAGAGTGGTTGAATACAAAGAACAGACGAACAATTTGCGCTCCGCTGGGGATTATTAACAGTGCCTGATAGAATCGACAACGAGGTGATCTTGAAAGAAAAACCCGTCTGGTACGGTGAGAGTCGGCCTGAATACCGAAAAGAACGTGAACCCGGATACCAAAATAAATGGTAACAAAAAAATAACTATGACCTGAATGCCGCTCATCAGTCTGAATACTGGAAATGACTTCGATCTGAGTATCGGAAGATATGAGATTATCAATATTGGTCTGAACACCGAGAGATTGGCCTGAACGCCACTTCAGTCTGAATACTGGAAAGCTGACCTGAATGCCACAAGTGCTCCAACCTGAACGTCGGAAACTTCTTTGATATGATCATCGAAAACTGGCCTGAATGCCCTAAGTGCTTCAACCTGAACGTCGGAAACTTCTTCGATCTGACTATCGGAAAACTGGCCTGGGTGCCACAAGTGCTTCAACCTGAACGTCGGAAACTTCTTTGATATGATCATCGGAAAACTGGCCTGAGTGCCATAAGTGCTTCAACCTGAACGTCGGAAACTTCTTCGATCTGACTATCGGAAAACTGGCCTGAGTGCCACAAGTGCTTCAACCTGAACGTCGAAAACTTCTTCGATCTGACTATCAGAAAACTGGCCTGAGTGCCACAAGTGCTTCAACCTGAACGTCGGAAACTTCTTCGATCTGAACATCGGAAAACTGGCCTGAGTGCCACAAGTGCTTCAACCTGAACGTCGAAAACTTCTTCGATCTGAACATCGGAAAACTGGCCTGAGTGCCACAAGTGCTTCAACCTGAACGTCGGAAACTTCTTCGATCTGAACATCTGAAAATTGGCCTGAGTGCCACAAGTGCTTCAACCTGAACGTCGGAAACTTCTTCGATCTGACTATCAGAAAACTGGCCTGAGTGCTACAACTGCTTCAACCTGAACGTCGGAAACTTCTTCGATCTGACTATCGGAAAACTTCATGCCTGAGCATCGGCAAAAATAGGGAAAATGATACATGAGGCAGCACGCGGGCCAACGACCTATGCTGGGGATAATAAGTCATGGACATGCTATCCCTACTTAATCCACTATGAACGAACAATTTGCGCTCAGCTGGGGATTTTTTTTTTTTTTTGAATCCTATAACAAATATTTTCTTTTGCGCGGATGATCCCTGACCGCCGCATTTGAACCCCGACAACTTCATATCACTCTTGTTTGCCAAACAATGAACCCCGTTCTCCATTTGAACCCCAGTCGCCTGACGATAACTCGCGATCGTCGTTGTGAATTCCATTCTCCAGAAAACACCCCGTGTCTCCTTTTCTCCATTTGAACCCCGTTCTCCATTTCCCCTTGCTAATTCCGTTGGCAACGTCGGAAATAACACCAAACACCACTCTGATGGCGATATACCAGAGGGTACACCATCACAACAGGAAGGTAATCATGTGCATTTCTTCCCTCGAAGACACCCATAACGGGTTCTGTTGGCCTCGCCAAAGTCTAAGGTGACACATGATCAGAAGACAATCCTGAGGACCTCATCCCGGATACCCTCTTTAACTCCAATCTCCAGTTGAACCCCATTCTCTAGAAAATGCCCAACACTTCCCTTTCTCCATTTGAACCCCGATTTCCAGAAAATGCCCAGCAGTTCCTTTTCTCCATTTGAACCTCGTTCTCCGTGCTGATCGCGTAACGTTCTCTGATCTTCATTTCCATCTCCGCCCGACGGAAAAAATTTCCTCCAATATCGCGCTATTGGGGAACATTGTTGATCTGACGTCATGATGCTAAACTCCTCAGAGTAACATCTTCACCATCCGGCGAAACCAATTCTCAAACGGTAACCACGGCTTGAGTCGCGCTGATGCTTGCAATGCTGATGCTGATCTTCCAACCAACGAAACCAATTCTCAAACGGTAACCACGGCTTGAGACTAGCTTATGCTTGCAATGCTGATGCATGATTTTTTTACAGCGTAATGCTCCATAACCATGGAAATGCTACGCAATGAATTATGCAATATGCTATGCTTTTCTAAATGATGAATGTATAAGAAATATCCCCCTCAGGGAACTCTACTGGGGAGCTCTAGGAACTCGATATCGCTCCAATCTCCAATCCTGCTTGGGAATAGCACTGCCGTTGGGGAAAGAATAACCCTTCACTGGGGATAACCTCCGCTGAACCCGATCCGCTTGGGGACTCCGCTGGGGAAAACAGCTACCAACGCCCACCTCTGCTGGGGAAACGGCAACCTCCAAACTGCTGGGAATATAACAATCTCAACCCTGCTAGGGGAAACAACAACCTTCAGGCCTGGCTGCCGAAGAAATATCGATCTCGAACCTGCTGGGATGATACGGAATGTTTTGACACGGAACACCTGTCGACTCGTCGAACACTGGTATCCACCATCTAACCAAAGTGTTAACTTTCTATTTCAGACTTTGAAGAGTCTTCTTGATTAATCCTCCAGGATCGTCGCACGTCTTTCGCCGTCTTTTCATCATTCTTCAATCCCTTGTCCCTGATTGGACTCCACGGGGTTCTTTCGTCAAAAAGCTTCACATCACAACCTGCAAGTGAGTGAAAATATCTAACATCACCTGCAAAAGAGATCGTTAGATAAAAACGTGCCCCAGGCGTGCCAAAATTTCAACACCTGGGTCACTCAACCTTCCGAATAAGATTTCAAGCTTTCAATCCTATAAACATGCATTGGAAGGGACCCCTATGTCACAAAATGCAAAGATTCTTTATCAAAATAAATGGATGTTTTTGCAATCAAAGCGGTAATGAAAACAAAAAACAAAATTATTTGACTGAATATGCATTTTATTGATTGAAAAAGGTGGCTCAAAAATGAGCAATACACAGGAAGCAATCCCTGAAAAGAGGTAATTGCAAACAAAAGGAAAATCTATCCTAATGGCAATGTGAAACCGTGATCTCATCGAGTTCCAACTCGGTTACACCCCATAGGTCCTCAAGACTCTCCGTGCTTTCTACCTTCTGAACAAGACGGTTCCGACTGATCCCTGTCGGGGATTATCCCTGTGTCTTAACCAAAACACAAACGATCCTGCTAGACGCAGTTGTTCGTTTCATTCCCTCTTTTGCCTGGACCACCCTTTCGGGTTTTCAGTCCACCGGGATACCCTTTTTTGCCCAAGCCGCCCTTGTGGGGTTTTCGACTTGCCGGGTGTACAGTTTTTTTCTTTTTATCCCTAATTTTTTCCCGAACCTTTTTTCATTTTTTTCTGGTTCGCCGGGATGCCCATTTTTGCCTGGACTATTTTATTCTTTTCGTCCAGCGGGTCTCTTATACGAAGTATTTTTTAACTGCGTCCGCATTCACAGGGGATGGAAAATCCTCGCCATCCATGGTCGTCAACAACAAGGCTCCACCAGAGAAAACCTTCTTGACCACGAATGGACCTTCATAATTAGGTGTCCACTTGCCCCGACGATCGTTCTGAGGAGGAAGGATCCTTTTCAACACCATATCTCCTACGTGATACACACGAGGTCGTACCTTTCGGTCAAAAGCACGCTTCATCCGCTGCTGGTACAAATGCCCATGACAAATGGCCGCCAACCTCTTTTCCTCAATCAGGCTCAACTCTTCGTACCGAGTCCTTACCCATTCAGCCTCTTCCAATTTCACGTCCATCAGGACTCTCAACGACGGAATCTGAACCTCAACCGGTAACACGGCTTCCATCCCATACACAAGCGAGAAAGGCGTTGCCCCAGTAGATGTACGCAACGAGGTTCGATACCCATGCAATGCAAACGGAAACATCTCGTGCCAATCCTTATAGGTCACGACCATCTTCTGCACAATCTTCTTTATATTTTTATTAGCTGCCTCGACCGCCCCATTCATCTTCGGACGATAAGGAGAAGAATTGTGATGCTCTATCTTGAACTCCCGACACAGTTCTGCCATCATCTTGTTGTTGAGATTAGAACCATTATCAGTAATGATTCTTTCAGGAACCCCATATCTGCAAATGATGTCTCTTTTCAGGAACCTGGCAACGACCTGTTTCGTCACGTTCGCATAAGAGGCTACTTCCACCCACTTGGTGAAGTAATCGATAGCCACTAATATGAACCGGTGCCCATTCGAAGCCGTAGGCTCAACCCTCCCAATCATATCAATGCCCCACATAGAAAACGGCCAAGGGGATGACATCAAACTCAACGGGTTTGGAGGCACGTGCACCTTATCAGCATAAATCTGGCATTTATGACATTTCCGCACGGAGTTGAAACATTGAGCCTCCATCGTCATCCAATAATATCCAGCTCTCAACAACTTTTTCACCATTGCATTCCCACTGGCATGGGTACCAAACGACCCCTCATGTACCTCTTTCATCAATTGGCTTGCTTCTTTATCATCGACACATCTAAGCAAAACCCAATCAGAATTCCGCTTGTACAAAACCCCATCTTTGTTCAGATAGAACATCATGGCCAACCTCCTCAGAGTCTTTCGGTCCTTCTTGGATGCTCCCTCAGGATATTCTTGGGTTTCCAGATAGCGCTTGATATCATAATACCACGGCTTCTCATCATCATGCACTGTGTCGGCAGTGAACACATAAGCCGGTCTATCCAGACGTCCCACCTCAACACTAGGGAACTGATTCCACCACTACATCTTAATCAAGGCGGCCAGAGTAGCCAAAGCATCTGCCAAAGGATTCTCTTCTCTCGGCACATGGTGTAATTCCACCTTGGTGAAAAACGTCAACAATCTCCTCGTATAATCCCGGTATGGAATTAAATGAGATTGATGCGTATACCATTTCCCGTTAACCTGGTTCACAACCAAAGTTGAATCTCCATAGATAACAAGGTTCTTGATCCGCAAATCAATCGCCTCTTCGATCCCCAAGATACAAGCTTCGTATTCAGCCACATTGTTGGTGCACTCAAATGTTAGCCGGGCAGCAAAAGGAATGTGAGATCCTTTCGGCGTAACCAAAACAGCACCAACTCCACTACCATTCACGTTAACGGCCCCATCAAACATCAGAATCCATTCGGATTCAGGGTCAGGCCCCTCCTCCGGGATTGGTTCCTCACAATCTTTCGATTTGAGAAACATGATGTCCTCATCAGGGAACTCAAACTTCATCGGTTGATAATCCTCAATGGGTTGCTGGGCGAGGTAATCAGACAATACACTCCCCTTGATTGCTTTCTGAGAGGTATACTGGATATCATATTCAGTCAAAATCATTTGCCATCTCGCAACCCGTTCGATCAATGCTGGCTTCTCAAATATATACTTGATCGGATCCATCTTGGAAATCAACAAAGTTGTATGAACCAGCATATATTGTCTCAGTTGGCGAGCAGCCCATACCAAAGCATAACAAGTGTTCTCGAGCAGTGAATATCTTGTTTCACAGTCGGTAAACTTTTTGCTAAGGTAGTAAATTGCATGCTCTTTTCGACCAGACTCGTCATGCTGCCCCAGTACACACCCCATAGACCCCTCGAGGACTGTCAAGTACAGGATTAACGGTCGTCCCTCCACAAGAGGCATCAGAATCGGAGGCTCCTGCAAATATTCTTTTATTTTTTCAAATGCCGCTTGGCAATCATTATTCCACCTGACCGTTTGATCCTTTCTCAACAACTTAAATATGGGTTCACACGTGGCTGTTAGATGAGATATGAACCATGAAATGTAGTTCAATCTACCTAAGAAACCATGAACCTCTTTTTCTGTTCTCGGTTCAGGCAATTCTTGTATTGCTTTTACTTTAGCAGGATCAACCTCGATTCCTCTTTCACTCACAATAAACCCCAGCAACTTACCGGACCGCACCCCGAAAGTGCACTTATTCGGATTCAACCTCAGTCTGAATTGTCTCAAACGGTCAAACAACTTGGCCAAATCTACCAGATGCCCCTCTTCTGTTTGGGACTTTGCTATCATGTCATCAACATAGCATTCAATTTCATGATGAATCATATCATGAAACAAAGTCACCATGGCTCTTTGATATGTGGCACCGGCGTTCTTGAGACCGAATGGCATCACCTTATAACAAAAAGTGCCCCACGGTGTGATGAACGTTGTTTTCTTCATATCATCTGGCGACATTTTGATTTGGTTATAGCCAGAAAAGCCATCCATGAAGGAAAACACCGAGAATTGAGTTGTATTATCTACCAACACATTAACGTGAGGTAATGGGAAATCATCCTTTGGGCTAGCTCTATTCAAATCCAGGTAGTCCACACACATCCTCACCTTTCTATCCTTCTTCGGGACCGACACAATATTCGCGACCCAAGGCGGATAATTAGTGACAGCGAGGAAACCAGCATCTAACAGCTTCTGTACTTCCTCTTTAATTTTCATGGCCATCTTAGGTCGAGTTATGCGCAACTTCTGCTTCACTGGAGGACAGTCTGCTCTCAATGGTAACTTGTGCACAACAATATCGGTATCTAACCCTGGCATATCTTGATAAGACCAGGCGAAGATATCAACATACTCTTTCAACAAGGTTACCATTCTGCTCTTGACATTCACCTCCAAAGCGGCCCCGACCTTCACTTCCTTTCTGACCTCCTCGGTGCCCAGATTGACAACCTCAACTTGCTCTTCATACGGCTGAATCACCTTCTCTTATTGTTTTAACAACCTGGCTAATTCCTCCGGCAGTTCACAATCTTCTTCGCCTTCTTCTTCGGCATGATAGATCGGATTGTCGAAGTCATATGAGGGTGTAACAGGATTGTTATCAATGAGATCCGGAGAATGATCGCATCTGCATGAATGTTGATTCATGCATTGCTTTAGAGCCGGAACGAAGCAAATTAAAAGGAAAATGAAAACAAACATTGCCATTTTTATTTATTTTTATTAAACTGCACAAATAAATGAAAAACAGGGAACACCGCTTTTAATGAAAAACATCCTTTTATTAATGATGCAATCAATGCAAAATGAAACACATGAGGTGGCCCTTACAATGAACCATTACGTTTCGGGAAAAACGCATGGCTTTCATGCAGACAGAATTGAAAAACAGAAATATTACTCTTCACGTAGAGTGACAGTGATGATCTTTCCGGCCCTCCAGTTCTGGATCTCCATCCCTGGTACGCACGGTTTTATCCACGATTCGAGCTCGCAGTCACTATCAATCTCTTCACCCACCGCACAGACGCGATTTGGATCTGGCATCCCAACACTGGTGAACGTGAATGGTTGACGACGTCCTCTATTCTGTCCAGACGAGCCTTGGCCCGACTGATAACCATCCCCAGATCTATCTCCTTTCACCGCCTATTTTCCTTTTGCCCTGGCTAAAGCCTCGGCCTTATCCACCTTTTCGGCGATCGCTTTCTGCCCCAAGGAGAACCCTTGCATGACATTGATCAGCTCACTCATCTTCTCTTTCAGCTCGAGGATGTCAGCGTTGGGTAGATCCATCAGTTTGGATTTGTTGCGTCTAGTGGGGTATCTGTGCGGACGAGCTACGTGCAACGGAATGATTCTACGTGCGTGAGCAATGATTCCTCAGTCAATCAAACATGTTAGAAACTAACACCTGCAAAACAGAAGATAGGTTATTATGACTCACGCATGAATGCAATGTCTATCCGTATGAGGAACATTCTGTCCTTTGATTCTGGTTTCATCGAGACGGATAATAATTTGACAATAACATTCTGACATCAGGATGTCTCTCAACCAGAATCTCAATCGAGAATGTACCCTGAGTATGGATAGACATGAGTTAAATGCAGATGAATGCAAAATGGGAGTGATGCAGATGCATGAATGCAATGCACTGTGCCATCCTCCAAGTTAATCTGAGCATCAACTGTACAGACATTCCGGTCTCTGGACTGATCACAACCATCTGAGGGACTGAGTAACCATAAATCCAACTCGGGGTTCCGAAATAAACGAAACCTGAGGATACATCACCATCATCACAGAAAATCCTCTGAACAGATAACAACAAGATCCTCTGAACAAGCAACCTCAAATCCAAGCCGGGGAATCCGAAATAAACGGAACCCGCTGATAAATACCACGGATAGAACTCCGGCGTGCCGGAATAAATATCCATAAATCCATCTGAACCAAAGTCACCATCACAGAATCACTGACAGAATCTGCACTGTAGGAATCAAACCCTCCCCTCACAGGTGAATTCTAATAAGGTCATCCTAAGGCGGATAATGGTCTCGACAATCGGGCAAGATACTCAACGGGTTTGCCCTTTCGGGTGTGCCGTTGCAGCTCTCATAAGATCATCTAAACCAAAGATCCGGAAAAGAACGGTCACCGAAGTCAACAGCTCAAAAGAGATAACCCAACCATAGTGGAAACTCCACAAGGAAGAGTTCTCTCAGAAGAACCTCGTCCTGCTGTGGTATGTCACGCCTCAACATCATGGTGATCCAACATAAGTAGAGACATGAGACCACACTAATCCTAGGTGTATACTCGGGCTTTGGGTTTCAGCCCCACTCAGAACACCCACCCCAAATCAAAGGAACCAAACCTGTCCAGAATCCAGCACAGTAATAATATGATGCATGCAAACATATATGCAAATATATACAGCGTATAATAATCATAAATGCAATAAATAAAGCAGCAAAAGCAACCCAAACTATCCTAGAGAGCGCTAGGATTGACTCGCTTAGGGAAGATGGACCAGCAAGAGGTCAACTTCAGTTCCCAGCAGAGTCGCCAGCTGTCGCAACGCGAAAAACAACCGGCGGAAAAAAACAAGTTTACAGAGCCGCCACCGACGCTATTCAACCTATGACAGAAAGGGAGCGCAGGACTAACCTAAGGAAAGGGAAAGGAACAGTCTTACGACCAAAGATTGCAAGGTACGGGAGTCGGTTACGCAAGGGGAAGGTATTAGCACCCCTCACGTCCGTCGTACTCGACGGGATCCACGCTCAAAAGAATAGGAAAAGGTTGCTAATAAATTGCTCAAAGGAAATGCACGCACTGGAATAATAAAACAGGTGAAAGAATATGGATGAAGGGGACTCGGCAGGATGTCGCATCCTGGGCCTACGTAGTTTGTCAGAAACAAACATCAGAGTCAACGTATTTCGGGGAAATGGGAAACATGCTCGCTAGGACATCGCATCCTATGCCTACGTATCTTCTCTATCCAGAGTAAGAATCAGAGCACTCATAGCTCGGCTAACGCACGCTGAAACAAAACACCGAAAAGAGACGCTGAGACGTCAAAAGAAAAACTCAACAAGGAAACAGAATGCCAATAGCTGGACTTATATCTAATTCCTCAAAACAAACAGGAAACAGAATGCCAATATATGGACTTACTTCCGACTCCAAACACAAGCAAACCGGGAAACAGAATGCCAATAGATGGGCTTACATCCGACTCCAAACACACAAACAAGGAAACAGAATGCCAAACCTGGACTTACATCCGACTCCAAACAAGCACACGCTAACCAGCGAACACCAAAGCAAAAGGGTATCAGATCAACAAGCTAATAGGGAGTCTGGAACTCGAACCTAATAGCTGTCACAAAAAAAGAGATAAGAGACGCTGAGACGTCAAAAGAAATAAAAGGTTGGAAAAAGAAAAAAGGGCGCCAGGAGAGACCTCGCTCGATCTCCTGCCTACGTATCTCATCTGGTATGAGAATCAGGGTGACGTAGTTCCCCTTAACAGAGGAGAAACTCTCTCCTAACCAGAGACCGGGGAAACAACAGACTAAAAGGGAGACTAACTCAAGCCTAATAGTTGTCATGCAATCCACAATCCCTAAGTTGAGATCTCTAACAAAACCTAACTCACACAGGAAGCAAGTCAGCTCAAACAGCAAATAAACACCAATCACAAATGATCAAGCATCACACTCTATATACAAACAAGAGGCTCAGACAAATGGTTGGGCTTTAGTCAAGAGGGGTCATATCAACCTCGACAAACAAGTCAAAACTGTAGGGGTATGCTGAAGCTCTTAACCACTAACATTGAGAGTTAGGGTGAAGCTGATGAAAGGTGGTAATGAGGATTAGACCTCATGCTCTTAACCCTGGCCTGGGTGAGCTCAAATCAAAGAAAACATGGGGGTCCAGAAAGAGGGACCCTATTCCACTTGACCGACTCTATACATAATCTTGGGTTATGTTCAAGAGCATCAGCACGACAGGGGATTGATTGCTAATCCCTTCTATCTGTCAATTGCCTCTTCACTTAGGAGGACTTAACAAGTAGCATGCCTCATTTAGAGGTCTTTGGCACAAATATAAACAATCACAAACATTGCCTCTTAAGGAGGACTTCAGCCAAACGCCTGCCAAAAAAGCGACAGGGCTTCCAGACTACATGGAGTGAGAAGGCTAAACAACCTCAGTGGTGTATCAACCACACTCCAAAGCAAAGCAAAAGCTAGCTAGCAAGCGGCTAATATACCTGTACAAAAGTCAAACAGTTAATATTGCATTCAGACAAATCAACAGTCAACAACAGTGGAACTATCCAATATCTACACAATGCAAGTCATAAGTGCAAGCCCTCAAGTGAGTTCATCACATCAATGGACCTACAACACAACAAATGTTAGTAATCAAATCAACTTGCATCTCAAGTAATTAGAACAAACCAAACATTAGTGCCAAATGCTCAATACCTGAAACACAAAACAGAATTGGTGAGTACAAACCACTAGTACAAAGACTAGGGTCAAAGGCAAGTCAAATAGAAACTCCACATTAAAACAGAAATGTATCCAATGATCATGAAATTTTTTATGTGCACACAACATGTTATGGACAAGCATCATACCAAAAATTGAGTCCAGAAGCAAACAAATGGTGTGTGAATGAAAATGCACAAATGCAAGGCACAAAATGTTACACCAAATGTAACACCACATATCCATGTGTCCAAAACAGTGGTATTAAATGATAAAAATTCCAAACAAAAGCCAAAATATCATGTCACATGTTATAATCAGGCATGTCAAATTTCAAGGCAATTGGATAAACCATGAGCATTTTACAATCAAATGAATGCAACATATCATTATGGCATCATGTTCAAACAACAAATCACCATTAAAAATCCAGAACCAAACAATTCATGAAATTAATGCTAAAAAATAATAGACATCAAAACAAGAATGTGGAAAAAAGTTTGGATCAATTTGGACATGTATGTTATTTTTTATGATTTTTAGAAGTTGATGAACAAAATGAAATTAAATGAAAATCATGTGGAAAATGCTAATTCAAATGAAACATCAGAAAAATGCACCAACAAGGTCTCGAACACACGCCATGCAGGTAAACAAAAGCGCTCAAAATGAAATATCAAAAAGTACAAATGCCAGGAATCGATCCCAGGCCAAGGAGGTTCCACGAGCACTCAAAAAATAATTCACAAATTGTAACACACCAGGTATCGAACTCAGGTTAGCAAGGTTGGCCAAGCGCTGAAGGAAAAATCAACTGGAATAAAAAAAATGCACCGAGCCAGGATCTAACCAGCGTGCGCTATGTTCAAAGAGCGTTTGGAGTGAAACGCTGCGCTTCACTTAAACACATGGCGCCCAGTCAGCGAGTCAAACGCCATGCAAGCGCGGTCAAACACATGAAGGCCAATGGTTTTGCTACGCAGGCGCAAATGTGGATGCACGCGTGGACAGAAAACCCTAGGAACCAGACGGCGACAGACGGTGGTTTCCATCGTCTTCTCCGGCCGTCTTCGGCGGAGCTCTGCCACGAAAATTTGCAGAATTCAACAAATTATATATCATTGGAAAGGTCTTTCAGTGTAGATCACGAATATCACATTATCTAAGCCTAATTCCTCCTATATTTTCTGGATCGAAGCAAAGAAGTTTCATGAACCAAACTTTAAATCACCATATCTTCCTCAATTCTTATCCATTTTAAATTCTAAAACTATCACCATCATCAGCATCAAGAGATCTATCAGTTTATGTACATGAAAAGGCAAATAATGAGGATTGAATTTCAAGCTTACTTGATGTGCAGTGTTCAAATCCACGTGTTCAAGGCTCCAGCACTTCTAGATCTTCTCCTCCAACCTCAACTTGAAGCTTTATGTATCAAGAAGCACGTGAAATCCACCAGATCTAGCTTAATTTGAAGCTTCCATGTTCATGTTCAAGCTTTGTGTATGCACAATTCTTGACCAAATTCTTCAATCCAAGCCTTGATTCCTACTCAATCATGCATGATAAACCAGGATATGCAAGAATTTTGATGGATTGTGTAAAGAAATTTGAAGTTTGAAGTGAGAGAAAAAATGGAGAGAAAATGGAATTCTATATCTAGAATGTGTTATGGCAAATTCTGTTTGGATTATGCTTATATATGGTGTGTTAATGACTTTGCTAATCTCACTTAAGATTGGTTAATCTTGATTAATGAATTATGAAGTGTTTTACAAAAAATGAATAATGAGGGTACATGGCTAATCCACATCTGAACAGTGCCATGTTAGGGCTTGAAATCACTAAAAATCATCTAATAAACACAATGGAAGTGGTATTTTGTTGGTAGCATCAACCAAATTTGAATTCTTGAATTTCCCTCCAAAATATACATGAATGAACAAATTATCACATGAGCTTTTTCCATGCAAGGCAATGGTTGATTTGGAAAATATTGGTCAAGACAAGCATTTTGCAAAAAGAGTAGACCAATTTGGAGTTTTGAATCAAAAGTTATGCCATGTTGAACTTCCATGCATGCTTTGTGATCATTTGGCCATAACTTCTCAACCCTTCATCATATGGACATGATATAGGACTTTTTGAAAAGAGGAGAGAAAGATATTCATCTTTCATGTTCACCAAAAATCAATTTGAAGCTTCTTTGATGTTGCAAAGTCAAGTTGAATGTGGACCAAAAACTTCCCATTTTTGGAAACTTTCAATTATAGGTCACTTTCCATTTTTGGAAACTTTTGCCCTGACTTCAAAATCTTCAAGATAGATGTTTGAAATGACAAATGGACCTATTTTGAGCATGATTGCGATGTTGAAACTCATTTCCCCACCTCATAGCCCTCAGTTGACTCCACAGTTGACTTTTTGGTCCTTAGATGACCTTGCAATGCCCTGATCAGCTTGAACCTCCATCACTTGGGGAAATGGCTCAGAAGTGAAACCCTATCTCATGTAAGCTCAATATAACAATCATGTGATCCTCATCATCAGCAAATACCTCTTTTCCTGGAGAAACCCTGGTTGAAAGAATATCATTGATTAGGGTTGACCAGTGGTCAAAACCCTAATCCAAAGGAACTGGAGGATGCACTCTGAAACCCTGGATGAAAAATCCATGATGATGGTAATACATCCTTGTAAACAAGATGATGCTCATAATCTTTGAAGAATCAAGAAACCCTAATGAAGCCCATGCCCTCAGATGGTTGATCCTCAGTTCATAGAAACCCTCAGGCTAGAATCATGCAACCTTTCCATCTTCTGAAAAGACTCTAGAGGATGACTCTCTTATTTTCATATGATATGCAAGATGCAATGCCTAATGCCCTAAAATATGAAATGCAATGTGTCAAACTAGTCCCAAGAAGAGGAGGGCAAATTTTGAGCTGTTACACATTACTTTCAGGATAGCCTGACAGGTGTTGCGCTTCCGTGGTATATGTGGCTGGAGAGTGAAAGCATCCGCACTTTCAACGATCTAGGTGAGGTCTTTGTGAAACAGTATAAATATAATGTGGACATGGCTCCAGACAGAGATCAACTAAGGGCAATATCCCAGAAGGATAAGGAGACCTTCAAGGAATACGCCCAGAGGTGGTGAGAATTGACAGCTCAGATAGTGCCACCCTTGGAGGAGAAGGAGATGATAAAGATCTTCTTGAAGACTTTGAGCTCTTTCTACTACGAGCGCATGATTGCTAGTGCTCCCTCGGACTTCATCGAAATGGTGAATATGGGTATGAGGCTAGAAAAGGGGGTTCGTGAAGGACGCTTGTCTCGTGATGATGGTTCCTCGGCAAAGAAGTATGGGGGATTTTCCAGGAAGAAGGAAGGGGAGACTCATGTTGTTTCTTCCCATGTCAAGAGAAGGCCCTCTTTGAAGAGGAGAGAAATCCGACCAACGTTAACCAACACCAGGTGGCTCATATAGCACCTCTTTCAGAGAAGTTCAACAACAACCACAACAACAACATCGTCAATAACAACAGGCTTACCAGCCTCGCAACAACAGCAACACCAGCACCAACAACTATGAGAGGAAGAGGGTGACCTTTGACCGGATTCCTATGACCTATGCTGAACTTTATCCTTCCTTAATTGATAGGAAGCTGATAACTCCTCGTGATCCTCCTGCTATGCCAGCTAATCCCCAATGATGGTACAAGCCCAAACTTCACTGTGTATATCATTCCGATGCTCTCGGACATGATGTGGAGAATTGTTTTCCTTTGAAGACCAAGGTGCAAGACCTTGTGAGGAGTGGGACACTGTTCTTTGAGGACGTATGCCCAAATGTGAAGAAGAACCCATTGCCCGAGCATGGGAAAGCAGTTGTCAATATGGTTCAGGGGTGCCCTGGCAAATACAAAGTCCTTTATGTGAATGACATAAGGCAATCCTTGGTAGAGATGCATAAGCTGTTGTGTGAACACAGTCATTATGAGCATGATCATGATAGGTGCCAGGTGTGCACTATCAATGAAAGAGGATGTTGTCAAGTGAGAAGGGACATCCAAGAGATGTTGGACCCAGGGATGATTGAGATACTTCAGAATCGTAATGAGGATGAAGTTGATGTTATCACTCCAGTATTCAAAATTCCTGATCTTGTTATCATTAAGTATGATGGCAGCAAGAAAAAGGTGTCGCCAACTCTTGTGATCAAGCCAGCGGGCCATGTCCCGTATGTATCAGATAGAGTGGTTTCGTACCGTTATAATGCTGTTATACTTGAGGATGGGAAGGAGGTGTCGTTGCCCTCAACTTCTGTGGTAAGCATTTCTGACATTAGTGGAGTGACCCGTAGTGGTCGTGTTTTCTAGGCTCAGCCAAAACCCCATGAAGACGTTGTGAAGAAAGATGGTGTTAGTCCTGTCGGTCCTGTCGGGACTTCTTCTTCAAATCAGTTCATTCCTGTTGTGAAGGGTGTTGACCTTGTTGTTGTTAAATCCAATAAAACTCCTATCCTGGTTGGCCAGTCTGGCATGTTGAAAGAGGATGGTGATGAGATGTTGAGGCTCATCAAGAGGAGTGAGTATAATGTTGTGGATCAGTTGCTTCAAACTCCATCAAAGATATTTGTCCTATCTCTGTTGATGAATTCAGAGCCACATTGCGAAGCATTGCAGAGGGTGTTGGACGTGGCATACGTGGATCACGATGTCACGATTGAGCAGTTTGATAACATTGTTGCAAATATAACTACCTGCAACAATTTGAGCTTCTGTGATGACGATTTTCCCGAGGAGGGAAAATACCACAATTTGGCTTTACATATCTCCATGAATTGTAAAGACAATTCCCTGTCCAATGTGTTGGTGGATACAGGGTCATCACTTAATGTATTGCCAAAATCTACTCTTGCCAAACTTTCATACCAGGGGCCTCCCATGAGGCAGAGTGGAGTGGTAGTGAAAGCTTTTGATGGATCGCGTAAAACTCTGATCGGTGAATTAGAACTCCCGATCAAGATGGACCTAGTGATTTCCAGATCACTTTCCAGGTCATGGATATACATTTGTCATACAACTGTTTTCTCGGTAGACCATGGATTCATGAGGCAGGTGCCATGACATCCACCCTGCACCAAAAGTTAAAGTTCATTAAGAACAAAAAGTTGGTGGTGATAGGGGGAGAGAAGGCTCTCTTGGTCGACCATTTATCTTCCTTCTTCTATATTGATGATGAGGATGAGGTTGGGACTCCGTTCCAAGCCTTATCTATTGTTGAGCCTTCTAGGAAAAGACTTTCTTCATTTGTCTCCTACAATGATGCTAAGTTGGCCATTGAGCATGGTGCAACTACTGGTTTGGGGAAAATGATCAAGATGGAAGATAACAAGTCTCGGGCTGGTATAGGGTACTCTTCTGGTGTTTCTAATGATCTTGGGATGTTTCAGAGTGGAGGTTTCATCCACACCGTTGAAGATCAGGAAGTTGCTGCCATTCTTGAAGAAGATGAAGAGGAAGACCTCGACAACTTTGTCATACCTGGAGGAATCTGCAATAATTGGGTCGCTGTTGATGTTCCAACAGTCATCCATAAGTCAACGTAATGTGTTCATTTTGTTTAAAAACCCTTCTCCCATGCCAAAAGGAGAAGTGAAGACATTGTTGGCATAATTGATTAATACAATGATATTCATTCAATAATCGCATGTTAAATATTTGTTTTTCTCAAATTTATTTTTCCTTTTGGTCTTTTGTGTAATACCCCAAAATTTACCCTTCATTTTTCTTGAAAAAAAAAAAAACGAAAAAAAAAAACGAAAAAAAAAATAAAAATTAATTAATTAATTAAATAAATAAATAAAATAAATAAATAAAATATAACAAATTATTTTGGACTTGGGTCTCCCTCATTTGAGCCCATTACCCACGAAAATCAGTCTATAAATACTGAAGTTTCAGTAGAGGAAAACACACTTGGAGTTACACTGGGAGATTCACTGGAGAAAAAGGGAGGGAAGCAAAATACTCTGAGGTTTCCTTGGAACAAAACCCTGAGGAAAAAGATAGTGAGAGAAGACCTGACAGAGAACTCAGAGCAGCCTCCAAACCCTGAAGGGAACTCAACTTGTAAACCTCACGGGTGCAACTCAATTTCAATCAAGCTCTCCAATCAGGTTTGCCCTATATCCATCATCTTTATGCCTTTAATTTGAATGCTCTAAATGTATGAGGTATTATGGGTGAATTTGATACCCTTTTTGTGAGCCTTTTGTGAATTTTGATGGAATTATTCATGTGATTACATTTTGATTTAGGGGAAACTCTGGGTTACCCTATTTTGTTTATTCTAACCTGTCTTGTGTTTCCATGGCATTGTTTTCTCTTGATTTCATCCTGCTGCTCTAACCCTTTGTCGAGTTTTGTGAGGGCTCGCATGGCTTTCGCAGAGACACTCGCGTGGTTTCCCACTTTATTTGTGGGATACCCCCTAGAGTTTTATTCTGATTATTCGTGTTGATTGATTTCCTTTGACGGTCCAGCTGGAGACATTTCAGGGTTTCTTGCCCCTTTAACTGCTATAGCTTCGGATCTTTATCCGTGTGGTAATTTTTTCCCTTTCTCATACTTTATCGCTTTCTTAGCTGGAAGACCTCGATAGGAGGCAATGTTTGAGCCCCTTGGTGGCATTTTACTTTGAGATACATGTTTTGTGTTTTGTATTCATATCCCTGCAGGTAGCGCGGTTCCTTCGTCAAGGACTTCCTTTTTGCCCTCGAGCATCCCAAACCCTAAAACCCAAAGCAACACGTTTACTCCTTCTACTACAGGCGAGTAAGTCTCCAAAGGTCGAGCATCCGGTAGATTGCGTAGTAACGTTGTTCGTCCAAAACCCAATCCATAACCCCGTAGTTAGCCGAACTATGGCTTGCTCTGATTCTCATTCCAGATGAGATACGTAGGCATAAGACGCGATGTCTTAGCGAGCACACATCCCCTCAACCCATAGGTCAGCCGAGCTACGAAGACTCTGATTCTCATATTCAGATGAGATACGTATGCAGTGGATGCGACATCCGCGCGAGTCATTTCTCTTAACCTTTTAGTAAATAAACATGTTAGGTAAACCCACACCCTTTAGACAAAAACTACAAAAGTGGATCCCGTAGAGTACTATGGATGCGTAGGGGTGCTAATACCTTCCCTTCGCATAACCGACTCCCGAACCCAAGATTTGGTTGCGAGACCCCGTCTTGTCCTTTCCTTTTTCAGGTTTACTTCGAGCGTTTCCTTTCCCTCCTTTGGGATGAATAACGCACGGTGGCGACTCTTCTGTCATTCTCTTTCGCCGGTTGTTTTTTTCGCACACTGTATTTTTCAGGTTGCGACAGCTGGCGACTCTGCTGGCGACTCTGCTGGGGACTTTAAGAAGTTGACCTCTTGCTGGTCCATCTTCCCTAAGCGAGTCCCTCCTAGCTTTTGTAGTTTGTTTGTTTATTGGGTGTTCATGCTTTTGTACAGTTATTTATTTACCTGCTTTACCTTATTACATTGTGTACATATCATTGTTGTATCTGTTTCTGTTGGCTGGCTGCTTGGTGATCTTTGTGAGATGAGTTCTATACCCGAACTCGAGTGCACTTAAGATAGGAGAATGGCATAGTCCTGTCAACTTGTGTGGAGTATTCCTTAGCGAGTTGACTTGCAAGCCCATTCACTTGGTGGAGGTCATGTTGAGATCAATAATGTCACATAAGTAAGTTGTGGTTAGACATTACTTGTTCCAATATAGACCTAAGAAGCCAAGGACCTTAGTTTACCTAACCCATCTTGGCCTATTCGTAGGACGTAGTGCGAAAGTCGTTCAAATGTAAGATTTGATACGATTGTTACGCGATACTACACTCATAAGAGTCTCTCTTGAGAATATTGTTGGAATACGAGTAGTCGTTCCTCTAATAATATCCGAAAGATGGGATTATGACTATGGGAACCTTTTTGTAGAACATGTTTGGCAGGTTTAAACCTTAGTACACTCCTTTTGGGTGGTTCTTAACCTAAACTCCATGCTCGTGACTTGCGACAAACCCTTGATTCATGGTTGATCCGATCAGGTATCCTTAATATCAATGAAACTCGGGTGTTGATAAGGTGTAAACCATAATCCGCCAAAATGGGTGGTTGATATTAAGGATAACATGATCCATCCCATGACCTTTGTTTGGTGTGCTCTTAATTTCTCTCCAGACAGTGCAACCTGACAGATGTTCAAGCAGATATAACAATCCTGATTGACATACCACTGCATTGCATTCACATCATCACATCATTTGCATTCATATCATTTAACACATGTTTATCCTTTTCAAGGGGGTTTAAATCTTCTTCTTGATTCTAGTCAGGGTTTTCTTCTTACGTTGTTTATCAAATGTGAGACTGGAATCAAGGAGGTAGAATACCTTTTGGAATTGATAAACATGTCATTGCATTTGCATAGTCATCCGCATGTCTTGCATAACAGGTACCGCCACAGTGTTCTCAGTTTGTTTGGTGTCCCACTAGCAGGATAGCTGACTCAGGCATTCATCGATACGGTACCCGAAGGAATCAACAGAGAGCAATGGAGAGCCTACAAGCAGAGCTCGCCGAGATGAAGATTCGCATGAATCAATTCATGGATTTGGTTCAAGGGGTGGCTCAAGGACAGCAGGAGCTTAGATTGTTGGTGCAGAAGGATCCCCCTATTACTCAACCGGAGACGTTGGCTGATCCTCCAGCTAGAGAGGCTAATGGTCCCAATGGACCAGGGCCTATCCCAATCCTACATGTCACCTCCGGTCAACAACCCATTCAGGATGGTCAGGATGATCAGTTCCCTTTGCTTCAGGAAGACTTTGGCATGGACCCCATGTTTAAAAGATTGGAAGAGAGGTTGAAAGCAGTGGAAGGACAGAATCTTCTGGGAGTAGATGTTGCTGACTTGGGGCTGGTCCCAGGTGTGCGAGTGCCACCGAAATTCAAGGTCCCGATATTTGACAAATACAATGGCAGCTCTTGCCCCAAAACTCACGTGCAAGCCTATTTCCGTAAAATGGTTGCATACTCTGATGACGAGAAGCTACTTATGTACTTCTTCCAGGATAGCCTAGCTGGGGCATCCTTGGAATGGTATATGAGGCTGGACAGAGCCCACATCCGTTGCTGGAGGGATTTGGCAGAGGCTTTCGTGAAGCAGTATCAGTATAATGCAGACATGGCTCCGGACAGAACTCAACTTCAGAATCTGTCTCTTAAAAGCAATGAGTGCTTCAAGGAATACGCTCAACGCTGGAGGGATACAGCTTCCCGTGTTCAGCCTCCTATGTTGGAAAAGGAAATGGCCAACATGTTCATGAATACGCTGCCTGAACCTTACTTGGAGCGTCTAGTGGGGTGCAATGCTTCCAACTTTGCTGATGTGGTCTCTACCGGAGAAAGGGTGGAGAATTACCTAAAGACCTATAAGAGCCAAAATGGAGTTGGATCCTCATCAGGGGTGAAGAAGCCGTTCATTCAGGGACAGAAGAGGAGAGAAGGGGATGCAAGTGCCATATCTTCTTATCATAACAGGGATAACCGGAGGAATAATTTTCAGAATTATCATCAGCAACCGTATGTTGCGGCTGTGACCATTCCAGCTGCAGCACCACTACAACAACAACAATCACAACGTCAACCAGCTCAGTATCAACAGCAGCAACAACCGGGTAACAGACCCGCTTATCAACAGAGGCAAAGGATGATGGACCGGCGTTTCGACACCCTTCCAATGTCGTACGCCCAGTTGCTTTCTAGTCTTCAACAACTACAACTTGTGCAGCTACGCACTCTGGCTCCTCCTGTTGGTAGACTTCCGGTGGGTTACGACGCCAACGCTAGGTGTAGCTTCCACTCTGGGGCACCTGGCCATGACATTGAGAACTGCAAAGCTTTTAAGCACGTAGTTCAGGACCTCATAGATTCAAAGACCATCGACCTTGCACCAGCTCCGAATGTCGTCAACAATCCCATGCCCCAGCATGGTGGTGCGAACGTTAATTTGGTAGAGGGAGAATCCAAGCCCATTAAGGATGTGTTGAAGTTGAAGACTCCATTGTTGGATATCAAAGGATGCTTGCTGAAGGCCGATGTCTTCCCCGGTTGTGGGAAGGGTTGTTTGGATTGTGCTACTCAGGGCGGAGGTTGTTTGAAGTTACAGCAGGGTATCCAGGCCTTGCTCGACAAAGGTATCCTCCAGGTTGAAGATTTGATTGTCCAAGAGTCTGTGGAAGGGGTTGAGGAAGAAGGGTTTGAAGATGCTACTGATGAATTCGCAGATGTTGTTCCTACGGTTTCTGTAATCCATAATGATGTAATTGAACTTGATTCCGATGTTTCGGATGCTTGCATTTCAATGAATGAGATTTCTGAGTACGACTGTGATATTGCTACTATCACTATTTTCTACCCAACCAATCAGATCAGTGTGCCAGAAGCGCAACCCGTGCCACCAGTGCGACGATCTACTATGACCATCACAACCCCTGGTCCTTTACCCTTCACCAGTGAAAGGGCCATTCCGTGGCATTATGGGGGAAGCGTGTATACGCACGATCATAGGGTGGAACGGCCACTAAAAGTAGAAGAGGGTCAGAAGCCTGAACTTGAAGGTCCCACAGTGGATAATGTCGGAGGAATCGGGCGATTCACCAGGAGTGGTAGACTGTTCTCACCATCGGTTACCCAAGCTGATAATGCTGATGCTGTGGCGAAAGCCAAGGGCAAACAAGCCGTGAATGGGGATACCTCTGCACCCCAGGGAAGTTTTGAGCCCACTTTTGCAAAGGATGTGGACGAGCTTCTGAGAATCATAAAGAAAAGCGATTACAAGGTAGTCGATCAGTTGATTCAGACTCCGTCCAAGATATCCATTCTCTCACTCCTGTTGTGTTCGGAGGCGCACAGGGAGGCACTTCTGAAGGTTCTTAATGCCGCATATGTGCCTCAGGAGATCTCGATAAACCAACTAGAAGGGATCGTTGCAAATGTTCATATAGGCAACGGGTTGGGTTTTACCGATTCTGACTTGACACCAGCCGGACGCAATCATAACAAGGCTCTGCACATCTCGATGGAATGCCGAGACACCGTGCTATCGCATGTTCTGGTGGATACAGGCTCCTCTCTCAATGTGCTACCCAAGAGAGCCCTGTCGAAGTTAGAAGTAGAGGGTTTGGTCTTGAAACCTTCAGATCTTATTGTGAGAGCATTCGATGGTTCTAAGAGATCGGTGTTTGGAGAGGTAGAATTGCCAATTCTGATTGGATCACAAACCTTCAACACTGTCTTCTACGTGATGGATATCAGTCCTTCCTACAGTTGCCTGCTGGGTCGTCCTTGGATCCATAATGCTGGGGCAGTCTCTTCAACTCTACATCAGAAGATTAAGTTTCCAGTCAACGGACGAATTATCACCGTCTGTGGTGAGGAGGACATCCTGGTCAGTAACCTGTCTACATTCAAGTATGTAGAAGTAGAAGGTGAAATTCATGAGACTCTGTGTCAGGCTTTTGAATCAGTTCAAATCAAGGATGCAGCTCCGGTGGAAGAGGTTAAGACGGGTGCCTCTATCTCATCCTTTAAGCAGGCACGAGCCGTGGTGGATTCAGGTATTGCTCCCGGTTGGGGGCGTCTGTTGGAATTACCAGTGAAAGAAGATACGTTCGGGATTGGGTATCAGCCAGCTCTAACTTCTACAACTTCAACACTTCAGACTCATCAGGGGCCGATCACTTTCTCCAGTGCTGGCATCATTCAGTATGGTCAAGTCTCTGCAGTCAACGAAGAAGAGGGGGATAGTGATTGTGACATTGACAATTGGGTGCGTCCGAAGATCCCGGGTGAAGTCATCAACAATTGGTCTTCTAAAGAGATTATCCAAGTCACTCTTCTTGAAGAGTAATTTTCTTTGTTTATTCATGCATATCCAAGTCTGACGTTCCGCCCAGGGCGTAATGACTCATTGTAGGGCCCATCTATGTGACAATTGCATTTTTATCATAAATAAAGGACGTCTTTTTGCATTCAAATATTTCGTTCCCTGTCTTTCTATTTTTGCAGTTTTTCAAAATAAAAAAAATGGCAATGTTTTGTTTAGTTTTCACTTCTTGTTCACACTCATAAGCACATACCATCACTCATGCAGATGCACAACACCGGATCCTATTGATAACGGTTCTGCTATGGCTCGTTTCGACTTTGAAAATCCAATCTTTCAAGCTGAAGAAGAGGGTGATGAAGACTGTGAACTCCCTAAAGAACTTACCAGGTTATTAAAACAGGAAGAAAGGGTCATTCAACCGCATCAAGAGTCTGTTGAAGTGATTAATCTCGGCACCGAGGACACCAAGAGAGAAATCAAGATAGGGGCTGCTTTGGGAGATGATGTGAAGAAAGGGCTGATTGAATTGCTGCAAGAATACGTTGACATCTTCGCCTGGTCTTATCAGGACATGCCTGGGCTGGACACAGACATCGTGGTACACCGCTTGCCTCTCAAAGAAGGTTGTCCTCCGGTCAAGCAGAAGCTCAGAAGAACAAGACCAGAGATGGCTGTCAAGATAAAGGAAGAAGTGCAAAAGCAGTTGGATGCAGGGTTTCTAGCAGTCACCAATTATCCGCCATGGGTTGCAAACATCGTCCCAGTACCTAAGAAGGACGGAAAGGTACGGATGTGTGTCGACTACCGGGATCTGAACAGAGCTAGCCCTAAAGATGATTTCCCATTACCTCACATCGACGTTTTGGTGGATAATACAGCTCAGTTCTCGATATTCTCCTTCATGGATGGCTTTTCTGGCTATAACCAAATCAAGATGGCACCAGAAGACATGGAAAAGACAACTTTCATAACCCCATGGGGAACCTTCTGCTACAAGGTGATGTCGTTTGGTCTGAAAAATGCCGGAGCAACATATCAGCAAGCAATGGTGACTCTGTTCCATGATATGATTCATCATGAAATCGAGGTTTATGTGGACGATATGATTGCCAAATCTCAGACAGAAGAAGAACATTTGTTGAATTTGCAGAAACTGTTTGAGCGTTTGAGGAAATTCAAACTGAGACTTAATCCGAATAAGTGCACTTTCGGGGTGAGATCGGGAAAATTGCTGGGTTTTATTGTTAGCGGAAAAGGGATTGAGGTGGATCCTGACAAAGTAAAAGCAATACAGGAAATGTCTGAGCCAAGAACAGAGAAGCAAGTCCGTAGTTTCTTAGGGAGGTTGAACTACATTGCAAGGTTCATCTCTCACCTAACAACCACGTGTGAGCCAATTTTCAAATTGCTGAGGAAGGATCAGGCTATCAGGTGGAATGAAGATTGTCAAAGGGCTTTCGAGAAGATAAAAGAGTATCTACAGAAACCTCCGATCCTTATACCTCCAGTTCCTGGGAGACCTCTGATAATGTACCTATCAGTGACCGAGAACTCGATGGGGTGTGTATTGGGACAGCATGACGAGTCTGGTCGAAAAGAGCATGCCATATACTACCTTAGCAAAAAGTTTACCGACTGTGAAATCAAATATTCGCAGCCTGAGAAAACTTGTTGTGCTTTGGCCTGGGCTGCTCGCCGACTGAGACAGTATATGTTGAACCATACTACCTTGTTGATTTCTAAGATGGATCCAGTGAAATACATATTCGAGAAGCCAGCTCTCACCGGAAGGGTCGCTCATTGGCAAATGATTTTAACAGAGTATGATATTCAGTACACGTCACAGAAGGCCATCAAAGGGAGTATTCTGTCATACTACGTTGCCGAGCAACCGATTGATGATTATGAGCCAATGAAGTTTGAATTCCCTGATGAAGACATCATGTTCCTCAAGATGAAAGACTGTGAAGAGCCAGTTGTTGAGGAGGGACCTGATCCAAACGAAAAGTGGACTTTGTTGTTTGATGGGGCTGTCAATGCTAGAGGTAGTGGAATTGGCGCTGTCATTACTACTCCGAAGGGTGCCCACATGCCTTTCACCGCTCGTTTGACTTTTGAGTGCACAAATAATGAAGCTGAGTACGAGGCCTGTATCTTGGGTATTGAGCAAGCCATTGATCTGAGAATCAAGACTCTGGACATCTTCGGAGATTCAGCTCTGGTGATCAATCAAGTGAATGGTGATTGGAATACTCTCCAGCCCACTCTGGTCCCCTACAGAGATTACACGAGAAGACTTTTGACTTTCTTCACAACGGTAAAATTGTATCATATACCTCGTGATGAGAACCAGATGGCAGACGCACTTGCTACTCTATCCTCCATGATCAAGGTAATTCGTTGGAACCATGCTCCCAGGATCGATGTGATGCGCCTTGACAGGGCCGCGTATGTGTTTGCTGCTGAACTGGTAGTCGATGACAAGCCCTGGTATCACGATATCAAGTGCTTTCTGAAGAATCAAGAGTACCCTGCAAGGGCATCCAACAATGACAGAAAGACTTTGAGAAGATTGGCAGGCAGTTTCTTCTTGAACAAAGACGATATGTTGTATAAGAGGAACTTCGACATGGTTTTGCTCAGATGCGTGGACAGACACGAGGCGGACATGTTAATGCAGGAAGTTCATGAAGGTTCCTTCGGTACTCATGCCGGCGGACATGCAATAGCTAAGAAATTGTTGAGAGCGGGTTATTATTGGATGACCATGGAATCAGATTGTTTCAAGTATGCTCGGAAGTGTCATAAGTGCCAGATTTATGCTGATAAGGTGCATGTACCGCCGAATCCTCTGAATGTGATGTCTTCACCATGGCCGTTTGCCATGTGGGGCATTGACATGATTGGAAAGATTGAGCCGACTGCTTCCAATGGGCATCGCTTCATCCTTGTTGCCATCGACTATTTCACCAAGTGGGTCGAGGCAGCGTCGTTCGCGAATGTCACCAGACATGTGGTTGCCCGTTTCATCAAGAAAGAAATCATTTGTCGCTATGGGATTCCCGAAAGAATCATTACTGATAATGGTTCTAATCTCAACAACAAAATGATGAAGGAGTTGTGTCAGAACTTCAACATTCAGCATCACAATTCTTCCCCTTACCGCCCTAAGATGAACGGCGCTGTTGAGATTGGCATGAGATGCTACCTTTCGCCTTGCATGGGTACCGTACTTCAGTACGTACATCGACCGGGGCAACCCCCTACTCCCTTGTGTATGGTATGGAAGCAGTCCTACCTGTTGAAGTGGAGATCCCCTCTCTAAGAGTCTTGTTGGATATCAAGCTAGACGAAGCTGAATGGATTCGGACAAGGTTCAATGAGTTGAGTCTTATCGAAGAGAAGCGAATGGCAGCCATTTGTCATGGGCAGTTGTATCAGAGTCGGATGAAGAGAGCCTTTGATCAGAAAGTGCATCCTCGTTGTTTCCAAGTCGGAGATTTAGTTTTGAAAAGGATCCTTCCTCCTCAGACAGATCGCAGGGGCAAGTGGACTCCTAACTATGATGGACCGTATATCGTCACCAAGGTTTTTGATGGTGGGGCTTTAATGCTTGCAACTATGGATGGTGAAAACTTCACTTCCCCTGTGAACTCAGACGCAGTTAAAAAATACTTCGCATAAAATAGACCCGTTGGACAGTAAAAAGAGTAGTCCAGGCAAAAATGGGCATCCCGACGAACCAAGAAAATGAAAAGGTTCGGGCAAAAATTAGGGATTAAAAATGAAAAGATCGTACACCCGATAAGTTGAAAACCTGAAAAGGCAACTTAGGCAAAAATGGGTATCCCGGTGGATTGAAAACCCGAAAAGGGCGATCCAGGCAAACGTTAGGGATTAAGCGAATGACTACGTTCTGAGTAGTTCTAAATCTCATCTCGTGCCAATGACTAGAAATTTTTGAAGGATAGGAAACAGTCCAATCACTCTTTCAGAAGGCTGATTATCTGGAGGATCTTGAAGACGAGCAAGTCATAGCAGAATTGGAACCCAATAGAAATCCATTTCACATTGCCATTAGATTAATTTCTGTTTTTATCTATTGTGCGATTACCTCTTTCCAGGGATTGCTTCCTAATGTAAATGCCTATTCAGAGGCCATTCAATCAATAAAATCATGTTATTCAGTATATCTCTGTTTTCATTTTCATTTTACTATTTTGTTTGCAAAAATGACGTTCGAATTTTTGATAAACATTGCATCATGACACATAAGGGCTTTACAGGTACAGGCTTAATAAACATTTAAAATTGCTGTAAATTTTAAGTGCTTTGGATCGTCTATTCAGAACAGATACCCTCGGGGCATTTCCTTAAAATCTCCTGCAGATGATCGTGAATATCTTCCCCAGTGAAGTCGCCAACAGACGAATTCAATGTCTTGACCCTGCAGAGCTGATCAGAGTGTTGGATTCTTCAATCCCCAGCAGTTTCTCACCACCGTACTTCCCCAAGCGGTTGTTTCAAGACATACACTCCCCAGTAGAGTTGACAATGTCAGACTATATATCCCCAACGGAGTTGACAGTGCCAGACTGTATCTTCCCAGCAGAAGTGGCTGCTCCTTAGAGTTCGATGCCAGATCGATAATACCAATGCCAGATCAATGTTTGCTCCCCCTGCTGAGTCATCTCTCGCAAATCGTGGTTGCCAGAACCATTGTAGCTTTCCTCAGCAGCAGGCTTCCAATGCCATTCTTTCCCCGATCAGAGTCTCGGTATGGCCAGAACACCGCATGGCTAGTCATCTCCCCACAGAGTTCTTTGCGCTGTGCATCTCCAACAGCCTTGCCAGGGTCCAGAAGATGGTGATCATTTCTCCAGCAGATCCCTTGCCTCAGCTTGGCATTCTACCCAGCATTTCGCATCCCCGCATGTAGAATCATATTGCATTGCATCCTTCCAAATCGCGTAGCATTTCCATTTTCATGGAGCATTACGCCATTGAAAAATTCAAACATACGCATGTAAGCATAAAACATTCTCGGTATCCCAAGTGATAAGCTAGAAGTTGTTTCCAGTACTCAGACTGAAGATTGTTCATGACTTACCTTTGTTATCCCCAGCAAGTGTCATTGGCCCATGCGCCGCCTCTATTATCATTCCCTATTTCTGCCAATGCTGACAGGCATGAAATTTTCCGGTATCCAGACCGAAGTGGCATTCAGGCCAGTTTTCCGGTATCCACACCGAAGTGGCATTCAGGCCAATGTTCCGATGTTCAGATCGAAGAAGTTTCCGACGTTCAGGTCGATGCAACTTGTGGCATTCAGGCCAGTTTTCCCGGTATCCAGACCGAAGTGGCATTCAGGCCAGTTTTTCGGTATCCAGACCGAAGTGGCATTTAGGCCAGTTTTCCGGTATCCAGACCGAAGTGGCATTCAGGCCAGTTTTCCGGTATCCAGACCGAAGTGGCATTCAGACCAGTTTTCCGGTATCCAGACCGAAGTGGCATTCAGGCCAGTTTTCCGGTATCCAGACCGAAGTGGCATTCAGGCCAGTGTTCCGATGTTCAAATCGAAGAAGTTTCCGACGTTCAGGTCGATGCAACTTGTGGCATTCAGGCCAGTTTTCCGGTATTCAGATCGAAGTGGCATTCAGGCCAATTTTCCGATATTCAGATCGAAGTGGCATTCAGACCAATTTTCCGATGTTCAGATCGAAGAAGTTTCCGACGTTCAGGTCGATGCGACTTGTGGCATTCAAGCCCATTTTCCGATGTTCAGATCGAAATCCTTTCCAGTATTCAGACTGATGAGCGGCATTCAAGCCATGGTTATTTCTGTGTTACCATTTATTTTGATATCCAGTTTAACATTCTTTTTCGATATTCAAACTGACTCTCACCGTACCAGACGAATTCTTCTTTCAAGACCACCTCTTTGCTGATTCTGACAGACATTGTTACTTCACTTCACTTCAGTGCAAATTTTTGGGCTTTTATTGTATTCAAATCGTTGATACCTCGAAAGTATGAAAGCAACTGCCATCTTCTTTCCGGGTCTCCAGTTGATTGAATAGGGGCAGCTGTAATACCCCAAAATTTACCCTTCATTTTTCCTGAAAAAAAAAAAAAAAAAAACGAAAAAAAAAAAAATTTAATTAATTAATTAATTAAATAAATAAAAAAAATAAATAAATAAAATATAACAAATTATTTTGGACTTGGGTCTCCCTCATTTGAGCCCATTACCCACGAAAATCAGTCTATAAATACTGAAGTTTCAGTAGAGGAAAACACACTTGGAGTTACACTTGAAGTTACACTGGGAGATTCACTGGAGAAAAAGGGAGGGAAGCAAAATACTCTGAGGTTTCCTTGGAACAAAACCCTGAGGAAAAAGATAGTGAGAGAAGACCTGACAGAGAACTCAGAGCAGCCTCCAAACCCTGAAGGGAACTCAACTTGTAAACCTCACGGGTGCAACTCAATTTCAATCAAGCTCTCCAATCAGGTTTGCCCTATATCCATCATCTTTATGCCTTTAATTTGAATGCTCTAAATGTATGAGGTATTATGGGTGAATTTGATACCCTTTTTGTGAGCCTTTTGTGAATTTTGATGGAATTATTCATGTGATTACATTTTGATTTAGGGGCAACTCTGGGTTACCCTATTTTGTTTATTCTAACCTGTCTTGTGTTTCCATGGCATTGTTTTCTCTTGATTTCATCCTGCTGCTCTAACCCTTTGTCGAGTTTTGTGAGGGCTCGCATGGCTTTCGCAGAGACACTCGCGTGGTTTCCCACTTTATTTGTGGGATACCCCCTAGAGTTTTATTCTGATTATTCGTGTTGATTGATTTCCTTTGACGGTCCAACTGGAGACATTTCAGGGTTTCTTGCCCCTTTAACTGCTATAGCTTCGGATCTTTATCCGTGTGGTAATTTTTTCCCTTTCTCATACTTTATCGCTTTCTTAGCTGGAAGACCTCGATAGGAGGCAATGTTTGAGCCCCTTGGTGGCATTTTACTTTGAGATACATGTTTTGTGTTTTGTATTCATATCCCTGCAGGTAGCGCGGTTCCTTCGTCAAGGACTGCCTTTTTGCCCTCGAGCATCCCAAACCCTAAAACCCAAAGCAACACGTTTACTCCTTCTACTACAGGCGAGTAAGTCTCCAAAGGTCGAGCATCCGGTAGATTGCGTAGTAACGTTGTTCGTCCAAAACCCAATCCATAACCCCGTAGTTAGCCGAACTACGGCTTGCTCTGATTCTCATTCCAGATGAGATACGTAGGCATAAGACGCGATGTCTTAGCGAGCACACATCCCCCCAACCCATAGGTCAGCCGAGCTACGAAGACTCTGATTCTCATATTCAGATGAGATACGTATGCAGTGGATGCGACATCCGCGCGAGTCATTTCTCTTAACCTTTTAGTAAATAAACATGTTAGGTAAACCCACACCCTTTAGACAAAAACTACAAAAGTGGATCCCGTAGAGTACTATGGATGCGTAGGGGTGCTAATACCTTCCCTTCGCATAACCGACTCCCGAACCCAAGATTTGGTTGCGAGACCCCGTCTTGTCCTTTCCTTTTTCAGGTTTACTTCGAGCGTTTCCTTTCCCTCCTTTGGGATGAATAACGCACGGTGGCGACTCTTCTGTCATTCTCTTTCGCCGGTTGTTTTTTTCGCACACTGTATTTTTCAGGTTGCGACATTTTGCATGAAATTGGTGATCACCATAAAACCCTAAAAAAGAGAATAAAATCAATCTTTTCATCTGTATAATGATTTGCCTTGTTTGAATTCTGAAATCTCTTTTATACTCAAAATCATTATGCAGGTTAATCAAACCCATTGAACATAATGATCCGACACCATCTCCCAACTTTGAGTTCCCTGTATTTGAGGCAAAATAAGATGACGTTGAAGAGATTCCTGATGAGATTACCTGTCTGCTTGAGCACGAGGAGAAGATCATTCAGCCACACCTTGAGAATCTGGAAACAATTAACTTGGGGTCTAAAGACTGCATTCGTGAAGTGAAGATTGGGGCACTCCTGGAAGAATCTATTAAGAAGGGGTTGATTGAGTTGCTACGAGAATATGTCGACATCTTTGTCTGGTCGTATGAAGACATGTCTGGTCTGGATACTGATATTATGCAACATTTCTTGCCATTGAAGCCTGAGTGTGTGCCTGTGAAGCAGAAGCTCGGAAGAACTCATCCTGATATGGCAGTAAAGATTAAAGAAGAGGTTCAGAAACAAATTGATGCGGGGTTTTTGGTGACTTCTACATATCCTCAATGGGTGGCCCATATTGTGCATGTACCTAATAAAGATGGAAAAGTTTGAATGTGTGTGGATTACCGTGACTTGAATAAAGCTAGTCCGAAAGATGATTTTCCTCTACCACACATTGATATGTTGGTAGATAATACAGCTAAATTCAATATATTTTCGTTTATGGACGGATTTTCCGGTTATAATCAGATTAAAATGGCCCCCGAGGATATGGAGAAGACAACATTCATCACACCTTGGGGAACATTCTGTTATCGAGTGATGCCCTTCGGTTTGAAGAACGTCGGAGCCACATATCAACGTGTTATGACTACCTTGTTTCATGATATGATGCACAAAGAGATCGAGGTGTATGTTGATGATATGATTGCAAAGTGGAAACGGAAGTTGAACATGTAGAACACTTGTTGAAGCTTTTCCAGCGTTTGAGGAAGTACAAGCTCCGCTTGAACCCGAACAAGTGTACATTTGGAGTCCGTTCCGGCAAGTTATTGGGCTTTATTGTCAATGAGAGAGGTATTGAAGTTGATCCTGCCAAGGTAAAAGCAATACAAGAGATGCCTGCGCCCAAAACTGAGAAGCAAGTCTGAGGTTTTCTTGGCCGCTTGAATTACATTTCGAGATTTATATCCCACATGACTGAGACATGTGCGCCTATATTCAAGCTCCTCCAGAAAGATCAGCATCATGATTGGACCGAGGATTTCCAGAAAGCTTTTGACAGTATCAAAGAGTATTTGTCTGAGCCTCCGATTCTGTCTCCGCCTGTTGAAGGGAGACTGTTGATTATGTACTTGACTATGCTTGATGACTCTATGGGTTGTGTCCTTGGTCAGCAAGATGAATCAGGAAAGAAAGAATATGCAATATACTACTTTAGTAAGAAGTTCACTGATTGTGAATCTCGGTACTCAATGCTTGACAAGACATGTTGTGCTTTGGCTTGGGCTGCTAAGCGTTTATGCCAGTATATGCTGAATCATACAACTTGGTTGATATCCAAAATGGATCCAATCAAGTATATCTTTGAGAAGCCTTCTTTAACTGGGAGAATTGCCTGTGTGGCAGATGTTGTTGTCTAAATATGATATTGAGTATCGAGCTCAAAAAGCTATTAAAGGTAGTATCTTGGATGACCATCTGGCGCATCAACCAATTGAAGATTATCAGTCTGTGCAATACGACTTCCCTGATCAAGAAATTCTGTATTTGAAAATGAAAGATTGTGATGAGCCTACGCTCGATGAAGGGCCAAAGCCTGGTTCCCGATGGGGTATGGTGTTCGATGGTGCTGTCAATCAGTATGGAAATGGTATTGTGGCAGTGCTTATTACTCCTCAAGGCACACATTTTCCTTTTACAGCAAGGCTAACTTTCAAATGCACGAATAACATGGCAGAGTATGAGGCATGTATTATGGGTTTGGAAGAATGTATTGACCTTAGGATCAAACAGCTGGATGTTTATGGCGATTCTGCCCTTGTTGTTAATCAGATTAAGGGTGAATGGGAGACGAATCATCCAGGCCTCATCCCATATAGAGATTATGTGAGGGGATTTAAATTTTCTTTACTAAAGTTGACTTTCATCATATTCCTCGAGATGAGAATCGGATGGCGGATGCTCTCGCTACGCTTGCTTTAATGATTGTTGTCAATTATTGGAATGAAGTTCCAAATATTACCGTGATGCGCTTGGATAGACCAACTCATGTGTTTGCAGTTGAAGAAGTGAAAGATGATAAGCCGTGGTATTATGATATCAAGTGTTTTCTTCAAAGTCAGACTTATCCGTCCGGGGTATCTGTTAAAGATAAGAAGACTTTGAGGAGATTATCTGGAGGTTTCTACTTTAATGGTGATGTGTTTTACAAGAGGAATTTTGACATGGTTCTGCTCAGATACATGGATAGACACGAAGCAGACCTGTTGATGACTGTAGTCCATGAGGGTTCATTTGGTACTCATTCTAATGGACATGCCATGGCGAAAAAGATGTTGAGAGCAGGCTACTATTGGCTGACAATGAAGTCTGATTGCTGCAAGTATGTGAAGAGATGCCACAAGTGTCACATTTATGCGGACAAGATTCATGTTCCCCCGACACTTCTGAATGTTATTTCCTCGCCATAGCCTTTCTCCATGTGGGGAATTGACATGATTGGCATGATCGAACCTAAGGCGTCAAACGGTCACCGTTTTATTCTCGTAGCCATTGATTACTCACTAAGTGGGTTGAAGCGGCATCGTATGCAAATGTGACCAGGCAGGTGGTTGTGAGGTTTATCAAGAACCAACTCATATGTCGATATGGTGTTCCAGACAAGATCATTACTGATAATGGATCTAACTTGAACAATAAGATGATGAAAGAGCTGTGTAGTGAGTTCAAGATTACACATCATAATTCTTCTCCCTATAGACCCAAGATGAATGGGGTTGTTGAAGCTGCTAACAAGAACATCAAGAAGATTATTCAGAAGATGGTTGTTACATACAAAGATTGGCATGATATGCTGCCATTTGCCTTGCATGGTTATTGTACATTTGTTCTCACTTCAACAGGGGCAACCCCTTTCTCTCTTGTATATGACATGGAGTTTGTGCTCCCCGTGGAGGTCGAGATCCCATCAATGAGAGACTTGATGGAAGCCAAGTTGACTGAGGCTGAATGGGTTCAGAGTCGTTATGACCAACTGAATTTGATTGAAGAGAAGAGATTAACTGCCATGTGCCATGGTCAATTGTATCAACAAAGGATGAAGAAAGCCTTTGATAAGAAGGTTAAGCCTCGTGTGTTCCCAGAAGGTGGCCTCGTGCTCAAGAAAGTCTTGTCATTCGCGCCTGATTCCAGGGGCAAGTGGACTCCAAACTATGAAGGTCCATGAAATTCTGGTATCAGATATGAGATGTCGAAGGTAATGTCACGACACTAATATCTAAGTAAAACAAGCAGGATAAAGATAAAGAATAGTAATGCAAGAGATACAAGAAATTGTTAACCCAGTTCGGTGCAACTCACCTACGTCTTGGGGCTACCAAGCCAGGAAGGAAATCCACTAAATAGAATCAGTTCAAAGACTCTCAGTACACTTCAACAAGTTACAGTCTTTCTCACCTAATCTCTACCCGTGTGATTTCTACCTAAGCACTCTTAGATATGAGAACCCACTCACTCCCCCTCAATCACACCTGTGATTTTAAATAACAATTCCTTATGAAAAGAAGACACTCTTCAATAACACATACTTGATCTTACTTAGCAGTTTCAATCAAGTAGACACACACTTGATCTTGCTTAATAACTTCAATCAAGTAGACACACACTTGATCTTGCTTAACAACTTCAATCAAGTAGACACATACTCTTGCTTACAAGCTTAGAGTGACAAATTAGAACTCACAAATCAGACCAATTCAATCATCTATGGATGAAATAAATGGCTTACAAGTCTCACGACTAAACAAGACACAAACCCTTATATTCTCTCAATATTTCGCTCAGTATTGGTTGTGAATCAAATCAGGTTTTTCATGTCCTATTTATAGAAGCATTCAGCTGGGCTTGGACATCTTGAAAACCCTAAAACTATTTTCCAATTAAATCTTCTCATGACAGCTGGTTAGATCTCTTTGGAAAATAAAAAAATCAGGTTGTAATTAATGATTGAATGCGCCTGCAAATCAGATCTTCAATCATACATAGATTTCCATTAAATGTGCAATCACAAAACACATAACATTCACCCTGAATGTTCTGTGTACAAGATGTCTTGACATCGGGTCTGACATCCTGGAACAATCCTGCATAATTCCATTTATAATTTCCAGCAGGTACATAATATCAGATGTTATGACATCGTGTATGACATCCTGAAACAATCCTGCATAATTATATTTTTTAAACTCCAGCAGATACATAAATATCTTATGTTAAGACATCACATGCAACATCTTATGAACACTCTTTGTTTTACCAAAATTGCTGTCAACACTTAGAACCAACAAACCCCTTCTTTGGCAAATTTTGGCTAAAACATATATCTGTCCTTTTTGTTCACAAGAAAAACTATCAGCAGTTAAACAATAGTTTAAGCAGCAGCAGAAGATAACAGAATTACTAGTTATAGAAGCAACTAGTAAAACACATAAATTCACAATGGTACTTCTTCTCCCCATAAGCCTGTTCAATACAGACATCTCCTTTAACAATAACAACACCTGTAATAACAACACCTCTAACAACCAGAGTCACCCTCTGACATCTGCTTCAACATCACTCAACATCACCTGTGCACCACATCGGACATCTCCTCCAACATCTGTAAACAGAACAGCATTCTGTCTTACATCAAACACATCTCCTTCAATAATAGTTGTTCATCTGTTCAGCTACACAAGCACATACATCTCCACATATTTAACTGCTCCTGTCCATATAATCACTTCTCCCCCTTTTTAGACAAAATAGACCAAAAGTGACCAATTAGATAAAATAAATGTCAATCAGCCTAGCAGAGAATGTCACAACAGATGTCATAACATATAAAATGTTAAAATATGATTGTTAGGAGATACAAACCATAATTATACACAATTGTGATAGCTGAGATAATTAGAAATCCATGGAACTCATTAAGAGCCCAAATATTACAACAAGGCATCAGTAAGGACTGCCACAAATTACAAACATTTCAAAAAAAACAGCAAATTCTTCAGCATCCAAAGTAGCCAAAACAGCAGGGGGACCAATCTTCATAACAGCAAATTCTTCATAACAGGGGAAACCATTACCACTTAATCTGAGGAAGTAGCATCATCTTCACCTTCAGAATCAGGACTGCCACTAGATTGAGCATTGGACCTCTCACTTGAGGTATTAGCATCTGAATCCTTGGTTTCACCAGCCTTCTCCATCTCTTCCTTCTCTAAACTACTAATAATAACCTCCAAAGTGTCTTTTCTTGCCTTGGAAACCCTAATACCAGTATCCAGCTCCTTACAAGTTTCCTTCAATTGATCAATCAAGCTACCTTGAGAGGCAGGCTCCTTCCTTGCAGATGTCATGACAACATCATTAACATGGCTTCTTTCAAACAACTTGTAGTGAATGGATAGTGGAGGCTTTCTCCTGCTAGGAATATCACTTGTGTTGAGAATTCCTGGTTGTTGGCTTAAGATAATTCCACAAATGATGGATGGAAAGACAATAGGCAGCTTTACTGCATTAGTGGAGGCATGTCTAATAATCTGTTCAAACATAAACCTTCCAAAGTCAAAGTTTAGCCTGGTTCCAATAGCATAAGTGATTCTTCCAAGACCATTAGAGATGGTAGAGATATGATTAGTAGGCACCCAGTTGGCTGAACCAATCTTATGCAAGATGGCATATTTGACAGTTAGCTTGCCAGCTGATAGATGCTTCTCACTAGGCCACTCCTTAACTTGGCCAACAGTAATAGTCCTACAGACTTCATTGTCTGTAGCCTCCAACTCCACACCTCCTTCAGTTCCTCTCCCTAGGAACTTGTTGATTATGGTAGGGGAGAACCTCACACATCTACCTCTTACAAAGACCTTGCAGAATTCCTTGCTACTCTTTTCAGAAATATCCTCTAGGATATTCACAACAAACTCTTTTACTAACCCTTCAAAGCATTGGGGAAAAGCAACAACAATTTTCATCAGTCCAACAACCTTAATCAATTCCATGACTTCCTTCACCTCTACAGCCTCCTTTCCCAGCTCCCTTTCAACAGTAACCCTCCTTTGAATGACAAACTTCCACTTGGCAGCACCATCTTCTAGATGGAAAGAGATGTTATCTAAGTGCACAGCTGCAACTTTGCTTGGAGACTTCTTGACAGTCTGTCTTTTAGCAGGAGAGATGTCTGGGACATCGTCTTCGACATCATCATCATCATCAGAACTCTCTCTGACCTTCCTCTTCCTAACCTCAAATTTACTCCATGATTTGGAGGGTCCTACACCAACAACCTTTTTCCTAGTTCTGGCTGTCAACATCTCAGCCACAGTCTTTCTTTTTCTGGTCTTTAATTTCCTAGCAACACTTGGTTTTACATGATGAACCAAGGTGTCCTCTTCTGAACTCTCTTCCTCCAGATTAATAACATTCTCAGCAGTCTCATGAGAAACATCTGCTGGTTTCTCACTAGGCAAGGTTTTACCTAGAGAGCATAATCCCTCAGCATCCCCTTCTTTCTCTGATCTAGATGAATCATCATCTTTCTCCGTTTAGGGTTCCACCTCAGGAGAGGGGTCCCTTCTAGACAGAGGGTTAGAAACACCCTTGACTGCACGCCCTTCATTTAGAATCCTAGTTACTAGGTTCCTAATGGTACGATCAGTAAAGTGCATGTCATCCTTATGATGAGGTTTATCAGGAATGTTACCTTGATTACTTTCAGCCATGGAAGAAGGGCCAGGGACGTCGCCTGGAATAACAGAGAGGGGAATAAGCTCCAGAATATCTTCATCCAAAAACTCCATGGAGGGAGTCCTTCCTTTGTGAGTGGGTTTTGATCCTGAGGATGAGGGATGTTGTGACATTTTGTTGGACTCTTGAAAAAAATCTCTTTGCCATAGCAGAGGTTTTCTGAGAAGTTGGATGAAGATGGAAATGGTAGTGTTGGGGTAGCGTGTGGAAATGGCATAGATACTAGTTCCAATACTAGGTAATGATTTATCATTAATGTGGCTCTTTCTTTTAAGTGGGCAGACAATATTTTTATTACCTTTCCCACTCCACTTTAATTATTATAACTTCACAAGAATCCAAATCCCCAATTTCCCTCTTAAATATTCAAACTGATTATCATCTAAAACCCTTGCAAATTTGTCAGCTAATTGCATTTCATGCTTTAGAGATATGAATTTGTCTTCCACAAATTCTCTAATGGAGTGATGACGAAAATCAATGTGCTTGATCCAACTGTGCTGAATAGGATTTTTGGACATAGTTGTAGCACTCAGGTTGTCATAGTACAATGTCATGACATCATGTGTGACATTGTATTCAATCAACAATAGTTTCAACCAACCCTGTTGAGAGCAGCTACTACCAGCTGCTATATATTCAACACAAACACCATTTTCATCTTTCAAATATGTAGGAGCAGGTGTCCTTTCACTCTCCATCCCAATCTTCTTAACATTGTTCTTGGCACTTTTGCTTTAAGATAGACACATAGACCCTTCTCTATGCTTGACTTGTAGCCCAAGTTCAACAAAGCTCTTTCCAACTTCAGACTGCATATAACTAGTAACATGTTCAACCATCTGATCCAACCTCCTATCTATTTGAGCCATCATGAGCCTTTCTCCTTTGGAAGTAATGTTAAGTCTGAGTTTCTGGTGTGACATCCTTGTCTGACATTTCCCATAGACTTGTCTTTCATCAATCTTGGGAGTTCCTCTAGAAGATATAATCATCTTCATCCCTTTTTCTTTGACTAAGGTACACTTTGAGGAATAACCAATTTGAGAGCTCCACATGTAACAGTTGTCTTTGGTCCTGACTCCTTTCATGATCACTTCACTTCCTTTGTTAGTAATCAGACATCCAGTTTTAGTGAAGTTAACATTTAGACCTTGGTCACATAGTTGACTGATGCTTATTAGATTTGCAGTCAAGCCCTTAACAAATAGGACCTTGTCAAGTTCAGGAACTCCAAGGCAATCAAGCTTACCTATCCTCTTGATTTCACCCTTTGCTCCATCACCAAAGGTTACATAGCTTGTGGCATGAGGATGAAGGCCAATTAGCAGGTCTTTGTTTCCAGTCATGTGTCTGGAGCACCCACTGTCAAAGTACCAATCTTCTTTGGCTGAAACTCTAAAGGGAGTGTGAGCTATTAGACATGTAACATTAGTCTTAGAAACCCATTTCTTCTTGTTGACAGGCCTGTGATGTTTGGGTCTTGGTTGATAGTGAGTCTGATGATGAACAGGGCTAGGATAACCATACAGCTTATAGCAGAAGGGCTTTAGGTGGCCAAATTTCCCACAGTAATGGCATCTCCATCTTTGGTGTTTACCTTTCTGCTGTCTTCCCTTCTGATGTTGTGACATCTCATGTTTGGTTTTAATATGGCTGCACTTAGGTTTGGATTTAGGTTTGCAACCAGTGTAACTGCACTCAGGCTTAGATTCATTATACCCAATTCCATATTTGTCTCCTGTTATTTGTCTAGTTTGGAGAATCTTGTCTAAGGAGTCAAATCCATTGTTTAACATTCTTACATACTTGGTCATCTGTTCTAGTTTAGAATTCAAAGACATAGCTTTAGTTTTTAACTTGGAGATGGTTTCCACATGTTCTACCTTCTCATTCTCCAACTGTACTATCACTTTCTTCTGACTTTCAACTTGTTGACTTTCATCTAGCTTGGCATTCAGAACCATTGCTTCTGTTTTTAATTTGGAGATGGTTTCCAAGTGTTCTACCTTCTCATTCTCAAGTTGAGTTATTACCTTCTTCTGGCTTTCAACCTGTTTACACACCTCTGCACTTTTGTGACACAGCTTTCTGTAGGTAGTGGCCAACTCTTTCAAAGGTTACTTCATCATCACTTGAGTCTTCACCAGAACCCCATCTTCCAGTCAAGGCAGTCACCAGATTTGCAGATTCTTCTGTTTCACTCTCATCAGACCAAGGGGCAGCAAGACTCATCTTTTGCTTCTTGAGGTAGGTTCCACATTCAGTTCTAATGTGTCCATACCCATCACATTCATAGCACTGTACTTGTTTTCCTTCTTTGGGCTTATCATCTGACCTTGTTCTTCTTCCAGCATTGTTGGATTTACTGATGTCAGATGAGATGTTCTTGACATTAGCCTTAGATCTTACATCCATCTTTTTCAATAGTTTATTGAACTGTCTTCCCAAAATTGCTACATCATTGGCCAGATCTTCATCAATATCCTGACTATTTTCCTCCTCTGTGTTTGACATGAAGGCCATGCTTTTAGTTTTCTTTTCAGAACCATCATTTATTCCCATCTCAAATGTTTGGAGGGAACCAATTAGCTTATCAACTCTCATGTTGGAGATGTCTTGAGACTCTTCTATGGCTGTCACCTTCATAGCAAATCTCTTAGGGAGTGACCTGAGTATTTTTCTTACTAATTTTTCATCTGACATCTTCTCTCCCAGGGCTCCTGAGGAATTATCAATTTCAAGAATACTCATATGAAATTCATGAATATTTTCATCTTCTTTCATCCTTAAATTTTCAAACTTGGAGGTGAGCAGTGTGTAGTCTAGACATTTTAACTCTAGAGGTGCCTTCATGAGTGGTTTTGAGAATGTCCCAAGCATCTTTAGCCACCTCACAGTTGCTTACCAACCTGAAGATATTCTTGTCTACTCCATTGAATATGGTATTCAATGCTTTAGAATTTTCAAGGGCTAGATCACCCTCCTCCTTGGACCATAGTTCTTCAGGCTTCTTGTCGGTTGTGGCTTCTCCTTCCTTAGTAATTACTGGATGTACCCAGCCTGTTAACACAACCTGTTAACACAACCTTCCAAGCCTTATTATCTAGAGATTTTAAGAAAACTACCATTCGATGTTTCCAATAGTCATAGTTAGATCCATCCAAAGTTGGTGGCCTGTGAAAAGATCCTCCATCTCTCTCCATTGTACCAGAAAGTATTGTCCCTAGATCTCACCCAGAACCAGAGCAGGATGCCTGCTCTGATACCAATTGAAATTCTGGTATCAGGTATGAGATGTCGAAGGTAATGTCACGACACTAATATCTGAGTAAAAAAAGCAGGATAAAGATAAAGAATAGTAATGCAAGAGACACAAGCAATTGTTAACCCAGTTCGGTGCAACTCACCTACGTCTGGGGGCTACCAAGCCAGGAAGGAAATCCACTAAATAGAATCAGTTCAAAGACTCTCAGTACACTTCAACAAGTTACAGTCTTTCTCACCTAATCTCTATCCGTGTGATTTCTACCTAAGCACTCTTAGATATGAGAACCCACTCACTCCCCCTCAATCACACCTGTGATTTTAAACAACAATTCCTTACGAAAAAAAGACACTCTTCAATAACAGACACTTGATCTTACTTAGCAGTTTCAATCAAGTAGACACACACTTGATCTTGCTTAACAGCTTCAATCAAGTAGACACACACTTGATCTTGCTTAACAACTTCAATCAAGTAGACACACACTCTTGCTTACAAGCTTAGAGTGACAAATTACAACTCACAAATCAGACCAATTCAATCATCTATGGATGAATTGAATGGCTTACAAGTCTCACGACTAAACAAGACACAAACCCTTATATTCTCTCAATATTTCGCTCAGTATTGGTTGTGTATCAAATCAGGTTTTTCATGTCCTATTTATAGAAGCATTCAGCTGGGCTTGGACATCTTGAAAACCCTAAAACTATTTTCCAATTAAATCTTCTCATGACAGCTGGTTAGATCTCTTTGGAAAATAAGAAAATCAGGTTGTAATTAATGATTGAATGCGCCTGCAAATCAGATCTTCAATCATACATAGGTTGCCATTAAATGCGCAATCACAAAACACATAACATTCACCCTGAATGTTCTGTGTACAGGATGTCTTGACATCGGGTCTGACATCCTGGAACAATCCTGCATAATTCCATTTATAATTTCCAGCAGGTACATAATATCAGATGTCATGACATCGTGTATGACATCCTGAAACAATCCTACATAATTATATTTTTTAAACTCCAGCAGGTACATAAATATCTTATGTTAAGACATCACATGCAACATCTTGTGAACACTCTTTGTTTTACCAAAATTGCTGCCAACACTTAGAACCAACAGTCAATACGTTGTTAAGAGAGCCTTTTCAGGCGGTGCTTTGTTGCTTACAACTATGGATGGGGAGGATTTCACTCGTCTGATAAATTCAGATGAAAGTCAAGAAATACTTTGCCTAAAAATAAAAACAGAATAGCTCGCTAATTTTAAAACCCAAAAGGGAGGCTTAGGCAAAAATGAGCGTCTCGGTGGATTGAAAACCCGAAAGGGCGGTCCAGGCAAAAGTTAGAGACATGAAAAAAATAATATATATATATATATATATATATATATATATATATATATATATATATATATATATATATATATATATATATATATATATATATATATATATATATATATATATATATATATATATATATATATATATATATATATCCCGCTAGATTGAGTACCTCACCCTGGGGCAATCTAGGCAAAAATTAGGGATTTGGCAAGTAACTGCATCCAGACAAGACTTTGTTCTACAAATGTTGTTTGTCAAGGATTCTCGCTCAGTCATCATCAATTGAAGTTTCGAATACAGTGGATTTAGAGTTGGTGAAGAAACGGTCATTATGTTCAATGTAGCCATTTTTTTTCCATGTATATCACCAATTTCAAAATTTGTAAAGATCTATGGAGTCTCGCCATTTGCAGACTACCATTCTCTTAAATAAATTTGAGCCTTTATCCAATTCTTGGCACTCTTATTTTTTTCGGTTTAACAAATGGTTGCATGTTTTAATTGATAAATATTGTTGTTTTAAACAAATAAAGTTTTCACAAATAAACTGTTTTAAAACAGAATGAACATTTACAATGACTGAAAGGATAAGTGGAATATCCGCAGTGATTTCCCAAGGATAGTATGATCACCAAAGGGTAAGACATTTGTTCATATTCTGGCCTTCTTATATCCTCTTCATCAGCTTTTAGTTGTCTCCCCAGCGAGCACGGAAAGAATGATATAGCTTCCCAGAGAGTCTGATACGAGAGGTTCTCTTTGATAACAGTGGATTGATCTATCTTATTAGATTGTTTTCTCCTAGAAGAATTTGTGGAGGTTCATCCAACGCATTCCTGGATAGTTGTTTGTGTATACATGCTTGTTTCCCTCGCGGAGTCTTAGCAATCCAGGATTGGTTGGGTGATCCCTTCTGTTCCAGTTCTTGCCTTGATCTTTTAGAGACATGTATCCCTCTATATTAGGCACTAGCATTTGTGTTTTAGTAATTATATGGTTTTCATTCTTTGTGTGGACTGACCTAAAATCCCTTATAGATTGATAAAAGTTGATATGCTATTCTACTCACGAGGAGGTTTGTCTTTCCTCAGCATGAGTAGAAGTCCCCAGCGGAGTAAGCATGTGTTCCCTACAGAGCTATCTTTCCAGATATTTGTCTCCTCAGCAGGAATTTGCCTAGAGCAATTGATGAAGGGCTTGTTTCCCTTTTACATCCCCAGCATGTCATTTGTTGACGAAGGATTCATTTCCGATTTCCTCAGCCAGGATAGTTTCGCTGAGAACATTTGCAGCTTATCCCCGGTAGGGTTGCCTGATCCGAGTTTGACGATTGGTATCTTCTCCAGGTCTGAAGATTTATTCTAGCATTGAGAGTTGGTGTTGAAGATGTTTATTTCCTTCCTTAGTGGAGCAAAATTCTATTTCTCCCCTGTCGCAACCTGAAAAATACAGTGTGCGAAAAAACAACCGGCGAAAGAAAATGACAAAAGAGTCGTCACCGTGCGTTATTTATCCTAAAGGAGGGAAAGGAAACGCTCGAAGTAAACCTGAAAAGAGGAAAGGAAATGACAAGGTCTCGCAACCAAATCTTGGGTTCGGGAGTCGGTTATGCGAAGGGAAGGTATTAGCACCCCTACGCATCCGTAGTACTCTACGGGATCCACTTTTGTAGTTCTTGTCTAAAGGGTGTGAGTTTATCTTGTGTTGTTTACTAAAAAAGGGGTTAAATGAAAATGACTCGCGCGGATGTCGCATCCACTGCATACGTATCTCATCTGAATATGAGAATCAGAGTCTTCGTAGCTCGGCTGACCTATGGGTTAGGGGGATGTATGCTCGCTAAGACATCGCGTCTTATGCCTACGTATCTCATCGGGAATGAGAATCAGAGCAAGCCGTAGTTCGGCTAACTACGGGGTTAAGGATTATGTTTTGGGGGCGGACGACGTTACTACGCAATCTACCGGATGCTCGACCTTTGGAGACTTACTCACCTGTAGTAGAAGGAGTAAACGTGTGTTTAGGAGAAGAAAAATCAATGAAGGATTAGGATTTGGGATGCTCATGCAAAAAGGCAGTCCTTGACGAAGGAACCGCGCTACCTGCGGGGATACAAACACATACAAAACAAACGTGTATAAAGTAAATGTGCCAACAAGGCAATCAGAATAAATCTCCCAAATGGCATCCCGCAAAGTGGAATGTCCAGCGAGCTATCCCTGCAAAAGTCATGTGAGCCTTCACAAAAACTCAACAAAAGGGTTAGTGAAACAAGATAAGGATTAGGAGAAAACATGTTATGACAAACGTAAGTCAGATTAGAGCAAAACAGTATGGTTTCTCATGGATAACAATATGGTTTCAGAAACCTCAAACCCTGTGGCATACACTTCAGAAATTAAACGATTAAGCATTCAAGGCATTATTTATACATTCATACATAATTATGAACCCGTGGGCAAAAACCTAATGAAATTCATCCATCATACCTCAAACATTCAGAGTATTCAACTTCAAAACACAAAGGTAATGGGAATAAGGGCAAACCTGATTGGAGAGATCGGTTGAAATCAAATGGCACGGCTGGATTTGCAAACCAATGTTAGGGTTTGCTTGAGCTGAAAGTGTGTGAGTCTGAATGAACCTTTCAGAGTTGCCTGGAGGTTGCTCTGAACTTTGTTAGCTCTTCTCTCACTATCTTTTTCCCCAGGGTTCTTCTCTCACTATCTTTTTCCCAGACAGGGTAATAGGAATAGAATGGCCCTTTGTTTCACTGAAACTCTGAATTTATAACCTGATTTTTATGGACCTGTGGGCTCAAATGAGAGAGGTCCAAGTCCAAGATTTTTTCTTTTATTTATTTATTTATTTATTTATTTATTTTTATTTATCTATTTTCGTTTTTCGTTTTTTTTTTTTCGTTTTTCGTTTTTTTTTCAAAACACGTGGGCTTCGCCTAGCGAGCATGACAGCTCATGAACAAACCTTTGCTCCTTCAAGATTAACGTTTAGACTGACAAATAGACCCCTATTGGAAGTAACTCAAGTCTTTCCCTTGTGTTGACTGATCATCTAAATAGAGCCCACAAAGTGTCCTGGATGATGTTCAAGCTTCTTGGATCCGATTCCGATTGCCATGATGAAATGCAAATGCTAAATGACCTAAAAATGAATGCATGCATGAGGTGTAAAGCGTATGCTTCCAGGAAAAATGAAGGGTAAATTTTGGGGTATTATAACTGCCCATATTCAATCAACTGGAGACCTGGAAAGAAGATAGCAACGGCTTTCGTGCTTTCAAGGTATCAAGGGATTGAATACAATAAAAGCCCGAAAATTTGCACTGAAGTGAAGTAAAGTAACAATGCCTGTCAGAATCGGCAAAGAGGTGGTCTTGAAAGAAGAATCTGTCTGGTACGGTGAGAGTCAGTCTGAATACCGAAAAAGAATGTTAACCTGGATACCTAAATAAATGGTAACACAGAAATAACCATGGCCTGAATGCCGCTCATCAGCCTGAATATTAGAAATGACTTCGATCTGAACATCGGGAGATATGAGATTATTAATATCGGTCTGAACACCGAGAGGCTGGCCTGAATGCCACAAGTTGCGTCGACCTGAACGTCGAAAACTTCTTCGATCTGAACATCGGAAAATTGGCCTGAATGCCACAAGTTACATCGACCTGAACGTCGGAAACTTCTTCGATCTGAACGTCAGAAAACTGGCCTGAATGCCACAAGTTGCATCGACCTGAACGTCGGAAACTTCTTCGATCTGAACATCAGAAAATTGGCCTGAATGCCACAAGTTGCATCGACCTAAACATAGGAAACTTCTTCGATCTGAATGTCGGAAAATTGGCCTGAATTCCACAAGTTGCATCGACCTGAACGTCGGAAACTTCTTCGATCTGAACATCGGAAAACTGGCCTGAACGCCACAAGTTGCATCGACCTGAACGTCGGAAACTTCTTCGATCTGAACATCGGAAAACTGGCCTGAACGCCACTTCGGTCTGAATACCAGAAACTTCATGCCTGTCAGCATCGGCAGAAATAGGGAACGATAATAGAGGCGGCGCATGAGCCAATGACACTTGCTGGGGATAATAAAGGTAAGTCATGAACAATCTTCAGTCTGAGTACTAGAAACAACTTCTGGATTATCACTTGGGATACCGAGAATGCTTTATGCTTACATGCGTATGTTTGAATTTTTCAATGGCGTAATGCTCCATGAAAATGGAAATGCTATGCGATTTGGGAGGATGCAATGCAATATGATTCTACATGCAGGGATGCGAAATGCTGGGTAGAATGCCAAGCTGAGGCAAGGGGATCTGCTGGGGAAATGATCACCATCTTCTGGACCCTGGAAAGGCTGCTGGAGATGCACAGCGCAAAGAATTTTGTGGGGAAATGACCCGCCACACGGTGTTCTAGCAATGACAAAATACCGAGATTCTGACTAGGGAGAGAACAGCACTGAAAACCTGTTGTTGGGGAAAGCGATAGTGGTTCTGGCAACCAGGATCTACGAGAGATGACTCAGTAGGGGAAGCAAACACCGATACGGTACCGAGGTTCTGCTTCAAGAAAAGAAACCATGGATTTGGCATTGGGATTATCGATCTGGCCTCGAACTCTGAGGAGCAACCGCTTCTGCTGGGAAGATACAGTCTGACACTGTCAACTCCGCTGGGGGTATATAGTCTGACACTGTCAACTCTACTGGGGAGTGTATAATCTGAAACCACCTCTTAGGGGGAGGTACAGTGGTGAGAACCTGCTGGGGATTGAAGAATCCAACGCTCTGATCAGCTATGCAGGGATAAGATACTGAATTCGTCTGTTGGTGGAAAACATTCACGATCATCTGCAGGGGATTTTAAGGAAATGCCCTGAGGGTACCTGTTCTGAATAGACGATCCAAAGCACTTAAAATTTACAGCAATTTTAAATGTTTATTAAGCATGTACCTATAAAGCTCTTATGTGTCATGATGCAATGTTTATCAAAAATTCGGACGTCATTTTTGCAAACAAAACAGAAAAATGAAAATGAAAACAGAGATACACTAAATAACATGATTTTATTGATTGAACGGCCTCAGAATAGGCATTTACATCAGGAAGCAATCCCTGGAAAGAGGTAATCGCACAACAGATAAAAATAGACATTAATCTAATGGCAATGTGAAATGGATTTCTATTGGGTTCCAATTCTGCTATGACTTGCTCGTCTTCAAGATCCTCCAGATGATCAGCTTTCTGAAAGAATGATTGGACTGTTTTCTATCCTTCAAAAGTTTCCAGTCATTGACACGAGATGAGATTCAGAACTACTCAGAACGTAGTCATTCGCTTAATCCCTAACTTTTGCCTGGATCGCCCTTTTCGGGTTTTCAATCCACCGGGATACCCATTTTTGCCTAAGTTGCATTTTCAGGTTTTCAACTTACCGGGTGTACAATCTTTTCACTTTTAATCCCTAATTTTTGCCCGAACCTTTTTCATTTTCTTGGTTCGCCGGGATGTCCATTTTTGCCTGGACTACTCTTTTTTTTGTCCAGCGGGTCTATTTCATGCGAAGTATTTTTTAACTACGTCTGAGTTCACCGGGGAAGTGAACTTTTCACCATCCATCGTTGCAAGCCTTAAGGCCCCACCATCAAAAACCTTGGTGACAATATACGGTCCATCATAGTTAGGAGTCCACTTGCCCCTGTGATCTGTCTGAGGAGGAAGGATCCTTTTCAACACCAAATCTCCGACCTGGAAGCATCGAGGATGCACTTTCTGATCAAAGGCTCTCTTCATCCGACTTTGATACAACTGCCCATGACAAATGGCTGCCATTTGCTACTCTTCGATAAGACTCAACTCATTGAACCTTTTCCGAACCCATTCAGCTTCGTCTAACTTGACATCCAACAGGACTCTTAGAGAAGGAATCTCCACTTCAACAGGTAGAACTGCTTTCATACCATACACAAGGGAGTAAGGGGTTGCCCCGGTCGATGTACGTACTGAAGTACGGTACCCATGCAAGGCGAAGGGTAGCATCTCATGCAAATCTCTGTACGTAACGACCATCTTCTGCACAATCTTCTTTATGTTCTTATTTGCCGCTTCAACAACACCGTTCATCTTAGGGCGGTAAGGGGAAGAATTGTGATGCTGAATGTTGAAGCTCTGGCACAACTCCTTCATCATTTTGTTGTTGATATTAGAACCATTATCAGTAATGATTCTTTCGGGAATCCCATAGCGACAAATGATTTCTTTCTTGATGAATCGGGCAACCACATGTCTGGTGACCTTCGCAAATGACGCTGCTTCGACCCACTTGGTGAAATAGTCGATGGCAACAAGGATGAAGCGATGCCCATTGGAAGCGGTCGGCTCAATCTTTCCAATCATATCGATGTCCCACATAGCGAAAGGCCACGGCGAAGATATCACATTCAAAGGATTCGGCGGCACATGCACCTTATCAGCATAAATCTGACATTTATGGCACTTCCGAGCATATTTGAAACAATCAGATTCCATGGTCATCCAGTAATAACCTGCTCTCAACAATGTCTTAGCCATTGCATGTCCGCCGGCATGAGTACCGAAGGAGCCTTCATGAACTTCCTGCATTAACATGTCTGCTTCGTGTCTGTCCACGCATCTGAGCAAAACCATGTCGAAGTTCCTCTTATACAGAACATCGTCTTTGTTCAAGAAGAAACTGCCTGCCAATCTTCTCAAAGTCTTTCTATCATTGTTGGATGCCCCTGCAGGGTACTCTTGATTCTTCAGAAAGCATTTGATGTCGTGATACCAGGGCTTGTCATCAACTACCAGTTCAGCAGCAAACACATACGCGGCCCTATCAAGGCGCATAACATCGATCCTGGAAGCATGGTTCCACCGAATCACGTGATCATGGAGGATAGAGTAGCAAGAGCATCTGCCATCTGGTTCTCATCACGAGGTATATGGTACAACTTTACTGTTGTGAAGAAAGTCAACAGTCTTCTCGTGTAATCTCTGTAGGGGACCAGAGTAGGCTGGAGAGTGTTCCAATCACCATTCACTTGATTGATTACTAGAGCTGAATCTCCGAAGATGTCCAAAGTTTTGATTCTCAAATCAATGGCTTGCTCAATACCCAAGATACAGGCTTCATACTCAGCTTCATTATTGGTGCACTCGAAAGTCAGACAAGCGGTGAAAGGCATGTGGGCACCTTTCGGAGTAGTAATGACAGCGCCAATTCCACTTCCTCTGGCGTTGACGCCCCCATCAAACATTAAAGTCCACTTTTCATCTGGATCAGGTCCCTCTTCAATAACTGGCTCTTCACAATCTTTCATCTTGAGGAACATGATGTCTTCATCTGGAAAATCAAACTTCATCGGCTCATAATCTTCAACCGGCTGTTGAGCAAGATAGTCTGACAGAATACTCCCCTTGAGGGCTTTCTGGGAAGTATACTGGATGTCGTACTCTGTCAGTACCATTTACGAACGAGCAACTCTTCCGGTGAGAGCTGGCTTCTCAAATATATACTTGACTGGATCCATTTTGGTGATCAGTAAGGTTGTGTGAGACAGCATGTATTGTCTCAATCGCTTAGCAGCCCATGCAAGTGCATAACATGTTTTTTCAAGCATTGAGTATCTCGACTCGCAATCTGTGAATTTCTTACTCAGGTAGTCGATGGCATGCTCTTTCCTACCTGTCTCGTCGTGTTGACCGAGAACACAACCCATGGAATTGTCTAGTACTGTCAAATACATAATCAGCGGTCTCCCTGGGACCGGAGGCACAAGGATAGGAGGATTCTGCAAATACTCTTTTATCTTCTCGAACGCCCTTTGACAATCATCATTCCACCTGATAGCTTGATCTTTTCTCAACAATTTGAATATTGGCTCACACGTGGCTGTTAGGTGAGAGATGAACCTTGCAATGTAGTTCAACCTCCCTAAGAAACCACAGACTTGTTTCTCTGTTCTTGGCTCAGGCATTTCCTATATCGCTTTCACTTTGGCCCGATCCACCTCAATCCCTTTTCTGCTAACAACAAAACCCAGTAGTTTTCCAGATCTCACCCCAAAAGTACACTTGTTCGGATTAAGCCTCAGCTTCAATTTCCTCAAACGCTCAAACAGTTTTTGCAAATTCACCAAATGTTCTTCTTCTGTCTGAGATTTGGCAATCATATCATCAACATAAACCTCGATTTCATGATGAATCATATCATGGAACAGAGTCACCATCGCTCGCTGATATGTTGCTCCGGCATTTTTCAGACCAAACGGCATCACCTTGTAGCAGAAGGTGCCCCATGGGGTCATGAATGTTGTCTTCTCCATGTCTTCTGGTGCCATCTTAATTTGATTATACCCAGAAAAGCCATCCATGAAGGAGAATACCGAGAACTGAGCCGTGTTATCCACCAAAACGTCAATGTGAGGTAAGGGGAAATCATCTTCAGGACTAGCCCTGTTCAGATCCCGGTAGTCAACACACATCCGTACCTTTCCATCCTTCTTAGGTACCGGAACGATATTTGCAACCCATGGCGGATAATTTGTGACTGCTAGAAACCCTGCATCCAACTGTTTTTGCACTTCTTCCTTTATCTTGACAGCCATCTCTGGTCTTGTTCTTCTGAGCTTCTGCTTGACCGGAGGACAACCTTCTTTGAGCGGCAAGCGATGTACCACGATGTCTGTGTCAAGCCCTGGCATGTCCTGATAAGACCAAGCGAAGATGTCAACATACTCTTGCAGCAATTCAATCAACCCCTTCTTCACATTGTCTTCCAAAGCAACCCCTATCTTGATTTCTCTCTTGGCGTCCTCGGTGCCGAGATTAATCACTTCAACAGACTCTTGATGCGGTTGAATGACCCTTTCCTCTTGTTTTAATAACCTAGTAAGTTCTTCAGGGAGTTCACAGTCTTCATCACCCTCTTCTTCAGCTTGAAAGATTGGATTTTCAAAGTCGAAGCGAGCCATAGCAGAACCGTTATCAATAGGATCCGGTGATGTGCATCTGCATGAGTGATGGTATGTGCTTATGAGTGTGAAAAAAAAAGTGGAAACTAAACAAAACATTGCCATTTTTTTTTGAAAAATTGCAAAAATAGAAAGACAGGGAATGAAATATTTGAATGCAAAAAGATGTCCTTTATTTATGATAAAAAATGCAAGTGTCACATAGATGAGCCCTACAATGAGTCATTACGCCCTGGCGGAACGTAAGACTTGGATATGCATGAATAAACAAAGAAAATTACTCCTCCAGACAAGTGGCTTGGACAATCTCCTCAGAAGACCAATTGTTGAGAATTTCACCCGGGATCCTCGGACGCACCCAGTTATCGATGTCGCAATCACTATCCCCATCTTCATTGTTGACCGCAGAGACTAATTTGACTTCTCCTTCAACCATGTTAATGTTGGCTCCACCATGCTGGGGCATGGGATTGTTGACGATATTAGGAGCTGGTGCAAAGTTAACGGCCTTTGAATCAATGAGGTCCTGAACTACGTGCTTAAAAGCTTTGCAGTTCTCAATATTGTGGCCAGGTGCCCCAAAGTGGAAGCTACACCTAGCGTTGGCGTCATAACCCACCGGAAGCCTACCAAAGGGAGGAGCCAGAGTGCGCAACTGCACAAGTTGTAGTTGTTGAAGACTAGAAAGCAACTGAGCGTACGACATTGGAAGAGTGTCGAAACGCCGATCCATCGTCCTTGGCCTCGGTTGATAGGCGGGTCTGTTACCCGGTTGTTGTGGTTGGTACTGAGCTGGTTGACGTTGTGGTTGTTGTTGTTGTAGTGGTGCTGCAGCTGGAATGGTCACAGCCGCAACATACGGTTGTTGATTATAGTTCTGAAAGTTATTCCTCCGGTTATCCCTGTTCTGATAAGAAGATATGGCACTTGCCTCCCCTTCTCTCCTCTTCTGTCCCTGAACGAACGACTTCTTCACCCCTGATGAGGATTCACCTCCGCTCTGGGTCTTGTATGTCCTCAGGTAATTCTCCACCCTCTCTCCGGTAGAGACTACATCAGCAAAATTGGAGGCATTGCAACCCACCAGGCGCTCCAAATAAGGTCCTGGCAGAGTGTTCATGAACATGTTAGCCATTTCCTTCTCCAACATAGGAGGTTGAACACGGGAAGCTATTTCTCTCCAGCGTTGAGCGTATTCTCTAAAGCACTCATTGCTTTTAAGAGACAGATTTTGAAGTTGAGTTCTATCCGGAGCCATGTCTGCGTTATACTGATACTGCTTCACGAAAGCCTCAGCCAAATCCCTCCAGCAACGGATGTGGGCTCTGTCCAGCCTCATATACCATTCCAGGGATGCCCCAGCTAGGCTGTCCTGGAAAAAGTACATAAGCAACTTTTCGTCATCGGAGTATGCAACCATTTTACGGAAATAGGCTTGCACATGGGTCTTCGGGCAAGAGTTGCCATTGTATTTGTCAAATATCGGGACCTTGAATTTCGGTGGCACTCTCACACCCGGAACCAGCCCCAAGTGTAGCACCTCAAATTTGCACCTATCATTGTACATACATTCTCATATTAGGTCATAGCATATCATGGTCCATTTGCATAGCATTGCATTGTCCCATTTGCCTCAAGTGCAAGTCAATCAAGAAATTAGGTCAAACTGGTCAGGAGATCAGTCAGTCAAGCAAGCAAGCACAATTTTCATTGAGCCAAGGCCCTAGGTTTAGTCCAACATGTTCACATGACTTGGGGATCCATTTGAAGTGTTTTGGTCAAGAGTTGGATGTTCAGAAGTCACCAGTCAATGCACAGTCAGTCAGAAACCCTAAAAAGTCAAACTTGGTCAACTGTGATTGATTTTATGGTTTTGATGGTGGGATTTGGTTTGAGAGAGCTTATTCATGTCCAAATAGGCCTCATATATCATGGCAAACACCATCATGGAAGAATTTGAAGCCAGATCAGAAATTTCCAAAAATGGAAACTGGACCTGTAATTGAAACCTGCCCAAAATGGAAAGTCTTGATCCTCAAACTTACATCATGATAAAAGCTTCAAATGAATTTTTTCCCAACATGAAAGTTGAAGATCTTGTTCTCCCATTTCCAAAAAGTCCAAGAACACTCAATTCCCATGTATGGTTGGCAAGTTATGATCAATTCATTTTCAAAAATTCTTGAACTTCAAAAGGCCATATCTCTCAAACCATTTGGCCAATTTGGGTGGGGTTTTTTCCTACAAGTCACATTTGACCTCATCTTTCCAAATATGTCATCCTCATGCACCAAAACATCACCATGCAAAATGGCCTTTTTGAACTTGCCTTAATTAATTTCAAGTGAGTTGAATTTTGACTTTTCAAAATAATCATTTTTAAACCATTTGGCCAATTGAAACAGTTCAGAAATGTGGTTTTGGTCATGTTACAAAGCCATTTTCGTGCAGTACACATAGCCCATGCCAAGTTGCTTGAAAATTGGAAAAAAAGTACACTTTTACCAACTCCTTTCCATATTTTCATGAAGCTTGCTTTGTACCATTAAACAGCATATATAATCATCATTTTCTTGCTGAAGAAAACCCTAGCAGCTGCCTCCATAACACAGAAAATATCATCCTCTCAAGATTTGCATTTTTCTCATTTTTGCATTTTTGCTCGAACCTCCAAAGGACTCGAGTTTGGCTTGGTTTTATCATCACATTCCATCACTTTGGAAGCTGTTTGGAGCCCTGAATCTCGACTGTAACAGCATTTGCATGAACTGGTTTTCCAAGCTCCAACAATGGCAGGTTTCGATTTGTTGTGCTTCAAGCATCATTGAGCCAAAACAACTTCACCATTCACCTCCTGGGAGTTGTTAAGGCATCTGTTTCAAGCCAAAGCCTTCAAATCATTACTGTTTCACAAACTACTTCAAGAACAAGTACCTTTAGTTGCTTAGTTCTTTGAACTTTGCTTTGCTTTGCTTGATAAGAAATTTGCATTGAGGTATATATTTCTAATCTTCATGTAGTCTGGAAGACCTGGCCTGTTACTTGGCCAGGCAACTGCCTGAAGTCCTCCTTAAGAGGCAATGTTTGTGGATGTTTAATTTTGTCCTTGCATAGAGTCAAAGACCTCCTAAGTGAAGAGGCAATTGGCAGAACCCAAGGGATATGCAACCTATCCCCTGCTATTCTGTGTGTCATCTGTTTTGCTCACACCACTGTGTTGATGCATTGCAGATACAAACCCAAGATCTTGTACAATTGTACAGTTGAGTCAGTTTTAAATGTGTAGAAGGGTTCCCACTTTCTGAACCCACACATTCTTGTCTTAAGCTCTCCCAGGCCAGGGATAAGAGCTGTGAAGTCTTATCTTCACTCACCTTTCATCTGCTTCACCTTAGCCCCTCAATGGCAAGGTTAAGAGCTAACACTACCCAGTTCCAGTGGTTTGTTTGTTGAGGTTGATATGACCCCTCGACTAAGACCTGACCTTGTTTGAGCCCCTTGCTTGTGTATAGTGTGTGCTACCTGTACTTGTATGTTTGTTTGACTTGCTTCCTGTGCAAGTTAGGATTAGTTTAGACTTGCTTCCTGTGCAAGTTAGGTTTTGCTTGGCTTGCTTCCTGTGCAAGTTAAGTGTGTGTGTGGCTTGCTTCCTGTGCAAGTCATGACTAGGATAGGCTGGCTCCCTGTGCCAGTTAGCTAGAAACCTTAACTTAGGGATGAATTTGCATGATAACATCTAGGCTCGAGTCGTAGTCTCCCTAGTGTTGTGTCTCCCTCTGTTATCTGGTTAGGCTAGTCCTTTTTCCCTCTGTAGGGGAACTACGTCGCCCTGATCCTCATACCAGATGAGGTACGTAGGCAGGAGATGAGCAGATCTCTCCGGGCGCCTGTGTCTTTGTTTTGTGTTGTTGTGTGCTTGGAAGCTGATGTAAGTCCATCGAGTGGCATTTGGGTTCCAGTGTGGGTGTTTTGGTTCGGATGCTGATGTAAGTCCAGTGATTGGCATTCAGGCTCCACGTTTGCCTCTTTGTGTGTGTTTTGGTTCGGATGCTGATGTAAGTCCAGTGATTGGCATTCAGGCTCCACGTTTACCTTTGCCTGTGTTTGTTTGTGTGCGTGTCAGCCGAGCTACGAGTGCTCTGATTCTTCTCTCGTCCGAGAAGATACGTATGCATAGGATGCGATATCCTAGCGAGCATGTGTCGTTTCCCCAGTCCGAACTACTTTGACTCTGATGTCTATGCCTGATAGACTAAGTAGGCCCAGGATGCGATATTCTGCCGAGTCAGTTTCAGTCAGTTTCTTTTGTCTCTTTCAGCCAGTGTGTGTGTGTTTTAGCAGTGTTTTAGCAACCAATATTCCTTTCTATTGTGCGTGGATCCCGTAGAGTACTACGGATGCGTAGGGGTGCTAATACCTTCCCTTCGCATAACCGACTCCCGAACCCATCCTCTTTGGTCGCGAGACCATGTCTTTTCCAGGTTTACTCTGAGCGTTTCCTTTCCCTCTTTTGGGATAAATAACGCACGGTGGCGGCTCTGTTGTGTCTTGTTTCCCGCCGGTTTTTCGCGTGACGCGACACCAAGTCAGCAATATCTACTCTTAGAGGATTCTGTCCTTCCACTGCCTTCAACCTCTCTTCCAATCTTCTAAACATGGGGTCCACACCATGACCCATACCAAAGTCTTCCTGCAGCAGGGGGAACTGATCGTCTTGATCATCATGAACGGGATGTTGACCGGAGGTGACATGTAGGATTGGGATAGGCCCCGATCCATTGGGTTCATTAGCCTCTCCAGCTGGAGGATCAGTCACCGTCTCTGGTTGAGCAGGGGGATTCCTCTGTATCATCTGCCTGAGCTCTTGTTGTCCCTGAGCCACCCCTTGAACCACATCCATGAATTGATTCATGCGAATTTTCATCTCGGCGAACTCTACCTATAGGCTTTCCATTACTCTCTGTTGGTTTCTATGGGTACCGTACCGGTGAATGCCTGGGTCAGCTATCCTGATGATTGAACACCAAACAAACTGAGAACATTGTGGCGGTACTTGTTATTCAAGACATGCTAATGAATATGTAAATGAAATGACATGTTTATCAATTCCAAAAGTATTCTACCCCCTTGATTCCAGTCTCTCAATAGATAAACGATGTAAAAAAAAATAAGCCGTTGATGAGAACCAAGAAAATTCCGACTAGAATCAAGTAGAAGATATAAACCCCACAGAAATGGATAAACATGTGTGAATGATTATGAATGCAAAATGATGTGATGCAAAATGATGTGAATGCAGTGCAGTGGCATGGGAATCAGGATCGCTGTATCTGCTTGAACATCTGTCAGGTTGCACTGTCTGGAGAGAAATTAAGAGCATACCAAACAAAGGTCATGGGATGGATCATGTTATCCTTAACATCAACCACCCATTTTGGTGGATTATGGTTTACACCTTATCAACACCCAAGTTTCATTGATATTAAAGATACCTGATCGGATCAACCATGAATCAAGGGTTTGTTGCAAGTCACGAGCATGGAGTTTAGGTTAAGAACCACCCAAAAGGAGTGTACTAAGGTTTAAACCTGCCAAACATGTTCTACAAAATGTTCCCATAGTCATAATCCCATCTTTCGGATATTATCGGAGGAACGACTACTCGTATTCCAAAAATATTCTCAAGAGAGACTCTTATGAGTGTAGTATCTTGTAACAATCGTATCAAATCTTACACTTGAACGAATTTCGCACTACGTCCTACGAATAGGCCAAGATGGGTTTGGTAAACTAAGGTCCTCGGCTTCTAAGGTCTATATTGGAAAAAGTAATGTCTAACCACAACTTACTTGTGTGACATTATTGATCTCAACATGACCTCCACCAAGTGAATGGGCTTGCAAGTCAACTTGCTAAGGAATAACTCCACATAAGTCGACAAGACTATGCCATTCTCCTATCCTAAGTGCACTCGAGTTCGGGTATAGAACTCATCTCACAAAGATCACCAAGCAGCCAAAGCCAGCCAACAGATACAACAATGATATGTACACAATGCAATAAGGTAAAGCAGGTAAATAAATAACTGTACAAAAGCATGAACACCCAATAAACAAATAAACTACAAAAGCTAGGAGGGGCTCGCTTAGGGAAACCGGGTCCCCAGCAGAGTCGCCAGCTGTCGCAACCTGAAAAATACAGTGTGCGAAAAAACAACCGGCGAAAGAAAATGACAGAAGAGTCGCCACCGTGCGTTATTTATCCCAAAGGAGGGAAAGGAAACGCTCGAAGTAAACCTGAAAAGAGGAAAGGAAAAGACAAGGTCTCGCAACCAAATCTTGGGTTCGGGAGTCGGTTATGCGAAGGGAAGGTATTGGCACCCCTACGCATCTGTAGTACTCTACGGGATCCACTTTTGTAGTTCTTGTCTAAAGAGTGTGAGTTTATCTTGTGTTGTTTACTAAAAAAGGGGTTAAATGAAAATGACTCACGCGGATGTCGCATCCACTGCATACGTAACTCATCTGAATATGAGAATCAGAGTCTTCGTAGCTCGGCTGACCTATGGGTTAGGGGGATGTATGCTCGCTAAGATATCGCGTCTTATGACTACGTATCTCATCGGGAATGAGAATCAGAGTAAGCCGTAGTTCGGCTAACTACGGGGTTAAGGATTATGTTTTGGGGGCGGACGACGTTACTACGCAATCTACCGGATGCTCGACCTTTGGAGACTTACTCACCTGTAGTAGAAGGAGTAAACGTGTGTTTAGGAGAAGAAAAATCAATGAAGGGTTAGGGTTTGGGATGCTCATGCAAAAAGGCAGTCCTTGACGAAGGAACCGCGCTACCTGCGGGGATACAAACACATACAAAACAAACATGTATAAAGTAAATGTGCCAACAAGGCAATCAGAATAAATCTCCCAAATGGTACCCCACAAGCAAAGTGGAATATCCAGCGAGCTATCCCTGCAAAAGTCATGTGAGCCTTCACAAAAACTCAACAAAAGGGTTAGTGAAACAAGATAAGGATTAGGAGAAAACATGCTATGACAAACGTAAGTCAGATTAGAGCAAAATAGTATGGTTTTTCATGGATAACAGTATGGTTTCAGAAACCTCAAACCCTGTGGCATACACTTCAGAAATTAAACGATTAAGCATTCAAGGCATTATTTATACATTCATACATAATTATGAACCTGTGGGCAAAAACCTAATGAAATTCATCCATCATACCTCAAACATTCAGAGTATTCAACTTCAAAACACAAAGGTAATGGGAATAAGGGCAAACCTGATTGGAGAGATCGGTTGAAATCAAATGGCACGGCTGGATTTACAAACCAATGTTAGGGTTTGCTTGAGCTGAAAGTGTGTGAGTCTGAATGAACCTTTCAGAGTTGCCTGGAGGTTGCTCTGAACTCTGTTAGCTCTTCTCTCACTATCTTTTTCCCCAGGGTTCTTCTCTCACTATCTTTTTCCCAGACAGGGTAATAGGAATAGAATGGCCTTTTGTTTCACTGAAACTCTGAATTTATAACCTGATTTTTGTGGACCTGTGGGCTCAAATGAGAGAGGTCCAAGTCCAAGATTTTTTATTTTATTTATTTATTTATTTATTTATTTATTTATTATTATTTTATTTTATTTTCGTTTTTCATTTTTTTTTTCGTTTTCTGTTTTTTTTTCAATACACGTGGGCTTCGCCTAGCGAGCATGACAGCTCATGAACAAACCTTTGCTCCTTCAAGATTAACGTTTTGACTGACGAATAGACCCTTATTGGAAGTAACTCAAGTATTTCCCTTGTGTTGACTGATCATCTAAATAGAGCCCACAAAGTGTCCTGGATGATGTTCAAGCTTCTTGGATCCGATTCCGATTGCCATGATGAAATGCAAATGCTAAATGACCTAAAAATGAATGCATGCATGAGGTATAAAGCGTATGCTTCCAGGAAAAATGAAGGGTAAATTTTGGGGTATTACATCCCCTTAGCAGAGTTTCCTCTGCAACAGATAGAATGGAGTGTTTTAAATGTTGTGTGTCTGGTTGGTGGTTGTTCCCCACGGAGTTTCATATCGTTCCTTGATAAGCTTCCCCAGTAGAGTTTCTTCTTCGGAGGATCTTATCATTATTAACCACCTATCCTCATCAGAGTTGAGTTCTCTGTTTGATCATAATCTTTCGTTGCTCCTGAATACATCTTCTTTGTATCCTAAGCAAGTGTGGCTCTGGGATAGGGTTTGATATCCCCGATGATTTATTTTCCTCCTTCTCGGGTTGTTCCCAAACTGAGTTCTCCAGTAGGATTTGCCCTTCTTGTGGAGATGTTGTGTCAGGTGTCCGTTCGTGATTCTCGGACTTGTTGTCTTAGATATGTTTGTTTGTCAGCATTGATCATACACAAATCATGCATATACATGCATAATCATAGCATTCAGATATTCATGATTGCATTTCTTTGCCATATATCTTTGCTTGTTATCTCCTGCTATTGGTGAAATGTTCTTCCCCAAGCAGATGTTTGTGTCTGATCTCTCCATATAGAGTCAGCCCCATAAGTAGAAAGTGTCTATCTTTTCTTCTTTCTTCCCTACTGAGTTATGTCCTCGTGGATGATTATTGTTTCAGTTTCCTCCCTAGTTATGTATCGGGATGGAATTACTCCCCTGAGTTATATCCTCATCGGGTTGAGCCTTGTTTGATTGTGTCTTTCTAGTTTGTTCCTAGATCGATATTCCTTTCCTGTTATCCCCTGCAGTTCCTTGTGGTTCAGTTGTTCAATTGCTTAGTAACCAGTAATTGTCCATCCTTTCCCCAGCGAATCTTGTGGCCTTCTACCCAGTAACCGGTAGTTGTAAGTCCTATTTATGTGGTTTTCTACCCAGTAACCGGTAGATGTAATCCCCTCTTTGTTGGTTATCTTTACCCAGTAATCGGTATTGATATTCCTTTGTTTTTTAGTATACCACCCAGTAACCGGTGATATATCTCTTGGATAATTGCTTTTGTCGGGCAACTTATCCCTAGCGAGTCATCTTTCATTTACCCTGGTTTAGGTAATGACTGTTTTTCCTTCTGATTGGTCGTCATTTTATACCCAGTAAACGGTATCCCGATGTCCTTTCTTTTCGGTCGATTTATCCTTCATTAACCCAGTAACCGGTTGTGGATAATCTTCCGTGTGAGTATGTTATCTACGTTATGATGGTAATAGATAATATATCTCATGTGCTCTTCAGTCGAAGTCTTTTTCTTCCCCAGTCGAGTAAGATTCGTATTTCCTTGTGGAATCGAATGTCCATCCTGTAAGTCGAGTTTGCTTTTTCAGCCCTCCTTTTGGATGATGAGTGTCTTGGATATGTTCCCAATTCACGCCTGGTTGGTCACCTATTATATGCCCAGTAACCGGTATCCCTGGTGTTCCTTCCTTCTGCTCCCTATTATGACTTTTCGTCCCCTGTGGAGTCAGATTTTCCTGAGTCGAGATGTGCGTTTTGGGTCCTCCTCAGATGTTTAGGAGGATTGATATCTTTCACCCTTATACCGGTCTTAGATATTCTTTCTCCCTGAGCGTGTTGTTCTCTCACCCAATAACCGGTGTTTTGATAGCATGTCTCCCTTTGAGTTTATTACCCAGTAATCGGTAATATCTCGTTGTTTCTTCCTCAACTGGATCCTTTGTGGACATCCCCGTCTGAGTCCGGATTTTTATCCGATGTATCCATTATGGATGGTTGTGCTGTATTGGCATATTCCCCAATACATGCGTCTTTACGCCAGCTCGAGTCTTTCCATCGATTTATTTTCATGGAATCCCTTCGTGTCTCCCAGTAAGTTTTAAGTCGTGACCTTCTCACGCATTCTTACCTTATTCCCCCCCAGAGTCTCTATCTCCCGAGTGAGTGTGTTACTCCTATAGATTTTTCAGTCTCTTCTGAATTCTTTTCCTTTGTGGCAATTATTCACCATGAAGATTTTATTTTGCATGCATACATTTGCATCATGAGGTCTGTTAGGGACCAAAATTTGTCTCTTTGTTATTATTTAAGCTCATTCTATCTCGACGAGACGAAGATTTTAACCTTCATATCTCCGGCTAGAACGACCTTAAATAGGGGCATCTGTAAGACCCTAATTTTGACCCTAAGATCCCTCATGGTATCATGTTATTGCACAAGTGCATTGCCTCAAGGATCATAGCATGTTTGCCTCCTTAACCCTTGGATTGGGATTTGTTTGAGTGTTTTGAGACCACCAAGCATGCTTGTATTATATATTATTTCTTTTCTTATTTGATTACTAACCAAAATCACAAAAATATGTCACTAACTCTTTTTGATTTGAAGCTCAAGTGATCATGTGCTCCAATGCTCCTAGGAGGCTCCTAAGCCAAATGAAATGGCTAGATAAAGATGAGAAAAAGCATGAAAATGGTCCACAAAGATCCTGATCATCATATATGTCTCCCAAGTGTCTCATTTTACCAATTTGATCAAGAGAACCCAAGGGGGCTTGAGGATTGTTTCCCAAGGAAACCCTAATTTCACTATGCTTTGACTGTGCCTTGCCCATGAAGCAACCTCAACCTATGATCAAATTTATTCATGGGAAGTTCTTTCATTTATCATTTTATGCATATGTGAGCCTATTTGAGGCCCCTCAGTCATTCATTCATCAAGATTGGAAGTTTGACCTTGAAAAGTTGACCAGTCAAGTCATCTGATTAAACTGAGGATCACTGAGATATAACTTTTGATGTGTTTGTCAAATGAATATGACCCCAAGAGAAACCATGTTCCTAAGAACCATATGAACAACTTTCATATTCATCAAAAATCTATTTGAAACTTGGAAGGTCATCATTCATTTCAAGACATTATAGGTCATTTTGACTGAAACCCTAATTTTGGGTCAACTTACCAAGGGCATAACTTCCTTAATTTTTATGATTTTGAGGTGAGACCAAATGCATTGGAAATCTTAGGATGTCTACTTCAAATTTCATGTGGGACAAAATTTCATAATCCTAAAATAAATACATGTGATAATACAAAACATTAAAGGTCATCTTGGACCTAATTCGTTGAATTTGAAAAAAGTACCCAATTTCAAATACCCATAACTTTGTCATAGAAAATCCAAATGATGCATACTTTGAGTCTAATTTGATCATATTGAATATGTCTACAACTTTGATTTTGGAGGTTTTTTAATTTGAAGCTTGCATCATAAAAACAGCGGGTTTAATTAAGCTTGCTTTTGGTGAAATTTTGCAAAGTGTTTTGAATATGTTTTGTACTTGGATTTTCACAGCCAGTTTTCATCAAATTCCAAATGCCAAATGAATTTTTGCCCAACATGACTTTTGTTACTTATTCCAAGGGCTTTCCAACCATTACTCACATTACTCATTTGAATCTACCATTTGGGAGTTTCGAAGACCTTTCTATTTATGTGCATTTTGGTATTTCATGATGAAACTTGAATGTGCAAGCTCCTTCCATCCAATGTACACGTCCAATTTTTCTCTACATGATCTCAGCTAGCTTTTTCAACCATCATTGGGCCTTCCACACGCCTGTACAGGCCCATGCATCCAATTTTCAATTTGCCATGCACATGAAAGAAGTGTGACCAGCTGATGCTTTTAGCTATAAATAAAGGTTCCCTTTCGTTCATTTGGAAACCTTTTTGGAGATCTGAATTGCTGCAGCATTGAAACCATAGCCATACCAAAGGAATTGTTCAAAAAAAAATCTCACATTCGAGCTTGAAATTCAGCATCATTAGCTGATCTTCAAAGCCTAATTCCTTAGCCTTTCACTTCCCCTACATCCATAGATCAAAAAGGAGCAAGGATCTTAAAGAATTCGTGGCCTGAAGTGCTTCAATTCAGAGGTATACATTCAAACTTTTTGGATCTAGAACTCTCAATTCAATGTAGCATACTTGTGTTTGTGTGGTTTTCTGAAGTCCTCACACTTGAGGCAAGCCATTGGTGCTTTCAATTCACCATTTCATGAGCTTACAGTTTGAACACCATGATCTTCTTCTTCACGTTTATCTCAATATAGGAAGAGTGAAGAAGATCCAATGGTACGGTGATGATCTCCATCACATGAGCTTCAATTTCATGTCCTTGTTTTCCATTTTTATTAAAGTTCATTTTCCTGCAACTGGTGGCCGGAATTAGTTGTTTGGCCAGAGAAGATGGTGGTTTCCACCACCACCACCACATGTTCTAACCAGGACCATTAGATCTACGTGCCACGTTTTAATCTTGATCATCCATTATAATTACTTATTTTAATTCATGTTGTGGCGCGCTTGACTTGTACATATCGTGTTCCTCATGATATGGACCATCTATTCATGCCACGTCAATTAATGAGCTCCATCGCGTGGCTGTGGTTTTTTCCATTTATTCTATTTTATTTTATTTTCAGTTAATTCATTTAATTTTCAAAAATTTATAAAAAATTCATTTGAAGTCATACAAATATAAGACCAATTCCAAAAAAAATCTTGAAAAACTTAGTTTCATATTTTGATTTTTAATTATTTTTGTGACTTCATTTGATATTTATTTTTCATGGATTATTTGATTTTTAATAGCTTTAATTCATTTTAAAATACTTTCTGACTTTTGAAAAATCCAAAAATATTTTCCTAGCATCTATGGATCATGATAAGTCAATGAAAAATAGTCTCATCAATTTCTCATTTGATTTGTGATGTATTTGAGATTTTAATTCATATTGTGCCATTTTTAATTGTTTTTAATTGTTTTTAATTGCTTTCTGATTTCAAAAATTGATGAGAAAATTAGTCAAAGCTTGTTTGACCATCATGAACCTATGAGAATTTAATTGGACTCTTGGAAGTTTATTTGAATTGAATTTGAGGTTTGACTTTATTTGTTTATTTTTTATTTGCATTTTATTTTTATTCAAAAAATACAAAAAAAAATATTGTTGACTTGTTGACTTGTTATCTTCATTTCTTTTCTGTTTGGTGTTGATTGATGATGATTTGATTCATATTTGATCAATTGGATTTGGTGGTTGGTCTTGACAAATGAGAAGTTTAACCTTCTTTGATCCAAACCAAACTCAACTTGATCCATGATCAAGTGAGTTGTTTTGTGTCCAAGATAGGTTGCTTCTTGGTCAAGCAAATAACCTAAAGTCAATACAAGGCCCTTCCCCTTTTGTTTTGGCATGGCAAGTTTATGGAGCTTGGCTTACTAGTCATGATCTCTAACTTGTGTTTCTTTGCCTATATTTTTATTGACCGGCCTCAGATAGGTGTGACTACTACGTTAATCCACTAACGATTGCTTAACATAGCGCTACATTGTCTTATGACAAGCTAACATAACTTTACTAACTACTAACTTTAATTTGAGCATTTAATTTCTTGTCATTTACTTTTATAGTCATTTATTTCTTGCTCATTATTCATATTGATTTTCACTTTGCTCACTTGAACACATATTTTATGTTTATATCATTTGCTCATTTGAGCCTATTATTGTATATAAATATATTGATATCTTGTGTTTGCTTTGTGTTTGCTTTGTGTTTGTTTTGTGTGAACCAAATGCAAAAGGAGAAAGGACTTAGATTTAGGACTTACCTATGCTTAAAGAAGTTCAAGAGCAACTAGGCCTCATGCCTTTAGAATGCAAAATTTGTTGAATAAAAACTAGGCCTCATGCCTTTAGAATGCTAAAATCCAAAGTTGACTTCAAAGGACTTCTCTCCGAACTTATTCTTTATCCATTCCCTTTATTGTGTTGTGAACTTTTTGATGTTTGCTTGTGTGTGATAGGGATCCCACTTTGAGATTGTGAAAAGAGGACCATTGTCATGAGTAGCCAAGTTAAGAGTCAAGCCAATTGGAGATCCTAGGAGCTTGAGTTCAAATTGTTTGATTTCTTGATTGTTTGCTAAGTCCAAAAGGAAAGGAGCATCTTGAATCATCTCTATGATTCCAAGAAAAGGAACTCCAAGGGTTTATCTTTCCCCTCTTATCTTTGTATGCTTTAGGACTAGCCCTTCTCTTCTTCTCCCCCACTCTAACCAAGCCAAAAAATATTTTTCTTCAAACTTTGACTTTGTTTCAAATTAGAAACCTAGGCCTTAAGCCTTTGACTTTTCAAAACCATTTTCATCAATACTCATTATGAATAAATCTTAATCCAACTTTGACTTTATTTTGTAAATAAATCTAACTTGTAAATATAACTCATTTCAAGTTTTTGTATGGTTCCAATGGCCACTTGTTAAAACCTTTCAAAAACATTAGTCATAGGTTTCAGTTATCATAGTGGTTGATGAAAATCTCACCTCATCCTTAGTGATTGGATTATAAGTCTTTCATGCTTATTATAGGGTTAACCCCTCACTAGTATGTTGAAGTCTTCCTCACATGGTGGATTGTTGGTTTAGGTTGAGTTTTCTCCCTTTGATAACAAAAGACATTAAGGCTTTTGGTCAAATGAATTCACCAATCTTTGAGATTTTTACCCCGAACTACGAGGTTTTGATCCTCCTTTGTGATGGTACGTAGGCAATGGGTTCATCCATTCAAACAACAAAATTTGTAAATATAATTTATTCTCTTCTCATCCGTCCAATCTTTTGTACAAATCTTTTCACAAATACCAACCTACAACATATTTTTGCAAAAATGGTTCCCTTAGAGTACTAAGGATGTTTTGGGTGCGTAAAACCTTCCCATTTCATAACCAACCCCCTTACCTAGATCTCTGACATTTTTATTTGAAAAAGCTTCTTACTTGGCTTTTGTTCGCTTTTTAGCCTTTCCTTTGGACAAATAAAAGTGTGGTGGCGACTCGAATTGTATGTTGACTTTTGGTTTAGTCAATAAACCTAAAGGTAATGAAAACTCCGCTACAGTAGCAGCTAGCACTGAGATTGAAGGAGTCCGTTCGTGTGGACTGAGTAGAGGCGTTGTCACCATTCAACGTTCGTGATCACTTCTTAGATCTGCATCAAAGGTTTCAATCGCTGCAAGAGGTAGCGATTCTATCACTGATCATTCTCATTCGTAAGGATCACTAAAGGAGAAAATTTTTAATTTCCGCTGCGTTTTGGATCGCTATTCTCCTTCAGTGGTATATAGCCACTTATGAAACCATGCAGCTGATAGCTGTTTAATTTCTGTATTTTCTGTATTAATACGATTAAAAGACAGAATGAATCAAAGAATAAACGAGTAATTAAATTTGGCATTACGTGTGTACGATTTGGATGATTGATGTTGACTATGCTTTGGAATCCAACGTTAGTATGGTGAAGTAGCGATACATCGATCGTCCATAGGTTACACAATTGAGATCGATCAAGTTATATATATGATATAAGTAATTCTAATGCAAAATACAGTATATATGATATGTTGTTTCTGTTTCGTTCATTTAAACACTTAATGGTTGTTTTCCTTTGAGCGATCAATGGTCATTTGCTTCTTGATCTGACATTAGTATGGTGAAGCAATGACATGTTGATCAATCATACGGAATTAACAATCGAGGTGTGTTTGACGGAATGAAATTGCTGCATTAGGGTTCATGACGGTACAAGGGTTGTGCTGTCAAAGAGTTATGCGATTAGGATTGTGACTGCACAAGAGTTGTGCTTTAAAGTATCCAGTGTTGATGTGAAAAATGACATCGATTTAAAATGAATTATTCATTAAAATTTTGCGTCGGGCGCTTCCCCTACAACCCTAATCGAGCAGCAGAATCCCCGACTAACTCTGCGTAGTGTGATCGGTCGCCGAAATTTAATTTGGTTTATTTAATTAACAGAATTTAAATTAATAATACTAATGTGTTTATTATTATTGTCTTGTGGTGGTCGGTTATGGCCTTAGTTTTCCTTTATTTTATTTTGGGATTTTAAAATACGACCTACGTGTTATGCCTCTCTTTTAATCTCTTAATGTAACTTCTTTTCTCATCTCACTCCCTCGTATGTAAAATGAGTTTCTTTTATGTAATATAATGTTATGAAGAAAGAGAAGAGTACAATATCAAAGGAGGACAACCTTGAAGATCTTGCTTGGAGAAGCTTAGATCGTTATTAGGTTAGCTTAGGTTCTCTCATTGGCATGGGAGAACAATTACGCTAGGGGCCATAACTGCTTCATTTTGTATGTATGTTGATGCATGTGAGAGACGATTTATATGATAAATAAGTCGGTGAGATCAAAATAATTCCAAATTCCCTATTAAGTTTATGCTTTCCAAGTTTTAGCACTCATCAAGACTAGTATCGCCTACGCATGGTGCATATTCTATATTAGTAAGGTGCAATGGGATAATTATAATATCCAATTGCTAAAACAATGGGTTAAACTTAACTAAACAAATTATAATAAGATTATATATGTTTAGAAGCAAGAGTTGGAAATGATCCATGTGATGGATTGGAATAAGGAGATATTCACCCAACTAAAATATTCGAGATTTGTATTAGATACAATTGGAAGGAGTTCCTACCTAAATAACCTAATTTTGTGTAATCCGCCTACGCGGACTTAAAGCTAAGTGAAATGTGGATCTCGACCCACTAGAAAATCTTCCAACGGGATTTTCCGAATCAAATGGCGAGGGTCATTTGTTTTGAGTAAAATAGTGGGCACATATTTAATTAAAGGCCTAATTAAATATATTATTGATACTTATATCTTCATTATTTTCATGTAGATTATCATGACAGCAAACACCTCTAACAACATTTTGCGATCAATCCTTGATAAGAAAAAATTGTCTGGGACAAATTTTCTGGATTGGCGCCGAAATCTGAGGATTGTCCTCAAACATGATAGAAAGCTGCATGTCTTGGAGAAACTTGTTCCTGAAGAGGAACCTCCTAGTTATGCACTTAAGGCAGAAAGATATGCTTATAAGAATCATATTGATGATGCCAATGAAACTACTTGCCTCATGCTAGCTACCATGAACTCAGAGTTGCAAAAGCAACATGAGAACATGGCAGCGTTCAATATGATCGAACACCTGAAGATGCTCTATCAAGAGCAGGCAAGGCATGAAAGGTTTGAAGTTTCAAAAGCCCTTTTTCAAGGCAAGTTAGCTGAGGGAGCCCTTGTAGGTCCCCATGTGCTCAAGATGATTGGGTATATGGAGAACCTTGAGAGGTTGGGTTTTCCCCTCGGAAAGGAACTTGCGACTGATTTGATCTTGCAATCGTTGCCAGATAGATTCAGTCAATTTGTCCTTAATTTCAATATGAATGATATGGACAAATCTCTTCCTGAACTGCTAGCCATGTTAAGAACTGCCGAGCAGAATCTGAAGTCAAAAGGGAAGTCCATTCTGATGATCGGAAATGGAAAGAGACAAAACAAAAGACCCACCAATCAGGGTGATAAAGGGAAAGGCAAGGAAGTTGCCAAACCCAAACCCACTGCTCCTGCTTTGAAGCCTAGTGGTGGCATAGTTAAGGAAGGCACCTGCTTCCATTGCAGTAAGACCGGACACTGGAAGAGAAACTGCCCAAAGTACTTAGAAGATAAGAAGAATGGAGTAGAGACTTCAACTTCAGGTATTTTTGTTATTGAAATTAATTTATCTACTTCTGTATCATGGGTATTAGATATTGGATGCGGTTCTCACATTTGTACCAATGCGCAGGGGCTAAAAAGGAGTAGAGATTTGGCAAAAGGTGAAGTTGACCTACGAGTTGGCAATGGAGCAAAGGTTACTGGTTTAGCTGTAGGAACGTATGTATTGACTTTACCTAGTGGTTTAATAATTCAGTTAGAGAACTGTTATTATGTACCTGCAATTAGTAAGAATATTATTTCCGTTTCTTATTTAGACAAGTTTGATTTTTCATTTATAATAAAGAACAATTGTTGCTCCATTTGTTTGAATGATATATTCTATGCTACTGCACAAATGAACAATGGATTATATGTCCTTGATCTTGAAATGCCTATTTATAACATTAATACTAAAAGGATGAAACCTAATGAGTTAAGTCCAACTTACCTTTGGCATTGTCGATTAGGCCACATAAATGAGAAACACATTTCCAAACTCCATAAAGATGGACTCTTGGACTCTTTTGATTATGAATCATATGAGACATGCAGATCTTGTTTAATTGAAAAGATCACAAAGTCTCCATTCATAGGAAAAGGTGAAAGAGCTAATGATCTTTTGGCCCTCATGCATACTGATGTATGTGGACCACTGAACATACCAGCCAGAGGAGGTTTTTAGTACTTCATCATATTTACTGATGGTTTTAGTAGATATGGTTATGTGTATTTAATGAAACACAAATCAGAGTCCTTTGAAAAGTTCAAGGAATTAAAGAATGAAGTAAAAAACCAACTAGGTAAGAATATTAAAACTCTTCGATCAGATAGAGGTGGTGATATTTAAGCCTAGAGTTTGATGACCATCTGAAAGAGTGTGGGATCCCATCCCAACTACTCCTCCTGGAACACCCTAATGGAACGGTGTATCTGAGAGAAGAAATTGAACCTTGTTAGACATGATCCGATCCATGATGAGTCACGCCGATCTTCCAAACTCCTTTTGGGGACATGCACTATTGACAGCAGCTTACACACTTAACCGTGTTCCATCCAAAAAGGTTAAGAAGACACCATATGAGATATGGAGTGGTAAGAAACCACATATGTCTTACATGAAGATTTGAGGTTGCGAAGTTTATATGAAATGACAAATTTTAACTAAGTTTGAGCCCAAATCTGACAAATGCTTATTTATGGGGGTATCCTAAAGAAACAAGAGGGTATTACTTCTACAATCCTTCTGAGGGCAAAGTGTTTATCGCTCGAACTGGAGTTTTCCTAGAAAAGGAGTTTATTTCCAAAGGAATCAGTGGGAGGAAATAGAGCTTGAAGAAATTCAAGAATCGCAAAGCATTGATACACCTATAGAGGGATTAGAGCAGGAAACACAAGTAGTTGTGGAAAAGAAACTTGTTCAAGTAGAATAAGACCAGCATAGGTCAAGCAGGATATGTCACCTACCTATGAGATATGGATATCTCATAACTGATCAAGGTGATGTATCACTCATGGATCAAGACGAGCATGTCACCTACCAAGAGGCCATAACTGGTCCCGAGTCTGAGAAGTGGCTAGAAGCCATGAAATCTGAAATGGATTCCATGTACACAAACCAGGTTTGGACCTTGGTAGAGCCTCCTGTAGGAGTTAACCCTATATGAAGCAAGTGGGTCTTCAAAAAGAAGACTGACATGGATGGTAAGGTACATACCTACAAGGCAAGACTGGTTGCAAAAGGATATAAACAAATTTATGGGGCTGACTATGATGAAACCTTTTCACCAGTTGCAATGCTTAAATCTGTTTAGATTTTACTTGCTATCGATGCATATCATGATTATTAAATATGGCATATGGATGTCAAAACTGCTTTCCTTAATGGGAATCTTCTTAAGGATGTGTACATGACACAGCCTGAAGGATTTGACATTCCAGAAGAAGCCCAAAAGATATGTAAGTTACAAAGATCAATCTATGGATTGAAGAAAGCTTCCAGGAGCTGGAATCTTCGTTTTGATGAAACAGTAAAACAATATGGATTCATCAAGAATGAAGATGATCCTTGTGTCTTCAAGAAGGTTAGTGGGAGCATGATCATCTTCTTGGTATTATATGTAGATGACATATTACTCATTGGAAACGATGTCCATACCCTACAACAAGTAAAGTCTTGGTTGTGGAAATGCTTTTCTAAGAAGGACCTAGGTGAAACAACCTATATATTATGAATCAGCATTTATAGAGATAGATCACAAAAATAGCTTGGCCTAAGTTAGAGTACATACATAGACAAAGTACTGAGATGCTTTAATATGCATGATTCCAAGAAAGGATTCATACCTATGCAACATGACCTGTGTCTATCAAAAACACAATCCCCTTCAACTAAGGAAGAAAGGGATCACATGAATAAGATTCCATATGCATCTGCGATAGGATCTATCATGTATGCCATGTTATGTACTCAACCAGATGTCTCGTATGCTTTAAGTGCAACGAGTAGGTACCAATCTGATGTGGTGATGCTCATTGAGTAGTTGTCAAGAATATCCTTAAGTATTTGAGAAGGACTAAGGACTCATTCTTGATATATGGAGGTCAAGAAGAGCTTGTTGTAATTGGATGCACCGATGCTAGCTTCCAAACAGATAAGGATGACTTTAGATTGCAATCTGGTTATGTGCTTTTCTTAAACGTTGGCGATGTGAGCTATAAAAGTTCAAAGCAATATACAGTTACTGATTCTAGAATCGAGGCCGAGTATATTGTTGCCTCAAGTGCAGCAAAGGAAGTTATTTGGATCAAAAAGTTCAATAGTGAACTTGGCATAGTTCCTAGCATTGTGGATCCCATTGATCTCTATTGTGATAATAATGGTGCTATCGCACAAGCTAAGGAGCCTAGATCTCACCAACGATCCAAACACATACTTAGGCGTTATCACCTCATTCGAGAGATAAGAGATAAAGGAGATGTGAAAATATGCAGAGTACCTACACTTGACAATATTGCTGACCCACTAACACAGCCTCTTGCACAATAGAAGCATGATGGCCATACTAGATCTATGGGCATTAAGGGTATGCCTGATTGGCTCTAGTGCTAGTGGGAGATTGTTGGTGTAAGCCCTAGAGGCTAATACTTTTGGTACTTGTATTGAATTATATATTAATAATAAAAGGCTTTTTATTTGTTATGTTTGTTTAATAAAGTCCCTAGAATAGCTAGTCTGTTTAATGTATCAAGTGTGACTTAATCATGAGATCCCCTTAAACATAAGGGCAATATTCTTAAAGTATCTGTAGTCGAGATTTATTGTAAAGTGGGATAACATTAAAGCATTAAGACTATAATGTATATAAACTGATGATCACATCTCCTGGATCATGGATAAGGAGTTATCAAGTCTTAAACATAGGTTTGAATATTAAGAGTAATATTTATACGGGATTGACCCGCTATTCGAGTATTATATAGAATGTTATGCAAAGTGTCATAAGTTATTCTTATGGTGATAGTGGGGTATACCACCCTTCAACCTGAAACCACTATGAACCCTATATGTAGAGTCGAGTGCCTTATTGCTGATCAAACATTATCCATAACTGGATGACCATAAAGACAGTTGATGGGTACTTCACAAAGCATGCTGAGGGACATGAGTGACCTAAATGGAATTTGACCATCCTACATAACAGGATAAATGTCTAAGGGTCCAATATTGAATTGGACAAGGATGACACGGTCTATGCCTTGTGTTCAATATAGACATAGGGGAAAAAGGGTAATTGTACACATAAGTATTATCACAAAAGGATTTGTCAGATCACATAACATTTTCGTGTCTTGGGTAGCAGTGATGTGTTGCTAGATACCTCTTACTGTTTATTATGTTAAATACATAATTTAATATAATTACCAATGTCGCGAGAACCTACAGGGTCACACACAAAAGGACGGATTGATGAGAGATAGAGTAAATAAGGAACACCGTAAGGTACGGTGCACTTAAGTGAATTGTAAAACATCGTAAGGTACGGTGCACTTAAGTAGAATACGAAATATGGTAAGGTACCACGTACTTAAGTGATTTTGGTATATCATAAGATATGGGCTACATACACTTAAGTGGGATTTTTAGCTTACAGCCCACACAAGTGGTTCTATAAATAGAACCCTTGTGTAGAAGCATTTGTTCAGTTGAAATTTCGTTTCTCTCTCTCACTCACTCAAAGCCTTCATTCGTAGCAGCTAGCACTGAGATTGAAGGAATCCGTTCATATGGACTGAGTAGAGGCGTTGTCACCATTCAACGTTCGTGATCACTCCTTAGATCTGCATCAAAGGTTTCAATCTCCACAAGAGGTAATGATTCTATCACTGATCATGCTCATTCGTAAGGATCACTAAAGGAGAAATTTTTTAATTTCCGCTGCATTTTGGATCGCTATTCTCCTTCAACTATTACTCCTAATATTCATACCTATGTTTAAGGCTTGATAACTCCTTATCCATGATCCATGAGATGTGATCATCAGTCTATATACATAATAGTCTTAATGCTTTGATGTTATCCCACTTCACAATAAAGCTCGACTACAGATACTTTAAGAATAATGTCCTTATGTTTAATGGAATCTCATGATTAAGTCACACTTGATACATTAAACGGACTATCTATTCTAGGCACTTTATTAAACAAACATAATAAAGAAAGAGCCTTTTATTACTAATAAATAATTCGATACAAGTACCAAAAGTATTGGACTCTAGGGCTTACACCAACAACAACCACAAAGTTAAGAAAGCTATGTGTTCCACATCAGAAACAATGTCGGTGTCTTTGTCATGATAGTGTGCAATGTGATTCGAATACGCCGCTCTAGAGGTCAAAAAGGCTATGGTATCTTCATAATCAATCTCAGGGTCATACGTGTGCCCAATGGGTTTTAGCCCTATGATAATGGCTAAGTTGAAAAGTGTTGGTGTAGCCATGCTGCATGGGAGGTGGAATGTATAATGTGTAATATCCCATAAATACAGTGAAGAAACCAACATGGATGCACTATACTCTAATCCTACCTTCGACAACATGATCAGGTCGTAAATTCCCATGTCTTTCCAGTTTTGGGATTTGGTTTTTTCTATTTTCTTTAACCATTCCAAATAATCTGTTGGGTCTTTGAATAAGGGGGTAACGCGAAAAACTCTAAATCCTTTGTTCATGAACCTCAAATCTATGGTTTCGCTAGTGTTTGGGTTTTCAGCAGCGGTTAGTTCAACCCTAGGTTTTTTCGTTTGCCGTATGGGCTTGCATTTATGGTAAGAGGGTAAATATTCTTTAAGTTTGCTAAAATCAATGTTTGAATCATTTAAAGGCCCAGATAACGCGTGAGTTTTTCCAGAAACAGAAACATGGATAAGTACCTGGGAAGCGTAGATCCTACGTTGTTCCTCCGTTTTGGATTCTGGGATATATTGATGATTACCCACCATTCCTGGATTAGGCAATATGGTGAAAGGAGGAAGCTCCAAAATCTTCTTGGGAGTTTTTGATTTGACAGTTATGGTCTTGATAGATATGCTCACTTCTTTAAGGGGTTTTCTTGAGGTTGCCATCTCTGTTGAAAGTTGGAAGAGGAAAAGATAATACGGGTTTTGGTTAAAGATTGTTTGAGGATGAATAGCTAGAACGTTTGAAAGTTCAGAAAGCGTAAAATGTGAAGTTGGTAAGTTTGTGGATTTTATAAGCAGGCTTGGGAGAAAAAATTCTTCAAATCAACATTGATGGTTGACAAGTTAGTTGGACACGTGTCTTCCTTGGATAGTGTGATGGAGAGGTGGTAATTAATGTCTAAACCCATGATTTCCTAGAGTCTAGGAAATGTGATAATTGAAAAGATTCGGTTGTGGGCTGAAGAGATGTGGTTAGGAAAAAGTTAATGATGACTCCGACGTCATTACACAGCTGGGAGAAATTGAAAAGTTTTGCAACATTCAAACATTTTGCAATGTGTCAGAGTTGTCAAAGGCGTCGAAGCATGTTCTCAAGAAATGTCTTTTTCTCCTATATGTCGAAAATAACATTTTTGGGGGGCAATTTGTTAGCTCATGATTTTGACGCCCATTTTAGAGTTACAAAATGGAAAATACCATGCGAAGATGTTTTCTACCAATGAAGATAGTTTCAACCGAATCTTATATTAGGGAGATCCAATCGAAAGTCCCTAGGTGAGAAGGGCCAACGTGCAGTTAGGACTTAGAAATATTTCTTTAAATATTTTGAAGACGGTTTCAACTGGAGATCCAAAATTCAAATAAAGGAGGGAACTTTGTTCCTATCTGAAACTATTGAAGGTACACATGGAGCATAATGGATAGTTGCATCCATGCAAAGTGCCATTTGTCTCGACGTGATTGAGGGGCCATTGGAAACAGTTATTTCGATTAAGTATAAATAGAGGGTCTTAGTGTTAGGATCAGAAGGTGTGTCAAAGTGTGTCCAAAGTTTGTAAAATTTACCAAGTACCCGTGTGAAGAGGAACCGTAAATTAAGAAATGTACATTTATTTTACACCATTGTTAGTTACTTTGAAGCAATACAATTTATCTTTATTTTTACAAAAATACTTCTTTAGTTAAAATATTCTTCTTTGCTGCTAGTTATCATCATTTCTTCTACAATCTTTCTCTTTAATCCGTATCAGTCTTTTATTGTCTAAATAGTTCACTCACTATTGTCATCACAATACTGTCAAAGTATTCATATTTACTAGAATTCACTTTAAACAATTACCACATGTCCTAGGATCAATCTGATCGATCCTGTAAGTAACCAAATCTAGTCATTTGGAAGATCAGCAGTTGTTCACCAATTTTTAGGGTAAACACGATGCATAGAAGAAAAGTTTATTTTATGCATCAACCTGTAACATGGTGAGTCGACTCATACTTTCCAGTGAGTTTTCTTTTAAAAATTGAGTCTTCATGCATCAACCTGTAGCAGTTATGAGTCGATGCATGCTTAGTGAAAATAATTTCCCACATTATTTGTGTAATATGAGTTGACCTATATCACCTATGAGTTGATGCATAAAATTCATTTTGAAACAAGCCCTTGTTTTTGACTTAGTAAATGACTTTAAACGGATAAGGATGATTATGCACTCTTAGTCATGAAAATGCACACCTAGATCAAGAGGATACCATCCAATGTACACAAATATTAAGTGACCTAGTTTTGACATCAATCAAAAGATACTACTAGAAGATACATGCACTTACATACTCCCCCGTTTTTAAGATGAAAAAACTTAACGAAGTATTTGATTTGATGTCTTGAGAGCTCCCCCTGAATATGTTAACCATAACAAGATGACTTCGTCTTCATTTACTTCTCCCCCTTTGATAATATCGAAAAGAGAAAAAAACATCCAAGTGTGAGAAGCATTAAATCATCTTTCAAACACAAATAAATCACTCAGAGGCGTTTGCAAAAGAAATAGAACATCAACGCACATTCACATATAATGAGGTTAATGATGAAAATGCCAAAACATGAATAAACAGAATAATCCAACCATAATTATAACAAAATCAGAAGATTCATACAATAGTTATAAGAGTGTTTATAAAGGCAAATACATAAAACATAAGTATAGAAGAAACAAGAAATGCATGCTAAGATGATTTTGTCCATAATATAGATTCTGGGATAAGGTCTCGTCCCCCTAAACCAAGCGTTTCCATCATGTCCATATTGAGAATCCATAAAGTCACACGTCTCCCTTTAGAACTGCATATAGTGAGTGTGATTTTCATTTTCATGATGAATCACGTTATTAATACCGGTAGATATAATTCCATGATGGAATGCCAAACAGAGTTTTCTAAACATCCCTATTGACATGATATGATTCATTACCCATTTTGAACCGAAATGTTTCATTGTCCCTTGTGTCCAAACCATCATAGAATACTCGAACCATATCATCATTGTAATTAGTACAACACACTAAAAACATATCAATTCTCTAATATTTCATGATGTTAACTACTTCAGGAATATTCAGTCTATCATCTACCTTAGGTTAATAAAGATGTTGTATCATCTACCAGGCTCTGATACCACTTGTTAGACGAGCACAAATGGTCTATTTTTATGAAGCTTCTCAAAATCTTCTACACAAGAAGGATGAAGTAGTGAAAGAGGAGTTGCCAGAACGAATGTAGAATTTGAAGCAATGCTCTTTCCCTTGTTACCTTTAGGAGACATTGAAACTTGTTGCACATAGGGTATTTGATAGAATGTTAGAATGAGTTGAGCTTGAATTTGAGAAAAGTGAGAGATATCCACTGACCCAAAAGTGTGAAGGTTTATTCTAATCACCCAACAATGAAGAAAATCAATCAAAACACAACCCAATTTTGCAAATAAGGAGGTTAGGTATAGTGAGTAGAGGAGATTTTGAAGGTTTAGGTTTGGGTTAGAACAATTCCAATTGTGAACTTTGTGTTGCTGAAGATGTGAGGGAAGTGATGAGGTTGATGGAGGTTAAGATAATTTTATCTTGAGGCTTTGTTGGAGATTGAATATGAAAGAGTTTTTTAAAGAGGTTTGTGTTTCAAATAGGTTTTATGAGTTTAAAGTGAGACAATGAGTAGAGAAAAAAGTGATTTTATGCGAAATACGCATTATAAGTCAACCTATAAGAGCTATACACCGACCTATGAGCCAAAGAGACTTGGAAGTTTGAACGATGCTTTGACTCATAGAGGTTATGCATTGATGCATATTGTATTGATTTAAAAAAATTGTGAATGTGATAGTATGCATCGACTTGTAGGATGTCATGGGTCATGATGGGTAGAACAAAAAATTCTTAAATGTGTGGCTTATAGGTCAGTTTGTAAGTCTCATGGTTCGATGCATGGAGTTGCAAATAAAAAACTTGCAAAAATCTCATTTTTATGAATGAAATGATAAATAACATGATCAAACACATAATGCACCAAAATGTAACTAATTTTTAAGATGAAATGCATATGAGACAATATCATGAAGCCACTATACACTTATAGGTTGAAAAACACAGTTTTTCAATGAAGCTTTTGGAAGTGGGTACACATTAGGTTGATCATATAGCACATTTATCACACATTTTAGAGCAGAACAAGAAATAATAGAAGACATGGCATACAATTAGTACATGTAGTTTAAGATAAACTTACACACAAAGAAAGAAGTGAAACAATATTACCTCACTAACGAAAGATGGAGGAAGTAATCACCTACACTTCTTTTACTTATATAGCCAAAGATAAAATCCCTTTGTTATAAATTTGATTTAATCCAATTCATTTTCACAAATGCACTGTACCTATATATTGATGATCTCGCGAATGTAGGACAAAGTCCAACATAATGATTTTAACTCAAATAACATGCCCTTAGGCCAATGCTCATCAAAGAGGACAACTTAGTGATTTAAGATAAGAATTGAAACACAATTTAAGAGATAGATGAAAATACTTATCTAAAAGCGTATAGTCACACTTTTGGTCAAGTTTCTAAGATATTACAGAAGACATGTCTTCTCTTGACTGGATGGTCATTTTTTCTCCTCCTCAAGTTCTACCATTTCCGGGTGATCAATCCATCTTTGGTGAATTTGAGTATGTCTTTAAAGATTCCTATGCATCATGAAAAAGAAAAAAATCTTTCCTGACGTTTCTTGGATACAATACATCACAAATGATGTATTCAACCTTAATAATAGTAAGTATTCTCAAGCAATTATAATATCAAAGATAGTAGTGAAAGGGGATTTACCTACACTATCCATTTCACGATTTAACACTTATATTTGTTAACTTCATAGGTCACAACATCCTTCTTATTTGCCACAAAGTCAATGAATAAGGATATGTTACCTTTTATATGCCTTGAGCTTTACTTGTTAAGATCTCATACTCTCTTCAAGGAGTCAAGACATTTTCCCTACAAAGTCAATAAATAATGCTAGGTACCCAAATTTAATTGGGTCCTTGAGGGTGAGGGGAAATACTATTGCATTTTGGAACCATTGAAATACACATTTATGAACCAAAAATCTTCTAAATTTGCATTTAGAAATGCTATAGCCTTTCTTACAACAATAGTGAGAAGTCAAATGATGATAAAATGACTTTCACCATAAGATTCCCTTACAACAAAATTGTACTTCTTGTACGACACATTTAAAGATCTTTTGAATTTTGTAGGATTAATAGTGAATGTGACCTTTGATACTAAAGCCTTGTTTAATTGGGCTTTTAGTGTATTAACGTCTTTTTTCCAAATGTGAAAAGTTTCACAACCAAACCAAGAAGACTTCTCTTCCTCAACTTTTTCCTCAAGGTATGAAAAAATCCTTTTATTTGAATCTAATCTTTTAAAAGCGTCTACGGCTTCACCATATAGATTTTCAAAAGCGGTTAGTAATTCGAAATAAGACATATCATCAATAGGTTCATGTTTATAGTGATGCACATTTTTCTTCTTATGATGATGGGCCATGAGACAAAATAAATTCTATTCATCACTTTCACTAGAGCTACATGCTTTTGAGGATTCACTAATAATATCCCATGCGACGTATGCTCTTCTAGACTTGCTAGTCTTCTTTTGTTGGCCCTTTCTTATATCTTTCTTAAGATGGACAATCCTGATTATAATGATTGGCTCTTCCATGATTATAGCATGAACATTTAGATTTTTCCTTTTTATTCTCATCTTTCATTGAGGCATTTGAATGCCTTCTATAGTTGATAAAATTCTTGTCGGAATGCTTTATTCCATTTTTCTTAATGTACTTATAGTACCTTTTGACAAAAAACCTCATTTCTTCATCATTCGAACACTCATCATCACTAGTTCCACTTTCATCATGCTCTTTTGTTAAGGACTTAGGACTAGAAGCCACAAGAGCAATTGACTTCTTTTCAACCTCCTTGTCCTTGTTCTTTTCTATTTTAATATTCTTCTCATGCTTCTCTAAACAAATGAGCTCTCTCTCATGTTCTTCAAGCTTGCCAAGCAAAGTAGTAATGTATAATGTCAATAGGTTGTTAGCTTCCTTCATGGCGATGACCTTAGGACGCCATTCCCTATTAAGGTATCTCACAACTTTGTTAGTAGCAATTTCATTGGAAAAACGGGCTTATTAAATGCATTCAAATTATTTATAAGATAAGTGAATCTCTTTTGCATATTGACAATGTTTTCACCATGCTTCATATGAAAGAGTTCAAACTCTTGATATAAAGTCTTGACTCTATAATTTTTGACCTCATTTGTACCCTCTTGGGAAACTTGTAATGAGTCCCACATAGCTTTAGTAGTTTCTCAATGAGAAACATGGTAATATTCATTAACTCCTAAAGAGGAGATTAGAATATTCCTTTCTTTTCAATCACAAGAATACTTTTTCTCATTGTTGACACTCTATTGTGCTTCCGATTTAGGTACAACATCTGTTGGTGTAAGCCTTAGAGGCCAATACTTTTGGTACTTGTATCGAATTATTTAAAGGCATTTTCTTTATTATGGTTGATTAATAAAGTCCCTGGAATAGATAGTCCGTTTAATGTATTAAGTGTGACTTAATCATGAGAACACATTAAACATAAGGACACTATTCTTAAAGTATCCATAGTCAAGCTTTAATGTGAAGTGGGATAACATTAAAGCATTAAGACTATTATGTTTGTAGACTGATGATCACATCTCATGGATCATGGATAAAGAGTTATCAAGTCTTAAACATAGGTATGAATATTAGGAGTAATATTTATACCGGATTGACCCGCTATGAGAATACTATATAGAAAGTTATGCAAAGTGTCATAAGTTATTCTCATGGTGATAATAGTGTATACCACTCTTCGACCTGAAACCACTATGGATCTTAGATGTAGAGTCGAGTGCTTTGTTGCTGATCCAACGTTGTCCGTAACTGGATAACCATAAAGACAGTTGATGGTTACTCCACAAAGCATGCTGAGGGACATGAGTGTCCTAGATGGAATTTGCCCATCCTGCGTAACAGGATAAATGTCTATGGGCCCAATATTGAACTGGACAAGGATGATACGGTCTATACCTTGTGTTCAATATAGACATAAGGGCAAAGGGGTAATTATACACATAATTATTATCACAGGAGGTTTTGTCAGATCACATGACATTTTCGTGACTTGGGTAGCAGTGATGTGTTGCTAGATACCGCTCACTGTTTATTATGTTAAATGCGTGATTTAATATAATTGCCAACGTCGCGAAAACCTATAGGGTCACACACAAAGGACGGATTGATGAGAGATAGAGTAACTAAGGAACACCGTAAGGTACGGTGCACTTAAGTGGGAGACGAAATATGGTAAGGTACCAAATACTTAAGTGATTTTGGGCATATTATAAGATATGGGCCAAAATACACTTAAGTGGGCTTTTTAGCTTGAAGCCCACACAAGTGGTTCTATAAATAGAACCCCTTGGGTAGAAGCATTGACACTCCAATCCACTCAGACAGAAATTCAAGTAGAGACTTGGAATTTTGTTTCCCTCTTCCTCTCACTCAAAGCCTTCATTCATAATAGCTAGCACTGCGATTGAAGGAATCCGTTCGTGTGGACTAAGTAGAGACGTTGTCATCGTTCAACGTTTGTGATCGCCCCGTGGATCTGTATCAAAGGTTTTGATCATTATCAGAGATCTGCACCAAAGGTTTGAATCGCCACAAAAGGTAACGATTCTGTCACTGATCATGCCCATTCGTAAGGATCACTAAATGGAGAAATTTTTAAATTCCGCTACGCCTTGGATGGCTATTCTCCTACAGTGGTATCAGAGCCACTTACGAAACCATGAATCTGATAACTGTTTTTGTTCTGTAATAATATGATTAAAGACAGAATGAATCAAAGGTTAAATTGAGATCGATCAAGTTACATATATGTGATATATGTAATCCTGATGCAAAATACATTATATATGATATAGTGTTCTCGTTTCGTTCATTCAAACCCTCGATGATTGTTTTCCTTTGAGCGATCAATGGTCGTTTGCTTCTTGATCCGACATTAGTATGGTGAAGCAATGACGTGTTGATCAATCATACTGAATTAACAATCGAGATGTATTTGACGGTCTGAAATTGGTGCATCAGGGTTAGTGACGGCACAAGGGTTGTGTTGTCAGGGAGTTATGCGATTGGGGTTTGACTGCACAAGAGTTGTGCGTTCTAAACACTTTTCCGAACAGTGTTAACCGGTTAACGCGTATGGTTAACCGGTTAACGAGAAACTGAATACAACCTTCTAAACATTTTTGGAACAGTGTTAACCGGTTAACGCATATGGTTAACCGGTTAACGGAATGCGAAATAAATTTTTTGAGATTTTCAAACAGTGTTAACCAGTTAATGCATTTGGTTAACCGGTTAACGCAAGGCGGAAAACAGTTTTCCAAGAAATTTTCAAACAGTGTTAACCGGTTAACGCATATGATTAACCTGTTAACACAAGGCAGAAAAGAATTTTCTAAAAGTTTTCAAACAGTGTTAACCGGTTAACGCATATGGTTAACCGGTTAACGCAAGGAAAAATTCACCCGTTCGGCTAGAAAAAGTGCTTTGAAGTATCAAGTGCTGGTACGAAAAACGACGTCAATTTTAAATGAATTGTTCATTAAAATTTTCGAGCAGGGGCGCTGCCCCACCGTCCCGCTGTCCGGGCAGCGGACCCCCGACTAACTCTGCGTAATGTGATCGGTCGTCGAAATTTAATTTGATTTTAATTAATTAAAGGAATTAATAATAATAATAATAATAAAGTGTTTATTATTGTCTTGTGGTGATCGGTTATGGCCTTAGTTTTCCTTTGTTTTGTTTTGGGTTTTTAAAATACGACCTGCGTGTCGTGCCTCTCTCTTAATCTCCCAAATGTAACTTCTTTTCTCATCTCACTCCCTCGTATGTAAAACGAGTTTCTTTCATGTAATGTACTGATATGAAGAAAGCAAAGAAGTCAGTGCCAAAGGAGGACAACCTTGAAGATCTTGCTTGGAGAAGCTTAGATCGTTGTAGGTTAGCTTAGGTTCTCTCATTGGCTTGGGAGAACAATTGCGCTAGGGGCCATAACTGTTTCATTATGTATGTATGTATGTTGATGCATGTGAATGTATGTTGATGCATGTGAGAGACCGTTTATATCATAAACAAGCCAGTGAGATCAGAAAAAATTGCAATTCCCTTAAAATAAATATTAAGTTTTAAGCTTTCCAAGTTTTAACACTCATCAAGACTAGTATCGAATAATGTAGGTTTCGCCTACGCGAGGTGCATGTTCTATATTAGTAAGGTGCGATGGGATAATTGTAATATCCAACTGTTAAAACAATGGGTCAAACTTAACTAAACAAATTATAATAAGATTATATATATGTTTAGAAGCAAGAGTTGGGAATGATCCATATGATGGATTGGAATAAGGAGTTATTCACCCAACTGAAATTTTCGAGAGTTGTATGAGATACAATTGGAAGGAGTTTCTACCTAAATAACCTAATTTTGTGTAATCCGCCTACGCGGACTTAGAACGAAGTGAAATATGGATCTCGACCCACTAGAAAATCTTCCAACGGGATTTTCCGAATCAAATGATGAGGGTCATTTGTTTTGAGTAAAATAGTGGGAGCATTTTTTAATTAAAGGCCTAATTGAATATGTCAATGATACTTATATTTTCATTAATCCTTATGTAGATTACCATGAAAGCAAACACCTCTAACAACATCCTGCGATCAATCCTTGATAAGGAAAAATTGTCTGGGACAAATTTCCTGGATTGGCACCGAAACCTGAGGATTATCCTCAAACATGATAAAAAGCTGTATGTCTTGGAGACACCTGTTCCTGAAGAGGAACCTCCTAGTTCTGCACCTAAGGCAGAAAGAGATGCTTATAAGAAGCATGTCGATGATGCCAATGAAACTGCTTGTCTCATGCTAGCTACCATGAACTCAGAATTGCAAAAGCAACATGAGAACATGTCAGCGTTTGATATGATCGAACACCTGAAGTTGCTCTATCAAGAGCAAGCAAGGCATGAGAGGTTTGAAGTTTCAAAAGCCCTTTTTCAAAGCAAGTTAGCTGAGGGAGCCCCTGTAGGTCCCCATGTACTCAAGATGATTGGGTATGTGGAAAACCTTGAGAGATTGGGTTTTCCCCTCGATAAGGAACTTGCAACTGATTTGATCTTGCAATCGTTGCCAGATAGTTTCAGTCAATTTGTCCTAAATTTCAATATGATTGATATGGACAAATCTCTTCCTGAACTGCTCGCCATGTTAAGAACTGCCGAGCAGAATCTGAAGTCAAAAGGGAAGTCCATTCTGATGATCGGAAATGGAAAGAGACAGAACAAAAGGCCCACTAAGCAGAGTGATAAGCGTAAGGGCAAGGAAGTTGCCAATCCCAGATCCACTGCTGCTTTGAAGCCTAGTGGAGGCATAGCAAAAGAAGGCACCTGCTTCCATTGCGGTAAGACCGGACACTGGAAGAGGAAGTGTCCAAAGTACCTGGAAGATAAGAAGAATGGAGTAGAGACTTCAACTTCAGGTATTTTTGTTATTAATTTATCTACTTCTGCATCATGGGTATTAGATACTGGATGCAGTTCTCACATTTGTACAAATGTGTAGGAACTAAAAAGGAGTAGAGATTTGGCAAAAGGTAAAGTCGACCTACGAGTTGGCTATGGAGCAAAGGTTGCTGCTTTAGCCGTAGGAACTTTTGTATTGACTTTACCTAGTGGTTTAATAATTCAGTTAGAGAACTGTTATTATATACCTGCAATTAGCAGGAATATTATTTCCATTGCTTGTTTGGACATGTTTGGTTTTTCATTTATAATAAAGAACAATTGTTGCTCAATTTATTTGAATGATATATTCTATGCTACTGCACAAATGAACAATGGACTATATGTCCTTGATCTTGAAATGCCTATTAATAACATTAATACAAAAGGGTGAAACCTAACGAGTTAAAATCAACTAGGTAAGAATATTAAAACTCTTCGATCAGATCGAAGTGATGAGTATTTAATCCTAGAGTTTGATGACCATCTGAAAGAGTGTGGGATCCTATCCCAACTTACTCCTCCTGGAACATCCCAATGGAAGGGTGTATCTGAGAGAAGAAATCGAACCCTGTTGGACATGGTCCGATCCATGATGAGTCACACCAATCTTCCAAACTCGTTTTGAGGACATACACCATTGACATCAGCTTACACACTTAACCGTGTTCCATCCAAAAGGTTGAAAAGACACCATATGAGATATGGAGTGGTAAGAGACCACATATGTCTTACATGAAGATTTGGGGTTGCGAAGTTTATGTGAAACGACAAATTTCAACTAAGCTTGAGCCCAAATCTGGCAAATACTTATTTGTGGGTTATCCTAAAGAAACAAGAGGATATTATTTCTACAATCCTTCTGAGGGCAAAGTGTTTGTCGCTTGAACTTGAGTTTTCCTAGAAAGGGATTTTATTTCCAAAGGAATCAGTGGGAGGAAAGTAGAACTTGAAGAAATTCAAGAATCACAAAGTATCGATACACCTATGGAGGAATTAGAGCAGGAAACACAAGTAGTTGTGTAAGAGCAACCTGCTCAAATAGAACAAGACCAGCGTAGGTCAGGAAGGATACGTCACCTACCTGAGATATATGGATATCTGATCAAGGTGATGTATTACTCATGGATCAAGATGAGCCTGTGACCTACTCATGGAATCTTCGTTTTGATGAAACAGTAAAACTGTATGGATTCATCAAGAACGAAGATGAGACTTGTGCCTACAAGAAGGTTAGTGGGAGCATGATCGTATTCCTGGTATTATATGTAGATGACATATTACTCATTGGAATCGATATCCCTACCCTGCAACAAGTAAAGTCTTGGTTGGGGAAATGCTTTTCTATGAAGGACCTAGGTGAAGCAGCCTATATATTAGGAATCAGAATCTATAGACACTCTATTGTCGACACTCTATTGTGCTTCCGATTTAGGTACAACATTTGTTGGTGTAAGCCCTAGAGGCCAATACTTTTGGTACTTGTATCGAATTATTTAAAGGCATTTTCTTTATTATGGTTGATTAATAAAGTCCCTTGAATAGATAGTCCATTTAATGTATTAAGTGTGACTTAATCATGAGAACACATTAAACATAAGGACACTATTCTTAAAGTATCCGTAGTCGAGCTTTAATGTGAAGTGGGATAACATTAAAGCATTAAGACTATTATGTTTGTAGACTGATGATCACATCTCATGGTTCATGGATAAAGAGTTATCAAGTCTTAAACATAGGTATGAATATTAGGAGTAATATTTATACCGGATTGACCCGCTATGAGAATACTATATAGAAAGTTATGCAAAGTGTCATAAGTTATTCTCATGGTGATAATAGTGTATACCACTCTTCGACCTGAAACCACTATGGATCCTAGATGTAGAGTCGAGTGCTTTGTTGCTGATCCAACATTGTCCGTAACTGGATAACCATAAAGACAGTTGATGGGTACTCCACAAAGCATGCTGAGGGACATGAGTGTCCTAGATGGAATTTGCCCATCCTGCGTAACAGTATAAATGTCTATGGGCCCAATATTGAACTGGACAAGGATGACACGGTCTATACCTTGTGTTCAATATAGACATAAGGGCAAAGGGATAATTATACACATAATTATTATCACAGGAGGTTTTGTCAGATCACATGACATTTTCGTGACTTGGGTAGCAGTGATGTGTTGCTAGATACCGCTCACTGTTTATTATGTTAAATGTGTGATTTAATGTAATTGCCAACGTCGCGAAAACCTATAGGGTCACACACAAAGGACGGATTGATGAGAGATAGAGTAACTAAGGAACACCGTAAGGTACGGTGCACTTAAGTGGGAGACGAAATATGGTAAGGTACCAAATACTTAAGTGATTTTGGACATATTATACGATATGGGTCAAAATACACTTAAGTGGGCTTTTTAGCTTGAAGCCCACACAAGTGGTTCTATAAATAGAACCCCTTGGGTAGAAGCATTGACACTCCAATCCACTCAGACAGAAATTCAAGTAGAGACTTGGAATTTTATTTCCCTCTTCCTCTCACTCAAAGCCTTCATTCATAACAGCTAGCACTGCAATTGAAGGAATCCGTTCGTGTGGACTGAGTAGAGACGTTGTCATCGTTCAACGTTTGTGATCGCCCCGTGGATCTGTATCAAAGGTTTTGATCATTATCAGAGATTTGCACCAAAGGTTTGAATCGCCACAAGAGGTAACGATTCTATCACTGATCATGCCCATTCATAAGGATCACTAAATGGAGAAATTTTTAAATTCCGCTGCGCCTTGGATGGCTATTCTCCTACAACATCACCATTTACATTAGTCATTGTAATTTCAAATGGACCATCTTTGATGGCGTTCCATACATTCCTATCAATAGAATTGATATGGATATGCATTTAATCCTTACAATAACCATAGTCACCATTAAAAACTAGAGTTTTACTATATGACCCTTTAGGTTCGGAAGCCATAATCTAATAAGCGAATTTGAAGTACAAGACAAACTAGTGCTCATGATACCACTTGTTAGAAGATGGAAACTAATATAGGGGGGGGGGGGGGGGATAGATCCCCAATTAAAAAATCAGTATTTAAAATTCAATTTTAAAAATATTTTCTATGGTTTTGCGAAAGCAATTCCGAATCAAAAACTCATCTATTTGAACCCATTATCGAAAGGACCGAATATGCGTCTAAACCATAATGTGTAAAGTTTAATACAATCTCAACATTAGAATTAGTATCAATATATTTTTCTAAAACACGTTTAAACTTTATAACACTTTGTTAAGTTATTTCTAATGAAACAAGTTGACAAAATTGAATTAATAAATTTCTCAAACACTTTGTGTGCAATGATCACCAAGTATAATTTCTCTATGTGCTTATAATGGTAGAATCCAATTGCAATTATTAGATTGTAATTCTCTTCACAAAAATAGTTTGAAAAATAGTCCAACACTTAGAAATTTTCTACAATTAACTATTTCACACTTAATTCAAAACAATACCATTTGTAAAGTAGAGATAAAGAGAGAAAGAAAGAAAGACACAAGATTTGTGTAGGCAGTTCCCCAATCGACCTCGGTATGAGTACGTCTGTCCCCGATTCCAAATGGGAATTGAGATAGTTTCTATAACCTTTTTAAAAATGTTATACAATAGAATAAATAACAATGTAAGCCCTCAAAGTCATTATTTGACATCGATCATATCTTCTTCTCTCCCATTAATCTTAAGCAAGATCAAGTGACCCAAGAACTCCGATTGATCCTCTGGTTACCGCTACTCCCTTGATACACACCATCGTTCCTCAAGGATTTCACTTGACTGAATCCAATACAAACCCAAGCTCTCCAAAATAATCCCCAGGTTACCGCTACTTACTTGATAGAACCCACTGTTCTTCAAGGTTTCACTCGGCTGAATTCAATTTTGTGAGACACTTGGCAAACCCCCCCAAATCTATCCCAATCTTGGAGGGAAAATCCCAATTGGTTTTATCAATGAAATCCCCAAAAATTCTCAACCCAATTAAGATTTTACAAACCCTAACTTGGACGTTATCACTCTTAATCTAGATCACTCAACAAGAATGTTTATGTGTAAATGTTGAATGAATGCTAAGAATAAGAATGAAGATGAAGAGAAATCTTTGTTCTTTTAGGTTTCAATGCCTTGAAATGAGATACATGAATGTATTTATATGTGTGTGAAAAAGAGGAAATGTAACAGAAAATTCGTGCAAAGAATAACAAACTTATTTCAGCAAAAATGAGCTATGAGTCGACTCATAAAATCCATGCGCCGATGTATGAAGGACATATAGAAAATAATTTATGAAAGCACGAATTATGCATTGACCTATAGAGTTATGCATCGACGCATAGAAGAAAAGTTTCTTATACGCATCGACGCATAGATGAAAAGTTTCTTATACGCATCGACCTATAACATAGGTGAGTCGACTCATGCTATCTAAGGATTTTATTTTAAAAATTGAGTCTTCGTGCATCAACCTATAGCAGTTATGAGTCGATGCATGCTGAGCAAAAACAATTTCCCACATTATTTGTGCAGTATGAGTTGACCTGTAGCACCTATGTGTTGATGCATAAAATTCATTTTGACACAAAACCTTGTTTTTGGCTTATTAAATGACTCTAAATAGATAAGGATGATTATGCACTCCTAGTCATGAAAATGCACACCTAAATCAAGAGGATATCGTCCAATGTACACAAATACTGAATGACCTAGTTTTGACATCAATCAAAACCTACTACTAGAAGAGAAATGCACTCACAAACTTGATATTTGTTTTAATTCCTCTATTGTTAGTTCTGGAATTTTGCTTGATTGTTTGTATATGGTGAATGTGAATGAGATGTTTATTACTTCTGTTGTGGGTAAAAAGTGCAATAGAAAAGATGAGAGTTATTCGATATTATGGCATAGACGTTTAGGGAACATTTCTAGACCTTGTATTGAAATATTAGTTAATGAGGGTATTCTCCTTAATCTTGATTTCTCTGATTTCGAAACTTGCATTGATTGCCTCAAAGAAAAGTTCACTATCAAAATCAGGAATACAAAAACAAATAAATATGAAGATATGTTGCAATTAATTCACACAAACATGTGTGGACATATTACACATATCCCTATGGGTGGATATAGGTACTTTATCACTTTAATAGATGACTTCTCTAGATTTGGTTGGATATAACTTCTCCAAGACAAATTTAGTTCCTTGGTGTCGCAACCTGAAAAATACAGTGTGCGAAAAAAACAACCGGCGAAAGAGAATGACAGAAGAGTCGCCACCGTGCGTTATTCATCCCAAAGGAGGGAAAGGAAACGCTCGAAGTAAACCTGGAAAAGGAAAGGACAAGACGGGGTCTCGCAACCAAATCTTGGGTTCGGGAGTCGGTTATGCGAAGGGAAGGTATTAGCACCCCTACGCATCCATAGTACTCTACGGGATCCACTTTTGTAGTTTTTGTCTAAAGGGTGTGGGTTTACCTAACATGTTTATTTACTAAAAAGGTTAAGAGAAATGACTCGCGCGGATGTCGCATCCACTGCATACGTATCTCATCTGAATATGAGAATCAGAGTCTTCGTAGCTCGGCTGACCTATGAGTTGGGGGGATGTGTGCTCGATAAGACATCGCGTCTTATGCCTACGTATCTCATCTGGAATGAGAATCAGAGCAAGTCGTAGTTCAGCTAACTACGGGGTTATGGATTGGGTTTTGGACGAACGACGTTACTACGCAATCTACCGGATGCTCGACCTTTGGAGACTTACTCGCCTGTAGTAGAAGGAGTAAACGTGTTGCTTTGGGTTTTAGGGTTTGGGATGCTCGAGGGCAAAAAGGCAGTCCTTGACGAAGGAACCGCGCTACCTGCAGGGATATGAATACAAAACACAAAACATGTATCTCCAAGTAAAATGTCACCAAGGGGCTCAAACATTGCCTCCTATCGAGGTCTTCCAGCTAAGAAAGCGATAAAGTATGAGAAAGGGAAAAAATTACCACACGGATAAAGATCCGAAGCTATAGCAGTTAAAGGGGCAAGAAACCCTGAAATGTCTCCAGCTGATTGGAGAGCTTGATTGAAATTGAGTTGCACCCGTGAGGTTTACAAGTTGAGTTCCTTTCAGGGTTTGGAGGTTGCTCTGAACTCTGTTGGCTTTTCTCTCACTATCTTTTTCCTCAGGGTTTTGTTCCAAGGAAACCTCAGAGTGTTTTGCTTCTCTTCCTTTTTCTCAAGTGAATCTCCCAGTGTAACTCCAAGTGTGTTTTCCTCTACTGAAACTTCAGTATTTATAGACTGATTTTCGTGGGTAATGGGCTCAAATGAGGGAGACCAAAGTCCAAAATAATTTGTTATATTTTATTTATTTATTTTATTTATTTATTTAATTAATTAATTAATTAATTAATTAATTAAGTTATTTTATTTATTTATTTTTTCGTTTTTTTTTTTTCGTTTTTTTTTTTTTTTTCCAGGAAAAATGAAGGGTAAATTTTTGGGTATTACAGCTGCTCCTATTCAATCAACTGGAGACCCGGAAAGAAGATGGCAGTTGCTTTCGTACTTTCGAGGTATCAAGGGATTGAATACAATAAAAGCCCAAAAATTTGCACTGAAGTGAAGTGAAGTAACAATGTCTGTCAGAATCAGCAAAGAGGTGGTCTTGAAAGAAGAATTTGTCTGGTACGGTGAGAGTCAGTTTGAATATCGAAAAAGAATGTTAAACTAGATACCAAAATAAATGGTAACACAGAAATAACCATGGCTTGAATGCCGCTCATCAGTCTGAATACTGGAAAGGATTTCGACCTGAACATCGGAAAATGGGCCTGAATGCCACAAGTCGCATCGACCTGAACGTCGGAAACTTCTTCGATCTGAACATCAGAAAATTGGCCTGAATGCCACTTCGATCTGAATATCGGAAAATTGGCCTGAATACCACTTCGATCTGAATACCGGAAAACTGGCCTGAATGCCACAAGTTGCATCGACCTGAACGTCGGAAACTTCTTCGATTTGAACATCGGAACACTGGCCTGAATGCCACTTCGGTCTGGATACCGGAAAATTGGCATGAATGTCACTTCGGTCTGGATACCGGAAAACTGGTCTGAATGCCACTTCGGTCTGGATACCGGGAAAACTGGCCTTAACGCCACTTCGGTCTGGATACCGGAAAACTTCATGCCTGTCAGCATTGGCAGAAATAGGGAATGATAATAGAGGCGGCGCATGGGCCAATGACACTTGCTGGGGATAACAAAGGTAAGTCATGAACAATCTTCAGTCTGAGTACTGGAAACAACTTCTGGCTTATCATTTGGGATACCGAGAATGTTTTATGCTTACATGCGTATGTTTGAATTTTTCAATGGCGTAATGCTCCATGAAAATGGAAATGCTACGCGATTTGGAAGGATGCAATGCAATATGATTCTACATGCAGGGATGCGAAATGCTGGGTAGAATGCCAAGCCGAGGCAAGGGGATTTGCTGGAGAAATGATCACCATCTCCTGGACCCTGGCAAGGCTGTTGGAGATGCACAGCGCAAAGAACTCTGTGGGGAGATGACTAGCCATGCGGTGTTCTGGCCATACCGAGACTCTGATCGGGGAAAGAATGGCATTGGAAGCCTGCTGCTGAGGAAAGCTACAATGGTTCTGGCAACCACGATTTGCGAGAGATGACTCAGGAGGGGGAGCAAACACTGATACGGTACCGAGGTTCTGCTTCAAGAAAAGAAACCATGGATCTGGCATTGGGATTATCGATCTGGCATCGAACTCTAAGGAGCAGCCACTTCTGCTGGGAAGATACAGTCTGGCACTGTTAACTCCGTTGGGGAGTGTATGATCTGGCACTGTCAACTCTACTGGGGAGTGTATATTCTGAAACAACCGCTTGGGGAAGTACGGTGGTGAGAACCTGCTGGGGATTGAAGAATCCAACACTCTGATCAGCTCTGCAGGGATAAGACACCGCATTTGTCTGTTGGTGACTTCACTGAGGAAGATATTCACGATCATCTGCAGGGAATTTTAAGGAAATGCCCCGAGGGTATCTGTTCTGAATAGACGATCCAAAGCACTTAAAATTTACAGCAATTTTAAATGTTTATTAAGCATGTACCTGTAAAGCCCTTATGTGTCATGATGCAATGTTTATCAAAAATTCGGACGTCATTTTTGCAAACAAAACAGTAAAATGAAAATGAAAACAGAGATATACTGAATAACATGATTTTATTGATTGAATGGCCTCTGAATAGGCATTTACATTAAGAAGCAATCCCTGGAAAGAGGTAATCGCACAATAGATAAAAACAGAAATTAATCTAATGGCAATGTGAAATGGATTTCTATTGGGTTCCAATTCTGCTATGACTTGTCCGTCTTCAAGATCCTCCAGATGATCAGCTTTCTGAAAGAGTGATTGGACTGTTTCCTATCCTTCAAATATTTCCAGTCATTGACACGAGATGAGATTCAGAACTACTCAGAACACAGTCATTCGCTTAATCCCTAACTTTTGCCTGGATCGCCCTTTTCGGGTTTTCAATCCACCGGGATACCCATTTTTGCCTAAGTTGCCTTTTCGGGTTTTCAACTTACCGGGTGTACAATCTTTTTTTTATTTTTGTCCCTAATTTTTGCCCGAACCCTTTCATTTTCTTGGTTCGTCGGGATGCCCATTTTTGCATGGACTACTCTTTTTACTGTCCAGCGGGTTTATTTTATGCGAAGTATTTTTTAACTGCGTCTGAGTTCACAGGGGAAGTGAAGTTTTCACCATCCATAGTTGCAAGCATTAAAGCCCCACCATCAAAAACCTTGGTGACGATATACGGTTCATCATAGTTAGGAGTCCACTTGCCCCTGCGATCTGTCTGAGGAGGAAGGATCCTTTTCAAAACTAAATCTCCGACTTGGAAACAACGAGGACGCACTTTCTGATCAAAGGCTCTCTTCATCCGACTCTGATACAACTGCCCATGACAAATGGCTGCCATTCGCTTCTCTTCGATAAGACTCAACTCATTGAACCTTGTCCGAATCCATTCAGCTTCGTCTAGCTTGATATCCAACAAGACTCTTAGAGAAGGGATCTCCACTTCAACATGTAGGACTGCTTCCATACCATACACAAGGGAGTAGGGGGTTGCCCCGGTCGATGTACGTACTGAAGTACGGTACCCATGCAAGGCGAAAGGTAGCATCTCATGCCAATCTCTGTACGTGACGACCATCTTCTGCACAATCTTCTTTATGTTCTTATTTGCCGCCTCAACAGCGCCGTTCATCTTAGGGCGGTAAGGGGAAGAGTTGTGATGCTGAATGTTGAAGTTCTGACACAACTCCTTCATCATTTTGTTGTTGAGATTAGAACCATTATCAGTAATGATTCTTTCGGGAATCCCATAGCGACAAATGATTTCTTTCTTGATGAAACGGGCAACCACATGTCTGGTGACATTCGCGAACGACGCTGCCTCGACCCACTTGGTGAAATAGTCGATGGCAACAAGGATGAAGCGATGCCCATTGGAAGCAGTCGGCTCAATCTTTCCAATCATGTCAATGCCCCACATGGCAAACGGCCACGGCGAAGACATCACATTCAGAGGATTCGGCGGTACATGCACCTTATCAGCATAAATCTGGCACTTATGACACTTCCGAGCATACTTGAAACAATCTGATTCCATGGTCATCCAATAATAACCCGCTCTCAACAATTTCTTAGCCATTGCATGTCCGCCGGCATGAGTACCGAAGGAACCTTCATGAACTTCCTGTATTAATATGTCCGCCTCGTGTCTGTCCACACATCTGAGCAAAACCATGTCGAAGTTCCTCTTATACAACACATCGTCTTTGTTCAAGAAGAAACTGCCTGCCAATCTTCTCAAAGTCTTTCTGTCATTGTTGGATGCCCCTGCAGGGTACTCTTGATTCTTCAGAAAGCACTTGATATCGTGATACCAAGGCTTGTCATCGACTACCAGTTCAGCAGCAAACACATACGCGGCCCTGTCAAGGCGCATCACATCGATCCTGGGAGCATGGTTCCAACGAATTACCTTGATCATGGAGGATAGAGTAGCAAGTGTGTCTGCCATCTAGTTCTCATCACGAGGTATATGATACAATTTTACTGTTGTGAAGAAAGTCAAAATTCTTCTCGTGTAATCTCTGTAGGGGACCAGAGTGGGCTGGAGAGTATTCCAATCACCATTCACTTGATTGATCACCAGAGCTGAATCTCCGAAGATGTCCAGAGTCTTGATTCTCAGATCGATGGCTTGCTCAATACCCAAGATACAGGCCTCGTACTCAGCTTCGTTATTTGTGCACTCAAAAGTCAAACGAGCGGTGAAAGGCATGTGGGCACCCTTCGGAGTAGTAATGACAGCGCCAATTCCACTACCTCTAGCATTGACAGCCCCATCAAACAACAAAGTCCACTTTTCGTTTGGGTCAGGTCCCTCCTCAACAACTGGCTCTTCACAGTCTTTCATCTTGAGGAACATGATGTCTTCATCAGGGAATTCAAACTTCATTGGCTCATAATCATCAATCGGTTGCTCGGCAAGGTAGTCTGACAGAATACTCCCTTTGATGGCCTTCTGTGACGTGTACTGAATATCATACTCTGTTAAAATCATTTGCCAACGAGCGACCCTTCCGGTGAGAGCTGGCTTCTCGAATATGTATTTCACTGGATCCATCTTAGAAATCAACAAGGTAGTATGGTTCAACATATACAGTCTCAGTCGGCGAGCAGCTCAGGCCAAAGCACAGCAATTTTTCTCAGGCTGCGAATATTTGATTTCACAGTCGGTAAACTTTTTGCTAAGGTAGTATATGGCATGCTCTTTTCGACCAGACTCGTCATGCTGTCCCAATACACACCCCATCGAGTTCTCGGTCACTGATAGGTACATTATCAGAGGTCTCCCAGGAACTGGAGGTATAAGGATCGGAGGTTTCTGTAGATACTCTTTTATCTTCTCGAAAGCCCTTTGACAATCTTCATTCCACCTGATAGCCTGATCCTTCCTCAGCAATTTGAAAATTGGCTCACACGTGGTTGTTAGGTGAGAGATGAACCTTGCAATGTAGTTCAACCTCCCTAAGAAACTACGGACTTGCTTCTCTGTTCTTGGCTCAGACATTTCCTGTATTGCTTTTACTTTGTCAAGATCCACCTCAATCCCTTTTCCGCTAACAATAAAACCCAGCAATTTTCCCGATCTCACCCCGAAAGTGCACTTATTCGGATTAAGTCTCAGTTTGAATTTCCTCAAACGCTCAAACAGTTTCTGCAAATTCAACAAATGTTCTTCTTCTGTCTGAGATTTGGCAATCATATCGTCCACATAAACCTCGATTTCATGATGAATCATATCATGGAACAGAGTCACCATTGCTCGCTGATATGTTGCTCCGGCATTTTTCAGACCAAACGGCATCACCTTGTAGCAGAAGGTGCCCCATGGGGTTATGAAAGTTGTCTTTTCCATGTCTTCTGGTGCCATCTTGATTTGGTTATAGCCAGAAAAGCCATCCATGAAGGAGAATACCGAGAACTGAGCTGTATTATCCACCAAAACGTCGATGTGAGGTAATGGGAAATCATCTTTAGGGCTAGCTCTGTTCAGATCCCGGTAGTCGACACACATCCATACCTTTCCGTCCTTCTTAGGTACTGGGACGATGTTTGCAACCCATGGCGGATAATTGGTGACTGCTAGAAACCCTGCATCCAACTGCTTTTGTACTTCTTCCTTTATCTTGACAGCCATCTCTGGTCTTGTTCTTCTGAGCTTCTGCTTGACCGGAGGACAACCTTCTTTGAGAGGCAAGCGGTGTACCACGATGTCTGTGTCCAGCCCAGGCATGTCCTGATAAGACCAGGCGAAGATGTCAACGTATTCTTGCAGCAATTCAATCAACCCTTTCTTCACATCATCTCCCAAAGCAGCCCCTATCTTGATTTCTCTCTTGGCGCCCTCGGTGCCGAGATTAATCACTTCAACAGACTCTTGATGCGGTTGAATGACCCTTTCCTCTTGTTTTAATAACCTGGTAAGCTCTTCAGGGAGTTCACAGTCTTCATCACCCTCTTCTTCAGCTTGAAAGATTGGATTTTCAAAGTCGAAACGAGCCATAGCATAACCGCTATCAATAGGATCCGGTGTTGTGCATCTGCATGAGTGATGGTATGTGCTTATGAGTGTGAACAAGAAGTGAAAACTAAACAAAACATTGCCATTTTTTTATTTTGAAAAACTGCAAAAATAGAAAGACAGGGAACGAAATATTTGAATGCAAACAGACGTCCTTTATTTATGATAAAAATGCAATTGTCACATAGATGGGCCCTACAATGAGTCATTACGCCCTGGGCGGAACGTAAGACTTGGATATGCATGAATAAACAAAGAAAATTACTCTTCAAGAAGAGTGACTTGGATAATCTCTTCAGAAGACCAATTGTTGATGACTTCACCCGGGATCTTCGGACGCACCCAATTGTCAATGTCACAATCACTATCCCCCTCTTCTTCGTTGACTGCAGAGACTTGACCATACTGAATGATGCCAGCGCTGGAGAAAGTAATCGGCCCCTGATGAGTCTGAGGCGTTGAAGTACACACATCCGAAACATCGGAATCCATTTCAGTTACATCATGGATTACAGAAACCGTAGGAACAACATCTGCGAATTCGTCAGTAGCATCTTCAAACTCTTCTTCCTCAACCCCTTCCACAGACTCTTGGACAGACAAATCTTCAACCTGGAGGATACCTTTGTCGAGCAAGGCCTGGATACCCTGCTGTAACTTCAAACAACCTCCGCCCTGAGTAGCACAATCCAAACAACCCTTCCCACAACCGGGGAAGACATCGGCCTTCAGCAAGCATCCTTTGATATCCAACAATGGAGTCTTCAACTTCAACACATCCTTAATGGGCTTGGCTTTTCCCTCTATCATATTAACGTTCGCACCACCATGCTAGGGCATGGGATTGTTGACGACATTCGGAGCTGGTGCAAGGTCGATGGCCTTTGAATCTATGAGGTCCTGAACTACGTGCTTAAAAGCTTTGCAGTTCTCAATGTCATGGCCAGGTGCCCCAGAGTGGAAGCTACACCTAGTGTTGGCGTCGTAACCCACCGGAAGTCTACCAACAGGAGGAGCCAGAGTGCGCAGCTGCACAAGTTGTAGTTGTTGAAGACTAGAAAGCAACTGAGCGTACGACATTGGAAGGGTGTCGAAACGCCGGTCCATCATCCTTTGCCTCTGTTGATAAGCGGGTATGTTACCCGGTTGTTGCTGCTGTTGATACTGAGCTGGTTGACGTTGTGATTATTGTTGTTGTAGTGGTGCTGCAGCTGGAATGGTCACAGCCGCAACATACGGTTGCTGATGATAATTCTGAAAATTATTCCTCCGGTTATCCCTGTTATGATAAGAAGATATGGCACTTGCATCCCCTTCTCTCCTCTTCTGTCCCTAAATGAACGGCTTCTTCACCCCTGATGAGGATCCAACTCCATTTTGGCTCTTATAGGTCTTTAGGTAATTCTCCACCCTTTCTCCGGTAGAGACCACATCAGCAAAGTTGGAAGCATTGCACCCCACCAGACGCTCCAGATAAGGTCCAGGCAGCGTATTCATGAACATGTTGGCCATTTCCTTTTCCAACATAGGAGGCTGAACACGGGAAGCTGTATCCCTCCAGCGTTGAGCGTATTCCCTGAAGCACTCATTGCTTTTAAGAGACAGATTCTGAAGTTGAGTTCTGTCCGGAGCCATGTCTGCATTATACTGGTACTGCTTCACGAAAGCCTCCGCCAAATCCCTCCAGCAACGGATGTGGGCTCTGTCCAGCCTCATATACCATTCCAAGGATGCCCCAGCCAGGCTGTCCTAGAAGAAGTACATAAGTAGCTTCTCGTCGTCAGAGTATGCAACCATTTTACAGAAATAGGCTTGCACGTGAGTTTTGGGGCAAGAGCTGCCATTGTATTTGTCAAATATCGGGACCTTGAATTTCGGTGGCACTCGCACACCTGGGACCAGCCCCAAGTCAGCAACATCTACTCCCAGAAGATTCTGTCCTTCCACTGCTTTCAACCTCTCTTCCAATCTTTTAAACATGGGGTCCATGCCAAAGTCTTCCTGAAGCAAAGGGAACTGATCATCCTGACCATCCTGAATGAGTTGTTGATCTAGGTTGATACGCGGGATCGGGATAGGCCCTGGTCCATTGGGACCATTAGCCTCTCCAGCTGGAGGATCAGCCAACGTCTTCGGTTGAGTAATAGGGGGATCCCTCTGTACCAACAATCTAAGCTCCTGTTGTCCTTGAGCCACCCCTTGAACCAAATCCATGAATTGATTCATGCGAATCTTCATCTCGGCGAGCTCTGCTTGTAGGCTCTCCATTGCTCTCTGTTGATTCCTTCGGGTACCGTATCGATGAATGCCTGAGTCAGCTATCCTGCTAGTGGGACACCAAACAAACTGAGAACACTGTGGCGGTACCTGTTATGCAAGACATGCGGATGACTATGCAAATGCAATGACATGTTTATCAATTCCAAAAGGTATTCTACCTCCTTGATTCCAGTCTCACATTTGATAAACAGCGTAAGAAGAAAACCCCGACTAGAATCAAAAAGAAGATTTAAACCCCCTTGAAAAGGATAAACATGAGTTAAATGATATGAATGCAAATGATGTGATGATGTGAATGCAATGCAGTGGTATGTCAATCAGGATTGCTATATCTGCTTGAACATCTGTCAGGTTGCACTGTCTGGAGAGAAATTAAGAGCACACCAAACAAAGGTCATGGGGTGGATCATGTTATCCTTAATATCAACCACCCATTTTGGCGGATTATGGTTTACACCTTATCAACACCCGAGTTTCATTGATATTAAGGATACCTGATCGGATCAACCATGAATCAAGGGTTTGTCGCAAGTCACGAGCATGGAGTTTAGGTTAAGAACCACCCAAAAGGAGTGTACTAAGGTTTAAACCTGCCAAACATGTTCTACAAAAAGGTTCCTATAGTCATAATCCCATCTTTCGGATATTATTAGAGGAACGACTACTCGTATTCCAACAATATTCTCAAGAGAGACTCTTATGAGTGTAGTATCGCGTAACAATCGTATCAAATCTTACATTTGAACGACTTTCGCACTACGTCCTACGAATAGGCCAAGATGGGTTAGGTAAACTAAGGTCCTTGGCTTCTTAGGTCTATATTGGAACAAGTAATGTCTAACCACAACTTACTTATGTGACATTATTGATCTCAACATGACCTCCACCAAGTGAATGGGCTTGCAAGTCAACTCGCTAAGGAATACTCCACACAAGTTGACAGGACTATGCCATTCTCCTATCTTAAGTGCACTCGAGTTCGGGTATAGAACTCATCTCACAAAGATCACCAAGCAGCCAGCCAACAGAAACAGATACAACAATGATATGTACACAATGTAATAAGGTAAAGCAGGTAAATAAATAACTGTACAAAAGCATGAACACCCAATAAACAAACAAACTACAAAAGCTAGGAGGGACTCGCTTAGGGAAGATGGACCAGCAAGAGGTCAACTTCTTAAAGTCCCCAGCAGAGTCGCCAGCTGGCGCAACCTGAAAAATACAGTGTGCGAAAAAAACAACCGGCGAAAGAGAATGACAGAAGAGTCGCCACCGTGCGTTATTCATCCCAAAGGAGGGAAAGGAAACGCTCGAAGTAAACCTGAAAAAGGAAAGGACAAGACGGGGTCTCGCAACCAAATCTTGGGTTCGGGAGTCGGTTATGCGAAGGGAAGGTATTAGCACCCCTACGCATCCATAGTACTCTACAGGATCCACTTTTGTAGTTTTTGTCTAAAGGGTGTGGGTTTACCTAACGTGTTTATTTACTAAAAAGGTTAAGAGAAATGACTCGCGCGGATGTCGCATCCACTGCATACGTATCTCATCTGAATATGAGAATCAGAGTCTTCGTAGCTCGGCTGACCTATGAGTTGGGGGGATGTGTGCTCGATAAGACATCGCGTCTTATGCCTACGTATCTCATCTGGAATGAGAATCAGAGCAAGCTGTAGTTCGGCTAACTACGGGGTTATGGATCGGGTTTTGGACGAACGACGTTACTACGCAATCTACTGGATGCTCGACCTTTGGAGACTTACTCGCCTGTAGTAGAAGGAGTAAACGTGTTGCTTTGGGTTTTAGGGTTTGGGATGCTCGAGGGCAAAAAGGCAGTCCTTGACGAAGGAACCGCGCTACCTGCAGGGATATGAATACAAAACACAAAACATGTATCTCCAAGTAAAATGCCACCAAGGGGCTCAAACATTGCCTCCTATCGAGGTCTTCCAGCTAAGAAAGCGATAAAGTATGAGAAAGGGAAAAAATTACCACACGGATAAAGATCCGAAGCTATAGCAGTTAAAGGGGCAAGAAACCCTGAAATGTCTCCAGCTGATTGGAGAGCTTGATTGAAATTGAGTTGCACCCGTGAGGTTTACAAGTTGAGTTCCTTTCAGGGTTTGGAGGTTGCTCTGAACTCTGTTGGCTTTTCTCTCACTATCTTTTTCCTCAGGGTTTTGTTCCAAGGAAACCTCAGAGTGTTTTGCTTCTCTTCCTTTTTCTCAAGTGAATCTCCCAGTGTAACTCCAAGTGTGTTTTCCTCTACTGAAACTTCAGTATTTATAGACTGATTTTCGTGGGTAATGGGCTCAAATGAGGGAGACCCAAGTCCAAAATAATTTGTTATATTTTATTTATTTATTTTATTTATTTATTTAATTAATTAATTAATTAATTAATTAATTAAATTTTTTTTTTTTCAGGAAAAATGAAGGGTAAATTTTGGGGTATTACACTTGGATGCCTTCAAATCTTTTAAAGATGTCATTGAATTAAAAATAGGAAAGAAGGTTAAATGTGTGAGGTCTGATGGAGGAGGAGAATATTATTATAGATATGATGACTAGAGGAAATACAGGAATGTTGGCTAGATTTATAGATGAATGTGGGATTTAGGCTCAATACATTATGCCAAACACTCCTCAACAGAAGGGAGTTATATAGAGACGTAACTGCATACTTATTGACATGGTGAGGTGCACGATGAGTCATTCGTCATTGCCTAATTTTCTTTGGGGTGATTATTTGAAGATTGTTATCTACATTCTTAATCAGGTGCCTAGTAAATCAGTGTTGAAGACACCTTATGAACTTTTAACATGTAGAAAGAAACACTTTCATGTTTTGGGTTGTAAGGATGAAGTCAAACATTATAACCCTCAACAAAAGATACTTGATATGGAGACTGTTAGTGGTTTCTTCATCGGATATGAATACTGTTAGTGGTTGATATGAAGACTATTAGTTTTTCTTTGAGGATGATTTGGATAGTGGAGTTCTATGCCACGACCAGATAGTCTTGGAGAAGATCATATGTTTCTCCCTATACCAACTATTATTTTTCCTAATGAGGTTGTGATTCCCTTTATTCAAAATAATGATCAATTTGTGACACCACATACAGATGAACATGAACAAATTGATGCTCTAGAGCCTATTGGTGTTGCTGAACCAAATGCCTTTGATGAAATAGTCCAATTGAGACAATCTTAGAGAGCTCAAAAACCTTCAATATCAAATGATTTTGTTGTGTATCTACAAGAGCATGAGTTTTATATTCATTATGATGATGATCCTACCACTTTTAATGAAGAAATTTATTGCTCTCATGCTTATGATTAGCTAAATGTTAGGCATGATGAATTAAGTTCCATGTCTCATAATGGTGTTTGGGATCTCACAGAGTTTCCAATTGGTTGCAAGGTTATTGGATGCAAATGTGTTTTCAAATATAAACGCAAACCAGATGGTAATATTGATAGATACAAAGCTAGACTAGTGGAAATTGGCTATAGTCAAAGAGAATGGATCAATTACAAAGAGACTTTCTCACCCGTCTCTACCAAAGATGTCTTTCGAGTTGTTATGACTTTGTTGCACACTTTAATTTGGAACTCCACCAAATCGATGTGAAGACAACTTTTTTGAAGGAGAGCTTGTTAAAGATGTTTACATGATTCATCCTAAAGCTTTTATTGAAGCAGGAAAAAAGAAGTTAGTATACAAACTAAATAAATCCATCTATGGATTAAAAAAAGCATCTAGACATTGGTATTTAAAGTTTGATCAAGTTGTCACTTCTTTTGAATTCAATGAAAATGCTTCATATCAGCTCATTTATTTAAAGATCAGTGGAAGCAATTTTATAATCTCAGTGTTGTACGTCGACGATATCCTTCTTGATAGAAGCAGCGTTGATCTTTTGAATGAGACAAGAATTATGTGAAGTAACCACTTTGATATGAAGGACCTAGGTGATGCTTCCGTTGTTTTAGGAATCCAAATTTTTCGTGATAGGTCATGTGGTGTTCTTAGCTTGTCTCAAAAGTTATATATTGAAAGGATTCTCAAGCGATTTAATATGCATTCTTACTCCTCGTGTACTATGTTTGTCCAAAAGGGTGATAAGCTCTCTAAATTTGAATGCCCTTAAAATGATAAATAAATTGTTGAAATGGAAAGAGTCTCATATGCTTCCGTTGTTGACAGTTTGATGTATGCTTAAGTTTGTACTCGTCCCGATGTTATATATGTAGTTAATGACTTAGGGAGATATTGAGTAACCCATGGTTGGATCATTGGAAAGTCGCTAAAAAGGTCATATGATATTTGAAAGGAAATCAAAGATGACATGTTAACCTACAAGAAGTATGGTCGACTTTAGATTATTGGTTATTCTGATTCTGATTTTACAGATTGCCCTAACGACATAAAGTTTACTTCCAACTTAATTTTTATGATGGTAGGATGAGCTATTTCATGGAAGAGTGTTAAAAAACCTCTTACAACTACCTCAACCACATAGTAGAATATGTAGCTTGCTATGAAGCTACTTATCAAGCTATGTGACTGAAGAACTTAACCTCTCGCTTCAAAGTTATTGAAAGCATATCTAGGTTACTTGTGATATATTGCGACGATTATGTTGTTGTGTATTTCTCTCAGAACACTAAGAGCTCTTCTAGCTCAAAGCATTTTGATTTTAAATATCTATTGTCAGAGAGAACATTATTGAATTGCATACTCGAATTGAACATCTTGACACAAAGAACTTGTTGGTAGATCCACTAACCAAGGGCTTATCTGTTTGAGTTTTTCAAAGGCATGCAACCAACATGAGCATAGTTAAGTCATTTATTATGAATTAGTGGAAGTCTGATTATTTCATTTAGTTATTGTAATGAGATATGTGTTGGTGCAAAGGTAGAATAAAGAAAGAATGGAAATATTCTATTAGAGAATGACGGCTACAAAAAGGATTAAAAGTTGCAATGATTGACACCCTATTTATAAGCCTCTAACAAACTTAAATATGAATCAAATCTAATATTTAAATCTAATATCTAACAAACTTAAATATGAATTAAATCTAATAATTAAATCTAATACCATCCCTTAATTCATATTCCATCAAAACTTGTAACACCAATTCCATCCCTTAATCTGAGAAATTGATCAGTCTTGATAGCTTTCGTCAGAACATCTGCCAACTGCTTCTGAGTGCTGCAGTGTACAACTTCTAACACTCCCCTCTGAACTTGATGTCTCAGAAAATGATACTTGGTCTCAATGTGCTTGCTTCTCCCATGCAACACTGGGTTTCTGGCAAGATTGATTGCAGACTTGTTGTCAATCATCAGCTTCAGAGGTTTGTTTACTTTAATCTTCAGATCCTGCAATAGATTTAGAATCCACACAGCTTGGCATGCAGTAACAGCACCTGCAATGTATTCAGCTTCACAAGTTGACAACGCCACAACAGGTTGCTTCTTGGAACACCAAGAAATGGGACCTCCCAGAAATTTGAATAAGTACCCAGACGTACTTCTTCTGTCAACTCTGTCTCCACACCAATCAGAATCTGAATAACTCAGAAGTTCTGACTCATCCTTTCTTCCAGAAGGAAATAATACTCCATACTTCAGAGTTCCCTTGATATACCTCAGAATCCTGACTGCAGCTTGGTAATGGGACCACTTAGGTTTACTCATGAACCTACTAACCATCCCAACTGAATAGCAAATATCAGGTCTGGTATTGCACAAATACCTCAGAGAACCAACCAACTGTTTGAAGGTTGTAGCGTCCACATCCTTTCCATCAGAGTCAGAATCCAGTTTCTGATTTGTATCAGAAGGTGTGACAGCAATCTTACAATTCTTCAATTCAAATCTCTTCAGAAGTTCTAATTCATACTTGAGCTGATGCAAAATAATACCTTTCTCAGAGTATCTGAACTCCATCCCTAGAAAGTATGTCATTTTGCCTAGATCAGTCATTTCGAATTCATTCATCAGAACTTTCTTGAACTTGGCTATCTCCTGTTCAGAACTTCCAGTCAGCAGTATATCATCAACATATAAACATACCAGAGTCATATTTCCTTTAGAAGTATGCTGAACATAGACACCGTACTCCATCTCACATTTCTGAAAGCCTTGCTTCTTGAAAAAAGAATCAATCTTCTTATTCCAAGCTCTGGGCGCTTGTTTCAATCCATATAGAGCTTTGTATAATCTGTACACCATCCCTTCCTGATTCTTTTTCACAAATCCAGGAGGTTGTGACACGTAAACTTCTTCTTCTAATGGACCGTTCAGAAATGCAGATTTTACATCTAAATGCATCAGAGGCCAATTCCTGTTAGCAGCTATTGCAATCACCATTCTGATTGTTTCATGTCTTGCTACAGGTGCAAACACTTCAGAGTAATCCAGCCCAGGTTTCTGTAGAAATCCTCTGGCTACCAACCTTGCTTTATGTTTGCCAATTGAACCATCTGGCTTTAATTTCTGCTTGAAAACCCATCTGACGCTGATGGCTTTCTTGTCTTTTGGAAGTTCTGTCAGCTTCCAAGTCTTGTTTCTCTCTATAGCATCAAGTTCTTCTTTCATGGCCTTCAGCCAGAGCTTCTGCTTAAGAGCCTCTTCTGTACTTATGGGTTCAGAGTCTACTAACATGGCACACTGAATAACTTCTCCTTCAGAGTCTACTTCAGTGTCTTGCAGCATGTCAAATTCTGCATATCTTCTGGGGATGTTTCTGACTCTTTGTGGTCTCTGAACTTGTTCAGAGTCTTCAACTTCAGAGTTTCTAACTTCAAATGGTTGACTTCTTCCAGAGCTTTGACCATCTTCAGGGTCTGGCATATTTCCAGAGTCTGAATTGCCACCAGAATTTGGATTACCATCAGAGTCTGGATCATCAGAGTCTGGATCATCAGAGTCTGAAACATCAGAGTCTGGAACCTCAGAGTCTGGATCACTATCAGAGTCAGAATCAACGTCAGAGTTTACTCCAACTTCAGAAATTCTGAACTCTGACCTTTCTTCAGAAGTTCTAACATCATAATCAGATTGAGACTTATCCCAATTCCAAACTTCTGATTCCTTCACAATCACATCTCTGCTGAATTCAATTTTATTGGTTTCTGGACAATAGAGCTTGTATGCACCTGTACTGTGGTACCCTATCAGAATCATCACTTTGCTTCTATCATCCAGCTTCTGTCTTCTGGCTTCTGGAACATGTTTATAGCAAACAGAACCAAACACCTTCAGATGACTAACACTTTGCTTATCTCCAGTCCACTTCTGTATTGGAACTATTTCCTTCAACTTCTTCGTAGGACAACGGTTGAGTACATACGTTGCGGTGGCAACAGCTTCTCCCCAGAGCTTCTGAGGAAGCTTCTTCTCCTTTAGCATGCTTCTCACCATATCAAGCAAAGTGCGGTTTCTTCTTTCAGAAAGACCATTGTGTTGAGGGGTATAAGGAGCAGTAACCTCATGCTCAATTCCATTCTCCTCACAGAACTTCTGGAACTCTTTGGAGTTATACTCACCTCCACCGTCAGTTCTAAGAATCTTCAACTTCTGACCACTCTGATTCTCAGCCTTCATTCTGAACTTCTTGAATTCATCAAACACCTCGTGTTTAAACTTAATAAGGGATACCCATGTCATTCTTGTGAATTCATCAACAAATAACACAAAGTATTTATTCCCTCCAATCGATGCTACTGGAAATGGACCACACACATCAGAATGTACAACTCCCAAGGCATGTTTTGCTCTTGGAGCAGTTTCTGACGCAAATGGCAATCGTGGTTGTTTTCCTTCCATGCAAACTTTGCATGACTTTTCAGGCTTCTTAATTGCAGGAATTCCATGTACCAACTTCTTTGAATTCAAATGTTTTAAGCTTCTGAAATTCAAATGACCAAATCTTCTGTGCCACAGCTCACTCTCATTCTCAGCACTTGTTGCACTAAGACATTCTGAGTCTGCAGTTCTGACATTCACCTTGAATGTTCTATTCCTTCCCTGTTCTGACTCCATAATCAACTTCTGATTGCAGTCATACAGCTTCAGAAGATTGTCCTTCATGGTAACTGAAAAACCTTTCTCAATTAATTGTCCCACACTCATCAGATTGCTTCTGATGCCAGGTACATACCACACGTTCTGAATCAATGCTGTTTTCCCATTGTTCAGAGTCACTCTGACATTTCCCATACCTTCTGCATTAAGATATTTGTCATCAGCACATCTGATCTTTGTCCTCTTTTCAGAGTCAAAGTCAACCAGCCATTTCTTGTTTCCAGTAAGATGATTTGAACAGCCAGTGTCCATATACCACCAGTCTATCAGATCCATATTATCAGATTCAGAGGCCATCAATAGCACAGATTCGTCATCAGAACTTCTGGCTATATTTGCTTCTTCTGATTTTCTCTCCTTGTTTGACCAACAATCTCTAGCAAAGTGACCAAACTTCTTACAGCAATAACATTGGATTTTCTTCTTGTCATACTTCTCTTTTCTCTTCTGAGCATTCTTTTGTCTATCAGAGGTTGAGCTTTCTGACTTCTGACCACCATCAGATCTTCTCCTGGCTTCTGACTGCTTCTGATACCTCCTATCAGAAGTTGCTTTCAGAGCCTGCTGTTCTACTTCCCTTTCAGAAGTTCTCTCAGTCAAACGCAACTCTTGCGCTTCTAGACTGCTCTGCAGCTCTTCAATTCTCATGGTGCTCAGATCTTTGGAATGTTCTATTGCTACCACAATGTAATCAAATTGAGAGGTAAGGGATCTCAATACCTTCTCCATGATTGTTTCTTCAGAAAGAGTTTCTCCACACGCTTTCATCTCATTAGTGATCAGAATCACTCTGGAGATGTATTCAGAAACTTTCTCATTATTCTTCATGTTGAGATTCTCATATTGCTTTCTCAAGGACTGAAGCTTCACCTTCTTCACTGATGCGTCACCACCATAACATCTAACCAGTGTGTCCCACGCAGCCTTTGCTGTCGTTGAATCTGCAATCTTCTCAAACACATTTACATCAACACATTGATGAATGAAGAACAATGCTTTCTGATCCTTCTTCCTTACTTCCTTCTGCGCGTTTTTCTGTTCATCCGTCGCATCTGCTGCTACCTGAACATAACCATCAGTGACAAGATCTAGAACATCTTGAGCACCGAACAGTACACGCATTTGGATCATCCAACGATTCCAGTTTTTGCCGTCAAATACTGGAAGTTTGGTGTTCATGTTGCCGTTTCCGTTCATCTTTCTACCTTGCACAGTACACTCAGATTTCTCACACAGTGTTTCCCAACCCACAGAATTAAAATTCTGATCAGATTTTGTTCAAGATTCAACACGAATCTAAGAATCAAAATCAAACACACAAGACCTCACGTTCACTCGTGTTTCCCGTGTTTCCCAATGAATCCGAACCGGAGCTCTAGATACCAATTGTTGGTGCAAAGGTAGAATAAAGAAAGAATGGAAATATTCTATTAGAGAATGACGGCTACAAAAAGGATTAAAAGTTACAATGATTGACACCCTATTTATAAGCCTCTAACAAACTTAAATATGAATCAAATCTAATATTTAAATCTAATATCTAACAAACTTAAATATGAATTAAATCTAATAATTAAATCTAATAATATGTATAAGATGATGTCAATTTAATAATCATATCTCTTATACCATTTCAGATGTTGGTGCATTATTGAATTACAAAGTTAATTATATTATGTTAATCCATATTCATTATCGTTATGTTAGATGTGAGTATTTGACATGTATGATTTGTTTCCCTATCGGATATCGTCTCTGCATTGTTAAATTTGTGTTTTCTCACACTATTTTGGTGATAAATAATTAAAATGTTTGTTTATTATAATTGTTATACTTTAGTAATTAATTAAAGTCATCCAAGTTGTAGAATATAAAGTTTTATGTATTTACTTTAATTAATTGTTAAATAAAATATATTTATTATATCAATTATTAATTTGATTAAATAAAATGAATATTATATTGAGCTTAGTTGTTGAAAGACATATGATAGGTTGGGTCATTCTTTTGGCTAGCAAGTTGAGAAGGAATTTTCCTATCACCCCCTCAATTCTACTTGGCACCCCTACATCCCCTATACTTTTACCATAATATCCTTAGTGATTTTTTTATGTTTTTGAAAATTTGTGTGTTTTTCCGAAATTTTAAAACTTTTTGTTATTACTGGATTTTTGTAGAATTTCACGAGTTCTTACCGGTTTTTTTCGGGATCTTTGAGTTTTTAACAGATTTTTAAAAAATTATTGGATTTTTCAAAAACACTACCGGACTTTTCAAAATCCTATGAGTTCGTACCTGATTTTTTAAATACTCTATCAGATTTTTTTTAAAAATTATGAGTTTTTATCAAATTTTTCAAAAAGTCTATGAATTTTTACTAGATTTTTCAAAAAAAAAAAAGAGTTTTTATCAAAAAAAATTAAAAAATATAAGTTTTTATCGAATTTTTCAAAAAATCTACGAATTTTTACTAGATTTTTCAAAAAGTCTTTTTAGTTAAAGTTTGACAAGAGTATTTTTTGCCATTATAAAAAAATATGGGGGTGCTTGATTTAATTTGGGGGGTGGTAGTGATATTCCTCCCTCTTGAGAGGTTCATTCCCTCATATGGTGGCTATATTCTGACTATCTCATTAGATCAAAAACGAATCGTAATCGTTCCATCAGAAAGATGACATAGTAGCATTTTTATTTTTATTTTGGTTTTTATTCGACCAAATAGATTCAACTATGACATATACATATTTATTAAATTATTTATATTATGATATGTTCTACACTTATATCTATGATTTTGGTTACATATTAATTTTTTATCATGTTCAATTATCATTTTTTCCAATTTTTTGGTGTTAGGTTTTATATTTCTCCATTTTTTTTCTTTTTTCTTTTTTATTTAATAAATTATCTTAATTAAAAAAAGTTGCATATAATTGTTTTTAGCCACAAACAAAAGCTACAAAAATAATTTCAAGTGGAATCAATCTCAGGAATGAAGACTATTGAATTTCTTAAACCCTTCCATTAACTAAAGAATATTTGAACGAGATAAATTCCTTCATTCACAAGTTTGCAAATTTTCAACTCCTAGCCAAACAATGATTATAAGCTTTACAATTGATTCTATATATTTAGAGTTTTATTTTGAAATATTTAAGTAAAGCCAATTGAAAATAATTTTTCTTTTAGAGTTGATTTTTAATTAAAATTAATATTTGTAATTATTGACTTCTAACATGTTTTTAAACTTTAACTTTTTTGTTTAAAGTACATTTAATTAAAAACACCTTTAACAAAATTACATAATATTTCGATAGAATCATACATCCATTAATTCAATTTTCATTTGTACTATAATTTGATGATTCCGATTTTTTTTAATTCAACACAAGAGATGAGTATTGTAAAAATAAAACAAGAAATGAATTATTATTCCATTAACTTACACCGACGAAGTTGATAAGGTTTTCCAAAGAATCTCATGTATGAGTTTTATTCATTTAGTGTATTAACATTAAGTAATAATACAACAACAATTCATAGATTGAGGATCCCTTCCAAAACATCTACCACCATTCTTATATCCGTAAAAGAAGCAAAAGCTTTCGCACTTTTTATCATCTGGGCAATTCCCATTGCCAGCGCACTTATACATCGGTCCTGGAGGAACGGCATGTAAACTAGTTATGAATCCTGCAACAACATAAAAAAAAAATTAACATATATAATAGACTATGATTTCAAATCACGACTATAATATTAATGTTGTTGTAGCTCTACAAAAGAATTACAACACAACTTATTCATGGTTAAATAACTTGTTTTTATTACCTGAGACCAAAATAAAAGCAACGCATAAAATCCCCCACAGTCTAGATGGATTGATATAAGCCATTGAATAGAATTTCACTGTGTACAATTGATGTCTAAGCTCATTATATATATATATATATATATATATATATATATATATATATATATATATATATATATAAAATCTAGCAGTGAAATTTACATATATTTTTTAAATGATTTATTACAGGTTGAAATAAATTGATTTGTAAATATGTTCAATAAATTTTTAAATTCTATAAAATTACGTAAACTTGGTCTATTAGGTGATGTATCTCAATTCAACCGTTTAATGGATTTAATTCATTATTTACAAAGAGTTGCCGAAAAATTACCGAGAAATATAAATGTAGAAAGTTTACCTAATATAAACGGAAAATATAGTCATAATAAAATAAAATATATTTTAAAGTAAATATAGAAAAATATTAAAAGTAGATATAGAAAAAGATAAAGGAATATATATTTTAAAGATAAATTAGCTTTATTATGATGAAGAAATAAATTCTAACATTTTGAAGTTATTTTTATATTATAGTTAAAATGCGGTTACGAGGATAGATATTTGGGCCCGTTTGTTTTAGCTTTAAAAAAATAGATTTTTTATTTGTATTTTTGAAAATGGATTCTATAAAAATATTTTGTAAAATATTACAAGTTTTTTTAAATTTATTTTTTATAAATTAAAAGATTGAATTGTTCATTCTATAACATAAATATATATTATTGAAGATCAAAAAATAGTTAAAATCACAGTTTTTTCAAAAAATTGTATCTTAAAAATAATTTTTATAAAAAACTATTTGAAATAGCTTTAAATTTAAGTGATTTTTTGAAAATTTGATATCCAAAAAAAGTTTCGATAAAATGATGAAATACCTTAAATAATATTTTAAGAATAACTATTCAAACCAAATTTTCATTTGAAACTTTTATAAAAAGTTTCTTTGTAAATTTTTTTTACACTAAAATATGTAACACTATAAAAATCATATTAAAAAAAAGTCAAAACAAACTGGCCCATTATAGTATTGTATTAGAACTATAGTATCTAAAATTTATAAATGAGCAATTGAATTAAAAATCTAAAAAATAAACAATTGAATTAAAAATCTAAAATTTAATCTTTGTTAATAAATAAATCCTATATAGATTGAATTGGATCAGGTTTCACCTAACCGGCTATCCAATCTGTTCAAACTTCAATGGATTTTGTTCGTCGTCCAACTGCAATTTTATTGTCAAAACTGAACCAAATTGACTTGTTCATTTATATTTTGGTTGGGTTGAGTTTGTGGGTTGGATTTGCGAGTTGAGTTTCGAATATTTTTTTTATGATTCTTTTTGTCGGTTTGAAAAAAATATAACACAACTCAATTCAATTATATTCATTTATAATACTCAAATTCAATGAAACATATCATATAACATATAATAAAATTCATCAACACGATATAACACTCGATAATAATATAAAATTCAATATAATACGTTATTTTCATAAAATATATAAGTTGAAAATAATTAAAAAAATAAGAAATAAAATTTAATATTAGAATTAAGTAAACTTATTGGTTTAATAATATTATTGATGGAGAATAAAATGTTTTTGAAAAAATTATACTCCATTTGTTCCTTTTTAAGTGTCTCTTTTGTATAAAATTTTTGTTTTATTTTAAGGGTCATTTTCAAAGTTCAAGATAACATTAATTGTCATATTGTCAAAATTGTCCCTAATTATTTATCAAAGAAAGAGAAAAAGTTAAAGGTATAAATAAATAAATAGGGATATTATAGGTAAAAAGACAATTATGACTGAAAAAGTAGTAAATTTGATTAGTTTTATTGGTATACGTAAAAAAAATCAAAGAAAGATCATTAAAAAAGAACGGAGGGAGTAGTTATTAATAATATATTAATTTTATATATTTATTTAAAATAATAAAAAATTATTAAAACGGGTTTAATAAACTCACATCAATGGATTGAGTCAACAAGTACGTGAATTGCAAATTTCAAATCCGATACCCCAATCAAAACTATATGAATTGTTCTGAACTGAATTAGATATATCTATAAATAAAATATGTTCAGGCAATTTATGCGTTGGTTCGACTTAAATTAGCGTGTTTCTGGATCGATCTGCACACATGAACACCCTTATTTTTCTTCTCTAAAACATCATATTAAAAAAATATATATATCATTCTAAAAATCTTATTACCCTTATCTTCTATCTCCTCCAAACACCTCTTTAACACATTTACTTATATCTTCCATTATTTAAAAAAAAAAAAGTTTTACTTCAAAGAAAACATTTATTAATTATTAATTTTGTTACCAAAATGGTAATAACGTGTATTTGCATTCTTTACTATATTATTTTTCAGGTAGTAGGTCAAATCAAACATTACTTAATTAAAAGGATTTTTAAATTCATTTAAAAGTATTTCATAATTTAATATTATTGATTTTACAATACTAAATTTTATATTCGTCTCGAAATACAGAACATCAATGAAAATATCATGAAAATTAAATATAAAAAAATATTAATTGTAATATAAAATTGTTAATTATTAATTTTGTTATCACCACTCTGTTGGTTATTTGCATTACTAAATACTACATCCATTTAGAATTATTGTTGTAAGAAAAAAGTGGAATTTTGTAAGATTTTATAAAATTAACTTTTATTAATAATAAGAGAAATATAAATTAAAATAATGAAAATAACAAAAAAAATTATGAATATTTAAAGGCATAATAGAAAGTGTTACATTAATCATTCATTGATATAGTAAAAAAACATACATTTTAGTAAAAAAAAAATATATTATTACTAGATGTAATAATCAAACACAATATATATTTTTATATTTTTTTATTATAACGTTCAGATGTTAAATTATCAATTTTATTAAATACATCACTATTAAATTTCTACGCGTTTTTATATAAATATTTTTTTATTTCTTAACTTAATAATAACATCCTTGAATTTTTTAATATTGTTAAAAACTTAAAATGACATGATAAATTATAATTGTTATATTATTTTTTATTCAAAATACGGATAAATGGATATGAGTGTGGGTACTTAAATACTCTCAAAGTACGAGGAGAGATACAAGAATTGATGCTCAAGCAGGTATGAGATATGGTAGGATGATTTTTTTAAAATTGCGGGTATGAGGACAAGGAAAATAGACCATGCCCAAACCTTGCACGTTATTATCCATAATTTTTGTCATAGTATCTTAAATAAATTTTAGAAAAAGATGTCAAATATATAATGATTAAGTTTTTCTTTTAAACAATCTTATATTTATATATATTTTATCAAAAAAACTCACGCTTTTAATGAGAATTTTAGGTTAATTAATTGTACCTAGATAATTTTACTAGGTCTTAAGAGGGGATAATTGATGAAGAAGAAAGAAAAGTCAAACACACTAACAACGGATAAACATCCAAACAAAACCATAAGTCGCCCTTATTAGCACAGGTCATCGCTAAGCAGCACCAGGGATTGCCTGAAATAAACCAAAAGTCGTCTTTTAAGGCCTAGGCCACCTGAACTGGTTTTATTTAATCATTCACTTAATAAACATGGTTGATGAAGTGTCCTTATAATAATATAAGGAAGAGATCAATCAATGAGAAAATTGTCTCCCCACGATTTAAGGTAGAATGAGTCTCTTCTATGACACGTTTCCAATTAGAGAGTTAGAAAAACCTCTCTCTAACTATCTAGTTAAGGTTCAAGAATCCTCCATATATATATTTCATTCCTAAAATTGTAAAGGGATCTAAAATATCCATAGATATTGCTTTTCACAATCCCATGTGAGCAAACCCTTAATCATGTTGTCACTACTATGGAAAATCCCTCTCACAACGGTTGGAAAATGGATACCACCATGCTTGATCAACCATGTGAGATAATGGATGGTTGTATGTATGAACTTTTCCACCATGGGCGTTTGACGATTGTAATAAACTAGGTAGCGCGCTACCTATCACAACTGTTATATTAAATAACCATATATATATATATATATATATATATATATATATATATATATATATATATATATATATATATATATATATATATATATATATATATATATATATATATATATATATATATATATATATATATATATATATATATATATATGTCATGGGTTTGAAATCCTGCAACAACAATTTAATTAAAGTGTGATAAATTTAACATTTCACCACGGTTATATATTCCAACAGTGGTGGTTTATAAAATATGTAGATTGCTTGTTTTTTCTTACCCCTCAATAAACATATACAACTATTCAAATTGATTTAGAAGATTCAAATTGATTTAGAAGATAATAATATGAAAAATTAAAGTATTCTTGGAAAACAACTTAGACGCTCCACTGTTTTTTGAATTGCATGCATTTTGTAATTCATCTCTCGCTCTTTAACATATAGAATTTGGTTCAATGCCCCAAGTTCTTCAAATAAAAGTTCATTATCTTATAGTTTATTTAGCAAAGCATCAATTTGTTGACTAATTTTGAGTCATCATCACCACTATCATCATCATTATTTTAATCGATGATGATGATTATTATGATGACAATGATGAAGATTATTCAAAACTTATCAACAAATTTGATGTTTTACAATATAAAATAGAAGAAAATGAATCATTGTTTTGAAGAACTTGGGGAATTGAACCAAATTATATATGTTAAAGAACCAGAGTTGAATTACAAGATGCATGCAATTCGAAAAACATTGATCCACCTAAGTTGGTTTTAAAACATAACCTAATTTTTCAGATTATCATTTTTAAATCAATTTAAATGAATGGGTGTTTAGTAAGGAGTTAGTGAAACAAGCCATCTACATACGATATAATAAACTCAACTGGAATTAAAAAACGAGGCAAATATTTTGAACAACAACAACATATCAACTCATAAAACATTTCACAAACGTACCTTTTATTGAAAATATTTGTGGCGAATGAAGACAAAGAAATGATCTACTTGTCTCAAAATGAAATTTACAATGAAAGGAAGAGGAAGCTGAAGTGAGAGCCACAAACTTGTGCCCATGATATGGTTCTTTCACATAAGTATATGCATTTTTCACATTAGTTCCGTCCTTCTTGTATTTTTTTCTTCATTATAACACAAACAATTTGTGAACCACCTACTATTCAAAACGTATATTATTATGTTAACCCGATTTGGAAACAAAAATTAGCATGAGATTGTAATCCTACATACAACATGATAACTTGATTTTACATATATTTTAAATGATCATACAACATGATAACTTGATTTTACATATATTTTAAATGATTTATTACAGGTTGAAATAAATTGATTTGTAAATACGTTCAATAAATTTTTAAATTCTATAAAATTACATAAACTTGGTCTATTAGGTGATGTATCTCAATTCAACCGTTTAATGGATTTAATTCATTATTTACAAAGAGTTATCCAAAAATTACCGAGAAATATAAATGTAGAAAGTTTACCTAATATAAACGGAAAATATAGTCATAATAAAATAAAATATATTTTAAAGTAAATATAGAAAAATATTAAAGGTAGATATAGAAAAAGATAAAGGAATATATATTTTAAAGATAAATTAGTTTTATTACGATGAAGAATAAAATTCAACATTTTAAAGTTATTTTTATATTAATTGTCATCTTTAACTTTAAAGAAAAAATGAGTAATTAAATTAAAAATGTAAAAATTAAGCAATTGAATTAAAAATCTAAAATTTAAACTTTGTCTATAGATTGGGTTGGATCAGATTTGTCCTAACCGGTTATCCAATCCGTTCAAACTTCAATGGATTGAGTTCGTCGTCCAACCCGTAATTTCATCGTCTAAACTGAACTGAACTGACTCGTTCATTTATGTTTGGGTTGGATTGGGTTCGAGGGTTGAGTTTCAAATAAATTTTTCTTCTTAAGATTCTTTTTGTCGGTTTAAAAAAATGTAGCACAACTCAATTTAATTATATTCATTTATAACACTCAAATTCGATGAAACAAACTATATAATATATAATAAAATTCATCAACACGACATAACACTTGATAATAATATAAAATTCAATAAGATACGTTATTTTTATAAAATATATAAATTGAAAATGACACAAAAGAAAATAAGAAATAAAATTTAATATTAGAATTAAGTAAACTTATTGGTTTAATAATATTATTGATGGAGAATAAAATATTTTTGGAAAAATTATAATTATTAATGAGATATTAATTTTATATATTTATTTAAAATTATAAAAAAATTACTAATTCGGATTTAGTAAACTCGCATCAATGGATTGAGTGAACAGATATATGAATTGCAAATTTTAAATCAGATATCTGAATCAAAACTATACTTACTATTATGGACTGAATTAGATATGTCTATAAATAAATATGTTCAGACAATTTATGTGTTGGTTCGATTTAAGGGCGTTCCTACATCCATCCGCACCAATGAACATCCCTCCTCTTCTTCTCTAAAATATCACATTAAAGAAAAATATATATCATTTTAAAAATCTTATTACCCTCGTCTTCTTTTTCCTCCAAACACCTATTTAACACATTTCCTTATATCTTCGATTATTTATTTGCATTCTTTACTATATAATTCTTTAGGTAGTACGTCAAATCAAACATTACTTAATTAAAAAAAAATTTAAATTCATTTAAAAGTATTTCATAATTTAATATTATTTATTTTACAATACTAAATTCTATATTCTTCTCAGAAATACAGAACATCAATGAAAATATCATGAAAATTAAATTAAAAAAAATTAGTTGTAATATAAAATTGTTAATTGTTAATTTTGTTATCACGACTCTGTTGGTTATTTGCATTACTAAATACTATATCCATTTAAAATTATTGTTGTAAGAAAAAAGTGAAAAATTTAAAGATTTTATAAAATTAACTTTTATTAATAATAAGAGAAATCTAAATTAAATTAATGAAAAAAAGAAAAAATTATGAATATTTAAAGGCATAATAGAAAGTGTTACATTAATCATTCATTGATATAGTAAAAAGACATATATTTTAGTACTAAATTCTATATTATTAATAGATTTAATAATCAAACACAATATATATTTTTATATTTTTTTTTATTATAAATTATCAATTTTATTAAATACATCACTATTAAATTTATACGCATTTTTATATAAATATTTGTTTATTTCTTAACTCGAAAATAGCATCCTTGAATTTTGTAATATTGTTAAAAACTTAAAATAACATGATAAATTATAATTATTATATTACTTTTTATTCAATGGGTATGAGTGTGGGTACTTAAATACTCACAAGATACGAGTAGAGATACAAGCATTGGTGCTCAAGCATGTATGAGATATGGTAGGGTTTTTTTTTTTTTAAATTGCGGGCATGAGGACGAGGAAGATAGACCATGCCTAAACCTTGCACATTATTATCCCTAATTTTCGTCATAGTATCTTAAATAAATTTTAAAAAAAGATGTCAAATATATAATGATTAAGTTTTTATTTTAAATAATCTTATATTTATATATATTTTATCAAAAAAACTCACGCTTTTAATGAAAATTTTAGGTTAATTACCTGTACATAGATAATTTTACTAGGCGTTAAGAGGGGGTATTTGATGAAGAAGAAACAAAAGTCAAACACACTAACGACGGATAAATATCCAAACAAAACCATAATTAGCCCTTATTAGCATATGTCATCGCTAAGCAGCACCATGCATTGCCCAAAATAAACCACCGGTCGTCTTTTAAGGGCCAAGGCCACCTGAACTGGTTTTATTTAATCATTCACTTAATAAACATGGTTGATGAAGTTTCCTTATAATAATATATTGAAGAGATCAATCAATGAGAAAATTGTCTCACCCCACGATTTAAGGTAGAATGAGTCTCTTCTATGACACGTTTCCAATTAGAGAGTTAGAGAAACTTCTCTCTAACTATCTAGTTAAGGCTCAAGAATCTTCCATATATATTTCATTCCTAAAATTGTGAAGGGCTCTAAAATATCCATATATATTTCTTTTCACAATCCCATTTGAACAAGCCCTTAATCATGTTGTCACTACTATGGAAAATCCATCTCACAACGGTTGGAAAAGGGATACCACCATGCTTAATCAACCATGTGAGGTAAGGGATGATTGTATGTATGATATTTTTCATCATGGGTGTCTGACGGTTGTGATAAACTAGGTAGCGTTCTACCTATAACAACTATTATATATATATATATATATATATATATATATATATATATATATATATATAATATATATATATATATATATATATATATATATATATATATATATATATATATATATATATATGCCATGGGTTCGAAACCTTGCAACAATAATTTAATTAAAGCGGGAATAAATTTAACATTTCACCACGGTTATATATTCCAATGTGGTTTATAAAATATGGAGATTGTTTGTTTTCCCTTACCCCTCAATAAACATATACAACCATTCAAATTGATTTAGAAGATAATAATATGAAAAATTAAATTATTCTTGACAAACAACTTAGATGCTCCACTGTTTTTTGAATTGCATAATTCATCTCTCTCTCTTTAACATATAGAATTTGGTTCAATGCCCCAAGTTCTTCAAAGAAAATCTCATTATCTTATAGTTTATTTTGCAAAACATCAATTTGTTGACTAATTTTGAGTCATCATCACCACTATCATCATCATTATTTTAATCGATGATGATTATTATAATGACAATGATGAAGATTATTCAAAACTTATCGACAAATTTGATGTATTGCAATATAAAATAGAAGAAAATGAGTCGTTGTTTTGAAGAACTTAGGGAATTGAATCAAGTTATATATATGTTAAAGAACCAGAGTTGAATTACAAGATGCATGCAATTCGAAAAACATTGATCCACCTAAGTTGGTTTTCAAACATGACCTAATTTTTCAGATTATCATTTTTTAAATCAATTTAAATGAATGTTTGTTTAGTAAGGAGTTAGTGAAACAAGTAATCTACATACGATATAATAAACTCAACTGGAATTAAAAAATGAGGCAAACATTTTGAACAACAACAACATATCAATTCATAAAACATTTCACAAACGAACCTTTTATTGAAAATATTTATGGCGAATGAAGAAGAAGAAATGATCTACTTGTCTCAAAATGAAATTCACAATGAAAGGAAGAGGAAGCTAAAGTGAGAGTCGCAAACTTGTGCCCATGATCTGGGTCTTTCACATAAGTATGCCTCTTTCACATTAGCTTCGTCCTCCTTGTATTTATTTCTTCATTGTAACACAAACAATTTGTGAATCATACCTACCAGTCAAAATGTATATTATCATGTTAACTTGATTTGGAAACAAAAATTAGCATGAGATTTTAATCCTACATACAACAAGATAACTTGATTTGGAAACATTAGCTAGTATGACAATAACAACATGTTAACATAGACGGAAACCCAAGTAATGTCTAATACATTGATGTCTCTATTGGACATATATTTTTAAGAAGAACTAGTGTCACAAATGAAACATATATGGTAACTGAGATCCATTAACAATAGAGATTCAAGGAGAGATAACAAAAAAAACACCAAAATCGTGCCAAATTAAAACCCTAAACCTTAAGCTTTATGCCAAATGAAAATAAGAAAATCATGTCAAATGAAAGTGTGTGAAAAACAAATAAAAATGGAAGAAAGCGTATGAATAACATGGAAGAAAGCTCCTGGAGAAGAGGAAGAATGATAAAGCGTATGAACTTGAGTACCTTTTAGTATGAAGAAGCTTATGAGGACGAGTTTGATGTATGTGGAAGAAAGAGATGTTAGGGTTTTGTTTTGAGAGTGGCAACTATTTTGGAATTTTTTTTTTAAATATCCAGAAATTTTAAAAAAAAATTCAAAATTAACCATTTTTTCAAAAATATTACACAAATGGGCAAATTTTGCCCTAAATTACTACATAGGCGCCACCCTAGTTGGCGCTTACCCTTAATGGGTAGGGCAAGTCGCCACTAGGAGTGGCGCCTACACCCATTCCATTTTTTTTTATTTTTTTATTTTTATATGTTATATTTTTTTTTTTAAAAATATTTGATATTTGATAAATTTATATTTTTTATAAATTATATTAATTTATATTAACACAAATATATAAATAAAATTATTTATAAGATATATATATATTAATTTATATATATATATTAATTTATATATATATATATATATATATATATATATATTAATTTAATTTATAAACAATTAATATTATACACATGTAAATTAATATATATAATATTTATTTACAAGATATATATATATATATATTATATATATATATATATATATATAATATATATATATATATATATATATATATATATATATATATATATATATATATATATATATATATAAATTTATATATATTAATTTAATTTATAAGTAAATATTATTATTTATAAATTGTTGGAAGAATTAGGGTTAATCATGTTAAGGTTAATTTATCAATTATAATTAGGGTTTATTGATCGGTTATAATCAGAGTTTGTTAGTTATGACCTAATTGAAACCCTAATTAATCAAGTGCGACACTAATTAGGGTTAAGTAGATTGGTGTACAACCCAGATCTTTTCCTATAAATAAAGTGTTATTTCCTTGCATTTTCTTCACCACTATTTCTTATCACTTTCTCTATCAAGTTGAGTTCATGGCATCTCCAAGACCGTCGTCATGGCAGCGAACATCATCAAGGCGCCTAGATCCTGAACAAGTAATCTTAAAAAGGGATGGGCATGTTATTTTTTCGCCTTTGAAACCCCCAATGGAGATGAAATTTTGGAACATCCGTTCGTTGGACCAACTAAAAAGGTCCTTGATGTCTTGGTTAGAGGGAGATTACCAACCTGGTGAAGTCATTAGAAGGATTCAGAGGCTTAGAACAAGGTTCTCATTTGAAACTGGAGAAACAATACGTTGGTGGGTTGAAGTTGAAAGCGACATTGATTGCATCCAAATGATGCATGGATCAGACGATATAGTGTTAACTGTTGTAATTTCTTAGATTTTAATGGTTGTCTGTCATGTTGTTGTTGTATTTGTTATTGTTCTAGTACTTGTTCTTGTTTTAGTACTTGTTTTTGTTCCAGTGTTTGTTTTTGTTTCTCAGGTAATTGGTGTTGTAATGTTAGATGTTTGTGTTTGTTGTTCAAGTGTCATCTTCTATTTGGAATAAAAAGTAAACTTTAATGATAAATAGCATTGGTACACAGATTTATGAATATGAAAACTAAGTTGTGGAAGTAGATCCACGATATGGACATTTGTTCTTATTATGCCCTAGTTGTCTACATATGCTACACTTCCTCTGCATTTTCTCTGCGACGTCCATTTCAGTTCTAATGCGCCTGCTATTTGGGCGACCACTTTTATTCCGCCGCATCGATTCGTTGTGCCAAACAATTTCCCCGTCATACTCTGGCCAATACGCCTCCAATGCTACCACCGGAAAGGGATTGTCGTATACATTGAGCAATGTTGCAACTTTGTAGATGGGAGACACTAGCGATAATGCATCGAAGTGGCTGTGTGAACACGCTGCAATGACATGGGAACAAGGCATACGATAGGCCTGAAATTGACCACAGTCGCACCAACGGTCTGGTATTAGGACCCTATACTCTTGTCTGGGCAGCCCTTGGTTGTGGTCAATTGTTTCCTTGACACTAAAAGTGTGGCCATGGCGGTCGAATTCCGTAACCCGATGGCTGCTGGCTTTGGCAGATTCCTGCCTCATAAACTTCATGCAGGCATCACTATATACCTGACTCGTCTGCAACACTTCATGCCAGCGCCTGCCTCTTGTTACGAACAACGTTGCCATCCGAAAATAGGTCGCACTCACCAATGCGGTTACCGGGAGGTTACGTATGCCCTTAAAGACGTCGTTCATTGATTCCACAAGATTTGTTGTCATGTGGCCCCACCTCACCCCATCGTCGTATGATCTAGTCCACTTCGCTCTGTCGATATTATCAATCCACCTCCCTGCATCAGAATTTGCCAACACTATTTCCCGGCGGTAGTATTGGAATCCAGGTTGGTTTAATGCATACCCCGCGTTTATCAAATGTTGCTTCAAGAAGTTATCCTTGAACTCCCGCATAAAATTTTGAGCAATATGCCTGATGCAGTAAACATGGGTAGACGGGGGGTCATGCCAACCATTTGCTGGATTATTGTATGCACTGTCTATTGAAGCGTGCCTGTCAGAAATCACACAGATGCCAGCTTGTGGAGTCACGTGCGTTTGGAGATTCTTAAGGAAGAAACTCCAAGCAGCAGCCGTTTCTCCTTCAACCAATGCAAAGGCTATTGAGAAAATATTAGAATTGCCATCTTGTGCGACCGCCATCAGTAACGATCCTTTGTATTTCCCATACAGCCAAGTTCCATCGACTTGAACAAGTGGTTTGCAAAATGTGAAACCGATGATGCAGGGACGGAATGCCCAGAAAAGTCTATGGAAAATTCCATTACCTTCTAGACGAGTTCCGTCAGGGGATTGTGCCGGCAAGGTCTCCATTATAGAAACCGTCCCAGGTGAATACAATCGTAGTGCAGCCAGGTAGCGTGGTAGTTGTTTGTATGATTCCTCCCAGTTACCGTATACCAGTTCAATTGCCTTGGTTTTCGCTAACCAAGCCTTTCTGTATGACGGTGTATATTTGAAAACAGCCACACAATGGGAGATAATTGTTTTGACCTTCAGTGACGGGTCAGCCTCAACTAGAGGTAATATGGAATGGCAGATCATATCATGGCTAAGTTTGCGATGATCCTGTGCCATGTTGGTGTTGACGAAAATGTGAGCTTGAGATATGGACCCTATCACCCACGCATTATGTTTCTTCTTGTACGATGCCATCAACCTATACCCACACTCCGAATTTTTGCATACAATAACGTATCTTTCCGGATTTGATTTGATGACATCGTAGTCAACACAGTTTTTTAAGTGCCAGTTCTTTATTGCTAACAGACACTCTTCCTTGGTCCGAAATTGGTCACCCTTCTTTAAGTCCTCATCCGACCTCATATATGGGTTGTAGAACATATCTGATGAGGGCTCATCCTCGCCCAAGTTAAGTGTTGTGAAGTGCGTAGGCGGTGAGTAGCGTTGCGCTATAGGTATTTGAACTTGGTCTTCGTCTTCAGAATGACGGTTCACCAAGTCATCAACCACGTCTTCAGCATCATCAACCACATCGTCTTCAACGTGGTGCTCAACATCTTGTTCGTCATCAATCACAGGATCAATAACCTGTAATTGAATATTCTGAGTTGGTTGAGGTTGTTCCAACACAATGTACAACACTATGTATTCGTAACCAGAGTACTCATGGTTACGAAGCATGTATTGTGTCTCCATGTCATTTTGTATCAATGACTTATAAAACTTGACAGAGTTATTTTCTGAAAAAAAAGGTTGTTGATAAAAATTTTGGGACACGGGTTGTCTTAGTTTGGACTCAATCTTCCTTTTCAGATAAGAGAAGTCAGCTCCTCTATTTAGACAAAACCGAGTGCATTCGGTGTTTCTAAATAGGAAGCCAGACATATCACATTCATAAGTCTCACCATTGACGTGAGCTTTGATTTTGTATTGTGATGAAGATGACATGTTTTGTGAAGGTTTTGTGAAGATATTGTGATGGTTTTGTGAAGATATTGTGAAGATATTGTGAAGGTTTTGTGAAGATATTGTGAAGGTTTTGTGAAGGTTTTGTGATGATATTGTGAAGGTTTTGTGAAGGTTTTGTGATGATATTGTGAAGGTTTTGTGAAGATTGTTGTGAAGATATTGTGAATACCTTTGTGAAAATGTGTGTGCATATTTATACTGCAAGATTCCGACACATCTTTGCATGCATGTCTTCAACCAAGCCTTCCCCAAGAGCAACGCATGCAAAACTTGGACACGTGTAAAGCATGAAAGAACTTGCAGGCAACGTGGAGCTGCATCCATGTAATAATTTTGCCACGTCTACTGCCTATCCATCAAATGTATTCTCCACATAGTCTGAACTTAGTCTCAGCTTTAGCTTTGCCAACACTACCACCTAGCCTGCACCTATTCTGCAAGATTCCCACGCATGCCTTACACGTGTCACACCTTTGCATCATCAGATTCCACCAAGTCTTCCCCAAGACAAGACAACTCCCACCTAGTCTGCACCAATGCATGTCAACACTACCACCTAGTGTAACACCCAGAATATTGTTAGATTAATTTAAATATTATTTTAATATGATTATTTGAAGGTAAAATGAATTATTAAATAATATTGGGAATTATTATTATTATAGATGTTATTTATTTTAATAATAATTAATTAAATAAAATAAATGGAATATGAAGAGTGGAAGGGTAAAAGTGGAAATGGATAAAAGAGGCCAAGGTGAGAACTCAGAGTGTTTTTCACGTATTTCTGCCTCAGAGTCAGAGAAAGGGAGAAACGCTGAAGAGAAAGAGAAGGAAGAGGAAAAGGCCAAAGATTGCTCAGAACTTCCTTCAATCCAAAGAGGTAAGGGGTCTGAACCTTATTAAACGATAATATGCGAGCAAATTCATGATATATGTTGGATTGTTGATGGATTTTGGGGATTTTAGGGAGATTGGGAAAGTTTGGGGTTTTGATGGAAATTCTCCGATCTGTGAGTTTTGTTGAGTTATATGCTTAGAAGCCCGCGCGTCCACTGTTTCCGCACTTAAAATCTTATTTATGCACATAACAGCCAAATGACGTTCGCCATTATGCCTTTGGCGTTCGCCATTTGGGTTTTTTTTCCAGAATAAGAGCGTTTAACGCTAATGGCGTTCGCCATTAGCCTAATGGCGTTCGCCATATCAGTTTGACGGACAGCTTTCGCGTTTTAAACTCCCAGATGTGATATCGTTGTAATGTTGTTGTTGTTTTGTTGAGTTGTATGTCATGCTATTAATGATGATGATAACATGACTATATGATGTTGTTGTTGCTATGTTGATTATGATGCATGTTTGGTGTGCATGCATTCATGAAAGGCCGATGCCTAGTGATGAACGGACTGAGTTCCAATGATGTTGTTGACTCCGGGCTTGTGGAGAGGCTTGGTTCCTTGCGAGGAACTCGGATTCTATGGTGATGAATCTGGGAGTGGTGATCCTGTAGTTGGTCACAAAATGGGTATACCGAGTCGTGTTGAGTCATGCATGGGTGTGTGCATTGCATTTGATATGTTGTTTTGTTGATGTTCATGAGTATGTTGATTATGATGATTATGATGAGCTGTGTTGGCATATGTGAAATATATTTATGTTTATATTTCTGTCGTTATATTATTATTTAATAATGTAATTCTCACCCCTTCTGCATGTGTTTATGTTCATCTATGATGAGCAATGTGCAGATAAAGAGGAGTAGCTATTGTTGAGGTTTGAAGAATAAGTGTAGAGTTATTCTACGGAGTCGAGTCAAATGCTCTGGTCATGTGACACCGGGGTTATGGGATTCGATAGATAATTGGTTATTATTTACGTTGTTTATGATGACTAATATGTTGAGATGCTTTGTTGAGATAATGTTGAAACATTATTATGAATTGTTATATGATGAATGATAATATTTGTGTTGTTGTCCGCTGCGAAGTTTTAATAAAATAAATAATATGTTTTATGTTGTGATGCGATAAGTGTTATGTTGTAAGAAATGTAAACTCTTCTACATGTTGTACTCTGATAATTTATTTAAATATGTCGTTTGGGTAGAAGGGTGTTACATTAGTGGTATCAGAGCATAGTCAGTCCAGTCGAGTCATAATGTGATGTTTTCCCTGTTGGTCGATTAGTGTAAATTGTAACACCCCGATAAAATAAGGCTAATTATTTAATTTGAATTAATATAATATTTATTAATTTAATTAATTAATTGGAAATATTATGGGATTATTATTATTATTATTTGGAATAATAATTATTGGGAAAAATATATAAGTTGGAAATAAGAGAAATAGTCTCATTTTGGAACAGAGGAGTTTCACGTGAAAGAGCAGAAGCATCGCGAAAGTGGAAAAAGGGAAACGCTGAAGAGAAAGAGAAGGAAGAGGAAAAGGCCAAAGATTGCTCGGAGCTTCCTTCAATCCAAAGAGGTAAGGGGTCTGAACCTTATTAAACAATGATATGCGAGCAATTGTATGACATCTGTTGAATTGTTGATGAATTTTGGGGATTTTAGGGAGATTGGGAAAGTTGGGGTTTTGATGGAAAATCCTCTGATTTGTGAGTTTTGTTGTGTTATATGCATCGTAATCGAAGTATGTTGCGTATATGTGTCTGTTAAATGTCGATTTTGGTTTGCTAGCTGTGGGGTACGGGTTATGGCGAGTAGAGAAGCGAAGCTGCGCTGAATTCTGCAGCAGAGGGTTCTGGTTGCGCGCGATTCGCGGCGCGAAGCCCAGTTCGCGGCGCGAACTGGGCAGGATTCAGAAGGAGTTCTGTAATTCGTTGTTCGCGACGCGAACCCTGCTTCGCGGCGCGCACTGTGTTGTATTGGGGGGTTCGCGGCGCGTCCCTATGTTGGCGGCGCGAACTGGAGAAATGCAGAAGCTAATGTTGGTGGGTTTGGAGTACGTTGAGTTGCGAGACTCTTAGTAAGTCGCTGTAGTTGTATTATAAACAATTAATGGCGATTGTATGATCGTGTATGAAGTGTTTATGATGATGAGATGTTGGAGTTACGTGTTTAGTTATAATTGTTGTTGTTGTTGTGTTGAGTTGTATGTCATGCTATTAATGATGATGATAACATGACTATATGATGTTGTTGTTGCTATGTTGATTATGATGCATGTTTGATGTGCATGCATTCATGAAAGGCCGATGCCTAGTGATGAACGGACTGAGTTCCAATGATGTTGTTGACTCCGGGCTTGTTGAGAGGCTTGGTTCCTTGCGGGGAACTCGGATTCTATGGTGGTGAATCTGGGAGTGGTGATCCTGTAGTGGTCACAAAATGGGTATACCGAGTCGTGTTGAGTCATGCATGGGTTTGTGCATTGCATTGATGTGTTGTTTTGTTGATGTTTATGAGTTTGTTGATTTTGATGATGATGATGAGTTGTGTTGGCATATGTGAAATATATATTTATGTTTATATTTCTGTCGTTATATTATTATTTAATAATGTAATTCTCACCCCTTCTGCATGTGTTTATGTTCATCTATGATGAGCAATGTGCAGATAAAGAGGAGTAGCTTTTGTTGAGGTTCGAAGAATAAGTGTAGAATTATTCTACAGAGTCGAGTCAAATGCTCTGGTCATGTGACACCGGGGATTATGGGATTCGATAGCCAAATTATTTTTATTTACGTTGTTTATGATGAATAATTGTTGGGATGTTTTGTTGAGATCATGTTGACACATTATTATAATATTTATGTTGTTGTCCGCTGCGAAGTCTTAAATCAAATAAATAATATGTTTTATGTTGTGATGCGAGAAATGATATGTTGTAAGAAATGTAAACTCTTCTACATGTTGTACTCTGATAATATATATAAATGTGTCTTTTGGGTAGAAGGGTGTTACATTAGTGGTATCAGAGCATGGTCAGTCCAGTCGAGTCATAATGTGATGTTTTCCCTGTTGGTCGACTAGTGTAAATGACACTGTCGATATTTAACGGTTGTGGTTGTGTTGTGTAGAGTATGGCTGGAGAAAATGATTGTGCGATTGCTGAGGCTTTGGCTGCTATAGCGCAGGCTATGCAAGCGCAGCAGAATCCACCGGTCGACGAGTTTAGGAATTTGGGAAGGTTTCTGAAGAATAACCCTCCTACATTCAAAGGGCGTTATGATCCAGATGGTGCTCAGATTTGGCTGAGGGAAGTTGAGAAGATTTTCCGGGTGATGACGTGTACTGAAGCACAGAAGGTGCAGTTTGGTACGCATATGTTATCTGAAGAGGCTGAGAACTGGTGGGATAACACTCGCCAGAGGATTGCGGTACCAGGTGCTGAGATGACTTGGGAAAGGTTCAAGACGGCCTTTCTGGAGAAATATTTTCCTGCTGATGTGCGATGTAAGAAGGAGATGGAATTTCTAGGACTGAAGCAAGGTAACATGTCTGTTGCTGATTACGCTTCGAAGTTTGAGGAGCTGGTGCAGTATTGTCCTCATTATAATAATGCTGATGCCGAGGAATCCAAGTGTGTCAAGTTTGAGAACGGGTTGCGTCCCGAGATCAAACAAGGCATTGGTTACCAGGAGATTCGTAGGTTTCCTACACTGGTTAATAAGTGCAGGATATTTGATGAAGATAGCAAGGGTAGGACTGCTCACTACAAGAGTCTTAGTGAGAAGAAGAATAAGGATCGTGGTAGTCCTTATGCATCTCCGAATGGAAAAGGTAAGCAGAAAGTAGTAGATGAGAAGAAGCCAAGTGGGGGAGGATCTTCCATAGCTGGTAAATGTTTCAAGTGTGGCGAGCCAGGCCACCGTGCTGATAGCTGTACCAAGAGAGTGCTGAGATGTTTCCGATGCGGTCAGGCTGGTCATAGAGTTACTGAATGTAAGGATGCTGGTCCGACATGTTTTAATTGTGGCGAGAAAGGTCATATCAGTTCGCAGTGCTCGAAACCGAAGAAGGCGGCTACTGCAGCTCATACTACTGGTAGGGTGTTTGCTCTGAGTGGGGCTGAAGCTCCTAAAGAAGATAATCTGATTAAAGGTACTTGCTTGATTAATAATGTTGAATTGCTTGCTATTGTTGACACTGGTGCTACGCATTCTTTTATTTCGTATGAGTGTGCGACCAGGATTGGTGTGATTGTGTCATCCTTAGGCGGAAGTATGGTGATAGATACTCCTGCTAATGGTTCTGTGCAGACTTCCGTTGTCTGTCGAGGGTGTCGTTTGACGATCTTTGAGAGAGAGTTCGTGGTTGATTTGGTGTGCTTACCCTTGCACCAAATTGATATTATTCTGGGAATGAATTGGCTAGAATCCTATGGTGTGTTTATCAACTGTTATAGGAAGACGGTGTGGTTTCCTGAAGTTAGTGAGAATGATGAGGCAAGATTTCTATCTGCTAGGCAGGTGGGGAATTTTGTGAAAGATGAAGCTCAGATATTCGCTTTATTTGCGTCTCTGCAAGCGGATGAGAAAGTGGTGAGTGTAGAATTGCCTGTTGTCTGTGAATTTCAGGATGTGTTTCCGGAGGATGTAAGTGATTTACCTCCAGAACGTGAAGTCGAATTTGCCATTGACTTAGTACCAGGTACGAGTCCAGTGTCGATGTCTCCTTATAGAATGTCGGCAACTGAATTAGTTGAATTGAAGAAGCAACTTGAGAAATTGCTTGAGAAGAAGTTTGTGCGTCCAAGTGTTTCTCCTTGGGGTGCACCAGTATTGTTAGTGAAGAAGAAAGAAGGTACGATGAGGTTGTGTGTCGATTATCGGCAGTTGAATAAGGTGACTATCAAGAATCGGTATCCATTGCCGAGGATTGATGATTTGATGGACCAGTTGGTTGGAGCTCATGTTTTCAGTAAGATTGATTTGCGGTCGGGTTATCATCAGATCCGAGTGAAGTCAGGGGATATTGCGAAGACTGCTTTCCGTACGAGGTATGGTCATTATGAATACACTGTGATGCCGTTCGGTGTGTCTAATGCTCCAGGTGTCTTTATGGAATATATGAATCGTATATTTCATCCGTACCTTGATAATTTTGTTGTGGTGTTCATAGATGATATATTGATATATTCTAAGACGGAAGAAGAGCATGCAGGACATCTGAGAATTGTTCTGCAGGTGTTAAGAGAAAAGAAATTATATGCAAAGTTATCTAAATGTGAGTTCTGGTTGAAGGAAGTGAGTTTCCTTGGCCATGTGATTTCGAATGGTGGGATTTCTGTTGATCCTGCTAAAGTTGATGCTGTATCACAGTGGGAGACTCCGAAGTCTGCTACTGAGATACGCAGTTTTCTGGGGTTAGCTGGTTATTATCGCAGATTTATTGAGGGCTTCTCTAAGTGGGCATTGCCGTTGACGCAGTTGACTAAGAAGGGTCAAGTGTATGTGTGGGATGCAGCTTGTGAAGCGAGTTTTGTTGAGTTGAAGAGGCGGTTGACCAGTGCTCCAGTGTTGATCTTGCCTAAACCTGGTGAGTCCTTCGTTGTTTATTGTGATGCTTCTTTGATGGGTCTTGGTGGTGTTTTGATGCAGAATGGTAAAGTTGTAGCTTATGCTTCTAGACAGTTGAAAGTTCATGAGAGGAATTATCCTACGCATGACCTAGAACTTGCAGCTGTTGTATTTGTGTTGAAAATGTGGAGGCATTATTTGTATGGTTCCAGATTCGAAGTGTTCAGTGATCACAAGAGTCTGACGTATCTGTTTGATCAGAAAGAGTTAAATATGAGGCAGAGAAGATGGTTAGAATTACTGAAGGATTTTGACTTTGAATTGAGTTATCATCCCGGTAAGGCTAATGTAGTTGCAGATGCGCTGAGTAGAAAATCTCTACATATGTCTATGATGATGGTTCGGGAGCTTGAGTTAATTGAACAGTTCCGTGATATGAGTTTGGGTTGTGAAGTTTCCGCTGATAGTGTAAAGTTGGGTATGCTGAAGTTGACTAGTGGAATTCTGGAAGATATTCGGAATGGTCAGCAAGTTGATGTCGCTCTAGTTGATCATATTACTATGGTTAACCAGGGTAATGGTGGTAATTTTGAGATTGATGAGAATGGCATCCTGCGATTTAAAGGTAGAGTTTGTGTTCCTGAGGTGTCGGAATTGAAAAAGAGTATTCTTGAAGAGGGCCATAGGAGTGGATTGAGTATCCATCCAGGTGCAACTAAAATGTATCAAGATTTGAAGAAGTTGTTTTGGTGGGCTGGTATGAAAAGAGATGTTGCTAAGTTTGTGTATGCCTGTTTAACTTGTCAGAAGTCAAAGATTGAACATCAGAAACCGGCAGGTATGATGCAACCTTTGAAGATTCCTGAATGGAAGTGGGATAGCATTTCCATGGATTTTGTGACGGGATTGCCGAGGACGGTGAAAGGTAATGATTCTATTTGGGTGATTGTGGATCGATTGACTAAGTCGGCGCATTTCTTGCCAATGAAGATTACTCACTCTTTAGAGAAGTTGGCAGAGTTGTATATTGAGGAGATAGTGAGGCTGCATGGTATTCCATCCAGTATTGTGTCGGATAGAGATCCCAGATTTACTTCTAGATTTTGGGAAAGTTTGCAGAAAGCGTTGGGGACTAAGTTGAGGTTGAGTTCAGCTTATCATCCTCAGACTGACGGTCAGACTGAAAGAACTATCCAATCCTTGGAGGATTTGTTGAGAGCTTGTGTGTTGGAGCAGAGTGGTTCTTGGGATAGTTATTTGCCGTTGGTGGAGTTTACCTATAATAATAGTTTTCATGCTAGTATCGGTATGGCTCCATATGAAGCATTGTATGGTAGGAGGTGTAGAACTCCATTGTGTTGGTATGAATCAGGTGAGAGTGTTGTACTCGGACCTGAGATTGTGCAGCAGACGACTGAAAGGGTCAAGATGATTCAGGAGAAAATGAAGATTTCTCAGAGCCGTCAGAAGAGTTATCATGATAACAGGAGAAAGGCACTTGAGTTCCAAGATGGAGATCATGTGTTCTTGAGAGTTACTCCGACGACAGGGGTGGGTAGAGCTTTAAAGTCCAAAAAGCTTACTCCGAGGTTTGTGGGTCCGTATCAGATTTTGAAGAGAGTTGGGGAAGTGGCGTATCGGATAGCTTACCGCCGTCGCTTTCTAATCTGCATGATGTGTTTCATGTATCTCAGTTGAGAAAATATATTGCGGATCCTTCGCATGTTGTTCAGTTGGATGATATCCAGGTGAGGGATAATTTGACCGTTGAGGTGTTGCCAATTCGGATAGATGACCGAGAAGAGAAGACCCTGAGAGGTAAGAAGATTGCTCTAGTGAAGGTTGTTTGGGGAGGTCCAGCTGGTGAGAGCTTGACTTGGGAGCGTGAAGATCAGATGAAGGAGTCGTATCCGGCTCTATTTGCTTGAGGTATGTTTTCGAGGACGAAAACTCTTTTAGTGGGGGAGAGTTGTAACACCCCGATAAAATAAGGCTAATTATTTAATTTGAATTAATATAATATTTATTAATTTAATTAATTAATTGGAAATATTATGGGATTATTATTATTATTATTTGGAATAATAATTATTGGGAAAAATATATAAGTTGGAAATAAGAGAAATAGTCTCATTTTGGAACAGAGGAGTTTCACGTGAAAGAGCAGAAGCATCGCGAAAGTGGAAAAAGGGAAACGTTGAAGAGAAAGAGAAGGAAGAGGAAAAGGCCAAAGATTGCTCGGAGCTTCCTTCAATCCAAAGAGGTAAGGGGTCTGAACCTTATTAAACAATGATATGCGAGCAATTGTATGACATCTGTTGAATTGTTGATGAATTTTGGGGATTTTAGGGAGATTGGGAAAGTTGGGGTTTTGATGGAAAATCCTCTGATTTGTGAGTTTTGTTGTGTTATATGCATCGTAATCGAAGTATGTTGCGTATATGTGTCTGTTAAATGTCGATTTTGGTTTGCTAGCTGTGGGGTACGGGTTATGGCGAGTAGAGAAGCGAAGCTGCGCTGAATTCTGCAGCAGAGGGTTCTGGTTGCGCGCGATTCGCGGCGCGAAGCCCAGTTCGCGGCGCGAACTGGGCAGGATTCAGAAGGAGTTCTGTAATTCGTTGTTCGCGACGCGAACCCTGCTTCGCGGCGCGCACTGTGTTGTATTGGGGGGTTCGCGGCGCGTCCCTATGTTGGCGGCGCGAACTGGAGAAATGCAGAAGCTAATGTTGGTGGGTTTGGAGTACGTTGAGTTGCGAGACTCTTAGTAAGTCGCTGTAGTTGTATTATAAACAATTAATGGTGATTGTATGATCGTGTATGAAGTGTTTATGATGATGAGATGTTGGAGTTACGTGTTTAGTTATAATTGTTGTTGTTGTTGTGTTGAGTTGTATGTCATGCTATTAATGATGATGATAACATGACTATATGATGTTGTTGTTGCTATGTTGATTATGATGCATGTTTGATGTGCATGCATTCATGAAAGGCCGATGCCTAGTGATGAACGGACTGAGTTCCAATGATGTTGTTGACTCCGGGCTTGTTGAGAGGCTTGGTTCCTTGCGGGGAACTCGGATTCTATGGTGGTGAATCTGGGAGTGGTGATCCTGTAGTGGTCACAAAATGGGTATACCGAGTCGTGTTGAGTCATGCATGGGTTTGTGCATTGCATTGATGTGTTGTTTTGTTGATGTTTATGAGTTTGTTGATTTTGATGATGATGATGAGTTGTGTTGGCATATGTGAAATATATATTTATGTTTATATTTCTGTCGTTATATTATTATTTAATAATGTAATTCTCACCCCTTCTGCATGTGTTTATGTTCATCTATGATGAGCAATGTGCAGATAAAGAGGAGTAGCTTTTGTTGAGGTTCGAAGAATAAGTGTAGAATTATTCTACAGAGTCGAGTCAAATGCTCTGGTCATGTGACACCGGGGATTATGGGATTCGATAGCCAAATTATTTTTATTTACGTTGTTTATGATGAATAATTGTTGGGATGTTTTGTTGAGATCATGTTGACACATTATTATAATATTTATGTTGTTGTCCGCTGCGAAGTCTTAAATCAAATAAATAATATGTTTTATGTTGTGATGCGAGAAATGATATGTTGTAAGAAATGTAAACTCTTCTACATGTTGTACTCTGATAATATATATAAATGTGTCGTTTGGGTAGAAGGGTGTTACATAAATGACACTGTCGATATTTAACGGTGGTGGTTGTGTTGTGCAGAGTATGGCTGGAGAAAATGACCGTGCGATTGCTGAGGCTTTGGCTGCTATGGCGCAGGCTATGCAGGCGCAGCAGAATCCGCCGGTCGACGAGTTTAAGAATTTGGGAAGGTTTCTGAAGAATAACCCTCCTACATTCAAAGGGCGCTATGATCCAGATGGTGCTCAGATTTGGCTGAGGGAAATTGAGAAGATTTTCCGGGTGATGACGTGTACTGAAGCACAGAAGGTGCAGTTTGGTACGCATATGTTATCTGAAGAGGCTGAAAACTGGTGGGATAACACTCGCCAGAGAATTGAAGTACCAGGTGCTGAGATGACTTGGGAAAGGTTCAAGACGGTCTTTCTGGAGAAATATTTTCCTGCTGATGTGCGATGTAAGAAGGAGATGGAATTTCTAGAACTGAAGCAGGGTAACATGTCCGTTGCTGATTACGCTTCGAAGTTTGAGGAGCTGGTGCAGTATTGTCCTCATTATAATGATGCTGATGCTGAGGAATCCAAGTGTGTCAAGTTTGAGAACGGGTTGCGTCCCGAGATCAAACAAGGCATTGGTTACCAGGAGATTCGTAGGTTTCCTACACTGGTTAATAAGTGCAGGATATTTGATGAAGATAGCAAGGCTAGGACTGCTCATTACAAGAGTCTTAGTGAGAAGAAGAATAAGGATCGTGGTAGTCCTTATGCATCTCCGAATGGTAAAGGTAAGCAGAAAGTAGTAGATGAGAAGAAGCCAAGTGGGGAAGGATCTCCCATAGCTGGTAAATGTTTCAAGTGTGGCGAGCCAGGCCACCGTGCTGATAGCTGTACCAAGAAAGTGCTGAGATGTTTCCGATGCGGTCAGGCTGGTCATAGAGTTACTGAATGTAAGGATGCTGGTCCGACATGTTTTAATTGTGGCGAGAAAGGCCATATCAGTTCGCAGTGCTCGAAACCGAAGAAGGCGGCTACTGCAGCTCATACTACTGGTAGGGTGTTTGCCCTGAGTGGGGCTGAAGCTCCTAAAGAAGATAATCTGATTAAAGGCACTTGCTTGATTAATAATGTTGAATTGCTTGCTATTGTTGACACTGGTGCTACTCATTCGTTTATTTCGTATGAGTGTGCGACCAGGATTGGTGTGATTATGTCGTCCCTAGGCGGAAGTATGGTGATAGATACTCCTGCTAATGGTTCTGTGAAGACTTCTGTTGTCTGTCGAGGTTGTCATTTGACGATCTTTGAGAGAGAGTTCGTGATTGATTTGGTGTGCTTACCCTTGCACCAAATTGATATTATTCTGGGAATGAATTGGCTAGAATTCTATGGCGTGTTTATCAACTGCTATAGGAAGACGGTGCGGTTTTCTGAAGTTGGTGAGAATGATGAGGCAAGATTTCTATCTGCTAGGCAGGTGGGGGATTTTGTGAAAGATGAAGCTCAGATATTCGCTTTATTTGCGTCTCTGCAAGCGGATAAGAAAGTGGTGAGTGTAGATTTGCCTGTTGTCTGTGAATTTCAGGATGTGTTTCCGGAGGATGTAAGTGATTTACCTCCAGAACGTGAAGTCGAATTTGCCATTGACTTAGTACCAGGTACGAGTCCAGTGTCGATGTCTCCTTATAGAATGTCGGCAACTGAATTAGTTGAATTGAAGAAGCAACTTGAAGAATTGCTTGAGAAGAAGTTTGTGCGTCCAAGTGTTTCTCCTTGGGGTGCACCAGTATTGTTAGTGAAGAAGAAAGAAGGTACGATGAGGTTGTGTGTCGATTATCGGCAGTTGAATAAGGTGACTATCAAGAATCGGTATCCATTGCCGAGGATTGATGATTTGATGGACCAGTTGGTTGGAGCTCATGTTTTCAGTAAGATTGATTTGCGGTCGGGTTATCATCAGATCCGAGTGAAGTCAGATGATATTGCGAAGACTGCTTTCCGTATGAGGTATGGTCATTATGAATACACTGTGATGCCGTTCGGTGTGTCTAATGCTCCAGGTGTGTTTATGGAATATATGAATCGTATATTTCATCCGTACCTTGATAATTTTGTTGTGGTGTTCATAGATGATATATTGATATATTCTAAGACGGAAGAAGAGCATGCAGGACATCTGAGAATTGTTTTGCAGGTGTTAAGAGAAAAGAAATTATATGCAAAGTTATCTAAATGTGAGTTCTGGTTGAAGGAAGTGAGTTTCCTTGGCCATGTGATTTCGAGTGGTGGGATTTCTGTTGATCCTGCTAAAGTTGATGCTGTATTACAGTGGGAGACTCCGAAGTCTGCTACTGAGATACGCAGTTTTCTGGGGTTAGCTGGTTATTATCGCAGATTTATTGAGGGCTTCTCTAAGTTGGCATTGCCGTTGACGCAGTTAACTAAGAAGGGTCAAGTGTATGTGTGGGATGCAGCTTGTGAAGCGAGTTTTGTTGAGTTGAAGAGGCGGTTGACCAGTGCTCCAGTGTTGATCTTGCCTAATCCTGGTGAGTCCTTCGTTGTTTATTGTGATGCTTCTTTGATGGGTCTTGGTGGTGTTTTGATGCAGAATGGTAAAGTTGTAGCTTATGCTTCTAGACAGTTGAAAGTTCATGAGAGGAATTATCCTACGCATGATCTAGAACTTGCAGCTGTTGTATTTGTGTTGAAAATGTGGAGGCATTATCTGTATGGTTCCAGATTCGAAGTGTTCAGTGATCACAAGAGTCTGAAGTATCTGTTTGATCAGAAAGAGTTAAATATGAGGCAGAGAAGGTGGTTAGAATTACTGAAGGATTTTGACTTTGAATTGAGTTATCATCCCGGTAAGGCTAATGTAGTTGCAGATGCGCTGAGTAGAAAGTCTCTACATATGTCTATGATGATGGTTCGGGAGCTTGAGTTAATTGAACAGTTCCGTGATATGAGTTTGGGTTGTGAAGTTTCCGCTGATAGTGTAAAGTTGGGTATGCTGAAGTTGACTAGTGGAATTCTGGAAGATATTCGGAATGGTCAGCAAGTTGATGTCGCTCTAGTTGATCATATTACTATGGTTAACCAGGGTAATGGTGGTAATTTTGAGATTGATGAGAATGGCATCCTGCGATTTAAAGGTAGAGTTTGTGTTCCTGAGGTGTCTGAATTGAAAAAGAGTATTCTTGAAGAGGGCCATAGGAGTGGATTGAGTATCCATCCAGGTGCAACTAAAATGTATCAAGATTTGAAGAAGTTGTTTTGGTGGGCTGGTATGAAAAGAGATGTTGCTAAGTTTGTGTATGCCTGTTTAACTTGTCAGAAGTCAAAGATTGAACATCAGAAACCGGCAGGTATGATGCAACCTTTGAAGATTCCTGAATGGAAGTGGGATAGCATTTCCATGGATTTTGTGACGGGATTGCCGAGGACGGTGAAAGGTAATGATTCTATTTGGGTGATTGTGGATCGATTGACTAAGTCGGCGCATTTCTTGCCGATGAAGATTAATCACTCTTTAGAGAAGTTGGCAGAGTTGTATATTGAGGAGATAGTGAGGTTGCATGGTATTCCATCCAGTATTGTGTCTGATAGAGATCCCAGATTTACTTCTAGATTTTGGGAAAGTTTGCAGAAAGCGTTGGGGACTAAGTTGAGGTTGAGTTCAGCTTATCATCCTCAGACTGATGGTCAGACTGAAAGAACTATCCAATCCTTGGAGGATTTGTTGAGAGCTTGTGTGTTGGAGCAAAGTGGTTCTTGGGATAGTTATTTGCCGTTGGTGGAGTTTACTTATAATAATAGTTTTCATGCTAGTATCGGTATGGCTCCATATGAAGCATTGTATGGTAGGAGGTGTAGAACTCCATTGTGTTGGTATGAACCAGGTGAGAGTGTTGTACTCGGACCTGAGATTGTGCAGCAGACGACTGAAAGGGTTAAGATGATTCAGGAGAAAATGAAGATTTCTCAGAGTCGTCAGAAGAGTTATCATGATAAGAGGAGGAAGGCACTTGAGTTCCAAGAGGGAGATCATGTGTTCTTGAGAGTTACTCCGACGACAGGTGTGGGTAGAGCTTTAAAGTCTAAAAAGCTTACTCCGAGGTTTGTGGGTCCGTATCAGGTTTTGAAGAGGGTTGGGGAAGTGGCGTATCGGATAGCTTTACCGCCATCGCTTTCTAATCTGCATGATGTGTTTCATGTATCTCAGTTGAGAAAATATATTGCGGATCCGTCGCATGTTGTTCAGTTGGATGATATCCAGGTGAGGGATAATTTGACCGTTGAGGTGTTGCCAATTCGGATAGATGACCGAGAAGAGAAGACCCTGAGAGGTAAGAAGATTGCTCTAGTGAAAGTTGTTTTTGGGAGGTCCAGCTGGTGAGAGCTTGACTTGGGAGCGTGAACATCAGATGAAGGAGTCGTATCCGGCTCTATTTGCTTGAGGTTGTAGCACCTCAAATTTGCACCTATCATTATACATACATTTTCATACTAGGTCATAACATATCATGGTCCATTGCATAACATTTGTATTGCTTCAGTTGCTTCAAGTGCAAGACAGTCAAGGAATTAGGTCAAACCAATCTCCTGATCAGTCAACCAAGCAAGCAAAGGGATTTCTCATTGAATCAAGGCCTTGGGGTTTGTCCAACAAGTTCACATGGTTTGGAGGTCCATTTGAAGTGTTCAAGGCAAGAGTTGAAGGCTCAGAGGTCAGCAGTTCATGCCCAGACAGTCAAAAACCCTGAAAAAGTCAACTGTCAGTCAAAGCAGTGGATGGTGGTCATTCTTGTGGAATTTGGGCACCATGGTCAATAATCAAGAGTTCATACAACTTGGGACATCATTTGAAGTCAAGTTCTCAAGGAATTAGGGTTTTGAAGTCATCAGTCAATGCACAATCAATCAGAAACCCTAAAAGTCAACTGTTGGTCAACTGTCCATTTAATCAGTGATTTGAGGATTGGAATTGGTTTGTGAGAGTTCATTCATGTCCAGATAGTCATCATACATCATGCCAAACACCATCATGGAAGAATTTGAAGCCAGATCAAAAATTTCCAAAAGTAGAAACTGGGCCTGTAACTGAAACTTACCATAAATGGAAAGTCTTGATCCTCAAACCTACATTTTGATACAAGCCTCAAATGAATTTTTGCCCAACATGAAAGTTGAAGATCTTGTTCTCCCATTTCCAAAAAGTCCTAGAACTCTCAATTCCCACGTGTGGTTGGCAAGTTATGGTCGAATCGATTTCAGAAAATCTTGAACTTCAAAGGGCCATATCTCCCAAACCGTTTGGCCAATTTTGGTGGGGTTTTTTCCTACAAGTCACATTTGATCCCCTCTTTCCAAAAATATAAATTTCATGAGCCAAAACTTCACCAATCAAAATGGCATATTTTGACCTTTTTCATTTAAATGTAAGTTTGACCAAGAGTTGACTTTTTGACTCAAACATTTTTTCAGCATTTGGCCAATTGGGACAGCTCATAAATATCATTTTAAGTGTGTTTGCAAAGTCAAATTATGCAGCACATGTGAATCTATGCTTGGTTACTTGAACTATAAGAAAAGTACCATTTCACCATGCTTGTCTAAGTTCCACAACCATGCCTTGTACCAGCATCATTATGCAGTATTCTTGATCATTCTTCTGCCACTTTTGAGGCCTTGTAGTGCAGCCATACTCCAATGGTACATATGGCCATGTTTGCTTACTTGAATTTTAGGACAAAAGGACAAAACCAACCATACCTCCATGCCTTAATGTGTACTGTCCAATAGCAGTTTGGACAGCACCATTTTTCTGTCAAAAGAGAAGGTCATGGCAGCCACAAGAAAAAGGGGGAATGCAGCAGAAATTCATGGAAAAACCTGGCCCTCACTTTGCTGTCAAAAAGATAACAAACTAAGGCTGGCTAAAAGAAGATCCTGCATGATTTTCCTGCCCTTGGTAGACAACAGCATCCATCAAGAAAACAAAATACATTGGCATTTATTTTATACTGCTGAGATCAAAAAAGAGGAGGAACCCTGCTATTGGCATTTGGATTTGCTCTGTCAAAAGTACAATGGCATCAAACAACACATAGACCAAACCACCTTCACTTACTACCTCACTTTTTTCTAACCTGACTTGGCATTGGATTTTGGCTGTCAAAAACACAAGAGAACAATGCCATGCCTTCCACTTTTATTTTCCTGTCATTAAACAGCCAGGACAGTAGCAGCAAGAAGGCCCTTTGGCAGCACATGACCAACATATACTTTCACTAAGTCTTAAATCACCTTGCTTTGGCACTGTGAAAATTTCCCTGTCAAACCATGATGAACAAGGAGCAGCTAGCCAACAATCCAGCATAACTAAAGCTAACTCACCTGGCCATTTGTGTTTTTTCTGTCAAAAAACAAAGTGCATGATTTCCTGCTACAGCAACCACCAGACCATAGACAATCACATTCATTCATTTTCCAACCAAAACCCCTGCTTTGCATTTCTTCAGCTGTCAAAAAGCATCAAAGACACAACACCAACAAAAGGCCGAAGTCATGCTAGCTGCTCTTACCCTGCTATGTGCATCTCATTCTTTCTGCCCAAAATGACATAGACCTAACCCTACCATTTTGCATTCCATTTTCTTCTGTCCAAAACTTCCAAAACCTAAACCTAGCCATTGTATTTTCCACAACCCTTCATTATGTTGAACCACTAGCATTCACCAAAAGAAAACACATTCTGCAGCAGAAGAGGACTCCTCCTAACTGCATTCATTTTACCTTGCTTGGGCCTATCAAAACCTGTCATGAAATAGCAAGAGAATAAAACCCTGCAGCAGCATAATCCAACCTTGCTTGGCAACCAACAAACCTCATTTATTCCAACCACCTCACTTGCATTTTCTGTCCAAAAGCTACCACAAACAACATTCACACTTCTCTCAAACTTCACTTTCGCTATGCATTTCTGTTTTGCTGCCAAAGACTTCAAAATGACATGAACCTTGCCTTGCCTTGTGTGTTAAAACCTTGCCTTGCCAACAAACTTGCTAGCAGCAAACCACCCATTCACCTTGCCTTGTCTTGCTAACATCTGCAACCAACAAACCATGACCAACTGCACTCACCCTTTGCCTTGCACATTGTTCTTCACCATTTCCCTGCCATAACAAAACCAGTAGCAGACCAACAACTCTCCCTCGAGCATCATCTCACTAGCCTTGCAAAAAAATTTGTTACAACTCAAAGAACACAACAATGCCTAGGACCAAAACCAATCAATCTTTCATTCATCTTGTTTGACCTTGCTATTGGCAGATGTGGAAAAGCTGTCAAAACTCAATGATCCCAAAAGTCAACACCCTGCAGCAAGAAAATCCATAGCAGCCACATAGCAGGACCATTCATCACTCATCCTGAAAGGAATTCACTTGGCCATTTTGCATTTTTCCTGGTCATCAAAAACAAGTAGCAGTAGCAGCATAAACCATTGAGGATTGATCAAAAAACCAGATCACTTGGCCATTTTGCATTTGTTTTCTGTCATCAAACTGTCAGAGTAGCATACCACAAAAGGAACCTTCATTCATTTGTCCAAAACTCACCTTTGGCCATTTCCAACAATCAGTCAAACTTCTAAAACCTGACCTGGCCTGGCTTGAGATAGTCATCAATCACATAACAAAAACACACTAGCATCATCAAGGCAACATTGTGAACTATTGCAATCACATTTTTCACACTTGGAAGCATTGGTTCTTGCGTTGTTTTAAAGAAGCATCTCTCATGGCAATCCAAGTGTGAGTTCATTTCAACCTACACAAGCCAAAGCATCTCCCTCCCTCATCAAGGCATAGTTGGAACTTCATTTATTTCACTTTAATTCCATCAAAAAGCATCAGCAACATAACTGCTCTTCCAAATTGGTGAGTTTTTCAACTTCCACCCTTTTTTAAATTGACACATGTTTTGAATAGGTCTTTCATTGCTGAGTTTAATGATGGCCTTAGTTTTGGAAATGGTTGAGTTATTATGAAGATGTCTTGAAATGAACATTGATGATCCAAACTTGTCTCGCTCATTGCTCTTTGCCTAGCTCGAATTATTGAAAATCAATGCTTGAATGTTGTTGTATGATGTTTGATGAATACAATGGTATGGCCAATTTTAAATTCTGGAGAAAATTGTGAAAACTCAAAATGGGGATGAAGAGGTGAAACCCTAACTTTTGAAATGCTTGCCCAGAATTCTTCTTCACATTCACACGTGCATGCCTTCACTCACTGACCAATTAGAACATTTCGTGGCTTGGCTTCAAAACGCTGTGTTTTATTAAGTGGTATACATAATTACAAAATTGCCATGCTGACCCTTGTTGACCATTGCTTTTGTTCATGTTTTCATCCAATTGTTCCTCCACTTCCATAATTCATATTTGATTCATTATTCATCCAAAAATTATGAGACTTTTTTCATCATGTTCACAAGCATGTCCTCTATTTTATCATGAATTTTATTAATTTTTTGCTTGGATGGGTATTAAATGGCTCTAGGGTTTGTGAAATATGACAAAATTGATATCTCTTGCCATTTCAATTGTGAAATACTCATTTTGCATCCAATGAGTTTGAAATTTTTTGTGATGAAACTAGACATGTTCACCTTCATTTTGGTATAAAGTTTGTGGATTTCCCATTTGTGGTTTGCTGGTTATGATTTTTTGAAGTCATGTGTTACATTTGGTGCCATACCATGATCATGCATTTTCCCTAATTTTGTTCACATGCTTCCTTACATCTAAATGACCCCAAATTTTGCATGAACCTACTCTTGTATGTCTAGTTCACATGTGAATTTTCTTGGATTTATTTGAGCTATTTTCCTAATTGTTTGAGATTTTCTCCCCTGCCTAGTCAATAGTTGACTTTGTGTGACACATGTTCCCATTTCATTTGTGAAATTCTCATACTTTATTAGATGGACATGAAATTTGATATGTGATAACTAGACATCTCAAGCTTGGCATTGGTGTTAATCTCATTCATTTCTCATCTGTTTTCAATTTGATATGATTTTTTGAAGTTGACCCATGCTTGTTGACTTTCTTTGTGCATGCTTGAATTTGGTTTGACTTCATGATTTTCATTGACTGCCTTCCACTTGTCCAAATGGGATGAAATTTGACATGCTTACTATGCTATGTGTTAGGTTTGATCATCATTTATTTGGTGATTTTTGGAAAATGTTTAGATTGTTTTTGATGCAAGTCTTGCTGTTGACTTCTATGAGCTCCTGTTTGCCATGTTTTGACCTAAATGGTTCATGAAATGATGATAGTGATTGATATGAGTGTGAACCCAATTGGTTTTGTTTCCTAATTGTTTGAACATGATTTTGGATACTTACCCCTTGCTGTCTTGACTTTCTCATTCACTTTTGACCCTAGGCCTGCCCTAGTGGTCCTGTTACTCACCTTTGAGTCTGTGATTTCAGGTTGACCATCAAATGGCCATTGAGACCAATTAATTTGATTGAGCTTGCTCAAGTATCATTGTCTAACCTCTTTGTTTTGTAGGTGGCTTGGCTCACATGCCCTAAAGCCTTGTGCCTTGCACATCCATGTGCCTCCTAATGGACTGTTGTTTTCTGTTTCTGTTTGTTTTGTTTGAAGTTGCATATTAACATCTGCTTGACTGTTTCAGGTGCTTTAGTTGCTTAGTTCCTTGTGAACTTTTTGCTTTGCTTTGCTTGTATAAGCAATTTGCATTGAGGTATGCCTCTTTTACTCCATGTAGTCTGGAAGACCTGGCCTGTTACTTGGCCAGGCAACTGTCTGAAGCCCTCCTTAAGAGGCGATGTTTGTGGATGTTTACTTTTGTCCCTGCATGGAGTCAAAGACCTCCTAAGTGAAGAGGCAATTGGTGGAAGGTAGGGATATGAAATCTATCCCCCACTATTCAGTGTGTCATCTGCTTTGCTCACACCACTGTGTTGATGCATTGCAGATACAAACCCAAGATCTTGTACAATTGTACAGTTGAGTCAGTTTTAAATGTGTAGAGGGGTTCCCACTTTCTGAACCCACACATTCTTGTCTTGAGCTCTCCCAGGCCAGGGATAAGAGCTGTGAGGTCTCATCCTCACTTCATCCTTTCATCTGCTTCACCTTAGCCCCTCAATGGCAAGGTTAAGAGCACATTCACCCAGTTCTAGAGGTTTGTTTGTCGAGGTTGATATGACCCCTTGACTAAAACCTAACCCTTGTTTGAGCCACTTGTTTGTGTATAGCGTGTGCTATCTGTGCTTGTAGAATTGTTTGACTTGCTTCCTGTGCAAGATAGGATTGTTTGACTTGCTTCCTGTGCAAGTTAGGATTAGTTTAGACTTGCTTCCTGTGCAAGTTAGGTTTTGCTTGGCTTGCTTCCTGTGCGAGTTAAGTGTGTGTGGCTTGCTTCCTGTGTGAGCCATGCTTAAGATAGGTTGGCCCTTGTGCCATTTAGCTAGAAACCATAACTTAGGGTTGATTTTGCATGACAACATCTAGGCTCGAGTCGTAGTCTCCCTAGAGTTGTGTCTCCCTCTGTTATCTGGTTAGGCTTGAACCTTTATCCCTGCGTAGGGGAACTACATCGCCCTGATCTTCATACCAGATGAAGTATGTAGGCAGGAGATTGAGCTGATCTCTCCGGGCGCCCTTTTCTTTTGTGTGTGTTGTTTGACCTTTGCTAGGCTCGAGTTCCCGTACTCCTTAGCATTTGCTGTCTGTTTGTGTGCGTTTGACAGTTATAGGCTGAGTCCCCGACTCCCTATCTATCTGTTGTGTTGTTTAGGTTCGGATGTCAATGTAAGTCCAGTGATTGGCATTTGGGCTCCACGTTTGCCTCTTTGCGTGTGTTTAGGTTCGGATGCTGACATAAGTCCAGTGATTGGCAGTCGGGCTCCACGTTTGCCTGTGTGTGTTTGTTTGTGTGCGTGTCAGCCGAGCTACGAATGCTCTGATTCTTCTCTCGTCCGAGAAGATACGTATGCATAGGATGCGATATCCTAGCGAGCATGTGTCGTTTCCCCAGTCCGAACTACTTCGACTCTGATGTCTATGCCTGATAGACTAAGTAGGCCCAGGATACGATATCCTGCCGAGTCAGTTTCAGTCAGTTTCTTTTGTCTCTTTCAGCCAGTGTGTGTGTGTGAGTAGTGTTATAGCAACCATTTTCCCTTCCTATTGTGCGTGGATCCCGTAGAGTACTACGGATGCGTAGGGGTGCTAATACCTTCCCTTCGCATAACCGACTCCCGAACCCATACTCTTTGGTCGCGAGACCATGTTCTTTCCCAGGTTTACTCTGAGCGTTTCCTTTCCCTCTTTTGGGATAAATAACGCACGGTGGCGGCTCTGTTGTTCTTTCTTTTCCCGCCGGTTTTTCGCGCGATGCGACAGCTGGCGACTCTGCTGGGGATATAGAGAAGTTGACCTATGCTGGTCCATCTTCCCTGAGCGAGTCTCTCCTAGCGCTCTCTAGGTTAGGGTTTTGGTTGCTTTGTGCTGTGTTTATTTATTGCATTCATTATTTATTGTTTGCATTCATTGTCTATTGTTTGCATTTATGTTTGCATTAATGTTTGCATTTATTCATCTGTTCACCTGGCTGGTTCTTTGTTTCTCTCTGTGTGGGGGGAAGAGTCAGTTGAGGTAAAAGGTCCAATACCCAGACCATGAGTGCAATCTAGGATACCTAGGAATAGAGTGATTCATGGGAAGCGGGTGGTATGGCGCCACTTAGCGGAACATTGATATCACGAGCAGTTCAGACCCTGGTAGGGTACTGTCGTTACATACTTCCGGTGTGTATATGACAGTATTCTGCAAAAGGTTATTTATGTTGCGTTTCTCTCAAGCTTTACCCTGGCCTAGACTACACCCGTGAGTGGGGAAGGGTTATTTTATTACAGGTACCGTTGGTGACTCGGTTCTGTTGGTGACTTGGTTCTGATGGTGACTTTGTGTTCAGACAGTGTTCGGTTGACCTTAAGTGGGATTTATGTTCTGATTTTGACTAAAGCTTCGGCCTAGTATCAGAGATTGCACAACCAGCCAGTCCGGTCTGCATCATGTGCATCATAGCATATTTATTTTTCAAAAGAAACGCAATAAAAAAAGATACAAAAAAAAAAGAAAAAAAAAAGAAAAAAAAAGCTAATCTCTGCATGCATATCATTTCTCAGGTACATTCCTGAGCTTGTCTACTGATAGAGATGGCAACAGTCCCAGAGTTGAAGCGGAAGACCTGTTCCTACAGTTTCCACCGTGAGCCGTTGACTCCGCTAGTTGAGTTGGGTAGCCTCGTGACAGACGATCGACTGAAGAGTTTTGTTGGGCGGTATGGAGATATCTTGACAGTATTGAAGACGGTAGTGGATCCAGTGCCTCTGCAGACGCTTCTTCAGTTCTACGATCCAGAGCTCAGATGCTTCACTTTCCAAGATTACCAGTTAGCACCTACTCTCGAGGAGTATTCTATCCTGTTAGGTATCCCTATTCAGCATCAGACTCCCTTCTTGGACGTTCCAAAGGAGGTCGACTTCAGATTGATTGCCAGAGCTCTCCGGTTGAGTGTTGAGGAGGTCGGTAAGATTTGGAAGCCCTGTGGGGAGGTTGTAGGTCTACCATTGAAGTTCCTGTTGAGAGTAGCCAGAGTTGAAGCAGAAAAGGGGAATTGGGAAGTTTTTCACGCACAGTTAGCTGCCATGATCTATGGTATCATCCTATTTCCCAGTATGCCAAATTTCATTGACTTCACTGCTATCAGCATTTTCATCAGAGGGAATCCAATTCCTACTCTTCTAGCAGATACTTACTATGCCATTCACAGCAGGCACGGTAAGGGTGGAGCCATCAGGTGTTGCCTACCTCTTCTGTTCAAATGGTTCATGTCTCTTCTGCCAGCCAGCGGACCATTTGTGGATACCCAGAGCACTCTTAAGTGGACTCAGAGGGTTATGTCTCTTACTTCCTATGATATCAGGTGGCAATCTTACCGGATGGATGTGCGTAACGTCATTATGAGCTGTGGAGAATTCCGGAATGTGCCACTCGTGGGGACCAAGGGTTGTATAAATTATAATCCAGTTCTTTCTCTTCGCCAGTTAGGTTTTGTTATGAGTAGAAGACCACGTGAAGCTGAGATAGCCGAGAGTGTGTACTTTGAGAAGAAGGATGACCCTGTTAGGTTGGAGCAGATTGGAAGAGCTTGGAAGTCTATTGGTGTGAAGGATGGATCTGTCTTAGGGAAGAAGTTTGCCGTTGCTATGCCCGATTACACTGATTGGGTCAAGAAGAGAGTAGAAACTTTGTTGTTGCCCTACGATAGGATGGAGCCGTTGCAAGAGCAACCACCTTTGGTACTTGCTGATAGTGTGCCTGCTGAGCACTATAAGCAAGCCCTAATGGAGAGTCGTCGCCTGAGGGAGAAGGAGCAAGACACTCAGATGGAGCTATACAAAGCCAAAGCTGATAAGCTGCACTTGGCCCATCAACTCAGAGGAGTGCGAGAAGAAGATGCTAGCAGACTGAGAAGCAAGAAGAGATCCTACGAGGAGATGGAGAGTATGTTAGATGCAGAACATCGGGAGCGCTTGAGGCTGCAGAGGGCTGAGGCCAGTTATCAGAAGAAGATCAGAGATTTGGAGAAGCAACTCAGAGACAAAGATGCTCAGATGAAGAAAGAGATGGAGTTGAGACAGAAATCAGAGGACCACCTTGGAGGAGAAGTCTTGGAGCTGAGAAGACAGTTGAAGGAGAAGATCACCCCTCTACCAGATTGCTCAGAATGCTCACTGTTGATAGACCAGTGCCATTACCTGAAGACCCTCATTCCGGAAGACCGTCTGTCTTAGTTTGTATCTCTGATTGTATTTTGTTGAGAATCACCTCCAGGCTTGTTGGATGGGATTCATTTGCGTGTAAGCCATCTCGTGGACCTTTTTGTTGAGAATCACCTCCAGGCTTGTTGGATGGGATTCTTTTTCTTTGTACGTTGTTTATCCAGATATTCTGTTGACATTGGTTGTATGCCTTTTCACTCTTATGTATGTATAAGGATGTCAGCATTCCCTTGTATATATTTGTTCTCTTGTTGCTGCAGGTTGCCATCTTTTCAGGGTGGGTCAGGCTCTTTGAATGCCTGAGAAATGAGCATATCATGTGCATCATACGCATCATTAGCATCATACTCATATCATTTTGCATAACAGGTGTTCTTGATCGTGACTTCTCACTCTTGGTTCCTGTTGAGGCAGGATAGCTGATCAACGTCCGCACCGCTACTCAACAAGACTGAATCAACAGAGAAGTATGGATCAATTTCAAGCTGAGTTGGCTGAGATGAAGGCTAGCATGGCCCAGTTTATGAATATGATGCAAGGGGTTGCGCAAGGTCAAGAAGAACTTCGAGCTATGGTTCAGAGACAAGAGGCTGCAAATCCACCGATCAACCATGCTCCGCCAGAGGGAGGCCCAGTCAATGATAACAATGTTACTGCTGCTGTACCCGTCAACAACTATGCTGTAGGTGATGAGTTGGGGGGTATTCGAATCAACGGTCAACCTATTGTTCCAGATGCCGCTAATGCCAGAGTAGTCCGTGCTCCGGCCCGTAATCCTGTTCCGATTGTTGACAGACAAGAGGATATGTTCTCTCTGCTCAGTGAAGACGAAGACGTTCTGGGAAGGGTTAATGAGAGAGACCGCAAAGTTGAGGCGCTTGCTGAGAAGATCCGTGCTATGGAAAGTCAGAATTCTCTCGGTTTTGATGTTACTAATATGGGATTGGTTGAAGGTTTGAGAATCCCTCACAAGTTCAAAGCACCATCCTTCGACAAATACAACGGTACTTCTTGCCCTCGCACCCATGTACAGGCTTACTACAGAAAGATCTCTGCGTATACCGATGATGAAAAGATGTGGATGTATTTTTTCCAAGACAGTCTATCTGGGGCTTCTTTGGACTGGTACATGGAATTGAAGAGAGATTCTATCCGCTGTTGGAGGGATCTGGGTGAGGCCTTTTTGAGGCAATACAAACACAACATGGACATGGCACCGAGCCGGACTCAGCTGCAGAGTCTATGTCAGAAATCCAATGAAAGCTTCAAGGAGTATGCCCAGAGGTGGCGTGAACTGGCTGCTAGAGTTCAACCCCCTATGCTGGAGAGGGAGTTGACAGACATGTTTATTGGTACTCTTCAAGGTGTGTTTATGGACCGGATGGGGAGCTGCCCGTTCGGTAGTTTTTCTGATGTTGTCATTTGTGGAGAGAGGACTGAGAGTCTAATCAAAGCTGGTAGGATCCATGATGCTGGTTCCTCGTCTTCATTAAAGAAACCCTTCTCTGGGGCACCTCGCCGTAGAGAAGGAGAGACCAATGCTGTACAGCACAGAGGGGGTGTGTACAGAACAAATGCTAACAGAGATCAATATCGTCCAGTAGCTGCAGTGACTATTCCGGCACCTCAACCTCGTCAACAACAACAAAGAGTTCAACAACCGCAACAACATCAACAACAACAGCAACGTCCTTTCCAGCCTAGGCAGAAGTTACAGGCCGATAGAAAATTTGATCCTCTGCCTATGTCTTACACAGAGCTACTACCCGAACTACTCAGGTTGGGGATGATTGAGATGCGTACAATGGCTCCGCCTACAGTATTGCCTCCTGGATACGACGCCAACGCCCGTTGTGACTTTCATTCTGGGGCACCAGGCCACCATACTGAGAAGTGTCGAGCTCTCCAGCACAAGGTTCAAGATTTGATCGATGCCAAGGCAATCAACTTCGCTCCAGTGCCTAATGTCGTAAACAACCCTATGCCTCAGCATGGTGGGCATAGAGTGAACAATATTGAGGGAAAAGAAGCTGAAGATCTGGTTGTTAATGTTGATGATGTTCAGACTTCTTTGCTAGTTGTGAAGTGCCGTCTGCTGAAGGGGGGTGTCCACCCGGGCTGTGATGGAGATTGTTTGGGCTGTGCAGAATCTGAGAATGGTTGCGACCAGTTGAGGACCGGTATCCAGGGTATGATGGATGAGGGTTGTTTGCAATTCAGTAGGGCTGTAAAAGATCGTGGAACAGCGTCAACTATCACCATTTACTTTAAACCGTCTGAAGAACGTGGACAAAGGGTTGTCAGTGCACCTGCAGCAAATGGTACCCCAGTTACCATTCCCGTGCCTGTAACCATCAGTGTGCCAGCTACTATCGTTGCGCCTGGAAGAAGGACTGTTGAGAATAGTAAAGCCGTGCCGTGGAAGTATGATAATGCTCACCGCAGTTACAGAAGGGCTGAAAGTCAGACAAGACCAGTGAATCAAACTCCAGTGACAATTGGTTTACCGAATAGAGTTCCTGCAACTGTTGGTCCGGCTGTGGATAATGTAGGGGGTCCAGGAGGTTTTACCAGAAGCGGTCGTCTGTTCGCACCGCAGCCTTTGAGGGACAACAATGCTGAGGCTCTCGCCAAAGCAAAAGGTAAGCAAGCTGTGGTTGAGGAAGAACCTGTCCAGAAGGAAGCGCCCGAGGGGTCATTCGAGAAGGACGTGGAAGAGTTTATGAAGATAATCAAGAAGAGTGACTACAAGATTGTAGATCAGTTGAATCAAACTCCGTCTAAGATTTCTATACTTTCACTATTGATGTGCTCTGAGGCACACCGTAATGCCTTGCTGAAGATGTTGAACCTGGCTTACGTGCCTCAGGAGATTTCTGTCAATCAACTGGAGGGTGTGATGGCCAATGTGAGCACCAGGCATGGTGTGGGTTTTACCAACCTGGACTTACCACCTGAAGGGCGAAACCATAACAAAGCCTTGCACATTACCATGGAGTGCAAGGGGGCAGTGTTGTCTCACGTATTGGTAGACACCGGGTCGTCGTTGAATGTGCTGCCTAAGCAGATTCTGAAGAAGATTGATGCGGAAGGGTTCGTGCTTAATCCCAGTGACCTGATTGTTCGTGCTTTCGACGGCTCCAAACGTTCTGTGTGTGGGGAAGTTACCTTGCCTGTGAAGATAGGTCCTGAGGTATTCGATATCATCTTCTATGTTATGGACATCCAGCCCGCTTACAGTTGTCTATTGGGGCGTCCATGGATTCATGCAGCAGGGGCAGTCTCGTCGACTCTCCATCAGAAGCTCAAGTATGTCTGGAACGGTCAGATTGTGACTGTGTGCGGTGAAGAAGAGATTCTGGTGAGTCATCTATCCTCGTTCAAATATGTTGAGGTGGATGGCGAGATCCACGAAACCTTATGTCAGGCGTTTGAGACTGTGGCTCTTGAGAAAGTGGCGTACGCTGAGCAAAAGAAGCCAGGTGCTTCAATTACTTCTTACAAGCAGGCTAAGGAGGTTGTTGATTCTGGCAAAGCTGAAGGCTGGGGCAAGATGGTGGATTTGCCGGTTAAAGAAGACAAATTTGGCGTTGGTTATGAGCCTCTCCAAGCAGAGCAGAATGGTCAAGCGGGTCCGAGTACTTTTACCAGCGCTGGGCTGATGAATCATGGCGACGTCTCCGCAACCGGCATTGAAGACTGTGACAGCGATTGTGATTTGGACAACTGGGTTCGCCCGTGTGCACCAGGGGGGTCTATCAACAACTGGACGGCTGAAGAAGTGGTTCAAGTTACTCTTCTGACAGAGTAATTTTCTGTTGTTTTGTCATTTTGCATGAAAATCCTACGTTCTGCCCAAGGCGTAGTGATTCATTTTTGTAGGGCCTCATCATGTTTTAATGATTATCATTAATGAAGGACATTTTTTGAACAAACTTTGTGATCCCTGTCTTTCTATTTTTTGTTTTCATTTTCTTTTCCAAAAAACAATAAAAATGGCAATGTTTTTATTTTTTTGCGACCTTTTTGAACTCTTTTTCTAAAAACAAAGCATTAAACATGCAGAAGCGATCTTATGGCATTCACTATGAATAGTCCTGTTATGGCTCAGTATGATTTCGACAATCCCATCTACCAAGCTGAAGAGGAGAGTGAGGAAGACTGTGAACTCCCTGCAGAATTGGCCAGACTACTGAAGCAAGAGGAAAGGGTCATCCAACCTCATCAGGAGGAGTTGGAAACTATTAATTTGGGTACTGAGGACGACAAAAGAGAAATCAAGATTGGGGCTGCTTTAGAGGACTCTGTCAAGAGGAGGCTGATTGAGATGCTGAGAGAATATGTGGAAGTGTTCGCCTGGTCGTATCAAGATATGCCTGGTTTAGATACAGACATTGTGATGCATCGATTACCTCTTAGAGAAGGATGTCCTTCGGTCAAGCAGAAGCTTCGTAGAACGAGTCCTGACATGGCAACTAAGATCAAGGAAGAGGTTCAGAAGCAGTGGGATGCGGGTTTTCTGGCTGTTACCAGTTACCCGCCGTGGGTCGCCAACATCGTTCCTGTGCCGAAGAAGGATGGTAAAGTCAGAATGTGTGTTGATTACCGGGATTTGAACAGAGCGAGTCCGAAAGATGATTTCCCATTACCTCACATTGATGTATTGGTTGATAATACGGCTCAATCCTCGGTATTCTCTTTCATGGATGGTTTCTCTGGATATAATCAGATCAAGATGGCGCCAGAGGACATGGAAAAGACGACATTCATTACACCTTGGGGCACGTTCTGCTATAAGGTGATGCCATTTGGGCTAAAGAATGCTGGTGCTACCTATCAGAGGGCAATGACGACTCTTTTTCATGACATGATGCACAAAGAAATCGAAGTGTACGTGGATGATATGATTGCGAAGTCGCAGACAGAAGAGGAGCACCTGGTTAATTTGCAGAAGCTGTTCGACCGGTTGAGAAAGTTCAGACTAAGGTTGAATCCGAACAAGTGCACGTTTGGAGTGAGATCCGGGAAGCTCTTAGGCTTCATTGTCAGTGAGAAAGGGATTGAGGTCGATCCAGCTAAAGTCAAAGCTATTCAAGAGATGCCTGAACCGAAAACGGAGAAGCAAGTCCGTGGGTTTTTAGGGAGATTGAACTACATTGCAAGGTTCATATCTCATCTAACTGCTACATGTGAACCAATCTTCAAACTGCTTAGAAAGAATCAAGCTATCAAGTGGAATGATGATTGTCAGAAAGCTTTTGACAAGATAAAGGAGTATTTACAGAAACCTCCAATCCTTATACCTCCAGTTCCAGGGAGACCTCTGATAATGTACCTGTCAGTGACTGAGAACTCGATGGGGTGTGTATTGGGACAGCATGACGAGTCTGGTCGAAAAGAGCATGCCATATACTACCTTAGCAAAAAGTTTACCGACTGTGAAACAAGATATTCACTGCTCGAGAAAACTTGCTGTGCTTTGGCCTGGGCTGCTCGCCGACTAAGACAGTATATGTTGAACCATACTACCTTGTTGATTTCTAAGATGGATCCAGTGAAATACATCTTTGAGAAACCAGCTCTCACCGGACGAGTTGCCCGTTGGCAGATGATTCTAACCGAATATGACATTCAGTACACGTCTCAGAAGGCCATCAAGGGTAGTATTCTGTCAGACTACCTTGCCGAACAACCGATTGAAGATTATCAGCCTATGATGTTTGAATTCCCTGATGAAGACATCATGTATCTTAAGATGAAAGATTGTGAAGAGCCTCTCGTCGAGGAAGGACCGGACCCGGATGACAAATGGACACTGATGTTTGATGGGGCTGTGAATATGAACGGTAACGGTGTGGGTGCAGTATTGATCAATCCTAAAGGTGCTCATATACCTTTTTCTGCCAGATTGACGTTCGATGTCACCAACAACGAAGCTGAGTATGAGGCTTGTATCATGGGGATAGAAGAAGCCATTGATCTGAGGATCAAAACACTCGACATATTTGGAGATTCAGCTCTAGTGGTCAATCAAGTCAATGGAGATTGGAATACGAATCAGCCGCATTTAATTCCGTATAGAGATTACACCAGAAGAATACTGACGTTCTTCAAGAAGGTGAAGTTGTATCATGTCCCCCGGGATGAGAATCAGATGGCTGATGCCTTGGCTACTTTGTCGTCTATGATCAAAGTTCATTGGTGGAATCATGTTCCACATGTTGCGGTGAATCGACTTGAGAGGCCTGCGTATGTGTTTGCAGCCGAGTCTGTTGTGGTTGATGAGAAGCCATGGTATTATGACATCAAGAATTTCCTCAAGACTCAGGAGTATCCTGACGGTGCGTCGAAGAACGACAAGAAAACCCTGAGGAGGCTAGCTGGAAGCTTCTATTTGAATCAGGATGATGTGCTGTATAAGAGAAACTTTGACATGGTCTTGCTCAGATGCGTGGACAGACCCGAGGCAGACATGTTAGTGCAAGAAGTTCATGAAGGTTCCTTCGGTACCCATGCCGGCGGACATGCAATGGCTAAGAAATTGTTGAGAGCGGGTTATTACTGGATGACTATGGAATCCGATTGTTTCAAGTATGCTCGGAAGTGCCATAAGTGTCAAATCTATGCTGATAAGGTGCATGTACCACCAAGCCCTCTGAATATCATGAATTCGCCTTGGCCGTTTGCCATGTGGGGCATTGATATGATTGGGAAGATTGAGCCTACTGCTTCGAATGGACATCGCTTCATCTTGGTTGCGATTGATTATTTCACCAAGTGGGTGGAAGCAGCTTCCTACACTAACGTTACCAAACAAGTGGTTACCCGGTTCATCAAGAAAGAAATCATCTGTCGTTATGGAGTTCCTGAGAGAATCATCACTGACAATGGTTCAAATCTCAATAACAAGATGATGAAAGAGCTTTGTAAAGATTTCAAGATTGAACATCACAATTCTTCTCCTTACAGACCGAAGATGAATGGTGCTGTAGAAGCGGCGAACAAGAATATCAAGAAGATTGTGCAGAAGATGGTCGTTACGTACAAGGATTGGCATGAGATGCTGCCTTTCGCTTTGCATGGATACCGTACCTCAGTACGTACGTCGACCGGGGCAACCCCTTACTCCCTTGTGTATGGTATGGAAGCTGTCCTACCTGTTGAAGTGGAGATTCCTTCCCTGAGAGTTTTATTGGATGTCAAGCTGGACGAAGCCGAGTGGATTCGAACAAGGTTTAACGAGTTGAGCCTTATTGAGGAGAGACGGTTAGCAGCTGTATGCCATGGACAGTTGTATCAGAGAAGGATGAAGCGAGCCTTTGATCAGAAAGTGCGTCCTCGGACATTTCAGATCGGTGATTTAGTTTTGAAGAGGATCCTTCCTCCCGGTGCAGACAACAGGGGCAAGTGGACTCCTAACTATGAAGGTCCGTATGTTGTGAAGAAGGTCTTTTCCGGTGGAGCCTTGATGCTTACAACTATGGATGGTGAAGATTTTCCGTCTCCTGTCAACTCAGATGTAGTCAAAAAATACTTCGCATAAATTGACCCGCTGGACAAAAAGAAAAAAGGTCCAGGCAAAAAATGGGCATCCCGTCGAACCAAAAAACAGAAAAAAGGTTCGGGCAAAAATTAGGGATAAAAGGAAAAGAATTTGTACACCCGGTAAGTCGAAAACCCGCAAGGGCGGCTTAGGCAAAAATGGGTATCCCGGTGGATTGAAAACCCGAAAGGGCGATCCAGGCAAAAGTTAGGGATTAAAGCGAAGACTACAGTCTGAGTTGTCTGCACTTCATCAAGCTCTATCGTCTGCCATCTCGAAAGATGTGATCCGTCCAGTCATTCTTCTCAGAAAGCAAGGAGTTGGGAGGAAAACTGATGATCTGTGAGTTATAACAGAATTGGGAAATAGTGGATGCCGTGTTCACATTGCCGTTAGGATAGATTTTTCCTTTTTGTGCGCAGTTACCTCTTTCTAGGAATTGCTTCCCAATGTATTTGCCTTTTCAGGCGCATTTTCAATCAATAAAAGTCGTTATTCAGATAAACAGCTCCTTTGTTTTTATTTTTACTGTTTTGTTTGCAAAAATGTCCGAATTTTTTTTGATAAGCATTGCATATATAAGAACATGAAGGCTACACAACAATGTGCAGAATGATAAAACATTTGAAAATCATTTTGAATGTTGAGGACACTTGAGCGTATCTTGTCCATGTATCCCCTGGGGGCATTTTGTTGTGACTGTTTTTCAGGTTGACATCTGTGAGGACGTTTCCTCAGTAGATATTTTCCCCAAGCAAGTTTGGAAGCTATCAGAGCTATGTTCCCCCGCAAAGACGTCTATGGATAGTGCCTTCTATTCTCCAACAGATCTAAGGATTGCCCACCCCCAGCCGGCCGGTATTTGCCGACTTCCTCCCCGAGTGAGGCAGGTTCATTGAATTTATCTCCAGCATTTATCCCATCTGTGGACTGAAGGATATCCCCAGCGGAGTTTATCTTTCCCCAGTAGCAGTACTTTTCTCCAACATGAGTGAGAAGTCGTTGCTCTCCCCGCAGAGTTTTCCTCAAGCAGAGTTCCCTGCAGAGTATTTCCCCAAGAGGAATCTCCCCACAGAGTCAGAGTATCTGATCATTTTGGCTCCCTAGCCAGAGTTCATTTGCATTTTGCATGTAGTAATCATTGCATCCTCAAATTGCGTAGCATTTCCATTCATAAATGGAGCATTACGCCATAGAAAAATTCAAACATATGCATTCATGTGTTAACTTCACCAGACCGTATCCCCGGCAGAGGCGGATCATTTCATTCAACATCAGCACAGCAAGACTGCTACAGTTGCCCTTGACAGCATTCAGAATTGTTTTTTCCCCACAGAGGTTTATTTCCTCACCCGATGGTGACAGAGGTTTATTTCCTCACCCGATGGTGACAGAGGTTTATTTCCTCACCCGATGGTGACAGAAAGTTTGTTTTTCCTCAGTGAGACCCCCAGCAAGTGGTCAACCTTGCCTTGACATATCTGAGATGTCGCTCTTATGATACCGATAAGTGTCATGCCAGCACCCGCGTGTGTTATTATTTTTGGTGTCGGTAAACACCATTTGTTTCGGTGTCTGTAAACATCGGTATTCTCTCCAGTCATCGGTAAATGTCTGGTCATCATTTTTGGTGTCTGTAAACACCATTGCTTCGGTGTCCGTAAACGTCGAGTCTCACCCCAGTCATCGGTAAATGTCTGGTCATTTTTGATGTCGGTAAACATCATCTTTCGATGTCGGTAAACATCGAGTCTTTTCCTCAGTCATCGGTAAATGTCTGATAATTCCCAGCTAGCAATCCCCAGTAGAGTCATCTGTAAATGTCCTACCTGGTTTTCAGTTGCAAATATTTGTTTTCCCTAATTAATTTCTCATCCCAGTCATCGGTAAGTGTCTGGTCAACAAAATCAAAACCCCCAGAAGTCGTCGGTAAACGTCTTGTCTGGTAACACCACAAAGATTTTGTTCCTCCCCACGTGGAGATGCCATCAGTAAATGGCCCAGTTTTCTTCGATATCGGTAAATATCGAATCCCCAGTTGCAGTAGCCATCGGTAAATGGTCTTGCTAAGTTGACATCGGTAAATGTCAGGATTCCTTGAAGCCACCATCGGTAAATGGTTTTGCTTCCTTTCTACATCAAAATCTGTTTCCCAGCAGCCATCGGTAAATGGTCGTGCTGAAATTGATATCGGTAAATATCAAAGTTCCAGTTCTTCAACCATCGGTAAATGGTTTCGCTTTTCTGAAGCTGTCAATTGCAGTCGTCATCGGTAAATGACGTGGTTCTTTGGTATCATATCCAGTCTGTGCAAATTCTACGGTTCTTGGTATTCAATCCCTGTTTACCCTGAAAGTCTGACAGCCGTTGCTATCATCTGTTCGGGTTCCCAGCTGATTGAATAGGGGCAGCTGTAGCACCTCAAATTTGCACCTATCATTATACATACATTTTCATACTAGGTCATAACATATCATGGTCCATTGCATAACATTTGTATTGCTTCAGTTGCTTCAAGTGCAAGACAGTCAAGGAATTAGGTCAAACCAATCTCCTGATCAGTCAACCAAGCAAGCAAAGGGATTTCTCATTGAATCAAGGCCTTGGGGTTTGTCCAACAAGTTCACATGGTTTGGAGGTCCATTTGAAGTGTTCAAGGCAAGAGTTGAAGGCTCAGAGGTCAGCAGTTCATGCCCAGACAGTCAAAAACCCTGAAAAAGTCAACTGTCAGTCAAAGCAGTGGATGGTGGTCATTCTTGTGGAATTTGGGCACCATGGTCAATAATCAAGAGTTCATACAACTTGGGACATCATTTGAAGTCAAGTTCTCAAGGAATTAGGGTTTTGAAGTCATCAGTCAATGCACAATCAATCAGAAACCCTAAAAGTCAACTGTTGGTCAACTGTCCATTTAATCAGTGATTTGAGGATTGGAATTGGTTTGTGAGAGTTCATTCATGTCCAGATAGTCATCATACATCATGCCAAACACCATCATGGAAGAATTTGAAGCCAGATCAAAAATTTCCAAAAGTAGAAACTGGGCCTGTAACTGAAACTTACCATAAATGGAAAGTCTTGATCCTCAAACCTACATTTTGATACAAGCCTCAAATGAATTTTTGCCCAACATGAAAGTTGAAGATCTTGTTCTCCCATTTCCAAAAAGTCCTAGAACTCTCAATTCCCACGTGTGGTTGGCAAGTTATGGTCGAATCGATTTCAGAAAATCTTGAACTTCAAAGGGCCATATCTCCCAAACCGTTTGGCCAATTTTGGTGGGGTTTTTTCCTACAAGTCACATTTGATCCCCTCTTTCCAAAAATATAAATTTCATGAGCCAAAACTTCACCAATCAAAATGGCATATTTTGACCTTTTTCATTTAAATGTAAGTTTGACCAAGAGTTGACTTTTTGACTCAAACATTTTTTCAGCATTTGGCCAATTGGGACAGCTCATAAATATCATTTTAAGTGTGTTTGCAAAGTCAAATTATGCAGCACATGTGAATCTATGCTTGGTTACTTGAACTATAAGAAAAGTACCATTTCACCATGCTTGTCTAAGTTCCACAACCATGCCTTGTACCAGCATCATTATGCAGTATTCTTGATCATTCTTCTGCCACTTTTGAGGCCTTGTAGTGCAGCCATACTCCAATGGTACATATGGCCATGTTTGCTTACTTGAATTTTAGGACAAAAGGACAAAACCAACCATACCTCCATGCCTTAATGTGTACTGTCCAATAGCAGTTTGGACAGCACCATTTTTCTGTCAAAAGAGAAGGTCATGGCAGCCACAAGAAAAAGGGGGAATGCAGCAGAAATTCATGGAAAAACCTGGCCCTCACTTTGCTGTCAAAAAGATAACAAACTAAGGCTGGCTAAAAGAAGATCCTGCATGATTTTCCTGCCCTTGGTAGACAACAGCATCCATCAAGAAAACAAAATACATTGGCATTTATTTTATACTGCTGAGATCAAAAAAGAGGAGGAACCCTGCTATTGGCATTTGGATTTGCTCTGTCAAAAGTACAATGGCATCAAACAACACATAGACCAAACCACCTTCACTTACTACCTCACTTTTTTCTAACCTGACTTGGCATTGGATTTTGGCTGTCAAAAACACAAGAGAACAATGCCATGCCTTCCACTTTTATTTTCCTGTCATTAAACAGCCAGGACAGTAGCAGCAAGAAGGCCCTTTGGCAGCACATGACCAACATATACTTTCACTAAGTCTTAAATCACCTTGCTTTGGCACTGTGAAAATTTCCCTGTCAAACCATGATGAACAAGGAGCAGCTAGCCAACAATCCAGCATAACTAAAGCTAACTCACCTGGCCATTTGTGTTTTTTCTGTCAAAAAACAAAGTGCATGATTTCCTGCTACAGCAACCACCAGACCATAGACAATCACATTCATTCATTTTCCAACCAAAACCCCTGCTTTGCATTTCTTCTGCTGTCAAAAAGCATCAAAGACACAACACCAACAAAAGGCCGAAGTCATGCTAGCTGCTCTTACCCTGCTATGTGCATCTCACTCTTTCTGCCCAAAATGACATAGACCTAACCCTACCATTTTGCATTCCATTTTCTTCTGTCCAAAACTTCCAAAACCTAAACCTAGCCATTGTATTTTCCACAACCCTTCATTATGTTGAACCACTAGCATTCACCAAAAGAAAACACATTCTGCAGCAGAAGAGGACTCCTCCTAACTGCATTCATTTTACCTTGCTTGGGCCTATCAAAACCTGTCATGAAATAGCAAGAGAATAAAACCCTGCAGCAGCATAATCCAACCTTGCTTGGCAACCAACAAACCTCATTTATTCCAACCACCTCACTTGCATTTTCTGTCCAAAAGCTACCACAAACAACATTCACACTTCTCTCAAACTTCACTTTCGCTATGCATTTCTGTTTTGCTGCCAAAGACTTCAAAATGACATGAACCTTGCCTTGCCTTGTGTGTTAAAACCTTGCCTTGCCAACAAACTTGCTAGCAGCAAACCACCCATTCACCTTGCCTTGTCTTGCTAACATCTGCAACCAACAAACCATGACCAACTGCACTCACCCTTTGCCTTGCACATTGTTCTTCACCATTTCCCTGCCATAACAAAACCAGTAGCAGACCAACAACTCTCCCTCGAGCATCATCTCACTAGCCTTGCAAAAAAATCTGTTACAACTCAAAGAACACAACAATGCCTAGGACCAAAACCAATCAATCTTTCATTCATCTTGTTTGACCTTGCTATTGGCAGATGTGGAAAAGCTGTCAAAACTCAATGATCCCAAAAGTCAACACCCTGCAGCAAGAAAATCCATAGCAGCCACATAGCAGGACCATTCATCACTCATCCTGAAAGGAATTCACTTGGCCATTTTGCATTTTTCCTGGTCATCAAAAACAAGTAGCAGTAGCAGCATAAACCATTGAGGATTGATCAAAAAACCAGATCACTTGGCCATTTTGCATTTGTTTTCTGTCATCAAACTGTCAGAGTAGCATACCACAAAAGGAACCTTCATTCATTTGTCCAAAACTCACCTTTGGCCATTTCCAACAATCAGTCAAACTTCTAAAACCTGACCTGGCCTGGCTTGAGATAGTCATCAATCACATAACAAAAACACACTAGCATCATCAAGGCAACATTGTGAACTATTGCAATCACATTTTTCACACTTGGAAGCATTGGTTCTTGCGTTGTTTTAAAGAAGCATCTCTCATGGCAATCCAAGTGTGAGTTCATTTCAACCTACACAAGCCAAAGCATCTCCCTCCCTCATCAAGGCATAGTTGGAACTTCATTTATTTCACTTCAATTCCATCAAAAAGCATCAGCAACATAACTGCTCTTCCAAATTGGTGAGTTTTTCAACTTCCACCCTTTTTTAAATTGACACATGTTTTGAATAGGTCTTTCATTGCTGAGTTTAATGATGGCCTTAGTTTTGGAAATGGTTGAGTTATTATGAAGATGTCTTGAAATGAACATTGATGATCCAAACTTGTCTCGCTCATTGCTCTTTGCCTAGCTCGAATTATTGAAAATCAATGCTTGAATGTTGTTGTATGATGTTTGATGAATACAATGGTATGGCCAATTTTAAATTCTGGAGAAAATTGTGAAAACTCAAAATGGGGATGAAGAGGTGAAACCCTAACTTTTGAAATGCTTGCCCAGAATTCTTCTTCACATTCACACGTGCATGCCTTCACTCACTGACCAATTAGAACATTTCGTGGCTTGGCTTCAAAACGCTGTGTTTTATTAAGTGGTATACATAATTACAAAATTGCCATGCTGACCCTTGTTGACCATTGCTTTTGTTCATGTTTTCATCCAATTGTTCCTCCACTTCCATAATTCATATTTGATTCATTATTCATCCAAAAATTATGAGACTTTTTTCATCATGTTCACAAGCATGTCCTCTATTTTATCATGAATTTTATTAATTTTTTGCTTGGATGGGTATTAAATGGCTCTAGGGTTTGTGAAATATGACAAAATTGATATCTCTTGCCATTTCAATTGTGAAATACTCATTTTGCATCCAATGAGTTTGAAATTTTTTGTGATGAAACTAGACATGTTCACCTTCATTTTGGTATAAAGTTTGTGGATTTCCCATTTGTGGTTTGCTGGTTATGATTTTTTGAAGTCATGTGTTACATTTGGTGCCATACCATGATCATGCATTTTCCCTAATTTTGTTCACATGCTTCCTTACATCTAAATGACCCCAAATTTTGCATGAACCTACTCTTGTATGTCTAGTTCACATGTGAATTTTCTTGGATTTATTTGAGCTATTTTCCTAATTGTTTGAGATTTTCTCCCCTGCCTAGTCAATAGTTGACTTTGTGTGACACATGTTCCCATTTCATTTGTGAAATTCTCATACTTTATTAGATGGACATGAAATTTGATATGTGATAACTAGACATCTCAAGCTTGGCATTGGTGTTAATCTCATTCATTTCTCATCTGTTTTCAATTTGATATGATTTTTTGAAGTTGACCCATGCTTGTTGACTTTCTTTGTGCATGCTTGAATTTGGTTTGACTTCATGATTTTCATTGACTGCCTTCCACTTGTCCAAATGGGATGAAATTTGACATGCTTACTATGCTATGTGTTAGGTTTGATCATGATTTATTTGGTGATTTTTGGAAAATGTTTAGATTGTTTTTGATGCAAGTCTTGCTGTTGACTTCTATGAGCTCCTGTTTGCCATGTTTTGACCTAAATGGTTCATGAAATGATGATAGTGATTGATATGAGTGTGAACCCAATTGGTTTTGTTTCCTAATTGTTTGAACATGATTTTGGATACTTACCCCTTGCTGTCTTGACTTTCTCATTCACTTTTGACCCTAGGCCTGCCCTAGTGGTCCTGTTACTCACCTTTGAGTCTGTGATTTCAGGTTGACCATCAAATGGCCATTGAGACCAATTAATTTGATTGAGCTTGCTCAAGTATCATTGTCTAACCTCTTTGTTTTGTAGGTGGCTTGGCTCACATGCCCTAAAGCCTTGTGCCTTGCACATCCATGTGCCTCCTAATGGACTGTTGTTTTCTGTTTCTGTTTGTTTTGTTTGAAGTTGCATATTAACATCTGCTTGACTGTTTCAGGTGCTTTAGTTGCTTAGTTCCTTGTGAACTTTTTGCTTTGCTTTGCTTGTATAAGCAATTTGCATTGAGGTATGCCTCTTTTACTCCATGTAGTCTGGAAGACCTGGCCTGTTACTTGGCCAGGCAACTGTCTGAAGCCCTCCTTAAGAGGCGATGTTTGTGGATGTTTACTTTTGTCCCTGCATGGAGTCAAAGACCTCCTAAGTGAAGAGGCAATTGGTGGAAGGTAGGGATATGCAATCTATCCCCCACTATTCAGTGTGTCATCTGCTTTGCTCACACCACTGTGTTGATGCATTGCAGATACAAACCCAAGATCTTGTACAATTGTACAGTTGAGTCAGTTTTAAATGTGTAGAGGGGTTCCCACTTTCTGAACCCACACATTCTTGTCTTGAGCTCTCCCAGGCCAGGGATAAGAGCTGTGAGGTCTCATCCTCACTTCATCCTTTCATCTGCTTCACCTTAGCCCCTCAATGGCAAGGTTAAGAGCACATTCACCCAGTTCCAGAGGTTTGTTTGTCGAGGTTGATATGACCCCTTGACTAAAACCTAACCCTTGTTTGAGCCACTTGTTTGTGTATAGCGTGTGCTATCTGTGCTTGTAGGATTGTTTGACTTGCTTCCTGTGCAAGATAGGATTGTTTGACTTGCTTCCTGTGCAAGTTAGGATTAGTTTAGACTTGCTTCCTGTGCAAGTTAGGTTTTGCTTGGCTTGCTTCCTGTGCGAGTTAAGTGTGTGTGGCTTGCTTCCTGTGTGAGCCATGCTTAAGATAGGTTGGCCCTTGTGCCATTTAGCTAGAAACCATAACTTAGGGTTGATTTTGCATGACAACATCTAGGCTCGAGTCGTAGTCTCCCTAGAGTTGTGTCTCCCTCTGTTATCTGGTTAGGCTTGAACCTTTATCCCTGCGTAGGGGAACTACATCGCCCTGATCTTCATACCAGATGAAGTATGTAGGCAGGAGATTGAGCTGATCTCTCCGGGCGCCCTTTTCTTTTGTGTGTGTTGTTTGACCTTTGCTAGGCTCGAGTTCCCGTACTCCTTAGCATTTGCTGTCTGTTTGTGTGCGTTTGACAGTTATAGGCTGAGTCCCCGACTCCCTATCTATCTGTTGTGTTGTTTAGGTTCGGATGTCAATGTAAGTCCAGTGATTGGCATTTGGGCTCCACGTTTGCCTCTTTGCGTGTGTTTAGGTTCGGATGCTGACATAAGTCCAGTGATTGGCCGTCGGGCTCCACGTTTGCCTGTGTGTGTTTGTTTGTGTGCGTGTCAGCCGAGCTACGAATGCTCTGATTCTTCTCTCGTCCGAGAAGATACGTATGCATAGGATGCGATATCCTAGCGAGCATGTGTCGTTTCCCCAGTCCGAACTACTTCGACTCTGATGTCTATGCCTGATAGACTAAGTAGGCCCAGGATACGATATCCTGCCGAGTCAGTTTCAGTCAGTTTCTTTTGTCTCTTTCAGCCAGTGTGTGTGTGTGAGTAGTGTTATAGCAACCATTTTCCCTTCCTATTGTGCGTGGATCCCGTAGAGTACTACGGATGCGTAGGGGTGCTAATACCTTCCCTTCGCATAACCGACTCCCGAACCCATACTCTTTGGTCGCGAGACCATGTTCTTTCCCAGGTTTACTCTGAGCGTTTCCTTTCCCTCTTTTGGGATAAATAACGCACGGTGGCGGCTCTGTTGTTCTTTCTTTTCCCGCCGGTTTTTCGCGCGATGCGACAGAGGTATGTTTTCGAGGACGAAAACTTCTAAAGTGGGGGAGAGTTGTAACACCCAGAATATTGTTAGATTAATTTAAATATTATTTTAATATGATTATTTGAAGGTAAAATGAATTATTAAATAATATTGGGAATTATTATTATTATTATAGATGTTATTTATTTTAATAATAATTAATTAAATAAAATAAATGGAATATGAAGAGTGGAAGGGTAAAAGTGGAAATGGATAAAAGAGGCCAAGGTGAGAACTCAGAGTGTTTTTCACGTATTTCTGCCTCAGAGTCAGAGAAAGGGAGAAACGCTGAAGAGAAAGAGAAGGAAGAGGAAAAGGCCAAAGATTGCTCAGAACTTCCTTCAATCCAAAGAGGTAAGGGGTCTGAACCTTATTAAACGATAATATGCGAGCAAATTCATGATATATGTTGGATTGTTGATGGATTTTGGGGATTTTAGGGAGATTGGGAAAGTTTGGGGTTTTGATGGAAATTCTCCGATCTGTGAGTTTTGTTGAGTTATATGCTTAGAAGCCCGCGCGTCCACTGTTTCCGCACTTAAAATCTTATTTATGCACATAACAGCCAAATGACGTTCGCCATTATGCCTTTGGCGTTCGCCATTTGGGTTTTTTTTCCAGAATAAGAGCGTTTAACGCTAATGGCGTTCGCCATATCAGTTTGACGGACAGCTTTCGCGTTTTAAACTCCCAGATGTGATATCGTTGTAATGTTGTTGTTGTTTTGTTGAGTTGTATGTCATGCTATTAATGATGATGATAACATGACTATATGATGTTGTTGTTGCTATGTTGATTATGATGCATGTTTGGTGTGCATGCATTCATGAAAGGCCGATGCCTAGTGATGAACGGACTGAGTTCCAATGATGTTGTTGACTCCGGGCTTGTGGAGAGGCTTGGTTCCTTGCGGGGAACTCGGATTCTATGGTGATGAATCTGGGAGTGGTGATTCTGTAGTTGGTCACAAAATGGGTATACCGAGTCGTGTTGAGTCATGCATGGGTGTGTGCATTGCATTTGATATGTTGTTTTGTTGATGTTCATGAGTATGTTGATTATGATGATTATGATGAGCTGTGTTGGCATATGTGAAATATATTTATGTTTATATTTCTGTCGTTATATTATTATTTAATAATGTAATTCTCACCCCTTCTGCATGTGTTTATGTTCATCTATGATGAGCAATGTGCAGATAAAGAGGAGTAGCTATTGTTGAGGTTTGAAGAATAAGTGTAGAGTTATTCTACGGAGTCGAGTCAAATGCTCTGGTCATGTGACACCGGGGTTATGGGATTCGATAGATAATTGGTTATTATTTACGTTGTTTATGATGACTAATATGTTGAGATGCTTTGTTGAGATAATGTTGAAACATTATTATGAATTGTTATATGATGAATGATAATATTTGTGTTGTTGTCCGCTGCGAAGTTTTAATAAAATAAATAATATGTTTTATGTTGTGATGCGATAAGTGTTATGTTGTAAGAAATGTAAACTCTTCTACATGTTGTACTCTGATAATTTATTTAAATATGTCGTTTGGGTAGAAGGGTGTTACACCTAGCCTGCACCTATTCTGCAAGATTCCCACGCATGCCTTACACGTGTCACACCTTTGCATCATCAGATTCCACCAAGTCTTCCCCAAGACAAGACAACTCCCACCTAGTCTGCACTAATGCATGCCAACACTACCACCTAGCCTGCACCTTTTCTGCAGGATTCCCACGCATGCCTTACACTTGTCACACCTTTGCATCATCAGATTCCACCAAGTCTTCCCCAAGACAAGACAACTCCCACCCAGTCTGCACCAATGCATGCCAACACTACCACCTAGCCTGCACCTATTCTGCAAGATTCCCACGCATGCCTTACACTTGTCACATTTTTGCATCATCAGATTCCACCAAGTCTTCCCCAAGACAAGACAACTCCCACCTAGTCTGCACCAATGCATGCCAACACTACCACCTAGCCTGCACTTATTCTGCAAGATTCCCACGCATGCCTTACACTTGTCACATTTTTGCATCATCAGATTCCACCAAGTCTTCCCCAAGACAAGACAACTCCCACCTAGTCTGCACCAATGCATGCCAACACTACCACCTAGCCTGCACCTATTTTGCAGGATTCCGACGCATGCCTTACACTTGTCACACCTTTGCATCATCAGATTCCACCAAGTCTTCCCCAAGACAAGACAACTCCCACCTAGTCTGCACCAATGCATGCCAACACTACCACCTAGCCTGCACCTATTCTGCAGGATTCCCACGCATGCCTTACACTTGTCACATTTTTGCATCATCAGATTCCACCAAGTCTTCCCCAAGACAAGACAACTCCCACCTAGTCTGCACCAATGCATGCCAACACTACCACCTAGCCTGCACCTATTCTGCAGGATTCCCATGCATGCCTTACACTTGTCACATTTTTGCATCATCAGATTCCACCAAGTCTTCCCCAAGACAAGACAACTCCCACCTAGTCTGCACCAATGCATGCCAACACTACCACGCATGCCTTACACTTGTCACATTTTTGCATATTCAGTCTATTTGAAAACGAGTATAAATAGAGGGTCATTCTTGCAAGTTTTCATCAACCACTAACACTTTTATTCAGAGAACTCCGGCGAAACTTCTCATCCACCAAGCTTCGTTCTACATTGCAGTCATGTCTCTTCTTACCATGGGCCAAGAACACAGAGGCACTAGGGCAAACATTGCCTCATTCGTAAGTTTTTCTTGAACATTGCCTCTTTCGTATGTTTGTAATTAGTTTTTTAAAAGTCCAATCTAATGATTGTTTATATTGTTTATTTTTAAAGGATCCCAAGAAATTTCGTCAACGTTCACACCCAATGCCTTATCCAGACCCATGGTGCGTACCTTACATAGAGCGTGCGGGTTTCGGTCATGTTATGCATGTCGTAAATGCCACAATTGATGTCAAATTCATTTTGGCTCTGTGTGAACGTTGGAGACCTGAGACACACACTTTTCACCTACCAACTGGTGAATGTACCGTTACATTAGAGGACGTGTACATGCTTTTGGGTCTTAGAATAGATGGTAAACCTGTGACCGAAAATGTTCAACAGCCTAACCAAATATGTGTTCAAATGTTGGGGGTAGATCTGGTCGAGGGTGAGGGGTCTGCCAAAGCAAGGGGTCAGGGTATTAAATTATCTAGCCTACAATTGTACCACGACTCCATAACTTTGACTGAGGAATCCTCCGAACAAGAAAAAGTCATAAAAACCCGGGTTTACATTATGCTATTGTTTGGGAACTTGCTATTTCCCGAAGGGACGGGAAATAGCATAAACTTTATGTACTTGAGTTTGCTCGGGGACATTGATAGAATAAGCACATATAGTTGGGGTTCTGCAGTATTAGCATTCCTATATAGCTCTTTGTGTAAAAATGCACAAAATGAGCACTGTACATTTTCTGGATGTGCTTTTTTGCTCCAAACATGGGGGTGGTGGAGATTTCCGAGGCTAGCCCCAGAAAATCCTAATGTCTACTCCTTCCCCTACGCAACTAGGTAATTTATGATGTTATTTCATTTTGTATATTTATTTTATATATATTTTTAAATAATATTATTTATCTTTTTTTGTTTAGGTTCATTACAACCGACTGGATTACAGTCTTACCCCCAAAAATAAAATTATATTTTATCGTCAACTCTTGGATCGTCTCCGAGCACAAGATGTATTACCACTAAATCACTCAGCTTCTAACTGATTTATTAATATCATGCATTCTCGATAAATAACATATTTACTTTTTTCTTTGCAGTTTATTTGGAGGCCATATTTGGGATTGGAACATCAACCCAACCCCGAAGATGCAGCTGTTTGGACAGCAAAAACGGCCATAATGCGGTTCACCACTGTGGAGATGCACCAAAGTGACCGTGTCAAGCTTCAATTCGGAATGCATCAAGAAATCCCAGGCCCCCCAATGTCTATGGAACCTTGGCATCTAAAAAAAGTCAGCCACCAGTGGTATGCCCAAAATTGGAAGGAATTTGCTAAGGAGTTTCGTAAAATGTGGAAAGACCGTGCCCACTATGTTCTACAATTTCCGGTGGCGCCCAACGAAATGAAGCCGACAAGGGAATATGTGGATTGGTATAGAGCAAATACAAATCCATAAATGATTGTGTCTGACCCGTTCTATTTGGACGATCCCCGGATGCAACAACCATATTTCCAACAACAACAACCACCACAGTATTCCCAACAACAACAACCACCACCTTATTACCAACAACAACCACCACCACCATTTTACCAACAACAACCACCACCACCTTATTACCAACAACAACCACCACCACCATATTACCAACAACAACCACCACAACACATGTCCACCCCCCAACCAAATCAACAATACATACCACAAACTCAACCCCAATACCATGAAGACTACCAACAACAAACTCAACATTCCCACCATCATCAACAGTCCCAACACCTACCACAATATCAATCCCCCCACTTCCACCAATCCCAACACTTTCATCACGACAATGTCCCGAGCTCTTCCAGTCCTCCACCTAGCCCCGACACGGGTATACAAGAGGACTACCAACAGGACTACTACACACCACAACAAACATTGTACTTTGGCCAACCCGATTCAACCCTAAACTACCAAAGACCACAATTCGAGGGCGCACCCAGCAGTAGTCAGTTTGTCCCACCGAGACAAACCTTTGAGGGCGCAGAGGGGACCCGTCTTTCCTATAGCACTGAAGGGACTTCGACCCAACCACAACGGCAAACGGCAAGGGGACGCGTTAGGGTAAGGGGTGGTAATAGGGAAGCACCACCACCACGTGAACCGTCTAGGCGAGTAATTAGACCTCCCCCGTGCGGATCGTACCAGGGACCGCATCATATGTGATTAATCATATCTTTGTAATATTTGTCTTGTCTATTATTATAATAAAAATATTTTCTGTTTTATTATCTTTATATCTTTATCTTTATCTTTAAAGATATTGTCTATCATATCTTTATATATATATATATATATATATATATATATATATATATATATATATATATATATATATATATATCTTTAAAGACATGTGTATAAATATTTATTTACACGTATATAAATTAATTTTTTTTCCAAAAATTTACAAATAATATTAATTACTTATAAATTAATTTAATATATATATATATATATATATATATATATATATATATATATAAATAATATATATATATAAATTAATATATATATATATATATATATATATATATATATATATATATATATATATATATATATATATATATATATATATATATATATATATATATATATATATATATATCTTGTAAATAATTTTATTTATATATATGTGTTAATATAAAATAATATAATTAATAAAAAATATAAATTTATAAATTAAAAAAAATAAAAAATAAAATATAACATATAAAAAAAATGGAATGGGTGTAGGCGCCACTCCTAGTGGCGACTTGCCCTACCCATTAAGGGTAGGCGCCAACTAGGGTGGCGCCTATGTGGTAATTTTGGCCAAAAATGGCCATTTGTGTAATATTTTTGAAAAAATGGTTAATTTTGAATTTTTTTTAAAATTTCTGGATATTTAAAAAAAAAATCACTATTTTGTGCAAGAGCTTGATAACTTCGCTTATATATATATATATATATATATATATATATATATATATATATATATATATATATATATATATATATATATATATATATATATATAATATATATATATATATATATATATATATATATATATATATATATATATATATATATATATATATATATATATATATATATATATATATATATATATATATATATATATATATATATATTTGTGTGTGTGTGTGTGTTCGCTTATTTATATGTATAAAACTTATCACCGCAATTGTTAACAAATCCCGTAATAAAATGTAAGTACTATTCACAACAGTTTCTTGTAATAACTGTGGTAATAGGTATTTTAATATTAATATATTTCAATAAAATATAAAAAATAAAATGTGTTTCACAACCGTTTTTATAAACAACCTTGATGGAATGTCTTTCAATAAATAAATTAGACGGTTGTTATCAAGCCCTTAGTATCTTAGCACATACACAGACAAAACATGAGAAGAACAACTAGCATTAGATATGTTATTCTACATAAGTTCAATGAGGCTATAACGCCTTTATAAATAGAAATAAAATATGGCTAGATACAAGGATCATCAAACTGAAAGAAAAACTTAAATCTTAAGGATCAGAAGCCCCATTTATCAATGAAGCCTTCAAACTTCATGCCCGATTTAATCCAAGAATTTATCTGAGTCTTCATCTGACTCAGACTCACTTGATTCCATTAGCTCTTCAACAATAACTTCTATCTTTCTTATCTTCTCAAGATTCAAATTTATGATCATTATCTTCTTAGTTTCAGGTGTCCCACTAGAAGGTTCAAAAATGGTGATGTTATTTCTAACATCTCCTGCTTCCTTGGCCTTATTTAACCAAGACCTAATCATATCACCAACATCCTTAGGAGCCTCAATTTCTTTGATATGTACACTCTCACTAGATTAGTTAGATAAATCTTCAGAATTTTGATTCATGTTGATAGGAAGAAGCTTATGAGGGTGAGTTCGCTGCATGTGAAAGAGAGGTATGTTAGGGTTTTCTTTTGAGAGTGACGGTTATTCTATGCGAAATCTTGATAACTTCGCTTATTTATATGTGTAAAACTTATCACCACAGTTGTTAACAAAATCCGTAATAAAATGCAAGTACAATTTTAATATATTTATTAGACTATAGGAACAGGTCCTTTTTGTAACGAAAAATATAAAAACATGTTGGTGTTGGGAATCGAAACAAGTAACCTTTCATTTATCACAATGGTTGATATTAAGGACTGTGATGAAATTTATTTCAATATGAAATTCTGGTACACAGATAACAAATGTCGTATATAATGTCACGACACCAGGATCAGGACATGTCACACCAGAAACAATTACAGTGTTAAAGTAAATAGCATGAAGCAAATAACACAGGTCAATTGTTAACCCATTTCGGTGCAGCGTCACCTACGTCAGGGGGCATCCAAGCCAGGAAAGAAATCCACTATAATAGTATTAGTTTGAAGTTATAAAGAACCTCTAGTTTTACAAACTTCACACATAATCAATATCCTTGGAATTTCTATCTAAGATTCTCCTAGATATGAGACCCTTCTCACTTTCCTTCAATCACATAACAGTGATAACAACTGCTAACAATAAATAAAAGACACACTTTCAACGAAACAAAATTCACTCTTTCTTAAATGTTCATGAGTGATTCATAAGTACAACTCAAAAACTCAGTCCAATTCAAGCATCTAAGTGATACAAGAATGACTTACAAATAAGAATGAATAAACTAAACCCTAATAGAGACTATCACATGCGCAACTTAGTTATATTTTTAGGTTAAGATTCGTCCTTTAAATAGCCCCGGAATAACATGGGTTTCGGGCTAAAAATTCAGCAGATCCAAATCAAAATGAATCAAATCAAATCAAATCAAATCAAATATGATGTCTCCTTAAATGTTTTGACGTTCATTATGCACAATCTTATGCATAATCAAATCTAATGTTTTCTTAAATGTTTTGATATCTGTTCTGCAGAATCAAATCAAATTTAATGTTTTCTTAAATGTTTTCACACCCAATCTTAGGAAATATTGCACAACTAAAATTGATCTGTAAGCTTCTAGAATAAGCACTTTGAATCACAAAATGCATGAATCAAATCCTCAAAGAATCTTCACTAATCTCACGCTAAAAAATAAATCTTCCAAGAATATAAAACTCTAGTACGCCACAATGTCCTACAAGCATGTCAATACATCTTGCCCAACATCTTGCTATTTTACTTGTTTTAACAAAATGATGCCAATCACAATATAAACAACCTAACAATCTCCCCCTTTGGCAAATTTTGCCTTAAACAACCTTTGCAAAACAAATATTAAAAAAAACCAATAAACTCAAGATAACTTCTTCAAAGAAAAATCACAATACACAAACTAATAACTTCTCCAAGATACATCAGAGGCATATGCAGCAGAACAAGATAAAATCGGCCTCATAGAGAATGTCACATCAGAGAGAAATAAACTCTCACAGCATAAACTTTATGCAGAGAAAAATAAATTCTCCCAGATAGAATGTCAATACATCAGGTATGACATCAAGCATCTCACAGTCATAACATAATCCAAACATCATGCTCCGCCTAAACATCAGAACAGAGGCAAGAACTACTCCCCCTCAAGGGGGAAAAGGCAAAACTAGGCATATGCAAAAGATATCAAAATACCAAATAACCACACCACACCACTACTCCCCCTTTTTAGCCAAAAAATTGACAAACAAGCACATAAGTAGCAGGGAAAAACTGAAAATAGAGGTATCAGAGTACACAAAATATTATGTTACAAACCATAAGCATTAAAAGTGCTAAAATATGCAGGGTATAACCCACAAAACAAATACATAAGCACGAATCAAAATATATAAGATGTCAGAACTAGCATATGTTTCTTCATCAGTAGCAGCATTAACATCAACATTCTCATCCTTTGAGGTTGAGCTGGCGGTTTCCTTACCAGATGTCATGAAAATGTTTGGGACATGTGTCCCTGCAAACAACCTATAATGCAAGGATAGAGGACATTCTCTCTTACTTGATGCATCAGAACTGATCAAGATCCTAGGGGTCTGACTCAAAATTATTCCATAAATTAGATAGGGAAAAGGACTAGGCATTTTCACAGCATAAGTACTAGCATGCTTCAGGGTTTGCTCAAAGACATAACACCAAAAATCAAACTTGGTTTTGGTTCTAACAATGTAATTAAATTTACCTAAACCTGTAGCTATGGTTGAGTTATGATTTGTAGGAATCCAATTGGCAGCTCCTATCCTATTAAGCACAACATACTTCACACTTAACTTGATAGCTGATGGCTTTCTCTTTCTTGGTCATTGTGACATCTGTTTAGCAGTGATATCTTTGCAATTAGTGTTATCAGTTACTTCTACTTCAGCCTACTCATCCTCACACCTTCCCATAAACCTGTTAATTACCTCGGGAGAAAATTCCACATATCTACCTCTCACATACACCTTTTTGTACTCCTTACTCTTCTTATTGTGACAATCCGTAGGAATGTTCATAATGAACTCCTTTACTAGCATTTCATAACACTTACCAAACCCAACAACACTCTTTATTAATCCTACATTCTCAATTAGGCTTACTACCTCCTTACATTCAAGGGAATCCTTCCCAAGTTATCTTTCCAAAGCCAACCTCCTTTGGTACACAAACTTCCATTTTCAACATTCTCAACAGAGTGAAAAGAGATGTTGTCAATGGGAACTTTAGGCACATTAGCAGGGACCTTTTTCCCAACAGTTTTCTTTAGAGGTATGATATCTTGAACATTCTATTCAACATCATACTCAGAGTCACTTCAAGGTGCTTCCTTCCTTTTCTTAGTAGGAGCCATAACCTTGCTCCAACCTTTAGCAGGTCCAAAACATCATTTTTCTTGGGAGCCTTAGATAGCTTGCTTGCAGATGTAACGTCCTTCCCTGTTCTATTCCTTAATCTTTTAACAATACTCGGAGCCAATCTCGTTCCAATAGGCTCATCATCAGAATCTATATCAAAAAAATTTACAATATTAGAAAACTTATCCTTCTTCACACCAATAATTTCTTCTTTTTCAGACAAATTTTTCTCCTCCTCAATAAACATACTTTTATCATCAGAGTCATCTTTCTTACTATCAACTGGAGTTTTGTGCACCACTAAATGGAGGGAAGAGAAAATATTTTTTGCATGCCTCCACGTCAGTAACTGCTTTAACTCTTCAAACATGCTAATTTCCAACTTGCCTCTTAACTTCTCAAACTGATTTGCATCCAAATCTTTAGTAAATATATCTGTCAGTTGCTTCTCAATGGCCACATGCTCAAGAGTAACAATTTCATCCTCAACAAGATCCCTAGTAAAATGATGACGAATATCAATATGCTTTGTCCTGCTATGTTGAATGGTATTCTTGGATATATTGATTGCACTAAGATTGTTACAATATAATGTCATGACATCCTGCTTGACATTATATTCCTTTAGCATTTGTTTCATCCAAATCAATTGAGAGCAACTGCTTCCTGCTGAATTTACTCAGTCTCAACAGTAGACAATGGCACACAATTTTTCTTCTTGTTGAACCAATATATAAGATTATTTCCCAATAAGAAACATCCTCCAGGAGTAATTTTTCTATCATCAGTATTACATGCCTAGTATGCATCACAATACCCTACTAGCATGGAATTAGAATTATGAGAATACAACATGTTATACTCACTAGTACCATTGATGTATTTCAAGATCCTCTTCACTTGAGTAATGTGACTGATTTTAGGCTCAACCTGATATCTAACACATAATCCTAGAACAAAAGTGATGTTTGTTCTTCTGGTTGTAAGATACAAAAGACTACCAATCATACTGCTATACAAACTTTGATCCATATCAACACCTTTCTCATCCTTAGTTAATTTCAAGTGAGTTGTCGCAGGTGTCCTTTTGTGACTAACACTATCTAGGTCAAATTCTTCACTATATTCTTAGCATACTTGCTTTGAGAAATCAAGATCGTATCATCCATTTGTTTAACTTTAAGACCAAGAAAATAGGTTAATTCACCAACAAGACTCGTCTCAAATTCAGATTGCATTTTCTTGACAAAATGTTGAACCATCGAGTTCGACATCCTTCCAAGCACAATGTCATAAACATATATTTGGGTTATCCTGAGTTTACCATGCTCTTATTTAACAAGCAAGGTCTTGTCTGTTCCCATTTTCCTGTAGTCATTATTAACAAGAAACTCAATTAACCTTTCATACCAAGCCCTAGGTGTTTTCTTTAATCCATATATAGCTTTCTTCAATTTGAAAACATGATCTGGAAAGCTAGGATCTATGAATCCCTTCATGCCTAGGAACTAAGTCCCGCACTTCATTCCTTTTGAACTGTCCTAGTTCTTCTTGCATAATATTGATCCAGAATTCATCAGTCAAGGCCTTCTTCACATTTTTAGGTTTAAACTTTGAGACAAAGCAAGCATTGGATATCCCATCTCTAGATCTAGTGATGATCCCTTCGTTAAGATTTCCAATAATAACCTCATTTGGATGATATTTCTGAACTCTGATAGAAGGACTTTTGTCGGCTTGAGGGTTATCTGATTCAGTCCTTACTGGCTCAATGTTAGACTTAATGTCTGCCATATTTTTTGAAGCATCAGTCAGCTGAGATGATGTTCTAACATCTTCATCGACATCAGTCCCTTTCACAATATTTGAATCATCAACCACAACAATAATGGATTCCATCATGACCTTGGTTCTGGAGTTAAATACCTTGTAATCTATATTGTTTTTAGAGTAACCAAGAAATATCCCTTCATCACTTTTGGGATCCATTTTTCTCCTTTGTTCATGATCATCCAGAATGTAGCATTTACTCCCAAACAAATGAAAATATTTAACACTAGGTTTCCTTCCTTTCCATAATTCACAGAGAGTAGATGAAGCACCAACTCTCATAGTAACACGCTTGTGGATATAGTATGTAGTGTTCATTGCTTCAACCCAAAAGTTATAAGGAAGATTTTTGGCATGAAGCAAGACTCTAGCTAATTCTTATAATGTTATGTTCTTGCATTCAACAACTCCATTTCACTGAGGAGTGATGAGAGATGAGAAATCATGACCAATACCTTCAGAAGAAGAAAATTCAGAAAACAATTCATTTTCAAACTCCTTGCCATGGTCACTTCTGATTCTGGCAATCACATTTTCCTTCTCTCTTTGAAGGCATTGATAAAGGTCTTTGAATACCTCAAAAGTGTCTAATTTTTCTCGGATAAAATTCACCTAAGTAAACCTTGAAAAATCATCAACAACCACATAGGCATACCTCTTTCCACCAAGAATTTCAACTTGCATATGCCCCATCAAGTCCATATGAAGAAGTTCTAAAACATTGGAAGTAGTTTGATGTTGTAACTTCGGGTGTGACATCTTGGTTAGCTTTCCAATTTGACACTCACCACAGACTTTACCCTCCTCAATTTTGAGCTTTTTTATACCTCTAGTAGCTTCTACATACCTTTGAGATTCAGATGTCCAAGCTTCTGGTGCCACAACTTAACTTCAACTTCCTTAGACATTAAGCATGTGGAAGAACAAGTAGTTTCTCGTGGTATCCATAAATAGAAATTGTCTTTAGACCTAACTCCTCTCATCAGAACATCATTCTTTTCATTTTTAACCAAACATTTTGACTTGGTGAAATTTACTTTTAAACCTTGATCACATAATTTACTAATACTTATGAGATTAAAAGTCAATCCTTTTACAAGAAGAACATCATTAAGTCTAGGAAGTCCAGTACATACTAACTTTCCTATCCCTTTAATTTCACCTTTACCTCCATCACCAAAAGTTACAAAACTGGTGGAATAAGACTGAATGTCCACTAAATACTTCTTGACCCCTGTCATATGTCTAGAACATTCACAGTCAAAGTATCAGTATTCTTTAGATGAAGCTTTAAAAGAAGTATGGCCTATAAGACAAGTATCAAAAACCTTGGGTTTCCACTCCTTTCTAGTTTTAATCATCACGTGATTAGCCCTAGGATATGTTGATAACCATACAATCTGTAACATAAAGGCTTTATATGTCCCTATTTACCATAATAATGACATTTCCAAGACAAAAACTTGACTTTAGTTTGAGTTTCCTGATGTCTGGAAGGATGTTGTAACATTTGTTCGGATATCATGGGCTCATCCTTTTTGGAGAAATAAATTTTGTCACATGGGTTTTTCCTTTCATAAATTGGTAATCAAAATCTATACCTTTTAAGTTTCCAGCCCCTTTTCCAACTTGAAGAATTTCAACTAACATATCAAACTCATTGTTCAACATTCTTACTGATTTGGTCATGTTTTCAAGTTTAGAATTCAATATGGTTACCTTATTTTCAAGATCAGTGACAGTAGAAGTTTCTTTTTTTTCATTTTGCAGTTGAGTTATGATTCTCTTCTGCTCTTCTCCTGTCTTGCGCATCTCTTCACTTATAACACAAAGCTCTTTGTAGGAAGCAACCAATTCTTCATAAGTGATATCCTCATTACAAAAGTTGTCATCAGTTTCATATCTACCAGTGAAGGTTGTAACATGCTTAGTAGTTTAATCATCAGTTTCACCTTCATAACCATCACCAGACCAGGAAACAAACAAGCCCTTCTTTTGTTTCTTGAGATACGTGGGATATTATGATCTAATGTGACCAAAATACTCACATCCATGACACTGAATACCTTTTCCTTGATTTGGATCCTCCTTTGTTCTTGTTTTTCTCTGAAAGTAAATGTTCTTACTTATGTCGTATGACATGTTCTTGACATTTGGTTTTGGCTTCCTGTCCATTCCTTTATCACCTTATTGAATTACCTCCCAAGAAGCACAATAGCATTAGAAATACCGTCATCAGTCTCCATGTCACATTGAACTTCTTCATCATTAGTGTTGGTGATAAAAGTTATGCTTTTGTTCTTCTTTTCAAATCTATCACTGATAGCCAATTCAAAAGTTTTAAGTGACCCGATAAGCTCATCCACTTTCATGTTGCAGATGTCTTGTGTTTATTTAATAGTTGTGACCTTCATGTGAAAATTCTTATGAAAAGACCTGAGGATTTTTCGAACAAGCTTCTCATATGACATCTTCTCTCGCAAGGCACTAGATGAATTGGCAATATCAAGAATATTCATGTGAAAATCATGAATACTCTCATCATCTTTCATGTTGAGATTCTCAAATTTGGTGGTGAGAAGTTGAAGTCTTGACAGTTTTACTTTTGATGTGCCTTCATGAGTGGTTATGAGGATTTCCCATGAATCTTTGGCCATAGTAAAAGTATTTATTAACCTGAATATATTTTTGTCAACTCCATTGAACAAAGCATTAAAGGATTTGGAGTTTCCAAGAGCAAGTTCATCTTCTTCCTTAGACCAGTCCTCTTCAGGCTTCAAATTAGTTGTGTCCTTCCCATCTTTGTCTTGCACTACCGGATGTTCCCAACCTTTATAACTACTTTCCAGGTTTTTCTATCCATAGGTTTTAGAAAAGCTATCATACGAGCCTTTCAGTAATCATAGTTGGTGTCATCCAGAATAGGTGGTCTGTTGACAAATCCTCATTCCTTGTCTATAGTACCAGAAAATTTGTCCCTGGAGCTCACCCAAAACAGAACAGAGTGCCTGCTCTGATGCCAATTGAAATTTTGGTACATAGATAACATATGTCGTGTACGATGTCACGACACCAGGATCAAGACATGTCACTCCAAAAACAATTACAGTGTTAAAGTAAATAGCAGGAAGTAAATAACATAGGTTAATTGTTAACCCAGTTCGGTGCAACATCACCTACATTTGGAGGCATCCAAGCCAGGAAGGAAATCCACTATAATAGTATTAGTTTGAAGTTCTAAATAACCTCTGGTTTTACAAATGTCTCACCTAATCACTACCCTTGGAATTTCTATCTAAGACTCTCCTAGATATGAGACCCTTCTCATTTCCCTTCAATCACACAACAATGATAACAACTCCTAACAATAAACACAATAAACATAAAACATACTTCCAATAAAACATAATTCACTCTTGCTTAAAACCTCATGAGTGATTCACAATTACAACTCAAAAACTCATTCAAATTCAAGCATCGAAGTGATACAAGAATGGCTCACAAATAACAACGAACAAACTAAACCCTAACATAGACTATCACATATGCCACTTAGTTATTTTCTTAGGTTAGGTTTGTCCTTTAAACATCCCTAGAATAGCATAAGCTTCGAGCTAAAAAATCAGCAGATCTAAATCAAAACAAATCAAATCAAATTTGATCAAATCAAATCAAATTTGATCAAATCAAATTTGATGTCTCCTTAAATGTTTTGACATCCATTCTGCACAATCTTCTGCAAAATCAAATCAAATCAAATCTAATTTTTCCTTAAATATTTTGACATTCGTTCTGCATAATTTTCTGCAAAATCAAATCAAATTAAATCTAATGTTTCCTTAAATGTTTTGACACCCATTCTTAGGAAACATTGCACAGTTGGAACCGATCTTTAAGGTTCTAGAACAAACACTTTAAACTGCAGAATGCGTGAATCCAATCATCAAAGAATCTTCAATAATCTCACGCTACAAAAAAATCTTCCAAGAATATAAAACCACGGTACGCCACGATGTCGTATAAGCATGTCAATACATCTTGTCTAACACCTTGCTATTTCACTTGTTTTAACAAAATGCTTCCAATCACAATACAAACAACCTAACGCAATAAAATAATAAAAAATTCAGGTGAGAGAAAATGAGTTATTACTATGGTTTTTGAATGGCTGTTGTACGATGGTGTTACAAAAGGTATATTTTGTAGTTGTGTGTCCACCACAGGAGTCCAATAAAATTGACATGAGTCATACTCACCATTGATTCACAACCCTCTAAATCATTATTCACAACATGGGAGCAGAATGAAGAACCGCAAGATCCATCCATCCATACTTATCTATTCATTCCATATAAAAGGGGTTCAGTAGAGGTTGAGAATCCAACTCTTCCAGCAAAAGGTACGCACAATAAGTCAGGATAATGGAAATATGACCTATTGTCCCCAAAACAAAATTTGGAAAGGGGACAACACTTGAGATTGAATTCTCTAATGAAGGCTCCATTAAAATCAGCCACACGACAATAACCCCATGGTCATCACATTTTAATTTTATGCATAGTAGATAAAGAGGGTACTACTTGACCTTGGATTCTCAACATATGTCTTCTACTAAGACACATTTGAGAAGTTCCATCTAGATCTTGACGATCTTGGAACATTCCAGGGCTCGCTAGTTGGTTTTGATGGCGAGCATGTGCTAGTGAAAGGCTACCTAACCCTCAAGACGATTGTTGGAATAAGCGAGAACACAAAGATGATTAAGGTCATGAATCTAGTGGTAGATGCCACATCCATGTATAATGGTATCATAGGGGGTCCGATTTTTACCTCTTAGTGGCTAACCTATCCACCTTGTATTTATACACGAAATACCTTCTTCATAATAGGCCAGTTAGAGTAATATAGAACAATCAAGAGACTGCTCAACAATGCTACCAGAATATCCTAAGATTATGAAGGACGGAGGTGGATGCATTCCCCTCCCCACCACCAGTCATGAAAGGAGTGAACATCATACATTTAATCCCAAGGTCTATATTGTTAGAGAAATGATTAAAATCACGGAATACCTGAAATAAGTTCATTTAGTATTTAAGATTTTATACCACCAAACTAGGAACCTCCCTATTTGAGGAAGAAGAAGAAGAATTGGTCGCCCTATTAAGAAGGAACATTGAATTGTTTTCCTCGACCCCGTGAGGCATATATGGTATTGAAACCAAAATTGTGTGTCATTTTCTTTAAATAGGATCTACAATCAAACAAATATCCCATGAGACATATATGGTATCGACATCAAAATGGTGTAAAGTAGGCGAGGAGAAGAGAGTGATAATGGATGAGGAGGTCGGGAAATTGAAAGGAGACAACTTTCTAAAAGAGTTAACCAAATTTGTTGGCAAATATGGTCTTGGTTCAAAAGGCATCAATCAAGTGGAAGATGTGTATTGACTTCACTGATCGAAATGTGTCATACTTCAAAGAATCGTATCCATTACCCAACATTAACAATCTAATTGGTGGATCTTTGGGATATAATACTTTGAGTTTCATTGACACCTACTATGGATACAATAAAATAAAGATAGACCCTTCATGGAATTATGATAGATCTAATCTGCATGCCTTTATTGGAATGACGACCACCTTTGTGGGTACATTGAGTTAATGATTACCATATGGAAAGTGAAATATGTTATAACAATTGACTCTCATTTCTTGGTGGTTCCTTGAAAATAGTCTATAATTGTATTATCAGCAGGCTCTTCGCGGAAGCTTTAGAAACAAAGGCATCCCTAGTTAATCTCAAGCTAAAGTTTCACAACATCCATTGTGAAAAAGTCATGGTAAACACCAATCTTCATGGAGATAAGACAATCTATCAAGCTCTACAGCAAGACTAGAAAGACTGAGAGTGCAAAGCAATGAAGATCAATGTAACCTTTATGATCGGTCAATTAAGTGCTACGAATATTTTTCCTCCCACAGGTAAGACATGTTACTTTAGTTGGACAAACAAACATGGCTGACCCGAGTAGACTACAAACTCCTAGGAGAATAAGTAGTGGCAAGTCCCCCTAGTTATTTATATAGTTTTATATGAAACAAAATTACGTCATCATAATGTATTATGATCACGTTGGTTAAATAAATAAAAATGTTCAACTAAAATATCTCTTTTCTTTATGACTATGTAAGGTAACCATGAGTCAGGGGTACGACCAGTGATATCAAAGCCCCACCATAAAGACTCAGGAATGTTGTGACAAACATCATAGACATATGAATTAAGCATTCTAAACCATACAATGAAAAGAACAAACACAAATAAAGTGGAAAAACCATAGATTGGTAAGAACTAGCCCACCCCCTCTCCATTGTGCTCTTGGTAGCTAGCAACCCTAAAGGCCCCGGTGGGCCCGTCGCATGTTGACCTCGGACCATGGTTTCACCTAAGGGAGGGAAAGGGTACCGAACATTATCCATGTATGTCTCCCAGAGGTATCCAAAAACCTCGAGCAAAAACCTCATAATGTAAAAGCTAAGCTTGAAACAATACATTCGGGATCTAACATGTGAACCATTGCCACATAACATCGATATCGAAATATCAAGTTCATACATACATATTATCCCATACATGTTTTCACATTTATATATAGAAATTGAGAAGGAATGTTTGAGAAAAGGGTGAAGAGCATGTTTAATCTCTAACTGAGACAATTTTCCCAACTTTATCCATCTGATATGGGCAAGCTTGCTCTCTCGAAATGTGAAAATGAAGATGAAAATGCTCCATTTTCAATAAATCATTCTCAAAAGTATCGAATGTAGATAAAAGGCCCGTGTATGTCCTTTTTTCTAGATCTTGAGTCAAAGAGATATTTCAAGAAGAAAATTCTCAAGATCTCCTTGGACCATTGTAAGAGATGCCTTTGTGGAAGATAATGACGTATGAACTTAATCCAAAGTTATGTCTTTCATTGATACTTCTAACGCCATAAGATTTAGTTGATCAACTAAAAATCCTTCAAATTTATAGGCGCTCAAAGCATAATCTATCTTGTTAAGAGAAATAGAAGCCATTTTTACTTCTTGTAGGTACATGTCGTGCTAAAGCATCAAATCATAGACACTACCCTACAACAGTTGTCTTTCCTTAAGAAGTCGATCAAACCTAAAAACCTCCCAATGATCAGCTTCATCAATTCCTATAACAACAAAGCCTTGATAAGTATAATACACCAAAGTTGATAATTCCTCCTCGAGAGCGTCGTCAGTCAGATTGGCAAGTAAGAGGAATCATTCTCTACACTAAATGTCTGATTCTCTCTTAGATTACTAGGTCCTTATCGGGCCAAGAAGATGGGAGATAAAGTACCAGAGTCCGAGGGTAAGGTGCTCGAAGTGTTTGACGCCCCAGGAGTATCCTTGTGAATTTCAATATCAGGGTTGAAAACTGAGATGGTTTCTCCTTGAGCTTGTATCGAACCCAACAGGGAAGTCCAATTTAATGCTTCACCACTCTAATCAAAGCAAGGGGGTGAAAGGAGATGAAAAATTCAAAGGGCTGGCTGTCGCATCCGCGAAAAACAACCGGCGGGCTAAAACAAAACAAACAGAGCCGCCACCGTGCGTTATTTATCCCAAAGAGGGAAAGGAAACGCTCGAAGTAAACCTGGAAAAGACATGGTCTCGCGACCAAAGAGAGATGGGATCGGGAGTCGGTTATGCGAAGGGAAGGTATTAACACCCCTACGCATCCGTCGTACTCGACGGGATCCATGCTCAGAAAGATAGAACAAGGTTGCTAAAACAAACATCACACACACACACACTGAAAACAACACAGGTGGGAGAAGAGAGGAACGGGCTCGCTAGGATATCGCATCCTATGTCTACGTATCTCATCTGGAATGAGAATCAGAGCTACCGTAGTTCGGCTCACGCACGCCGAAACAAAACACACGCACAGACGCTGAGACGTCAAAACAAACACACAAACAGACAAACATGGAAACCGAATGCCAATCGCTGGACTTACATCAGACTCCGAACCAAACAAACCCACACTGGAAACCAAAGGCCAATTGTTGGACTAATATCGGACTCCAAGCACACAACAACAGGATACGGAATGCCAATCGATGGGCTTACATCCGTCTCCTAACGCACACAAGAAGGATAACAAACAACAAGTTACTAAGGAGTCTGGCACTCGAGCCTAGCAATTGTCAAGCAAACACACACAAAAAGAAAAAGGGTGAACACACAGACTAACAGGGAGTCGGGAACTCGAGCCTGATAGCTGTCAAGCACAACACACTCAAAAAAAGAAAAGGGTGCCCGGAGAGATCTCGTACGACCTCTTGCCTACGTACCTCATCTGGTATGAGGATCAGGACGTAGTTCCCCTGAACAGGGGAGAAAGACTAGCCTAACCAGATACAAAGGGAGACACAACTAGGGAGACTATGACTCGAGCCTGGATGTTATCATGCATATCATCCCTAAGTTAAGGTTGCTATCTAACTTGCTCAGGCAGCAAGCTAATCCTAACCAGGCAAAGCAAAGCATGCAAGCATAATCAAAACAAAGCAAACATTCACAATTAGCACACACTATATACAGACAAAGTGGGCTCACACAAGGGTTAGGCTGCAAAAGCAAGCTAACTGTATCAGGTGATGTTAGCTCTTAACCCTAACATTGAGAGTTAGGGTGAAGCCAGATGAAATAGGAAGTGAGGGGTGTGCCTCACAGCTCTTATCCCTGGCCTGGGAGAGCTTCAGACAAAGAAGTGTGGGTTCAGAAAATGGGAACCCTTTTACACTTATGACACTGACTCAACTGTACAACTGCACAAGGATCTTGGGTTACTATCCACAATGCCTCAACACCAGTTGTGTGAGCAAAGGGATGACTCAACAAGAATAGCAGGAGATGGATTGCATATCTCTTGTATCTGCCAATTGCCTTAATCAAGGTCTTTTCCTGCTTGGGGACAAAAATAAACAAGCACAGGCATTGCCTCTTAAGGAGGACTTCAGACAGGTGCCTGGCCAAGTAACAGGCCAGGTCTTCCAGACTACATGGAGAAAAGAAATTCTACCTCAATTGGTTTATACAACCAAGAAACAGCACAAGCAAGTTCACAATGAACTATAGCAACTAAGGTACCTGAAATCAATCCAACATAATCAGTATACCAGACAAACAAAAGTCAAACAGAAAATTACAAGTCCACAGCACAAACAGATAACAAGCATCAATGCACATAGGTGCAAGCCACAAGGCCTAAGTACAAATCTCAATGCCTACAAAACAAACTCAAGGTTAGTCATAAACAATCAATAAACCAACTCCAATTGAGTGCACATCATCAAGCATAAGCAATTGTGCTCTTTGACCTGAAACAAAGCTCAAATGTGAGAACACAAACCACTAGTACAAGACTAGGGTCAAAATGGGAGCAATAAACCAAAACAGAACATGAAACTTATCAAAAATCAAGATCAATCAAATAAGAATCAAATCCAAGTGGTCTCACATTCATATCATCAACCATTATCATTTCATGAGGCAAAGAGTACAAAGCATGCAATTTAGAACCTCATAGGACCAAACAGAAAGATCCAATTCAAATCAACTCAAAAACATTTCAATAAATCCCCAAAAAATTGATGGATAAACAGCATTCATTAAAGGATCATCACACAAAATTTCAGGCCATTTGGACAAAGGGAAACAAGTCAATTAAATTCATAAAGTCAAGGCATGTTCAAACAAGCTCATACAAGGCACCAAAACATGCATCAACTTCAAGCAATCATAAAACAGAGTAGGAACATGATAAATGAGTGAAACCAAAACCATGGAAAACTTTAAGATGTCTATGATACACATGCCAAATTTCAAGTCCATCCAATAAACCACAAGAATTTCACAAAACATATGAGATCATGACTCACAAAAGGTTCACAATTGGTCAAACAGGGGAGAAAATCTCAATCAAATTGGAAATGCATTCAAAAATTCCAGGAAAATTCACATTCAAGCTAAACATATAGAGGTATCAACATGCAAAAATTCAGACCATTTTGAGTTCATATGGCATGGTAACAAAAATCATGAAGTTAGACAAGACATGGTGTGACACAAATTGTCACACCTCTAATGATCAGGTCATATCTCTCAATCCAGGGATGCAAAACTAGCAAACTCAAAGCCAAAAAATCCCTAAAGGTGTCTAGTTTGCACATGTAAAATTTCAGCTCCATCCAATTAAGCATCATCATTTGATGATCAAAACATCAAGCAAGGTGCATGGAAGAACACATCTAAACAAACCCTAGGCCATTCAAAAAATCACACGTGCACAATTTCAATAAAAATAACCAAAAAATAGTAGAGGTCACAAGGATCATGGCACAAAAAATCTCAATCAATTTGGATTTGTGGTTTAGGAGTTATGGAATTTTGAATGTTGAAGAAAAATAAAAAAAAACAATGAAACAAGCATGGTGAACATGTGAAGCATATGGAAATAAATTCTAAAGCAAAAAGGAGAATTGCTTGGGCGAAGGATCGAAGGAGGTTCCATTTTAAAAAGTAGCGCGCGCTACTGTAGCTAACACTAATCAGCCAGGCAAAACGCGGACATATGGATCAAACAGCCAATTCTGGAAAATTCATCACATTCATCATGTGTTCTTCATACATTCATGCGTCAAGAACAATGTCCACCAAATCCAACAAACCGCATATCACTAGAAAGATCTCTCAATGTGCATCAACAATATCACATCAATTAAGCCTAATTCCTCCTAAATCAAAAGTTTCGAAGGAAAACATAATCATGCACAAAACTTCTAATTCACATAACTCTCTCATCTCTCAACGAAAATCAGTGGTTCAAAGTGCAGATTACTCTACTCTCAAAGATCTACAAGAAGCATTAATTGATTTCATGAATTGTCAAACTCGAAAACTCACCTTCAATGATGTGCAGTTGTGAATTCGCGCAAACCAGGCCTTGTAAGTGCAAAACAGATGCTCCTTGATGCTTGAATTGATGAATGGAACAAGGTTTGGATGTTGATTGTGAAGGATCTAGCTCAAAACTCGAATTGCCATTGTTGAAGCTCTCTTTAACAGTCCACGAATTCAGCTTGAAAAGGATGAAATCTTGCTTCCAACAGCTTCAATAATGCATGTAGATGATGAATTGATGAAGATCTTGGCAAGGTTTGTGAAGAAAATTGCAAAAAAAGTGAAAGAAGAAGTTGAAGAATTTGGTGATTTTCAGATCTAGATCTTGATTCTGTTATGGTTAATCAGAAAACAGTTATGATTTAACTTATATATGTGATGTTAATGATGCTAGTAATCATGATTTAGTGTAATTACAAAGGATTAGTGAAAATGCAAGTTTCATGCTAAATGGAAATTGACCAATCCACCCTCACTTGTGCAAAACCAATGCAACAGTAAAATTTCTGTTTTGGAACAAGTTTCAAATGATATTTGTGAGCTAATGCAAGTGGAATGGAGTGAAAACAATGAATATTTTGCAAAATGACCTTTTTCCCTCCAAATTCAAAATTGGTTCACTTGAAAAATGCACTTTTTGTGTGAGCCAAATTCATGAAATGTAATGCTTGTTTTGGATAGAGGACATCAAAATAATTTTGCTCAAAAAAGTCTCACTCCATTTGGCCTTGTGAATCAAAAGTTATGCACCTTTGAAATTCAACTTTTTTGGACAATGATTTGATCATAACTTGCCAACCACAAATGAGAAATTCATGTTCTTGGACTTTTTGGAAAGGTGGGAGCAAGATCTTCAACTTTCATGTTGAACAAAATTTCATTTGAAGCATTTTTGGACATGTAATTTTGAGGAGAAAACCTTTCCATTTTTGGCAATTTTGAATTACAAGTCACTTTCTATTTTTGGAAAGTTTCCATCTGACTTTATTTTTTTCATTCTTGATGTTTGTAATGTCAAATGAAACTTGTTTGGACATGAATGAAGTGTCTCTAACCCTCTCCCTCCTCCAAATCCATCAGTTGACTTGTGGTTGACTTTTGCTGACTGATAGATGAACAGGCCATGCATAGATGAAATTGAGCTTCAATCTCCTGATGTAATGGCTCAATGATGAAACCCTAGCTTCCATAAGCTCAATGAAACCATAAAATAATCCTCATCTCAATGAAGACCTCATCTCCTTGATAAGCCCTGATTGGCACAATGCAGATGATTAGGGTTGACCACAGGTCAAAACCCTAATCTCAAGGAATCTGATCAAGCTCAATGAATCTCTGGTGATGACAAAACCATGATGATGATGATGTACCATTTCAACAAAGATGATGATCGATCTCCTTGAAGAATCAAGAAACCCTAATTTGAAACACCAACCCTCAGATGATCAGTGATCAGTTCATGAGACCCTCAGCTTGAATCTCAACCTCTTCATCTTCTGATCAAGACCTAGGAGGATGACTTGCTTGATGTTGCCACATGATATGCCAAGATGCAATGACTAATGACCTAAAAAATGATATGCAAATATGTTAAGCTAGTCCCAAAAGAGAAGGGCAAATTTTGAGGTGTTACACTGGCATCACCGGGAAATACTGAGTTTCCCTCTTCATTTGTTGAATTACTTTCTTAGACTTATTCAGCCTACATATGGTGCTTGATAAATCGTCAAGAAACAATATAGACAAATATAAAAAACATAGAAAGATAGAGAGACTGCAAGCTTGCCGAAAATGACCTTACTCTCCTCCTCGCTATTATCATCAAGCAATAAGCAATTTTTGATGATTCGCTTTGAAAGTTTCCTTGAGGCTTCATCTTGCAGAAAACCTAACTCTTTGAAGAAAATGAATAACTATTTCTTCAGGTAAAGATCTTCTTGGGATAAATCAACCTCCTTATAAACATATAACTTGTTCCCCATTAAAAAATGACCATGGCTCAAGAATTTACAAAATAAATTCATACATCGGTATTCTAGTTCAGTCTCAATGACAAAGATCTTTGCATGAGAGTCTTCATGGAGAGGAGTAACTAAAAAGAACTTATCTTTGAAATGATTCACATCATCATAATACACCTCAAAATAGTGGGTAACATACGCCAATGAAATTAAACCCTGACATTATGCATAATTTATTACGCTATGTTGCACCTTAAAAAGATGGAAGAAGAGCGACAAAGATGAATTTCCTCCTCGATAATCACACAAGTATTAGAAAAATTTGATAAAAGCCCAACTCATAGGATTCAACTACAAAGGGAAAATAATCAAATCGTTCATAACCTTAACTTTGAAATAGTTGAATGGAAGTCAGAGATCCAAAATCAAAAATATGCATTTGTAAAAAGGGAAGATGCACCTGTCGTATTCGCTACGTTTCTTTTTGTCTTCCTTTGGGATCAATACACCTTATTCAGAGAAGTGACTCACTTCAAGGGAAACCATTTCGGGGTTACTTTTATGATGGGTACCAACTTCATTAGTCAAGAAGATACCCAAGCATCTGAAGGCTGCCCAAGCATCTGAAGTATCTTCCCTCAATTATCGACGCATGATGGGTACCAGCTTCATTAGTCAAGAAGATGGTGTGTTGCCAGGAGTGCAAATGATGAAAGAATAAAAGGTAATGATCAAGGAAGCCTTATATCTATTCCCAAATATCGTGTGATATTTTATTGAAAGAAAGGGAGTAGGCACTACCAACAATCCAAATCTTCTTAGAAAGACACTCAAGTACTCTAGTCTCCAAAGGTTATCATGATGAAGCAGGTAAAATACATATAGAGTACATGTTAAATTTAAGGTGCAGGTTCCACATGATGATAATGTCACATCATGACTTTTCACTTAAATCGAGAAAAGACTGGAAAAAAAGAAGGAAATCACGACAAAGCCCCCATCCTTCAGAGAAAGGGGTAAGGGCTTAAGGGAAATTGTCTTAGCTCACCGATTCAAGTAAGATACATGTGCATCAAAGCTAAAATGACCCACCGAGTCAACCGAGATACATGTGAACTATCTTGGGAAAAGAAGTAGATAATTCATTTCAAAGATCGATCAGATAGATTCACACATCTCGCATTGATATATTAGTGAACTATTATAACTGTCATACTACATAAAGGAAGAACGCATCACTTCTCATGTAATTCGAATTCAAATCCCACTAACTTCATCTTAACCTCACAATGACCTAGGAGTTGAAGTACAAACCTTGCAGATTAACCTTTCCTCCATCGTATTGGAAGTTCGAGTCCACCGTTGTGATCCATATTCATCGTTTACCGATCAATTTTGATTCTTGCGTGAAACAGTTTTGTTATAAAAGAGAATGTGTGTGTCATTTTAGTTTTGGTATAAATAATGTTTAGTCTTGGTACATAAGTATACGTAGTTTTAATTCCCAAACGGGTCTTTTGTCTAGTTTCACAAAATGAGCAATTTAGATTTTGTTTCAAAAAATACAAGTTAAAACATTTTTTTTTATAAAATTAACAAAAAATTAAAACAAGGGTTTTACTCTTGGTTTATTAAACAAACCAGGTTAAAAAGACCACCTCTATTACCTTGGTTGGCAGTTCACCTAAGGGAAAAATTGGAGCGTGCTTTCTAGATTTTAAAATATAAAAATGTTGTTGTTGGGGATCAATGATAAGTGTCATGCTTCCCCTCGGTTGCCACGTTTCTTATTTGGTCCATTAGATATATTTAGTTTTAATGTACAAATGAGTCATTTGTTATGTTTCATGAAATTTATAATTTAGGTTTATCTTTAAAAAATACATGTTAGAACTAAAATTTTGTAAACCTAAAAACATTAAAATAAAAGGGTTTTACCCACGCTTGCTTCACCAAATCAGGGTAAAAAGACCACCTACATTACTTTGATGGCAGTTCACCCAAAACGTAAAAGTGTAGTGCACTTTCAAGTTTTAAAAATATAAAAATATTATTATTGAGGATTAAACAATTATCAGTGTCATTTTCCTCCTCACTTGACAGTTCACCCAAAGGGAAAAATACCTACTTTCCATAACATCTTTCATTATCTAACCCACAAAATCGAAATAAAATTCTTTTTTAACCGAGATAAAAACACTTATTCATATTAATAAAATCATAAGTTGAATTTTTTTTTGCTAGAGCTTCTCTCTCCTCATTGTTATTATAAATTATAGTTAAACTTAAGTAAGATTGACTTAGTATATATATATATATATATATATATATATATATATATATATATATATATATATATATATATATATATATATATATATATATATATATATATATATATATATATATATATATATATATATATATATATATATATATATATATATATATATATATATATATATATATATATATATATATATATATATATATATATATATATATATATATATATATATATATATATTCTATAAAAAATTAAATCAAACAAAAAAATCATTTGAGTAAATTGATCCCACTTATATATAAAAAAAAGTTTCGGAAAAAATAAAATAATAAAATCTTATTATTAAATTTATATTTAGAGTAACAAATTACGTCCAATAAATTATTATTCATCCCATTCACCCATTAGAAAATCAATCAAAATAAAAATATTAGCAATTGGATTGAATCCAATCCAAATATTCAAAATAATGACGGAGTCCTTCCATTCAATTTTTAAATACCAATGGATTGTTTTTACTCTTTATTTTATATTCAATAGATGAATTATTTAATAAAACAAATTAAAAAATATTTATAGAATTTTAAATTTCAAATAATTTTAACTTTTTTTTTAAATTTTCATAATATTTTTTTTTTAGGAAAATCTCTTCCTTTTTATCTCTCTGCTACTCTTTGAGAAAATTACCTAAAAATATATTTTCTTTTAATTTTATTTAAAAATTGAAGTCAATAAAATAATTTTTAAAAGTGAGAATTTTTTTAAAAAAATTATATAGTTTAAAATATAAAATATTTTTTTTGTAAAAAATACTAATTAAAATAGTAAAATTAAGGTAAGGGTGTCCATCCATTTAAAAGATATTTATGGATGGATTGAATAAATTGTTTTAATTACTGTATTAAATTGCGTTTGTAAAAAAATATTTAGTGAATAATAAATGTATTAAAGGATTTTTTTGGGTTATCCATTATTTTTTAAATTCAAATTCAAATCCATATATTTTGCCATTCTTATTGAAATTATTATTTATCTATTATCCTTTTTTTATAAAATGTTAAATGTCCTTTTGCAAAATAGCTTTTTAAACATGATAATAGACTAAGTTAGACTTTTAAAAATATCTAGTCAAATTTAAAATAAATTATTTCATACGTAATAAGTCAAAGTTTGATTTTAATTTTTTTAAGTATGTCAAACATATTTAAGGAATGTTCCATTTAGCCCTATTCACTATTATAATTAAAAAAAATTATTCTTTCAAATAAATCAAATACATTAATTATTTAATAAAAAATAATTTGTTTCTTATAATATTAATCATATGGTGTAACTATTTGCATAATTGTCTTTATCGTAGATACTGTTTTTTAATCGCAAAGAGTACTTAAAAAAGCTTCAAAAGTGTATTGGACTTTTGAGCTCAATTAGTCATCTTTAAAACTTGAGAGAAATCAACATCTAAAAAATTAGTTGCATATAATTGTTTTTAGCCAAACACGAAAGCTATAAAAATAGCTTCAAGTATAAATTGATTTTGGAATGGAGACTATTGAATTTTAAAAAGAAAACCTTCCAATGACTAATCTTTGAACGAGATAAATTCACACATTCACAAGTTTGCAAATTCTTAACCCCTAACCATACAATGACCAGACTCAATCTATTATAAGATAATTGATTTTAAATATTTAGAATTTAATTTTGAAATATTTAGGTGAAGTCAACTAAAAATAATTTTTCTTCTAGAATTGATTTTTAGTTGAAGTTAATATTTGTAATTATTGACTTTGAGCATGTTTTTAAACTTTAACTTTTTCTCAATACACTTTTATTTAATAATTTTTTTAGAAAATTACTTTTTTTAAAAGGAATTAATATATTAATAATTAAGCGTAAAGTACAAATAAATACATAATTGATACATGTACCAAAAATTGATAAAAGATCAACCAAATAAAAACAAATGGAGAGAAAAACTCGAAGGTAAAAAACACAAACATGCCATTACACGTTAAAATCAATGAAACTGCCAACTAAAAACTACAACCTAAGAAAGAACCAAGCAAGAGCTTAAGTCAACTGAACTACCAACACTGGACCAAAGATCACCTAAGAAAGAGTAGAGAAACACAACCACTCTCAACATGCCTGAAATCTTGATCCGTTATTGATTAATCCAGAGGATAGAGTTCCGAAGACATTATGTAAAGGTGCAAGAGGTCCCCACTGATTTGCCTAGAAACTATTTCCAAGTCAAAAAAATTACTTCACTTCTCCACTTCTTTCACATTTATTGAAGACTTGGACAACACAATCTAATTTTAGACACTCCAAATTGTTCATATCATGGCATGTCAGATCATAGAAAAACGCCATAACCTCCGACATACAACCTAAAAAAAGGAAACTCTGAAAAAGAAGACTAGTGTCCCTAGGATGAACTATCATCCAATCCAACCACCTAAAAATCATATACTAGACATTGATGGCTAAGCAAAAAGTAACAAACAAGTGAGAACCCGACTCGACGGATATATTGCAGATAAGACACAAGGTAAGATCAGGGTCGACAATAACTTCTCTCTTGAATAAATTATCTCTTGAAGAGAACCTGTCAAGGAGAAGTTACCAAGAAAAATAATCACCTTACAAGGTGTCCAACTACCCCAAATGTAAGGTAGAGTCAAATTACCTATGGGATAGGATAAATAAGTAGAATCCAAAAGAGAATTTTAAGTAAGAAACACTAAGAAAAATCATCTCTAACATGCTTCCAAAATCATTTATCTTTGTCTAAAGAAAAAGTATGAGCTCAAATGACTAAGAGGAATTATGCAATGACAAGTTCCTAATGGATGAAAAATGGTTTCTTCCGCTTGAAGTCCAAAATGTGGGTCTCATCTACTCACTTACCAACCTCTCCCACTATCACCTAAGGATAATCAGTGATAAGGAAACTTGTACTTAAGGGGTATATTCTCAACACAAGGGTCAAACCAAAAAGTCGTATGAAACCCTGATCCAACCTTCATTATGATACCATCCATAAACCAATTAAAAGGGTCTTCCTGCTTAGAACCAAGATGAAAAATCTCATTCCACTAGGATGAAGAGTTCTGGAAGCCTGAATCTATATCACCCCTTAAAGTACAGACATTATAGATATCATAACGAGCAACAAAGATACCTCTCCAAAAACCAGAGCACCTAAGATAAGGTGTAACCTCCACTTAGCAAAAATAGCTATAAGTTGATCGGACAGAGACCTCAAACCCTCAAGCCACATTTATTCTTAGGCTTACACACGTCAACCCATCTAAGTTAAGAGATTTTCGAATCTCTCTTTACTCATTCCCATATAAACCTTGTCTAAATCTCAACAATTTTTTTCCAGACCTTTACAATCATCTTAAAATAAGACATTAAGCACATAATTGAGCAAAATTACCCTCTCTTCAAGCTAACATATATGTTATTCCAAGAATTAAGCCTCTTAGATAATAGATTAATAAGGGGCCCCAAGGTACTTCTCAAGTTAGAATAATCTAGGGGTGGCAAAACGGGCCCGACCCGTTGGGCATGCCCGTTTTGCACGCACTTTAGTACAGGGAGGGTCAAGATTTCAGGCTCTCACCCTCTAATGTGTATGCCCCGTTCCGTTCCGTTTTCTTCGTGGACTTTTGTAGGCACGAGCATTAACATAAAATTTTATTTTGTTAGGCTTAAGAGGTGCAGTGTTCGCGGATTTTCCTCGGCCCTCACTCACTTTTTTGCGGGAAAGAGCTATGTTTTAGGACCTTATTCTGAACTATGCCCGCTCTGCCCCACCCTATTTTTTTGTGAGCTTTTGCGGGGCAGGCCTAAACGGGACGATTACGTCTGTTTGCCACCCCTACAAACAACCCTCAATATTTGAAACGAAGGGCCTCTATTTTACATTGAAGAAAGTCACATACGAAGTCTAAAAAATATAATCCACGTCAATCTCTATCAAACTACTCTTAGAAAAAATTCAATCTTAGGCCCTAAGCTACCTCAAAACCCCTAAGAAAACATTTTATAGACTAAAGATTCTCAATAGTTGGATTCGCTGAGATAAGAGTATCATCAATATACTAAAGATTAGAGACCACAAAATATAAGTCTCTTATCCTAAATTCGATAAGAAGACCCATATCAACTGTCATACTAATCAAACAACTTAACCCCTCGGCCACAAGCAAAAACAGAAAATGAGCCATGGGATCCCCTTGCTTTAGACATTTTTGAATGCCAATCTCTTGACTTGGACAACCAATAACCAACACCGAAAGATTCCCAACAAAAACACACAGACTCTAATCCAAGACGTCCACTTCACATTAAAACCAAACTTATTAAGCATAAACTCCACAAAATCCTAGCTCACATGATTATAAATTTCTCAAAATCCACTTTAAAATAAGATGAGACTTTCTAGTTTTCTTAATCAGATTATTCATTTAATTCACAACCATGACACCATCCACCATCATTCTACCTTTAAAAAGACATAAATTTGGGGAATGATAGAGTCATACATACACTAATTCAATCTTCAGTTGTATTATAATTTGAAGGTTCCATAGCAATTTGTTAATTCAAAAAATGAGATGAATATTGTTAAAAAATAAACAAGAGATGAATAACTATTTCATTAACTTTCACCACGCAGTACATAAAGTTTTCCAAAGTTTCAAAAGTATCTCATGTATGTGTTTTATTCATTCAGAGGTGTATTAAAAAGTACAGTAACATTACATAATACAACAACACATCTTAGATTGTGGATCGTATCCAACACATCTACCACCTTTATCATATCCGAAAAAAGTGCAATAGTTAGTGCACTTTTGATCATCTAGGCAATCCTTGCGGCCAGCGCACCTATATGTCGGCCCGGGAGGAACGGCTTCTAAAGTTATGAATCCTGCAACATAAATACACAAAGTATAATATAAGCAATAGACTAAGATTTCAAATTAAGACTATAATAATAATGTTGTTGTAGCTCTACAGATGAATCACAACAGAACTTGTTCGTGGTTAATTAATGGAAAAATAAAAGAGTTGACATAAAAAATAACTTGTTTTTATTACCCGAGACCAAAATAAAAGCAACGCACAAAATCCCCCATAATTTAGATTGATTTATATAAGAAGCCATTGAGTAGAAGTTCACTTCTGTGTGCTATTCATGTCTAAGCTAATATATATATATATATATATATATATATATATATATATATATATATATATATATATATATATATATATATATATATATATATATATATATATATATATATATAAGGTTAGATAGTAATTAAATAAAAAATTTATTCGTTTTATTATGATTAAACTACAACTAACTTTTATGGTATACAATTTTTGAGACAATTATATATATATATATATATATATATATATATATATATATATATATATATATATATATATATATATATATATATATATATATATATATAATTTTTAATTTTTAATTTTTTGTTAAAAATATTAAAATTTTAATCTTTTTTATGCTAGTCCGGGAAGAATACAAATATCTAATTAGTGTGTCTGTGATTGATATAAGAAGGACGAGGTGATCAGTTCCATTTATATTGAAGTTCAACTTATTTCAAGAGTACGGTTTTCAACTCACTCTCAATCATTACCTTTAAATTGAATGTAATCTAAAGGATAAATTAGCATTTTACTTAATTAATCATTCAATTAAATTTAATTTAAAGACTATTATTTGGAGAAATATAAACGTTGAAGTAATTCAATTCAATATTTATAAAGAATTATTGAAAAATATAAATGTAAAGAAATTTGACTCATAACATCGATGGAAAAGATAGTCATAATAATGTATAATATATTTTAAAGTAAATATATGAATATATTTATGGTAAATATAGAAAAAGATAAAGGAATATATGTTTTAAAGGTAAATTAGCTTCATTACAATGAAGAATAAAAATTCAACATTTTGAAGTTATTTTTAAGAGATTAATTGTTATGTACCGTCAGTGTAAAAAAATTTACATTGTCAATACATCACAATCATCCGTTTGTATTACTTTTTAAATGTTTAAAATAAAAGTCAAACCTTTCAAATAGATCAGTGATTGTGATTAACTGATAGTGTAAAAAATATTTACACTGTCAGTGTATATCAATTAAATTTTATTTTTAAATTACTGATAAAAAAGTGGACGTGGCCATATTTTGAAATGAAATTGCCATAAAAAATTAATTATTTGAAAAGTATAAAAGTGAAAATGGTATTGATATTTGAAAAAAAAGATGGAGGTAAAAATGAATGTAACTAAAGTTGTTAAAATCGGGTAGCTAGTATGGGCCGACCTGTCAAGTCCAAAAATTATAGGGTTTAGGCCTTTGAAATTAGAGTCTATACTATTCAGGATATTTTAGTCTGACTCTAAAAAATCGCTATTCATTAAGGTCGATCCGTATGGGTTACGGGTAGTCTGTTAAGCTCGCATACACTATAAATCTTAAAAAAATATATCAATATTTATATTATTTCACTCCAAAATAACACATTGATTTTTCTCACCTCATTAAATTTTATCTTTAATCTAATCAATCTTTCTCTTTTAAATATTATATATTAATATAACCAAATTAGTATTCAATTATTTTGTATTTTACTTCACAATTTTTTCATATTCTATTAGTTTCTCTTATTTTAAATATTTCTTTATTATTATATACAATTTAAACTTGTATTATATTTTAAACATATTATAATATTTATAAAAAATTAATATAATACTTAAAAATGTATTAAGCTTAAAATAATATAAAATTTTATTATATTTATAATAAAAATTTACGGGTTTTTATTTTAACTTTTATATAAAAAATAATTTTAAAAAATCTGTTTAGGATCGAGTAGCTCGAAATCCGTACAAGGTCAGATTCAAATACTAATTTATTAGTTCGTATTACTACATGACTTTTTTGCCACTACCCTTAAAAACTCGATGCCTATTATGACTGGTCCGTTTAGGTTGTATATCCCGACTTAACAACTCAAATTATAGCAAATGATGTTGGTTTGAGGCATAACAAGCTTTTAGCTACAAAAGAGAAAACTTTAATGTAAAAAAAAAACGGTTGAATTGAAAACCTAAAATTTAAATTTTGTCAATATGATAAATAATATTTAAACTTCTCTCCTTTTCTCAATAACACCCCATTTCAAAAAAAAATTGTTAAATATGAATTGTTATCAAGGTTCTGTTTTTTTTTTTTTTCATTTCTACATACTACACCCGTCTCGAATTATTGTTGTATTAAAAAGTAAATTTTGTAAGATTTTATAAAACACTTTACTTTTATTAATATATGAAAAATATAAATTAAAAAAACAATTTTTTTTAACAAATGTTAATGGTGAAAATTAACAGTATGATGGTAAACAACAATAATAATATACTATTCTCACAACATGTAATCACAATCCAATTTATAATACAAATACTAATGCACAAACTCTTCCATCAATATGCATGTGATAGCGGATTTTTAAGGTCAGAAGTTTGTTACTGTTGTCCATGTCTCTGATTCCTCTTGAACCATGTCTCTCTTTGGACATGAGACTATCATGGTTCCTCTATGAACCTGGTCTCACTAGATCAAAGTCCTACCTAACTCCAAAATAGAGTCGACCCTTATCCCAGGACCACCAAGTTAAAGGATCTCATTTTATTTTTTTAAAAAAAAAACAAAATATATATTTAATATTATATTAATAAACTATAAAATGAAAAATAAACATAAATTTGTCATTGGCCAAAGGTAGCATAGTGATTTTGAAATATGGTGGTAAAACCTTACGTAACTCCAAAATATATGCATGTGTGATCATGTATAGCCAACATGCATGCATCTCAAGCAATTATCAAAATCATCATAAAAATAATCATAAAAAATCATTATCAAAAATAGGTTCCATTCTTGAACAAAGTTTGTTAATAATCATGCCTCATTATAATCCCACTAGATTACTAAATTCAAAATTTTAATTTTGTCAATAAACAGGCCAAACTGTAATCCCGCTGGATTACTAATTAAAAGAAATATATTTTTTCCAATAAAAATGTCTCATTGTAATCCCATTGGATTACTAAATTCAAAAAATATAATTTTGTCAATGAACATGCCTCACTGTAATCTCCCTGGATTACTAATCTCAAAATATAATTTAGAATAATCATTTCACACTTTAGATAGAGTAAATTTATGTTATTACTCAACAACTCTAAAATCATCAAAGTTATTCAAAAAATCTCAAAATTTTATTATATTCTTTATTAATCAATAAAGTTATCAAAAAGTTAAAAAAAAATCAACTCAACAATAACTCTCAACCCACAAAATGACTCTAGAGTACCCGAAAGTACTCTAAAGTTTTCAAAATTACTCTAAGGGAAAATTTAAAGTGTTCAAAAGTGTTATAAGGGGAACTTTACAGATGAGATAACTCTATTGACCTCTAAGCGATGATAATTTAACTGGATTTACTCCAAATTGACTCAAAGGTTACCAAAAGGCCACTGCTGTCAAAATTTGCTCAAATATCAACGTAAAACTCTCTGAACTTGAAATATTATGAAAACACTCTGAATCCACCACACCATCGTCGGTCGTTAAATCCCTTCACCCGCTTTCACTGCATACTCATGGCGTGGCACCTTCCCCAAAACATATTGATAGTTAGATTTCTAAGTGAAACTAGCGGAAATATACCCAAATGTATCGCATGCTCGAACATACAACATAGTCGCCATCGAACTTTATTTATTCTCCTAGGAAAGGGAAAACATCGATAAAACCCATGGGAAAGAGATATGCTGGTTGGGTAAGGAAGTCGGTTATGCAAGGGGAAGGTTCTAGCACCCCTAACATCCATGTTACTCCATGAGAACCGTTTTGATTGTTCTCGCTTGAATAGGTGTTACATCTAAAGATTACTCGCAAAAGAATGGTGAAAAGGGAAAGAAATATATGAAGTGCTCAGTGAGGATTGAGGCCCTCATGCCTACGTATCCTCACAATGCAATGAGGAAATCAAATCAATCGTAGTTTGTGGAACCACGAGAACAAAGGGAGAGATAAGTGATGAAAAGTATAACTTGTACCAAGAGGATGGTATCAAGGGAACCCACAAATGGAAAGAACTTGGAACCAAAGAGTAAAATTGGCATTAGCCGATATGTGGACTAGCTGGGCTGCCACTATATGGTATAACCAAAGATAAGGTGAATTAAATGTCTGGATACGATCCAAACAACTCTTGATTCACAAGATGGACCTCCGCTATGTCGTCCTAAAAGGGTATATGCGGGGTCCAAAATAAAGTATTGTTGGGTACAAGGAACAATATATCACTGGTTGGGGAACAAACAGTTCGAGATCAAAGAAGAATCATATCTTGGATCCATGAAGGAGATAGACTATGAACTAAAGAGTAAACATGCGTCTTAGTAAAAAAAGAATGAATTAAATGTTTGGGGACGATCCAAATAACTCTTGATTCATGAGGTGGACTGCCGCTATATCGTCCTAAAAGGATGTACAATGAGAAGTGTGTTTGATCTCAAAGAGATGGTCTTGATTGAATGAATGAAGAATGATGGGTTTATAAATAAGGTAGCTTGCGAAGAATCTGGGTTCTCCTGCCTACGTATCCTCATAGTGCTATAAGGAAATCTGAGCTTTCGTAGTTCAGCTCACTAGGACTGACAACATGATGATTGAAGCAAAAGAAGTGATTGATTGAATATGAAGAGACTTGATAGTTACTTGATAAGAACCACAGTAAAGTCTATGAGTAAAGATGGATATGATGAGCAACTAGGTCAAGCATCCCGTACCCAAAGATATCCAGAATGAGTTAATAGAATTTTCCACTCTCATCCATTCTTTACTACTTAAGGCTCGTGGCGTGTAACTTAAATTATAATTGATAGTTGTTGATAGAGTATTCTACTTGTTGTACTGCTTGCTTTATGAAGGGAGAGACTTGTCAATCATATGATTTGAATTATGCTAAAGTCTATGAATAGAGGTGAATACGATGAGCAACTGAGTCAAACGTCCCATACCCAAAGATATTCAGAATGAGTTAATGGAATCCACTCCCATTCATTCTCTATTGCTTAAGGCTCATGCCGCACAATTCTAACCTTGATTAACAAGCTCTTGAAGAACCACCTTTCATGTGTCTTATATGATCCGCTGCTTGATATGACTGGGGATGCCTTGATTGAGAGTCTGACTTGAGGCTTCGAGCTCCACAACTTACAAAAAGAGTCATATCAAGTGATCAATGGTCTTTTGAACACTTGAATAAGACTGTGGAATTATACAAGATCAAAGGATTTAATTGGTCGAAATTGCTTTTGATCAACTTGAATCGAGAGTTGGAATTATCTTGAAAATTTATGACTAATCCTAATCTAAGGGTTAAAATTAAATTCATAGACTATTCCTAAGGGGAACACACATTTGTTAATCAAAGACTAATTAAAATTTCAAGTCTAGATTAATTCTAAAGGAGCATGCAAATGTTTTGAAAGGAGTAACTAAAAAATCCTAAAGTCAATAATTCAATTAATTGACCAAAAAAATATAATCAATTAATTAAATCAAGACACGTGAGATTATGCAAGATATAAGGTCAAAGCTATCATGAAGAAAGCAAGCAAGCAAGAATTTTTCAAACTATTTTGTCATGAATTATGAACTAAAGACTATAAAAAATAAAGAAATCAAAATTAATTTTAATTAAATCTAATCTAATCCTAATTAATCAAGAGAATTAAAATCTTATTTTTATTGCCAAACTAGATTAACTCTAATATAAATTAGGCAAAAATTAGATTAAAAAATAATTGTACATGACTATGATAATTTTTATATAGAATATATAGGTTCATTTTTCTAAGACTTTACCAATCCAATCATGACATGTGGATAAATGAATTAAATTAAGTAAAATGAAAGTCATATAATAATTAAACTAGATAAAGCTAAAGTAATAGTAAAGTTTAAAATACAGTAATTATATTAAGTAAAACAAAATAAAACTAATATAATAATTAATATAGAAAAAAATATAAAAGTAGTAATTACTAAACCATAAGAAATTGACAATTCAGTTTGCTAAAGTAGTACAACATGATTGAAATGTACAGCAGTGCGGTGCGGTACATATTCTTAATAAAGCATATAACATTATAATGAAAGCAAAAATTACTATAATAACAACATATAAAATTATATTATATATAGTACCTCTAACTTAGAAAGGTAAACTTATAACATGTGGCATACTTATAATCATGAATTACCATGTCTATTAAATACATATAACAAGATAGAGAATAATAGAACATCAATGGAACCAAGTGACAGTGCTTCGTATTGAAAAAAAAACACATGATCCGAATGAAATAAGTGAAAATATTAGTTTTTCACAGGTTTTCGGTAACGGATAATGAAATCGAATTTGATAAGTTAATATATAGTTAAAATCAGAATTTTACAAAGAAATCAAATATATATTATAAATTACGAAACAAGTTACGAACTATACAGAAAAAACGACAAAAGTGGGTAAAAAATTTGATTAAGGAATACGTCGGTTCGGTTAGAATATGCACCGGGAAAAAAAATAATCACATATTCAGAATTGTGATGACAAATCAATTCAAATGATATATTCACATGTTATTAATAATTAAGAAATAAAATAACCACTATTTCCAAGTTTATGTGACTAATGGAAAAAAATGTGATTATCCAATAAGCAATTTCAAAACAGTAGCTTAAGCTAAATCAACCAACAATATCCAATCATTCATGGCAAGAATGTGAAAGAGATATAGGATTACCGAAGGAGCAGAGATTGACTCCGATTAGTGTTGAAAATCGGAGCACCGAAAAGAAATCCGAAAAACTTCAAGAATGAGTTCCTTTAATCCAATAACTTTCAAGGCTTGAAGATTATTTTTGATGATTAATGATGTAGAACATAGAATATTGATGAACAAGCTTGAATTGATGAACTTTGGATGATGATAATTGATGATAATATAGAAATTGTTGATGGCTAAGTTCCACTATTTTAGAACTTCAATGTGAAGTTCTAAATGGTGATGAAGATGAGCTTTAGTGAGGATGGGGGAGAAGATGAATATTGAGAGAGAAATTGAGAAGAAAAAGTGATGGAAAATAGTGATTAATTGTGAATTTTCCAAGTTAGGTTAGTTAATTCCCCAAAATGTGAAAAATAACATGTTTATATAGACTTGGTAGGTGAATGATCACCCTTGGATTGTGATCAAAGTAATGAGTTTATCAATGGTTAAAAATTAATTTAATCTTAAGTTGAGGATCACCAATTTTAACCATAGGATTAAATGTTAAGAGTGGCTAGGATTGAGTGAAAAAATGGAAGTTGAGATTTGTGTTTGTTTGATAGTTTTATGTTAGTTTAGAAGTTATTGTAGTTAAGGGAAATTAGGTAAATTGATGGCTTGTGGAGAAATAGGTAGTTAAGGGTAGTTAAAGACCAATGGTGTTGGAGTTTAACAAAAGTACAAAGTTAAGATGTAAGGCAAAGAGTCACTAGTAATTAACTTGAATTTTCATGCATTTGCCTTGATTTTTCTACCTCTTTTGGTTTAACTTTTGAGTGGCTTAACCCATGATTTTTAGTACTTTTGAGAAGTGATATTTTCCAATAAATGAGTGAAATCTTCCTTTTATTCCAACTTTGTCTTTTTCTTTGAATCCAATCGAACCTCTGAAATAACCATGAATCTCCAATAAAGAGATGATACCCACCACAAGTAATACGGGAAATACACCCGAATAATTACCAAATAATATTCACCTTGAAAATCCACTTAAACCGATTAAATATATTCTCATTAAACCTTTGACATAAATTTATTACCATATGCAAATGTCGATGAATGCATGATCAAATAGAAACAAAGTATGCGAATGAACAAAACCATAAGTTAGGCGAATTGAATAAAAAATGTAGGGCAAATTTTGGGGTATGACACTAGGAATTGAGAAAATAGACCAAAAACATAGACATCAAAAATATTCTAAACTTCACAATAACATACCACAATTCTCTTACTATACATATCATGTTAACATATGTTATAAGAATGTAATACAACAATATACACTCACATCAATAACAAACCATTTATAGTAACCATGTGGAATTTATCCCAAATCCCCTTTGATCATCTAGAGTAACACAAAGAAACTAAGTTTTCTTTCGTTCATATCAATAAGGTTTTGCTCAAACCTTATTTGGTCAAACAAATTACAAAAAGAAAACAGAGCATTAACCCTGACGTTGATGGGAGGGTAAGGACCCCTCACCACCCTGACTGCCTATGATCACCCATTAGTAAATTAATTCTCCTCCTTACCATAGAATTGCATAATCTCTTATAAAATTACTAAAATACACATAAATCTCCCAAACACCAAAAGTAACACAATTAATTAAATAACGCAAATATAAGCACTCCCATAATTAAATTAAATATTAATTTAAAATTCGGGGTGTTACATGTCTCCCCCACTTAAAAAGATTTTCACCCTCTAAAATTACCTGGTGAAAACATATCCAAATAAGATTCTTTCATCCGGTTCTATAGTTTTCACGTCATACTACCTCTTGCAAATCCTCCCCAAATAACCATCACTAGAGCAATCTCTTTATCTCTGAGTTGCTTCACTTCTCGATCCTCAATCCTCATAGATGATGCCTCAATAGTTAGATTATCTCTCATTTACACATCATACATTTGGATTATATGAGATTGATCGAGAATATACTTCCGAAGCTGGGATACATGAAAAATATCATGCATGTTTGAAAGGAACGGTGGCAAGGCCACTCTGTAGGCAACATATCCAACTCGCTGGGTAATCTGATATGGGCCAATGAAGTGAGGAGTATGCTTCTTAGACTTCAGCACACGTCCAACACCAGTCACAGGAGTGACTCTTAGAAATAGATGTCACCTTCTCGGAACTCAAGAGTCTTCCTCCTCTTATCATGATAACTCTTTTTCCTACTCTGAGAAGCTTTCATATTCTCTTGGATCATCTTCACCTTCTCAGTAGTCTGTTGTATAATCTTTGGTCCAAGTACATCACTCTCTTCAGACTCATACCAACACGGAGAAGTCCTACACCTCCTCCCATACGAAGCCTCAAATGGTGTCATTCCAATGCTAGAATGGTAACTGTTATTGTATATAAATTTGATCAATGGAAGAAAACCATCCCAAGAACCTCTTTTCTCTAAGACACAAGCACTCAATAAGTCCTTTCGAGACTGCATATTCCTCTTTGTCTGACCATCAGTCTACGGGTGATAAGCAGAGCTCAACCTTAACTTAGTACCCAAAGCCTCCTGCAAACTCTCCCAAAAGTTGGACGTGAATCTTGGGTCTCTGTCAGACATAATACTCTACGAAATACGATAAAGCTTCACAATCACAATAGTATAGATCTCATCCATCTTCTGCAATGAAAAATTGATCTTTACCGGGATTAAATATGCTGGTTTAGTCAGTTTATCCTTAAATAGCCAAATTACATAAAATCCTCTATGAGTGTTCGGAAAACCATTTACAAAATCTGTTGAGATACTGTCCCACTTCTATTCAGGAATATCCAACAGTTCCATCTGTCTAAACGGCTTCTGATGCTCAATCTTTGACTTCTGGCAAGTAAAACACGCTTAAACAAATTTCACAACATCTCTCTTCATCCTTGGCCACCAAAACTTCTTCTTGAGGTCTTGGTACATTTTAGTAGTCATAGAATGAATACTCAAACTGCTTCGGTAACTCTCCTCCAAAATCGTCTTCTTAGGTTCCGGCACATCAAGTACATAAACTTTATTCCAAAACTTTGAGATTCCATTCTCGTCAACCCTGAAGTCTTCATCTTCACTTGGAAAACCTTCGATAAATCTTTGGTAGTAACCAGTCATTCCTAAGAAGCTTATGATCTCAGTAACTGTCTTAGAAGCTTCCCACTGTAGCATTTTATCTACCTTAGAAGGATCAACCGCTATAGCACCATTGGAAATCACATGACCAACAAAGCTCACTTCTCGCAACCAGAAGTCACATTTGGATAACATGGCATACAACTTCTTTTATTTTAAAACCTAGAGTATAATACGAAGATTCCCTGCATGATCTTCGTCTATTTTAGAATACACCAGAATATCATCAATAAACACTACCACAGCTGATCCAAATAGGGATTAAAGATACTATTCATATACTCCATAAACACATTAGGGGAATTAGACACACTGAACATCATCATCGAGTACTCAAAGTTACCGTATCGTGTCCTAAACGTAGTCTTTAGAACACCTTCATCTTTCATTCAGATCTGGGGATAGCCTGACTTCAAATCAATTTTGTTGAATAGACAAGCTCCAACTAATTGATCCATAAGATCATCAATCCTAGGAAAAGGATACTTGTTCTTGATGGTAACCTTATTCAACTGGCGATAGTCAGCACACAACTATAATTAGGTAAAACTGAAATTTTGGTACGCAAATATTATCAGGGAAAGTCACAACTAAATCTATGGCGACTCAATTTCACATTCCGGAGGCAAGTCACAAATATTATCAGGGGAAACTGAAATTTTGGTACGCATATAACATATGTCAGATACAATGTCACGATACACCAGGATTAGGACATTGTCACAACACAAACAATTACAGTGTTAAAGTAAATAATAGGAAATAAACAACACATGTCAATTGTTAATCAGTTCAATGCAACGTCGCCTAGATCTGGGGGAATCCAAAATAGGAAGGGAATCCACTATAATAATATTAGTTTGAAGTTCTAAACAATCTCTGGTTTTACAAACTTCTCACCTAATCACCACCCTTGGAATTTCTATCTAAGACTCTCCTAGATATGAGACCCTTCTCACTTCCCTTCAATCACACAACAATGAAAACAATTTCCAAAAATAAACATAAGACACGCTTCCAATGAAACAAAATCCACTCTTGCTTAAAAGCTCACGAGTGATTCACAATTACAACTCAAAAACTCAGTCCAATTCAAGCATCTAAGTGATATGAGAATGGCTCACAAAAAAAATGAACAAAATAAACCGTAACAGAGACTATCACATATGTAACTTAGTCTTTTTCTTTTGTTTAGAATCATCCTTTAAATATCCCCAGAATAGCATGGGCTTCGGGCTAAATAATCAGCAGATCCAAATTAGACTGCTGCACAATCTTCTACAAAATCAAATCAAATCAAATTTGATGTCTTCTTAAATGTTTTGACATCCTTTCTTAGGAAACTAGACAAATCTTAAACCGACCTCTTCTTCTAAAACAAACGCTTCTTGGACCATAAAATACATGAATCAAATCTTCAAAGAATCTTTACGAATCTCATGCTCAAAAACAAATCCTCCAAGAATTTAAAACCACAGTACACCACAATGTTTTACAAGTATGTCAAGACATTTTGTCTAACACCTTTCTATTTCACTTGTTTTAACAAAATGCTGCCAATCATAATACAAACAACCTAACAATCTCCCCCTTGGAAAATTTTGGCTAAAACAACCTTTGCAAAATATATCTTGTAAAAACCAATAAAATTAAGAGAACTTCCTCAAATAAAAAGCACAATAAACAAACTTGGAACTTCTTCAAGATGCATCAGAGGCATACATAGCAGAACAAGATAAAACCAGCCTCATAGAGAATGTCACAGCAAAGAGAAGTAAACTCTCACAATACAAACTTTCTGCATAGAAAAATAATTTCTCCCATACAAGATGTTAAGACACCAGGTATGACATCAAACACATAATCATGTCCAATCACGATGTCAAGACATCAGTTATTACCTCAAAGTGTTTGACGCCCCATGAGTATCCCTGTGAATTTCGATATCAGGGTTAAAAACTGAGATGGTTCCTCCTTGAGTTTGCATCGAACCCACCAGGGAAGGACAAGTTAACTGCTTCAACACTCCGATCAAAGCAAGGGGGTGAAAGGAGATGAAACATTCAAAGGACTGGCATCACCGAGAAATACTGAGTTTCCCTCTTCATTTGTTGAATTACTATCTTAGACTTCATTTCAGCCTACATATGGTCGTTGATAAATCGTTAGGAAACAATATAGACAAATATAAAAAACATAGAAAGATAGAGATACTGCAAGCTTACCTAAAATGACCTTTCACTCCTCCTCGCTATTATCATCAAGCAATAAGCAATTTTTGATGATTCGCTTTGAAATTTTCCTTGAGGCTTCATCTCGAAGAAAACCCAACTCTTTGAAGAAAATGAATAACTGTTTCTTCAGGTAAAGATCCTCTTGGGATAAATCAACCTCCTTATAGATATATAACTTGTTCCCCATTAAAAAATGACCATGGCTCCAGAATTTACAAAATAAAATCATACATAGGTATTCCGGTTTAGTCTCAATGACAAAGATCTTTGCATGAGAGTCTTCATGGAGAGGAATAACTAAAAATAACTGATCTTTGAAATGATTCACATCATCAGAATACACCTCAAAATAGTGGGTAACATACGCCAATGAAATTAAACCCTGACATTGAGCATAATTCATTACGCTATGTTGCACCTTAAAAAGATGGAAGAAAAGCGACAAAGATGAATTTCCTCCTCGGTAATCACACCAGTATTGGAAAACTTTAATAAAAACCCAGCTCATAGGATTCAACTACAAAGGGAAAATCACCAAATCGTTCAGAACCTTAACTTTGAAATAGTTGAATGGAAATCAGAGATCCAAAATAAAAAATATGCATTTGTAAAAAGGGAAGATGCATCTGTCGTATTCGCTACATATCTTTTTGTCTTCCTTTGGGATCGGTACACCTCATTCAGAAAAAATGACTCACTTCAAGGGAAACCCTTTCGAGGTTACCTTTTTGATGGGTACCAACTTCATTAGTCAAGAAGATACACAAGCATCTGAAGGCTACCCAAGCATCTGAAGTATCTTCTCTCACTTATCGACGCATGATGGGTACCAACTTCATTAGTCAATAAGATAATATGTTGCAAAGAATGCAGATGATGAAAGAACAAAAGGTAATGATCAAGGAATCCTTATATCTATTCCCAAATATTGTGTGATATCTTATCGAAACAAAAGGAGTAGGCACTACAAATAATCCAAATCTCCTTAGAAAGACACTCAAGTAATCTAGTCTCCAAAGGTCATCATGATGAAGCAGGTAAAATACATCTAGAGTACATGTTGAATTTAAGGTGCAGGTTCCACATGATGATAATGTCACATCACGACTTTTCACTTAAATCGAGAAAAGACCGGAAAAAATAAGGAAATCACGACAAATGCCCCATCCTTCAGAGAAGGGGGTAAGGGCTTGAGGGAAATTGTCTTAGGCCACCGATTCAAGCAAGATACATGTGCATCAGAGCTAAAATGACCCACCGAGTCAACCGAGATACATGTGCACTATCTTGGGAAAGGAAGTAGATAATCTCATTTCAAAGATCGATCAGATAGATTCACACATCTCGCGCCAATATACTAGTGAATTGTTATAACCGCCATACAATATAAAGGGAGAACACATATTTTTTCATGTAATTCGAATTCAAATCCCACTAACTTCATCTTAACCTCACAATGACCTAGGAGTTGAAGTGCAAACCTTGCAGATTAACCTCTCCTCCATCGTACTGGAAGTTTGAGTCCACCGTTGCGATCCATATTCATCTTTAACCGATCAATTTTGATTCTTGCACGAAACAATTTTGTTGTAAAAGAGAATGTGTGTGTCATTTTAGTTTTGGTATAAAGAATGTTTAGTCTTGGTACATAAGTTTATGTAGTTTTAATTCACAAATAGGTCTTTTGTTCAGTTTCATAAAATGAACAATTTAGGTTTTGTTTAAAAATATACAAGTTAAAACAATTTTTTTTATAAAATTAAAAAATAATTAAAACAAGGGTTTTACCCTCGATTTATTCAACAAAGCGGGTTAAAAAAGACTACCTTTATTACCTTGGTTGGCAGTTCACCTAAGGAAAAAATTAGAGCGCACTTTCTAGGTTTTAAAATATAAAAATGTTGTTGTTGGGGATCAAATCATTGACAAGTGTCATGTTTCCCCTCGCTTGTCATGTTTCCTATTTGGTCCATAAGACATATTTAGTTTTAATTCACAAATGAGTCGTTATGTCTCACAAAATTTTCAATTTAGGTTTAGCTTCAAGAAAATCTCTGCCTTTTTTTCTCTCTGCTATTCTTTGAGAAAATTATATAAAAATAATTTATTTTTCTAATTTTATTTAAAACTTGAAGACAATAAAATAATTTTTAAAAGTGAGAATTTAAAAAAAATATTTTATAGAGTTTAAAATATAAATGATTTTTTTTTGTAAAAATTATAATTAAAATAGTAAAACTAAGTTAATGGATGTCCATCCATTTTAAATATATTTATGGATAGATTGAATAAATTGTTTTAATTAATGTATTAAATTGCGTTTATAAAAGAATATTTAGTGAATTATAAATGCATTAAAGGAAATTGCCATCATCCATTATTTTTTAAATTCAAATTCAAATCCATATATTTTGCCATTCTTATTTATGTTATTATTTATCTATTATCTTTTTTTATAAAGTGTTAAATGTCCTTTTGCAAAATAGATTTTTAAACATGATAATAGATCAAATTAGACTTTTAAAAATATAGTCAAATTTAAAATAAATTATTTCATAGGTAATAAATCAAAGTTAGATTTTAATTTTTTAAGTACGTAAAACATATTTAAGGAATGGCCCATTTTGCCCTATTCACTATTATAATTACATTTTTTTATTCTTTCAAATAAACAAATACATTAATTATTTAATGAAAAATAATAATTATTTTTTATAATATTAATCAGATGTAACTATTTGCATTATGGCAAATTTACCGAGATAACCCACTTTTTCGAAGAAATTCCCAAAATAACCCACTTTTCAGGAAAATTCCCAATCTACCCCACTTTTAGGAGGAGGCGCCAATTGGATTGGCGACCCCTCTTAAAAATTACAAGGAGGCGCCAATCCAATTGGCGACTCCCTTAAAAAAGCCTCAAATGAAAAAACTTCCAACATGAAAGTTGTAGATCTTTTCAAGACAATGAATTTGGATATAAATTTTGCATCATTTGGATTTTTTATGAGAAAGTTATGGGCAGTTGAAGTTGGACTTCTGAGTTTTCAACTGTTATCTGACCTATAATGTCTTGCATTATTTCATGTGTTTCTTTTAGAGTTATGAAATTTTGTCCAACATAACATTTGAAGTAAACATCTTAAATTTGGGTCAAGTTCGCAGGGACATAACTCACTCATTTTTAATTATTTTGAGGTGGGACCAAGTGCATTGCAAAATTTAAGATGTCTACTTCAAATGTTATGTTGGACAAAAATTCATATTCCTAAAAGAAACACATGCAATAATACAAAACATTATAGGTCAGATAACAGTTGAAAAACTCAGAAGTCCAACTTCAACTGCCCATAACTTTCTCAAAAAAAATCCAAATGTTGCAAAATTTATATCCAAATTCATTGTTTTGAAAAGATCTACAACTTTCATGTTGGAAGTTTTTTCATTTGAGGCTTTTTTAAGGGAGGCGCCAATTGGATTGGCGCCCCCTCTTAAAAAATACACATAGGCGCCAATTGGATTGGCTAGGGCAGGTGCCCTAGCCAATCCAATTGGCGCCTCCTTGCAATTTTTAAGAGGGGGCGCCAATCCAATTGGCGCCTCCCTCTAAAAGTGGGGTATATTGGGAATTTTTTTGAAACCTGGGTTATTTTGGGAAATTAATTAAAAATGTGGGGTATATTGGTAAAAATTCCTTTGCATTATTGCCTTTATCGTAGATAATGTTTTTTTTATCGCAAACAATACTTAAAAAAGCTTCAAAAGTGTATTGGATTTTGAGCTCAATTAGTCATCTTTAGAGAAATCAACATCTAAAAAATTAGTTGCATATAACTGTTTTTAGCCAAACACAAAAGCTATAAAAATAGCTTCAAGTATAATCGATTTTGGAATGGAGACTATTGAATTAAAAAAAACTTCCAATGACTAAACAAATGTTTGAAGGAGATAAATTCACACATTCACAAGTTTGCAAATTCTCAACCCCTAACCAAACAATGACCAGACATTATAAGATAATTGATTTTAAATATTTAGAATTTAATTTTGAAATATTTAGGTGAAGTCAACTAAAAATAATTTTTCTTTTAGAATTGATTTTTAGTTGAAGTTAATATTTGTAATTATTGACTTTGACCATGTTTTAAACTTTAACTTTTTTTTTCAATACACTTTTATTTTAAATAATTTTACAAAATTACTTTTTTTAAAAGGAAATAATATATTAATAATTAAGCGTAAAGTACAAATAAATAGATAATTGATACAAGATGTACCAAAAATTGATAAAATATCAACCAAATAAAACAAAAGGAGAGAAAAGGTCGAAGGTCAAAAACACAAACATGCCACTACACGTTAAAATAAGTGAAACTGCCAACTAAAAATTGCAACCCAAGAAAGAACCAAGCAAGAGCTTAAGTCTGCTGGACTACCAACACTGACCAAAGATCACCTAAGAAAGAGTAGAGAAACACAACCACTCTCAACATGTCTGAAATCTTGACCCACTATTGATTAATCTAGAGGATAGAGTTTCGAAGACATTCTGTAAAGGTGCAAGAGATCCCCACTAATTTGCCTAGAAACTATTTCCAAGTCAAAAAAAATCACTTCACTTCTCCACTTGTTTCACGTTTATTAAAGACCTAAAAAACACAATCTAATTTTAGACACTCCAAATTGTCCATATCATGGCATGTCAGATCATAGAAAAACACCATAACCTCTGCCATACAACCTAAAAAAAGGAAACTCTGAAAAAGAAGACCAGTGTCCCTAGGATGAACTATCTCCCAATCCAACCACCTAAAAATCCTATACTAGACATTGTTGGCTAAGCAAAAAGTAACAAACAAGTGAGAACCTTACTCGACGGATATATTTCAGATAAGACACAAGGTAGGATCAGAGTTGACAATAACTTCTCTATTGAATAAATTATCTCTTGAAGAGAACCTATCAAGGAGAAGTTACCAAGAAAAACAATCACCTTAGAAGGTGTTCAACTATCCCAAATGTAAGGTAGAGTCAAATTACATATGGGATAAGACAAATAAGTAGAATCCAAACGAGAATTTTAAGTAAGAAACACTAAGAAAAACCATCTCTAACATGCTTTCAAAATCATTTATCTTTGTCTAAAGAAAAAGTATGATCTCGAATTACCAAGAGGAATTATGCAATGTCAGGTTCCTAATAGATGAAGAATGGTTTCTTCCGCTTGAAGTCCAAAATATGGGTCTCATTTACTCACTTACCAACCTCTCCCAATATCACCTAAGGATAACCAGTAATCAAAAATAACCTGGGGAACTTATACTTAAGGGGTATATTCTCAGTACAAGGGTCAGACCAAAAAGTCGTATGAAACCCTGATCCAACCTTCATTATGATACCATCCACAAACCAATCAAAAGGGTCTTCATGCTTAGAACCAGGATGAAAAATATCTTTCCACTAGGATGAAGAGTTCTGGAAGCCTGAATCTATATCACCCCTTAAAGTACGGACATTATAGATACCATAACGAGCAACAAAGGTACCTCTCCAAAAACCAGAGGCATCTGAGATAAGGTGTAACCTCCACTTAGCAAAAATAGCTATAAGTTGATCGGATAGAGATCTCGAACCCTCAAACCATATTTACTCTTAGGCTTACACACATCAACCCATCTAAGTTAAGAGATTTTAGAATCTCTCTTTACTCCTTCCCAAATAAACCTTGTCTAAATCTCAACAATTTTTTTCAGACCTTTACAGTCATCTTCAAATAAAACATTAAGCGCATAATTGAGCAAAATCACCCTCTCTCAAAGCTAACATATATGTTATTTCAAGAATTAAGCCTCTTAGATAATAGATTAATAAGGGGCCCAAGATACTTCTCAACTTGGAATAACTTAGGGGTGGCAAAACGGGGCCCACCCGTTGGGCATGCCCGTTTTGCACGTACTTTAGTGCAGGGAGGATCAAGAGTTCACACTCTCATCCTTTAACGTGTCTGTCCCGTCCCGTCCCATTTTCTTCGCGGGCTTTTGTAGACATGAGCATTAACATAAAATTTTGTTTTGTTAGGCTTAAGAGGTGCAGTGTCAACGGGCTTTCCTCGGCCACATTCACTTTTTTGTGGGAAAGACCTGTGTTTTAGAACCTCATTCTGAACTATGCCCGCTCCGCCCCACCCCGTTTTTTATAAGCTTTTGCCGGGCAGACCTAAACCGGACAATTATGCATGTTTGCCACCCCTAGAATAACCCGTACAAGAAACCCTCAATATTTAAAATGAATGGCCTCTATTAGTCACATACGAAGTCTAAAAAATAAAATCAACGTCAATCTCTATCAAACTAATCTTAGAAGAATTCAATCATAGGCCCGAAGCTACCTCAAAACTCCTAAGAATACACTTTATAGACTAAAGATTCTCAGTAGTTGGATCCACCGGGATAAGAGTATCATCAATATACTAAAGATTAGAGACCACCAAATATGAGTCTCTTGTCCTAAATTCGGTAAGAAGACCCATATCAACTGCCATACTAATCAAACAACTTAACCCCTTGGCCAAAAGCAAAAGCAGAAAATGAGCCAGGGATCCCCTTGTGAAATTCTGGCGTAGTCAGTATTCAGATGTTCTACTCCAAGTCATGACATCTGATCTAACATTGTACCTATTACAGCAAGACAGTTATTACACTCTGTACTAATGTGCACCTTTTCACAGTGTCACGACCTCTCCTTCTATGTCATCCTAGAATGGAGGGACACCTAGTTATGTGCACCTTATCATTCCCTTCTGTTGTTTTCCTACACAGATATCAGCAAGATGTCTCAATCCTGTTTTGGACATTATCTGTTACATTGTTCCAGTTTGTTGGTCATGTACTTGTATCTCCTAAATTAAAGGTTGTAACAAGTTAAACTAATCTCCACTTATTAAGGAGCTAACAAATGGATTATTTGCCAGGTTCATTAATTGTAGCTTAGTTGTTAGTTTCCTAGATTTTAGATCAGCTGGTGAATTCCTGAAGAATAGCCTGAGAAAAATCCTGAAACAGAAAACTAACCATCCAACAATTTAGCATATGCAGTCATGAGTGAATGTCACAACATTCCGTTTGACATCCAAGTCCAGAATCATATGCTAAGTCTGTTTGGTTCCTGAAAACAGACTGTGCTTAAATTTGTTGTACTGTAGAAGACCAACCAGTCTCTACTTCAGTAACAGCTTACTGGAAGAACTGTCAAGGCATCCAGTTTGACAGTTTCACAATGATCTTTTGGCCATGTCTGTTGTGCTTTTAAAACTCCAGACTTCACTACATACTGAACTGAAATCATCAGCTTAGTAAACAATATGTGCTGTTGTTGATAAATGTCAAAACATTCTGATTGACATTCCAACAGAAGGCTATGTATCAGGTCTGCTATTATCTTGATGAACAGACTGGATTACATGCTTAGTTATGGCAGACATGAATATATCATACAGAAGGAAAACAAACACAGGAAATTGTTAACCCAGTTCAGTCCAACATGACCTACATCTGGGGGCTACCAAGCCAGGAAGAAGATCCACTATTAGTAGTATCAATTCAGAGTTAAACTCACCCGTTTACAACTCATCACTTAATCCCTACCCAATGCAATCTATACCTAGGAACTCCTAGATAGAAACCTCCAGTTTCCATTCCTATCACTACAAATACAATGTAATGTGCAAACACCTTGAACTTGCTTCACAGCTTCATTCAAGAACATAATTACTCTTGCCTACAGGCTTTGAGTAACAAACACTCTCAGGTTTACCACTGAGAAACACATGGTAACCTTCCCACAGATTGGGAGGTTTACCTTACACACACCCCTAAAAATTCATTCTAAGAGGCTTACAAAAACTAGATTACAATCAGCTATTTATAACCTAATCACCCAACTGGATTTGGGCCTTCAGAAAATTGCAGCAGACTTGTTCTTTGCTGTTGCAACTTCAGCAGAAAAATTCTGCTACAAACAAGGTCTTCAAGTTCCTAAACTCTCTCCATATATATCTCCATATTTAGAGCCTATATATATTCTGATTTAGTCTTCAAGACCTCCACAAGGGAGTTAGGATATTCACCAGATATCCTTGCTGATCCCATGAAATATACTGAATTAATTAATTCAGTTTCCTACACATGTGCGATGTCACAGACCTGATGTCGTGACATCGTACATGACATGTTGGTCCAGATGTTGAATTTCTTCAACCCAACATATTAAAACAACAGAGATGATTCCATTATTTGTTTTCTAAAATTACTGCCAATCCTAAGGAATCAACAATCTCCCCCTTTGGCAAATTTTAGCTAAAACAAATAAGCCTATGTCATTCTCTCCACCACCACAAACACCTATGTTGGTGTACATGAGGAGGTAGAGGAGCAAGACTCAGTTGTTCCAGAACCCTTCCCTTCAACAGGAGAGCTTCCTGAAGAGTATGTAATGCTGAGTACATAGACAATGTAACTCAGATCACAGGGCACAACTGTCTTCTTAACTCAGTTCACAAGACACAAGTGGAAACCCCAGTTGGTGGATTTTGTGCCTGATGCCAACTTCTGTTTGCTGCCACATCCACAGTTGGCTTTCTTCTGGTACATACTCATCCCCAGGACTATATTTCTCTCCCCCTTTTTAGCTAAACATTTGTAAAGGCACCCTTCACAAAACCAGATCCAGGCGCAGCTTGCCCAGACCTTAATGTACCCCATGATTCTGAGAATGGAGTGTTTTTCTTGTGAGAGGAAGAAGGCTATTGCATCCTTTAAATAGTCCAGCCCGTGCCTAGGAGTTTCCGGTAGAAATAAATGCTTGGTCAAGATGCATTTATTTTTGCTGTGAAACAGTCAGAGAATCACCAACAAAATCTCAGACTATCTTTGAATACCTTTTATAGCTCTTGACTGTTTCTTTTCCAAAACAGCCGTTCCAGTGCATGGAGACCATTCCATATATGCAGTCAGACACGTTGCACGCGATGTCTTAACATTCCTGCATTCAGCCAGTATTCAACATTTCCCAAGACCTCTGTCATACCTCCAGTAGAGACTTGACACCTAGCACTGCTACAGCCAACTTTTCACACTTCTGTTGATGGTTACTCCCCCTGTACCACACAGCTGTAGCCATCAGGCTTATTCTGGTTTATCAGACTTAGCCACATCACCCTCATAATTCCTAATGACTTTAAGATTCAGAAGGAATTGACAGCAATGTCCAGGGCGATGTCATGACATCCGGTCAGACATTCTTCTGCTCACTCACCCTTGACATACATCACAGCATCCTGATAACTACCTAGTCATCTGGGAACACATAGACCACAAGCTTGGTGATTGCTTGCAGCACAAAGGCACAACTCCCCCTGTCATGGACAACCTACTCTCTTGTAGGTCACACATATCCAACATGGTTGGACCTTCACTTTCTTCCTGATTCAAAAAGAACTTAACCCACTTGATGAATGGAAAACATAAGACTCATCTTCATGTCTTCAAGAGCGCACCCTCTGTTCAACCCTCTTGGTTGAACGCATCCACACTCTGTGTCAATCTCTCTTCTAACCAGAACAGAAAGCCAGTTCACAAAATGTTCTAACATTCGTTAGGACATCCTTCACACATAACAGGGAACACCATCTGATAGTCTTCAAATATCACTGAGTCACCAGCTTGATCAAGAAGAACCCAGACATAAATTGGGACATATACCTTTTCATCCCATTACATGAGATAATCTTCCATAGATGGCTCAGAACTCCTACCATAAGCTCCAAGGGATGAATAGAAGACACCTCCATTAGTCTTCAACTTGCTACTTTTCTGCTCAAAAGTAATTAGTCTCAGACTTTCCTCAAGAATAACCAGCTGCCTTATGTTGATTATCTTGATTCTTCAAACTCACTTCTGAGGTAAACCAATTGTCACTGGTTGATTACCTCCTTCATGAATTCTCATATGAAAAGGTCAAATGTTGCTTTTTGACCTCCCCAAGTTTATCAGACTTCTCCCAAAGATATTCTGACCTTCCAAGTGAGACTTGAACTTCAAGCTACATGTTGAACAAAACTTAGCTCTTCTAAGACATGCACATGTACCATCCTTTCTATCCAGCAACTCCAAAGTACTGCTACGAGGACGACCTTTTTGAAGTATCCAATCTACAACCCTGTAGACCCTTCTATCTCAAGTTGATGTGCCACTTCACCAACTAAGAGTCTGATGTTGAGCCAAATGTTATAACATTGTGTTTTGACATCTAGCTGTTGAATTCAGCTCCTTCTTCTGCCACTTGAAAGAACTTCCTCCCTTCACAGAACAAGAGTTCAATGTTCTCATAGACTTGATTGTGGAACCAAGTTTGAGTAAACAACCTCCATCCTGCAGATTTGCAGTTAAGTCATCCAAGCTCACACCTTGATGAATCCCTGCTTCTTCTCCAAAGACATCAGACACTCTGATGTATGAGTCTTCAGAAGGACCAGTTGGAAACTAACCCTTCAGCTCTGCCAAGGATTCCACTTCCTAAAGCAAGGCTGTTTCCATGAGGTTAAGAATGCTGCCACTTGTTCTTAACTCCACAGTATGCATTAGCCAATGCACTTCCTCACCTAGATCAGAAATAAACTGATCCAAGTAACCACCATCAAGACTATGATGCCTTCTTCTTCTTGTACACACCAAGGCTGAACATGTTTCTTGCCAGGAAACCTTTTCAGAGATCATATGCTTTTGCTGCCACCAAAGAGATAGATCATACCCCAATGTACTATCCTTCCTGTGATTCTGCACAGGGTCTTGAAGAAGAGATGTTCCAACATCTTTAAGAACATCAGTTGTCTTGAGCTCCAAGGATAATCAATTAAATACTTGAACTTGACACAAGTAGACATTGATCTTAAATCCTTTCCCAATTATCCTTTCAGATACTTCCACCATAAGAATACTTTGAAAATACTCTTCTAGTGTCAACATCTTCTGCTTGCAAGCACGTCAACAGTCTTGAGACTCTTTCCAGATTAGATTCACCCTTAGGAATGAGAGAGATGAATCCTTCCTTGCAAATGTGTCACACAACAACCAGAACCCATGTGACACAGGTCAACAGCCAACCAGACCCTAGGCTGACCAAACGTGAGGAGGTTAACCAAAACTCCCCCTCAAATTAACAATCATGGAAACTCCACACCAATATCCATGCATTGTACACAAATGTCTCAACATGACATCCACCTTCCCTTACCAGTGGCAACTAACTCCTCCAATCACACCAATCAGACTTCAGCTGACCATAAGTACTAGTGAGACACACAACACCAGTCAATAGTAGATATGCATTGCCAGAGCATATTACCTCAACCAACATCTGAATCTTCATATTCTCACTCCTAGTAAGAACTGCCACTTCTGAACGTGGTGTTTGAATAACAAGATTCATGGTTCCAACCCCCTTAAATGATATCACAATCAGGTTACCCCATTATTGACTGCTAACATCCAGGAGACTTGTCTTCCAACACACCATAGTACTTCAGGGAACAGCTATCCAATCCTGATCAAACTGCAGGAAGATGCCTAACAGCAGGAGATTGCACAATGTCACATCTCAACCAGCTCAACTTCTAGGGATGACCTTCTTGAGCACACACCCAGTTGACCCTGCGTTTGTCAACTTAGCACACACAGATGTCTCCTCTTCCAGGTCAGGAGTAGGTTCCAAACAGAATTATCCCTTTGTTTGAACCCTAAAAACATCTGCTCTTCAACCAGTAGCTGCATACTTGTTGAACAACATGTTCTAACATCACATAGAACATTGGTTCCACCTCCTTGGAACAAACCTTCTTTGAAGGTCTTCAAGGTCTTCATATACACTACTCAAGAGATTAAGAGAATCAGTGATTAAGTGACTCTTACCATCCTGAAGTGAGAACGTCATGATGAGTGGACTTGAGGGGACTCAAGTATCTTTGACATCTTCAGTAGATTATGATGAGATCTTGAACACAGCAGCCTTTCATCAGAGTTTGAGTTTTGCCAGGTATTATGCAGCGGAAATCATAATACAACTCACCATATGAACACACACTTCACCAGATTGGCCTCCAAGACCATACCAGGTTTGAATGTGATTTAGTACTGGTACAGCTGTCCCACACACAGGCCTATTGCCAACATCCAGAGACAGGTACACACCATTCCTGTCAAGAACAGTCCATCCACCTACTTCAAGGGACCATTCAGGGAATTACAGAACCTTACACAGGTTCCAGCATCAGTACTAACATAACTCCTTGCCAGCTACCAGAAAGTATCACCCATGAATCTCATCCAGAGACAGAACAGGATGCCTGCTCTGATACCAAATGAAATTCTGGCGTAGTCAGTATTCAGATGTTCTACTCCAAGTCATGACATCTGATCTAACATTGTACCTATTACAGCAAGACAGTTATTACACTCTGTACTAATGTGCACCTTTTCACAGTGTCACGACCTCTCCTTCTATGTCATCCTAGAATGGAGGGACACCTAGTTATGTGCACCTTATCATTCCCTTCTGTTGTTTTCCTACACAGATATCAGCAAGATGTCTCAATCCTGTTTTGGACATTATCTGTTACATTGTTCCAGTTTGTTGGTCATGTACTTGTATCTCCTAAATTAAAGGTTGTAACAAGTTAAACTAATCTCCACTTATTAAGGAGCTAACAAATGGATTATTTGCCAGGTTCATTAATTGTAGCTTAGTTGTTAGTTTCCTAGATTTTAGATCAGCTGGTGAATTCCTGAAGAATAGCCTGAGAAAAATCCTGAAACAGAAAACTAACCATCCAACAATTTAGCATATGCAGTCATGAGTGAATGTCACAACATTCCGTTTGACATCCAAGTCCAGAATCATATGCTAAGTCTGTTTGGTTCCTGAAAACAGACTGTGCTTAAATTTGCTGTACTGTAGAAGACCAACCAGTCTCTACTTCAGTAACAGCTTACTGGAAGAACTGTCAAGGCATCCAGTTTGACAGTTTCACAATGATCTTTTGGCCATGTCTGTTGTGCTTTTAAAACTCCAGACTTCACTACATACTGAACTGAAATCATCAGCTTAGTAAACAGTATGTGCTGTTGTTGATAAATGTCAAAACATTCTGATTGACATTCCAACAGAAGGCTATGTATCAGGTCTGCTATTATCTTGATGAACAGACTGGATTACATGCTTAGTTATGGCAGACATGAATATATCATACAGAAGGAAAACAAACACAGGAAATTGTTAACCCAGTTCAGTCCAACATGACCTACATCTGGGGGCTACCAAGCCAGGAAGAAGATCCACTATTAGTAGTATCAATTCAGAGTTAAACTCACCCGTTTACAACTCATCACTTAATCCCTACCCAATGCAATCTATACCTAGGAACTCCTAGATAGAAACCTCCAGTTTCCATTCCTATCACTACAAATACAATGTAATGTGCAAACACCTTGAACTTGCTTCACAGCTTCATTCAAGAACATAATTACTCTTGCCTACAGGCTTTGAGTAACAAACACTCTCAGGTTTACCACTGAGAAACACATGGTAACCTTCCCACAGATTGGGAGGTTTACCTTACACACACCCCTAAAAATTCATTCTAAGAGGCTTACAAAAACTAGATTACAATCAGCTATTTATAACCTAATCACCCAACTGGATTTGGGCCTTCAGAAAATTGCAGCAGACTTGTTCTTTGCTGTTGCAACTTCAGCAGAAAAATTCTGCTACAAACAAGGTCTTCAAGTTCCTAAACTCTCTCCATATATATCTCCATATTTAGAGCCTATATATATTCTGATTTAGTCTTCAAGACCTCCACAAGGGAGTTAGGATATTCACCAGATATCCTTGCTGATCCCATGAAATATACTGAATTAATTAATTCAGTTTCCTACACATGTGCGATGTCACAGACCTGATGTCGTGACATCGTACATGACATGTTGGTCCAGATGTTGAATTTCTTCAACCCAACATATTAAAACAACAGAGATGATTCCATTATTTGTTTTCTAAAATTACTGCCAATCCTAAGGAATCAACAATCTCCCCCTTTGGCAAATTTTAGCTAAAACAAATAAGCCTATGTCATTCTCTCCACCACCACAAACACCTATGTTGGTGTACATGAGGAGGTAGAGGAGCAAGACTCAGTTGTTCCAGAACCCTTCCCTTCAACAGGAGAGCTTCCTGAAGAGTATGTAATGCTGAGTACATAGACAATGTAACTCAGATCACAGGGCACAACTGTCTTCTTAACTCAGTTCACAAGACACAAGTGGAAACCCCAGTTGGTGGATTTTGTGCCTGATGCCAACTTCTGTTTGCTGCCACATCCACAGTTGGCTTTCTTCTGGTACATACTCATCCCCAGGACTATATTTCTCTCCCCCTTTTTAGCTAAACATTTGTAAAGGCACCCTTCACAAAACCAGATCCAGGCGCAGCTTGCCCAGACCTTAATGTACCCCATGATTCTGAGAATGGAGTGTTTTTCTTGTGAGAGGAAGAAGGCTATTGCATCCTTTAAATAGTCCAGCCCGTGCCTAGGAGTTTCCGGTAGAAATAAATGCTTGGTCAAGATGCATTTATTTTTGCTGTGAAACAGTCAGAGAATCACCAACAAAATCTCAGACTATCTTTGAATACCTTTTATAGCTCTTGACTGTTTCTTTTCCAAAACAGCCGTTCCAGTGCATGGAGACCATTCCATATATGCAGTCAGACACGTTGCACGCGATGTCTTAACATTCCTGCATTCAGCCAGTATTCAACATTTCCCAAGACCTCTGTCATACCTCCAGTAGAGACTTGACACCTAGCACTGCTACAGCCAACTTTTCACACTTCTGTTGATGGTTACTCCCCCTGTACCACACAGCTGTAGCCATCAGGCTTATTCTGGTTTATCAGACTTAGCCACATCACCCTCATAATTCCTAATGACTTTAAGATTCAGAAGGAATTGACAGCAATGTCCAGGGCGATGTCATGACATCCGGTCAGACATTCTTCTGCTCACTCACCCTTGACATACATCACAGCATCCTGATAACTACCTAGTCATCTGGGAACACATAGACCACAAGCTTGGTGATTGCTTGCAGCACAAAGGCACAACTCCCCCTGTCATGGACAACCTACTCTCTTGTAGGTCACACATATCCAACATGGTTGGACCTTCACTTTCTTCCTGATTCAAAAAGAACTTAACCCACTTGATGAATGGAAAACATAAGACTCATCTTCATGTCTTCAAGAGCGCACCCTCTGTTCAACCCTCTTGGTTGAACGCATCCACACTCTGTGTCAATCTCTCTTCTAACCAGAACAGAAAGCCAGTTCACAAAATGTTCTAACATTCGTTAGGACATCCTTCACACATAACAGGGAACACCATCTGATAGTCTTCAAATATCACTGAGTCACCAGCTTGATCAAGAAGAACCCAGACATAAATTGGGACATATACCTTTTCATCCCATTACATGAGATAATCTTCCATAGATGGCTCAGAACTCCTACCATAAGCTCCAAGGGATGAATAGAAGACACCTCCATTAGTCTTCAACTTGCTACTTTTCTGCTCAAAAGTAATTAGTCTCAGACTTTCCTCAAGAATAACCAGCTGCCTTATGTTGATTATCTTGATTCTTCAAACTCACTTCTGAGGTAAACCAATTGTCACTGGTTGATTACCTCCTTCATGAATTCTCATATGAAAAGGTCAAATGTTGCTTTTTGACCTCCCCAAGTTTATCAGACTTCTCCCAAAGATATTCTGACCTTCCAAGTGAGACTTGAACTTCAAGCTACATGTTGAACAAAACTTAGCTCTTCTAAGACATGCACATGTACCATCCTTTCTATCCAGCAACTCCAAAGTACTGCTACGAGGACGACCTTTTTGAAGTATCCAATCTACAACCCTGTAGACCCTTCTATCTCAAGTTGATGTGCCACTTCACCAACTAAGAGTCTGATGTTGAGCCAAATGTTATAACATTGTGTTTTGACATCTAGCTGTTGAATTCAGCTCCTTCTTCTGCCACTTGAAAGAACTTCCTCCCTTCACAGAACAAGAGTTCAATGTTCTCATAGACTTGATTGTGGAACCAAGTTTGAGTAAACAACCTCCATCCTGCAGATTTGCAGTTAAGTCATCCAAGCTCACACCTTGATGAATCCCTGCTTCTTCTCCAAAGACATCAGACACTCTGATGTATGAGTCTTCAGAAGGACCAGTTGGAAACTAACCCTTCAGCTCTGCCAAGGATTCCACTTCCTAAAGCAAGGCTGTTTCCATGAGGTTAAGAATGCTGCCACTTGTTCTTAACTCCACAGTATGCATTAGCCAATGCACTTCCTCACCTAGATCAGAAATAAACTGATCCAAGTAACCACCATCAAGACTATGATGCCTTCTTCTTCTTGTACACACCAAGGCTGAACATGTTTCTTGCCAGGAAACCTTTTCAGAGATCATATGCTTTTGCTGCCACCAAAGAGATAGATCATACCCCAATGTACTATCCTTCCTGTGATTCTGCACAGGGTCTTGAAGAAGAGATGTTCCAACATCTTTAAGAACATCAGTTGTCTTGAGCTCCAAGGATAATCAATTAAATACTTGAACTTGACACAAGTAGACATTGATCTTAAATCCTTTCCCAATTATCCTTTCAGATACTTCCACCATAAGAATACTTTGAAAATACTCTTCTAGTGTCAACATCTTCTGCTTGCAAGCACGTCAACAGTCTTGAGACTCTTTCCAGATTAGATTCACCCTTAGGAATGAGAGAGATGAATCCTTCCTTGCAAATGTGTCACACAACAACCAGAACCCATGTGACACAGGTCAACAGCCAACCAGACCCTAGGCTGACCAAACGTGAGGAGGTTAACCAAAACTCCCCCTCAAATTAACAATCATGGAAACTCCACACCAATATCCATGCATTGTACACAAATGTCTCAACATGACATCCACCTTCCCTTACCAGTGGCAACTAACTCCTCCAATCACACCAATCAGACTTCAGCTGACCATAAGTACTAGTGAGACACACAACACCAGTCAATAGTAGATATGCATTGCCAGAGCATATTACCTCAACCAACATCTGAATCTTCATATTCTCACTCCTAGTAAGAACTGCCACTTCTGAACGTGGTGTTTGAATAACAAGATTCATGGTTCCAACCCCCTTAAATGATATCACAATCAGGTTACCCCATTATTGACTGCTAACATCCAGGAGACTTGTCTTCCAACACACCATAGTACTTCAGGGAACAGCTATCCAATCCTGATCAAACTGCAGGAAGATGCCTAACAGCAGGAGATTGCACAATGTCACATCTCAACCAGCTCAACTTCTAGGGATGACCTTCTTGAGCACACACCCAGTTGACCCTGCGTTTGTCAACTTAGCACACACAGATGTCTCCTCTTCCAGGTCAGGAGTAGGTTCCAAACAGAATTATCCCTTTGTTTGAACCCTAAAAACATCTGCTCTTCAACCAGTAGCTGCATACTTGTTGAACAACATGTTCTAACATCACATAGAACATTGGTTCCACCTCCTTGGAACAAACCTTCTTTGAAGGTCTTCAAGGTCTTCATATACACTACTCAAGAGATTAAGAGAATCAGTGATTAAGTGACTCTTACCATCCTGAAGTGAGAACGTCATGATGAGTGGACTTGAGGGGACTCAAGTATCTTTGACATCTTCAGTAGATTATGATGAGATCTTGAACACAGCAGCCTTTCATCAGAGTTTGAGTTTTGCCAGGTATTATGCAGCGGAAATCATAATACAACTCACCATATGAACACACACTTCACCAGATTGGCCTCCAAGACCATACCAGGTTTGAATGTGATTTAGTACTGGTACAGCTGTCCCACACACAGGCCTATTGCCAACATCCAGAGACAGGTACACACCATTCCTGTCAAGAACAGTCCATCCACCTACTTCAAGGGACCATTCAGGGAATTACAGAACCTTACACAGGTTCCAGCATCAGTACTAACATAACTCCTTGCCAGCTACCAGAAAGTATCACCCATGAATCTCATCCAGAGACAGAACAGGATGCCTGCTCTGATACCAAATGAAATTCTGGCGTAGTCAGTATTCAGATGTTCTACTCCAAGTCATGACATCTGATCTAACATTGTACCTATTACAGCAAGACAGTTATTACACTCTGTACTAATGTGCACCTTTTCACAGTGTCACGACCTCTCCTTCTATGTCATCCTAGAATGGAGGGACACCTAGTTATGTGCACCTTATCATTCCCTTCTGTTGTTTTCCTACACAGATATCAGCAAGATGTCTCAATCCTGTTTTGGACATTATCTGTTACATTGTTCCAGTTTGTTGGTCATGTACTTGTATCTCCTAAATTAAAGGTTGTAACAAGTTAAACTAATCTCCACTTATTAAGGAGCTAACAAATGGATTATTTGCCAGGTTCATTAATTGTAGCTTAGTTGTTAGTTTCCTAGATTTTAGATCAGCTGGTGAATTCCTGAAGAATAGCCTGAGAAAAATCCTGAAACAGAAAACTAACCATCCAACAATTTAGCATATGCAGTCATGAGTGAATGTCACAACATTCCGTTTGACATCCAAGTCCAGAATCATATGCTAAGTCTGTTTGGTTCCTGAAAACAGACTGTGCTTAAATTTGCTGTACTGTAGAAGACCAACCAGTCTCTACTTCAGTAACAGCTTACTGGAAGAACTGTCAAGGCATCCAGTTTGACAGTTTCACAATGATCTTTTGGCCATGTCTGTTGTGCTTTTAAAACTCCAGACTTCACTACATACTGAACTGAAATCATCAGCTTAGTAAACAGTATGTGCTGTTGTTGATAAATGTCAAAACATTCTGATTGACATTCCAACAGAAGGCTATGTATCAGGTCTGCTATTATCTTGATGAACAGACTGGATTACATGCTTAGTTATGGCAGACATGAATATATCATACAGAAGGAAAACAAACACAGGAAATTGTTAACCCAGTTCAGTCCAACATGACCTACATCTGGGGGCTACCAAGCCAGGAAGAAGATCCACTATTAGTAGTATCAATTCAGAGTTAAACTCACCCGTTTACAACTCATCACTTAATCCCTACCCAATGCAATCTATACCTAGGAACTCCTAGATAGAAACCTCCAGTTTCCATTCCTATCACTACAAATACAATGTAATGTGCAAACACCTTGAACTTGCTTCACAGCTTCATTCAAGAACATAATTACTCTTGCCTACAGGCTTTGAGTAACAAACACTCTCAGGTTTACCACTGAGAAACACATGGTAACCTTCCCACAGATTGGGAGGTTTACCTTACACACACCCCTAAAAATTCATTCTAAGAGGCTTACAAAAACTAGATTACAATCAGCTATTTATAACCTAATCACCCAACTGGATTTGGGCCTTCAGAAAATTGCAGCAGACTTGTTCTTTGCTGTTGCAACTTCAGCAGAAAAATTCTGCTACAAACAAGGTCTTCAAGTTCCTAAACTCTCTCCATATATATCTCCATATTTAGAGCCTATATATATTCTGATTTAGTCTTCAAGACCTCCACAAGGGAGTTAGGATATTCACCAGATATCCTTGCTGATCCCATGAAATATACTGAATTAATTAATTCAGTTTCCTACACATGTGCGATGTCACAGACCTGATGTCGTGACATCGTACATGACATGTTGGTCCAGATGTTGAATTTCTTCAACCCAACATATTAAAACAACAGAGATGATTCCATTATTTGTTTTCTAAAATTACTGCCAATCCTAAGGAATCAACACCTTGCTTTAGACATTTTTGAATGTCAATCTCTTAATTTGGACAACCAATAACCAACACTGAAAGATTCCCAACAAAAACACACCGACTCTAATCCAAGACATCCACTTCACATTAAAACTAAACTGGCTCTAATCCAAGACATCCACTTCACATTAAAACCAAATTTATTAAGCATAAACTCCACAAAATCCTAGCTCACGTAATTATAAGTTTCTCCAAATCCACTTTAAAATAAGACATGACTTTCTAGTTTTCTTAATCGGATTATTCATTACATTCACAACCATCACACCATCCACCATCATTCTACCTTTAAAAAGACATATAAATTTGGGGAATGATAGAGTCATACATACACTAATGCAATCTTCAGTTGTATTATAATTTGAAGGTTCCATAGCAATTTGTTAATTCAAAAAATGAGATGAATATTGTTAAAAAATAAACAAGAGATGAATAACTATTTCATTAACTTTCACCACGCAGTACATAAAGTTTTCCAAAGTTTCAAAAGTATCTCATGTATGTGTTTTATTCATTCAGAGGTGTATTAAAAAGTACAATAACATTACATAATACAACAACACATCTTAGATTGTGGATCGTATCCAACACATCTACCACCTTTATCATATCCGAAAAAAGTGCAATAGTTAGTGCACTTTTGATCATCTAGGCAATCCTTGCGGCCAGCGCACCTATATGTCGGCCCGGGAGGAACGGCTTCTAAAGTTATGAATCCTGCAACATAAATACACAAAGTATAATATAAGCAATAGACTAAGATTTCAAATCAAGACTATAATAATAATGTTGTTGTAGCTCTACAGATGAATCACAACACAACTTGTTCGTGGTTAATTAATGGAAAAATAAAACAGTTGACATAAAAAATAACTTGTTTTTATTACCTGAGACCAAAATAAAAGCAACGCACAAAATCCCCCATAATTTAGATTGATTTATATAAGAAGCCATTGAGTAGAAGTTCACTTCGTGTGCTATTCATGTCTAAGCTAATATATATATATATATATATATATATATATATATATATATATATATATATATATATATATATATATATATATATATATATAGGAATTAAATAAAAAATTTATTATATATATATATATATATATATATATATATATATATATATATATATATATATATATATATAATTTTAATTTTTTGTTAAAATATATTAAAAGTTTAATCTTTTTTATGCTAGTCAGGGAAGGATACAAATATCTAATTAGTGTGTCTGTGATTGATATAAGGGAGGATGAGGTGACCAGTTTCATTTATATTGAAGTTCAACTTATTTCAAGAGTACGGTTTTTAACTCACTCTCAATCATTATCTTTAAATTGAATGTAATCTAAAGAATAAATTAGCATTTTACTTAATTAATCATTCAATTAAATTTAATTTAAAGATTATTATTCGGAGAAATATAAATGTTGAAATAATTCAATTCATTATTTACAAAGAATCATTGAAAAATATAAATGTAAAGAAATTTGACTCATAACATCGATGGAAAAGATAGTCATAATAATGTATAATATATTTTAAAGTAAATATGAATATATTTATGGTAAATATAGAAAAAGATAAAGGAATATATGTTTTAAAGGTAAATTAGCTTTATTATGATGAAGAATAAAAATTCAACATTTTGGTTATTTTTAAATTACTGATAAAAAGTGGACGTGGCCATATTTTGAAATGAAATTGCCATAAAAAATTAATTATTTGAAAAGTATAAAGGTGAAAATGGTATTGATATTTGAAAAAAATGATGGAGGTAAAAATGAATGTAACTAGAGCTCTTAAAATCAGGTAGTTAGTATGGGCCGACCTGTCTAGTCCAAAAGTTATAGGATTTGAGTCTTTGAAATTAGAGTCTATATTATTTAGGATATTTTATATTATTCAGGATATTTTAGTCCGACTCTAAAAAATCACTATTCATTAAGGTCGATCCGTATGGGTTGCGGGTAGTCTGTTAAGCTCGCATACACTATAAATCTTAAAAAATTATATCAATATTTATATTGTTTCACTACAAAATAACACATTGATTTTTCTCACCTCATTAAATTTTATCTTTAATCTAATCAATCTTTCTCTTTTATACGTTAATATAACAAAATTAATATTCAATTATTTTGTATTTTACTTCACAATTTCTTCATATTCTATTAGTTTCTCTTATTTTAAATATTTTTTTTATTATTATATACAATTTAAACTTGTATTATATTTAAAATATATTATAATATTTATAAAAAATTAATATAATACTTAAAAATGTATTAAGCTTAAAATAATATAAATTTTTATTATATTTATAATAAAAATTTAGGGGTTTTTATTTTAACTTATATAAAAAATACTTTAAAAAAATCTGTTTAGGATCGAGTAGTTCGAAACTCGTACAAGGTCAGATTCATATACTAATTTATTAGTTCGTATTACAACATGACTTTTTTGTCACTACCCTTAAAAATTCGATGCCTATTATGACCGATCCGTTTAGGTTGTATATCCCAACTCAAATTATAGCAAATGATGTTGACTTGACGCATGAACAAGCTTTTAGCTACAAAAGAGAAAACTTTAATGTAAAAAAAAACGGTTGAATTGAAAACCTAAAATTTAAATATGATAAATAATATTTTAACTTCTCTCCTTTTCTCTATAACACCCCATTTCAAAAAAAAATGTTAAATATTAATTGTTATCAAGGTTCTGTTTTTTTTTCATTTCTATATACTACATCCGTCTCGAATTATTGTTGTATTACAAAGTAAATTTTGAATTTTTTTATAAAACAATTTACTTTTATTAATATATGAAAAATATAAATTAAAAAAATATTTTTTTTTAACAAATGTTAATGGTGAAAATTAACAGTATGATGGTAAATAACAATAATAATATACTATTCTCACAACATGCAATCACAATCCAATTTATAATACAAATGCTAATGTACAAACTCCTCCATCAATATGCATGTGGTAGCGGGTTTTTGAGGTCAGAGGTTTGTTACTGTTGTCCATGTCTCCGATTCCTCTTGAACCGTGTTTTTCTTTGAACATGAAACTGTCATGGTTCCTCTATGAACCTGGTCTCACTAGATCGAAGTCCTACCTAACTCCAAAACAGAGCCGACCCTTATCCCATGACCTCCAAGTTAAAGGATCTCATTTTATTAAAAGAAAAAAATATATATATTTAATATTATATTAATAAAATATAAAATGGAAAATAAACATAAATTTGTCATTGGCCAAACAGTAGTATAGTGATTTTGAAATATGGTGGTAAAATCCTAACTAACTCCAAAATATATGCATGTGTGATCATGTATAGCCAACATGCATGCATCTCAAGCAATCATCAAAATCATCATAAAGAATAATCATTATCAAAAATAGGTTTCATTCTTGAACAAAGTTTGCTAATAATCGTGCCTCATTATAATCCCACTGGATTACTAAATTCAAAAATTTAATTTTGCCAATAAATAGGCCAAACTATAATCCCACCGGATTACTAATTAAAATAAATATACTTTTTCCAATAAAAATGTCTCATTGTAATCCCATTGGATTACTAAATTCAAAAAATATAATTTTTGCCAATGAACATGCCTCCCTGTAATCCCACTGGATTACTAATCTCAAAATATAATTTAGAATAATTATTTCACACTTCTTTCACACTTAAAATAGAGTAAATTTATGTTATTACTCAACAACTCTAAAATCATCAAAGTTATTCAAAAAGTCTCAAAATTTTATTATATTCTTTATTAATCACTAAAGTTATCAAAAAGTTTTAAAAAAATCAACTCAGCAATAACTCTCAACCCATAAAATGACTATAGAGTACCTGAAAGTACTCTAAAGTTTTCAAAATTACTCTAGGGGGGAATTTAAAATGTTCAAAAGTGCTATAAGGGGAACTTTACAGATGAGATAACTCTATTGACCTCTAAGCGATGACAATTTAACTGGATTTACTCCAAATTGACTCAAAGGTTACCAAAAGACCACTGCTGTCAAAATTTGCTCAAATATCAGCGTAAAACTCTGAGCTTGAAATATTATGAAAACACTTTGAATCCACCGTACCATCGTCGACCGTCAAATCCCTTCACCCGTGGCGTGGCACCGCCCAGGGCAAAACATATCGATCGTTAGATTTCTAGGTGAAGCTAGCGGAAATATACCCAAATGTATCGCACGCTCGAACATACAACATAGTCACCATCGAACTTTATTTATTCCCGAAGGAAAGGGAAACGATTGATAAAACCCAGAGGGAAGAGATATGTTGGTTGCGTAAGGAAGTCGGTTATGCAAGGGGAAGGTTCTAGCACCTCTAACATCCATGTTACTCCATGAGAACCGTTTTGATTGTTCTCGCTCGAATAGGTGTTACATCTAAAGATTACTCGCAAAAGAATGGTGAAAAGGGAAAGAAACATATAAAGTGCTCAGTGAGGATTGGGGCCCTCATGCCTACGTATCCTCATAGTGCAATGAGGAAATCAAAGCAATCATAGTTTGTGGAACCACGAGAACAAAGGGAGAGATAAGTGATGAAAAGTATAACTTGTACCAACAGGATGGTATCAAGGGAACCCACAAATGGAAAGAACTTGGAACCAAAGAGTAAAATTGGCATTAGCCGATATGTGAACTAGCCGGGTTGCCACTATATGGTATAGCAAAAAACAAGGTGAATTAAATGTCTGGATACGATCCAAACAACTCTTGATTCACAAGATGGACTGCCGATATGTTGTACTAAAAGTGTATATGCGGGGTCCAAAATAAAGTATTGTTGGGTACAAGGAATAATATATCATTGATTTGGGAACAAACAATTCGAGATCAAAGAAGAATCGTATCTTGGATCCATGAAGGAGATAGACTATAAACTAAAGAGTAAATATGCGTCTTAGCCAAAAAAGAATGAATTAAATGTTTGGGGATGATCCAAATAACTCTTGATTCATGAGGTGGACTTCCGTTATATTGTCCTAAAAAGATGTACAAGGAGAAGTGTATTTGATCTCAAAGAGATGGTCTTGATTGAATGAATGAAGAATGATGGGTTTATAAATAAGGTAGCTCACGAAGAATCTGAGTTCTCCTGTCTACGTATCCCCATAGTGCAATAAGGAAATCCGAGCTTTCGTAGTTCAGCTCATTAGGACTGACAACAAGATGATTGAAGCAAAAGAAGTGATTGATTGAATATGAAGAGACTTGATAGTTACTTGATAAGAACCACATTAAAGTCTATGAGTAAAGGTGGATATGATGAGCAACTGGGTAAAGCATCCCGTACCCAAAGATATCCAGAATGAGTTAATGGAATTCTCCACTCTCATCCATTCTTTACTACTTAAGGCTCGTGGTGTGTAGCTTAAATTATGATTGATAATTGTTGGTAGAGTCTTCTACTTGTTGTATTGCTTGCTTTATGAAGGGAGAGACTTGTCAATCATATGATTTGAATTGTGCTAAAGTCTATGAATAGAGGTGAATACGATGAGCAACTGGGTCAAACGTCCCATACCCAAAGATATTCAAAATTAGTTAATGGAATCCACTCTCATTCATTCTCTATTGCTTAAGGCTCATGTCACACAATTCTAACCTTGATTAACAAGCTTTTGAAGAATCACCTTTCATGTGTCTTGTATGATCCACTGCTTGATATGAATGGGGATGTCTTGATCGAGAGTCTGACTTGAGGCTTCGAGCTCCACAGCTTACAGAAAGAGTCATATCAAGTGATCAATGGTCTTCTGATCACTTGAATTAGACAGTCGAATTATACAAGATCAAAGGATTTAATTGGTCAAAATTGCTTTTGATCAACTTGAATCGGGAGTTGGAATTATCTTGAAAATTTATGACTAATCCTAATCTAAGGGTTAGAATTAAATTCATAGACTATTCCTAAGGGGAACACACATTTGTTGATCAATGACTAATTAAAATTCCAAGTCTAGATTAATCCTAAAGGAACATGCAAATATTTTGAAAGGAGTAACTAAAAAATCCTAAAGTCAATAATTCAATTAATTGACAAAAAAAATATAATCAATTAATTAAATCAAGACACATGATATTATGCAAGATATAAGGTCAAGCTATCATGAAGAAAGCAAGCAAGCAAGAATTTTTCAAACTATTTTATCATAAATTATGAACTAAAGACTATAAAAAATAAAGAAATCAAGATTAATTTTAATTAAATCTAATCTAATCCTAATTAATCAAGAGAATTAAAATCTTATTTTTATTGCCAAACTAGATTATCTCCAATATAAATTAGGCAAAAATTAGATCCTAAAAAATAATTGTGCATGACTATGATAATTTTTATATAGAATATATAAGTTCATTTTTCTAAGACTTTACCAATCCAATCATGACATGTGGATAAATGAATTAAATTAAGTAAAATGAAAGTAATATAATAATTAAACTAGATAAAGCTAAAGTAATAGTAAAGTTTAAAATACAGTAATTATATTAATTATATTAAGTAAAAAAAAATAAAACTAATATAATAATTAATGTAGAAAAGAATATAAAAATAGTAATTACTAAACCATAAGAAATTGACAATTCAGTTTGCTAACTTATGCTAATAGCCAGGGCCGACCCTGTGCATGTGCTGCAGCACAGGGCCCAAATTTTTGAAATTTTTAAATGTTAAAGTAATTACATATGTCAGATATAATGTCACGATACACCAGGATTAGGACATTGTCACAATGCAAATAATTACAGTGTTAAAGTAAATAATAGGAAATAAACAACACGGGTCAATTATTAATCAATTCGGTGCAACATCGCCTACATCTGGGGGAATCCAATCTAGGAAGGAAATCCACTATAATAATATTAGTTTGAAGTTTTAAACAACCTCTGATTTTACAAACTTTTCACCTAATCACTACCCTTGGAATTTCTATCTAAGACTCTCCTAGATATGAGACTCTTCTCACTTCCCTTCAATCACACAACAATGATAACGACTTCCAAAAATAAACAGAAGACACACTTCCAATGAAACAAATTCCACTCTTGCTTAAAAGCTCATGAGTGATTCACAATTACAACTCAAAAACTCAATCCAATTCAAGCATCTAAGTGATACGAGAATGACTCTCAAAAAATAATGAACAAACTAAACCCTAACAGAGACTATCACATACACAACTTAGTGTTTTGCTTAGGTTTATAATCTTCCTTTAAATAGCCCCAAAATAGCATGGGCTTCGGGCTAAATAATCAGTAGATCCAAATTAGATTGTTGAACAATCTTCTACAGAATCAAATCAAATCAAATCTGATACCTCCTTAAATGTTTTGACATCCTTTCTTAGGAAACAAGACAAATCTTAAACCGACCTTTTCTTCTAAAACAAACGATTCTTGGACCACAAAATACATGAATCAAATCTTCAAAGAATCTTCACGAATCTCATGCTAAAAACCAAATCTTCCAAGAATTTAAAACCATAGCACACCACGATGTTTTACAAGCATGTCAAGACATCTTGTCTAACACCTTGCTATTTCACTTGTTTTAACAAAATGCTGCCAATCACAACACAAACAACCTAGCAATCTTCCCCTTTGGATTTTTTTTGGCTAAAACAACCTTTGCAAAATATATCTTGTCAAAACCAATAAAATCAAGATAACTTCCTCAAAGAAAAATTATAATAAACAAACTTGTAACTTCTCCAAGATTAATCAGAGACATACATAGCAGAACAAGATAAAACCAGCCTCATAGAGAATGTCACATCAAAGAGAAGTAAACTCTCACAATATAAACTTTATGCAGAGGACAATAATTTATCCCATACAAGATGTCAAGACATCATGTATGGCGTCAAACACATAATCATTTCCAGTCACGATGTCAAGACATCAGTTATTACCTCAAGCATCTCACACTCATGACAACATTAAAACAACATACACCCCTAAACACCAGATCAAGAGCAAAAACTATTACTCCCCTCAAGTAGTACTTAAGGTAGGCAAAAAGAAATTCTATATACTAATACTACTACTCCCCCTTTTTAGCCAAAAATTAACATAAACAAGAAAAACATTCATTAAGAGCAGAAAAAATATCAGATGTAGCAGATCATATTATAGACCAAAAAGGCAAACTTGGTGCACATATTTTCCAGGGCATAACCCACAAATGAAATAGAAACATAAAGAGAAAAACACAAAGAGAACAGATCACATCAGTCATCATTACTTCTTGTTGCCTCTTTAACATCATCACGACTTACATCAGCATCTTCTTTAACCTCATTATACTCCTCCTTATCACCATATAGGTTTCCTTTAACATCTTCTTAAGACAAAGCATTTATCAGGATCTCAAACATGCTCTTCTTTTCAGTACAAGTATTGATGGTTTCATCCAAAGTTTTGCATGTGTCCTTTAATTCAGCAATTCATGTCCTAGAAGTAGAGCTGGTAGATTTCTTGATAAATGTCATGCCAATGTCTGGGACATGTTTCCCTATAAACAACCTATAATGCAAAGAAAGAGGAGATTCTCTTTTGCAGAAAACACCTAAACTGATCAAAATACTAGGGTGCGACTCAGAATCACACCACAAATTAAGGAGGAAAATGCTATAGGCATCTTCACAATAAAAGAGGTAGCATGCTTCATGGTTTGGTAAAAAACATATGACCCAAATCAAACTTGGTTTTGGTTCCAACAATATAAGTGAATTTACCCAAACCTATAGCTATGGTTGATGTACAATTTGTAGGAACCCAAAATTGGCAGCTCATATCCTATGAAGCACAACATACTTCACACTTAACTTGCTAGCTGATAGCTTGCCCTTTCTTGGCCATTGTGACACCTATTTGGCAGTGACGTTTTTGAAAACAGTGTTATCAGTTACTTCTACTTCAGACATATATTTCTCCTCCTCAACACACATACTTTTATCATCAGAGTCATCTTTCTTACTATCAACTAGAGTTTCGTGCACCATTAAATGGAGGGAAGAGAAAATATTATTTGCGCGCCTCCACATCAGTAATTGATGTAACTCTTTAAACATACAAATTCCCAATTTTCTCCTTAACTTCTCAAACTGGTTTGCATCCAAAGTTTTAGTAAATATATCTTCTAGTTGCTTATCAGTGGCCACATGCTCAAGAGTAACAATTTTGTCCTCAATAAGATCCTTAATAAAATGGTGATGAATATCAATATGCTTTGTTATGCTATGTTAAATGGGATTCTTGGATATATTGATTGCACTCAGATTGTCACAATATAATGTCATGGCATCCTGCTTGACATTATATTCCTTTAGCATTTGGTTCATCCAAATCAATTGAGAGCAATTACTTGCTGCTGCAATATACTCATCCTCGGTAGTAGACAATGACACACAATTTTGCTTCTTACTGAACCAAGATATAATTTTATTTCTCAAGAAGAAGCATCCTCCAAAAGTACTTTTTCTATCATCAGCATTACTTGGCCAGTCTGCATCACAATACACTACAAGCATTAGAACTATAAGAATATAACATGACATAATCATTAGTACCATTAATGTATTTCAAGATCCTTTTCACTTGAGTAATGTGACTGATTTTAGGCTCAGGCTGATATCTAGCACATACTCCTACAACAAAAGTTATGTCTGGTCTGCTAGATGTAATATACAAAAGACTAACATTCATACTCTTGTACAAACTTTGATCCACATCAACACTTGTTTCATCCTTTGTTAATTTCAAGTTAGTTATTGCATGTGTCTCTTTGTGACTAACACTTTCTAGGCCAAACTTCTTCACTATATTCTTAACATACTTGCTTTGAGAAATGAAGATAGTATCATCCATTTGTTTAAACTAAAGACAAAAAAAATAGGTTAATTCACCAACACGACTCATCTCAAATTCAGATTGCATTTGCTTGAAAAAATGTTGAACCATCTGATTCGACATCCCTCCAAACACAATGTCATCAATATATATATATATATATATATATATATATATATATATATATATATATATATATATATATATATATATATATATATATATATATATATATATATATATATATATATATATATATATATATATATATATCATGAGTTTTACATGACCTTCTTTAACAAACAAGGTCTTGTCTGTTCCCCCTTTCTTGTAGCCATTATTGACAAGAAACTCAGCTAACCTTTCATACAAAGTTCTGGGTGCTTGCTTCAATGCTTTCCTTAGTTTATAAACATGACCTAGAAAACTAGGATCTATGACTCCATTGGGTTTTTCAACATACTGTCGCATCCGCGAAAAACAACCGGCGGGACTCAAATAAAAACACACACAGAGCCGCCACTGCGCGTTATTTATCCCAAGATAGGGAAAGGAAACGCTCAGAGAAACCTGGAAAGGAAATGGTCTCGCGACCAAAGAGAAAGGGTAAGGGAGTCGGTTACGCAAGGGGAAGGTATTAGCACCCCTCACGTCCATCGTACTCGACGGGATCCACGTTCTAAGAAATAGAAAAGGTTGCTAAAACATCACACACACACACAGGGAACGCAGGTGGGGTTAAGAGAAGGGAGCTCGATAGGACGTCGCATCCTATGCCTACATATCTTGTCTGGAACAAGAATCAGAGCCATTGTAGTTCGGCTTACGCACGCCAAACAACACAAAACACACAAACAGATGGCAAACATGGAGCCCAACAACCACTTGATGGAATTACGTCAGCATCCGAACCAAAACACGCAATCAGATAACAAGTAAACACACACAAAAAGAAAAAAAAGTGCCCGGAGAGGTCTCGCACGACCTCCTGCCTACATACCTCGTCTGGAACAAGGATCAGGGCGATGTAGTTCCCCCTGAAAGGGAAAGAAAAACTAGCCAGAAACCGAGGGAAGACACACTACCAGGGAGCTGGACTCGAGCCTAGTGTTGTCATGCATCATTACCCTACGTTCAGGTTTCTACCTACTTGCACAACTGCAATCTAATCCTATCCAGGAAAGAAGCAAGCATACAAGCATACAAACAAAACAAGCATCTCAATCAAACATGTCAGACAAATATTCACAAAGCACACACTATAACCAATCAAGTGGGCTCACACAATGGGTTTAACTGCCGAAGCAATTCATCTGTACATGGTTTATTATTCGCTCTTAACCTTGCCATTACGAGGCTAAGGTGAAGCAGATGAAAAGGTGAAGTGAGGATGAGACCTCACAACTCTTATCCCTGACCAGGGAGAGCTTTTAGACAAAGGAGCGTGGGTCCAGAATGGAGGGACCCTTCTACGCTCAAAGACTCTGACTCGATTGTGCAACAGCACAGGATCTTGGGTTTGTGTCCCAATGCATCAACACACAGCCGTGTGAGCAGAGGGACGACTCACATAATAGTGGGGGATAGATTGCATATCCCTTTGATCCACCAATTGCCTCATAGAGGTCTTTCACCTGCTTGGCACAAATGTAAACAACCACAATCATTGCCTCTTAAGGAGGACTTCAGACAGTTTGCCCGGCCAAATAACAGACCGGGTCTCCAGACTACATGAAGAATAGAAGTCCTACCTCAAGTGGTTCAAAAACCAAGCAGCAGCAAGCAAGTTCTTAAAGAACTGTAAGCGACTAAATGTACCTGAAAACAATCAAGTATCATCAGTACTCAGACAGACAAACAGTAAACAGCAAATGTTAATCAGTCAGACTATACAGATTAATGCACACAAAGGCAAGCTATAAGCTCAAGCTCAAGCTTCACAACCTACAAAACAAATTCATGTTAGTTCTCAACATCAAACAACATCAACTTAATTGACTTGGTTCAATCTCCTTAAGCATTGTGCATTTCATCCTGAAAAATCAAGCAAATGTGAGAAACAAGACCACTAGGCCAAGCCTAGGGTCCAAAAGTGAGAAAAAAATTCTAAACAGCAAGGAATCTTCAACCAAAATCAAGTTAATGCCAAACAAAAGCAAATGCAATTGGTCCCATGCTTATATCATTCATCATATTCATTTCATGACCAAAACAAGCCAAACTAGGTCAAATGGAACACCAAATATCCAAACAGAACTATTGCGCTCAAAAGCATATCAAACCAATTCCAAAAATCCTCAAATAATTTACACCTAAACAGGACATATTCAAGGTATAGCATGTCAATTTTCAGCTCAATTGGACAAAAGGAACTATGTCAATGAAAATCAAGAAAAATAGACACAATTATTCAAGCCAAAACATAACATCAACACATGCATTCACTACAAAAATTCATAAATCAGTGAAATCAATTAAGAAATGAATGGGACCAAAACAGGGATGTCCTATAATGTGTCTACAACCAGCATACCAAATTTTATGTTCATCTAAAACAATATGAGCATTTCACATTAGATATACAAACATGTGTCCTATGAACTTGCATAATTGACCAACAGAGATGAAAAATATCAATCAAATTGAAAATGCCACATAAAAATCCAGAAAAATTCACATAGCATCCCAACACATCCATGATCATACATGCAAAATTTCAATCCATTCTAACAAGCATAGGCTAGGCAAATAATTTCATGAAATTGCCCTAATTAGGTGTGACACAAATTGTCACACCTAAGTTCAAAAATTCATAACTCAGTCATCAGGTATCAAAAATTCACAAACTTTATATGTAAATCACCATTAACATGTCTACAATCACCACAAAAAATTTCAGACATTTCTTTTTAAGTATGAGAATTTCACAATGGAAATGGCAAAATGCATACAAAAATGACCTAAGTCAAACATTCCTAAGCAAAGTCAACAATCCATCATGCACAATTTCTAAAATCATGCTCATAAAATTCTAGAGACAAAATGGAAACTATAGAAAAAATCCTCATATTTTTCTGATTAATAAAATATTTTTTATGATTTTTTAAGATTAAAATGAATTGTTAAATATTTATTGAATTGTTTATAATTAATTAATTGGATTTAATTTTGCCAATGGCATTCCAGTAATTAACCAAGGCCGGTTCCCCTTCATTTATGCGGTGGCGACATTCTATTGGTGTAGAGCAGCGGGAAACAACTTTTGAAAAGTGCCAAGCCAGGAAACAGATCAAACGAAGAAAAATCTCCAGAAGCTCGTCTTCCCCGCGCGCTAGCATGTTCTTCACTACCGGATGCGGTTTCGCTCATTTCCTCACCAAAATGCACAAACTAATAACCGTTGGAAAGGTCTCGATGTCAGGATCACAAATATGCAAACGATTTATCCTAATTGTTCCTAAATCTCACGAATCGAACACTTTAGGTTTTGGTATCAAAGCTTTGAATCAACATTTCTCTCAACTCGCTCAATCATTTTACAAACCAATGGTAGCATGTTAACCTATGATAAATGACCTACACAACGCATATGACAATTGGCAAAATCGTGAGACTCGAATTTTGAGTACCTTGCTATAGCAGTGATGATTCGTGATGAATTTGGAGGTGTTTCTTCAAAACAGTCCAAGCTTGATGATAGGGAAGATGAATAGAAGCGTTTGCCTAGCTCGAATTTGCTCCAATCATGAGAAATTGGAATTTGCCATGGATGACCTCATTTGCAACAGTCGCGATTTGGTGTGTGTTTGTTGTTGAATTACCAAAACAGTTGAAGCATAAGAGGAATGAAGATCAAACCAAAAAGAAATTCGCAAAATGATCAAGAATTGGAAGAGATTGATGAAATTTTCCTTGATGTGTTCTTGAGAGAATTTTGGTGAATTTGGAGAATTTGAGATTGTAATTTGTGAAATGAGAATTCTGTTATGAGTTAGTTATGATTAGGAATATATACACATGATTAACCAAGCCTTAATCATCCTAATTAACAAAATGGAATGTGATTAGCATAAGTGTCACTTTCAAAGCAAGGGCAAAAATGCCATTTCACCACAGGCCAATGACAGCTGTATTGACAGCTCATACACACTCTAAATATCTGTCATGAGCTGTTGCAACTTGTCTCATCTTCATTGGATGTGTATTTCTCATTTTCAACATGTCATGGCACTTTTATGCATTTTCAAGTCCATTTCAAAAGTGAGTTATCAAACCATGAGACCTTGACATGTTATGAGCATTCAAACAATTTCCAAATATCATTTGTGAGGTGTTGCAAAAATCCCCACTCAAAAATTCACATTATTTCTCAAGTTGGACAATTTTGCCCCTGGTTTTTTAACTATGCACTTGAAATTTGACTTTTTGCATTGACCATTTTTGAAGAAATCCAATTATGCACCATGAAAGTACATGTCAAATGGAGTTTGTGCATAAAAAGATCACTCAATTTGGATGCTCCATGTGGAAGTTATGCCCCTCTGATTATGGGTCATTTTTGAACTTGACTGGACCATAACTTGCCAACCATACATGGGATTTTCAAGTTCTTGGACTTTTTGGAAAGGTAAGAACAAGATCTACAACTTTCATGTTGAACAAATTTTCATTTGAAGCTTCCTTGTACATGCAATTTTGAGGTCAAAAACTTTCCATTTTTGGAAACTTCTATTACAAGTCACTTTCTATTTTTGGCAATTTTTGTCCTGACTTGATTTTCTTCATTCTTGATGTTTGCAATGTCAAATAACACTTGTTTCAACATGAATGAAGTGTATCCAACTCATTTTCACTTCCAAATCCATTAAATCAAGCACAGTTGACCACAATTGACTTTTTCAACTGATAGATGAATTTGGCAATGCATAGATCAATCTGAGCTCCCATCCTCTGATGACATGGCTCAAGGGTGAAACCTGTAGCACCTCAAATTTGCACCTATCATTATGCATACATTTTCATATTAGGTCATAGCATATCATGATCCATTACATAACATTTGCATTGTCCCTCAGTTGCCTCAAGAGCAAGCAATCAGAAATTAGGTCAAACTAATCTCCTGATCAGTCAACCAAGCAAGCAAAGGAATTTCTCATTTGAACCAAGGCCTTGGGGTTTGTCCAACAAGTTCACATGACTTGGGGATCCATTTGAAGTATTTTGGTCAAGGATTGAAGGCTCAGAGGTCATCAGTTCATGCACAGACAGTCAAAAACCCTAAAAAAGTCAACTGTCAGTCAAAGCAATGGATGGTGGTCATTCTTGTGGAATTTGGGCACCATGGTCAATAATCAAGAGTTCATACAACTTGGGACATCATTTGAAGTCAAGTTCTCAAGGAATTAGGGTTTGGAAGTCATCAGTCAATGCATAATCAATCAGAAACCCTAAAAGTCAACTGTTGGTCAACTGTCCATTTAATCAGTGATTGGATGATTGGATTTGGTTTGTGAGAGTTCATTCATGGCCAAATAGTCATCATATATCATGCCAAACACCATCATGGAAGAATTTGAAGCCAGATCATAAATTTCCCAAAATGGAAACTGGGCCTGTAACTGAAAACTGCCATAAATGGAAAGTCTTGATCCTCAAACTTACATCATGATACAAGCCTCAAATGAATTTTTTCCCAACATGAAAGTTGAAGATCTTGTTTTCCCATTTCCAAAAAGTCCTAGAACTCTCAATTCCCATGTGTGGTTGGCAAGTTATGATCGAATCGATTTCAGAAAATCTTGAACTTCAGAAGGCCATATCTCTCAAACCGTTTGACCAATTTTGGTGGGGTTTTTTCCTACAAGTCACATTTGATCCCCTCTTTCCAAAAATATAAATTTCATGAGCCAAAACTTCACCAATCAAAATGGCATATTTTGACCTTTTTCATTTAAATGTAAGTTTGACCAAGAGTTGACTTTTTGACTCAAACATTTTTTCAGCATTTGGCCAATTGGGACAGCTCATAAATATCATTTTAAGTGTGTTTGCAAAGTCAAATTATGCAGCACATGTGAATCTATACTTGGTTACTTGGATTGTAAGAAAGGTACAAATGCACCATGCTTGTCCATGCTTTCCACAACCATGCCTTGTACCAGCATCATTATGCAGCATTCTTGATCATTTTTTCTGTCATGGTGAGCCTCATTGTGCAGCCATACTCCAATAGTACATATGGCCTTACTAGTTTACTTGAACATGGGCAAAAGGACATTGTTTCAAACATCCAATTGTTGAACCATACCTTGTACTTACACATAGCAGACCTAGCAGCAAGGGCAGCAGGAAAACCATTTGGCCAAGGCAAATGAGGGAAGGCATTCTGATTCTAAAAAAACACATTGCAGCAGGGAATGATCCTATCCACCTTACTTTGGCATTAGAAGAAAGGTCATCAAAACCAGTAGGACAACCATACCTCTTGCAACTTTGCCTTGTACCACTCACACATTGCAGATTTTTTTTGTCCATGATTTTCTGTCAGAACCACACAGTAACAGCATGGCTTTCCATCTCTTTTTCCTGCCATGAGTAACACACTGCAGCAGAAAATCATGCCCTCACCTTGCCCTCACTTTTCTGTCAACAAATGTAACAAACCACCTGCTAACAGCCAACACATAACAGACTTCACTCATTCAACCCCCACCTTTTGCCTTGCACATTGTTCTTCACCATTTCCCTGCCATAACAAAACCAGTAGCAGACCAACAACTTACTCCCTCAAGAATCATCTCATAGGCTTGGCTAAAAATCTGAACACAACAATGCCTTGGACAGAAAACCAACCAATCTTTCTTTCATTTTGTTAAAACCTCACCCTGCTATTTCCTGTCCAAACAAAAGAACAAAAATCCTCTAAATACACTTCACTCAAACCTCACCCTTGCTATTTTTTTGGCATTTGTTTTCTCTGTCAAAAGGAGAATGATATAAAACATCATAGAGCAGACAAGCAAAAACCCTCCACCACCTTGCTTTTTTTTCTGTCCAAGCTAACCTAACTGGCCTTGCCAACCATGACAATTTTTGTTCATCTCTATTTCTCATCATTTCAAAATTTTGCCAACATAGCAGCATAACCAATTGCAACCACACAAAGGCTCACCCTCTCACCTGGCCATTTTGCTTTGCACTTCAAAAGCCCTGTCACCACACCCAACAGCAAAAAGCCAAAAGACTCCACTCCACCAAACTGCTCAACCTTGTACTCTCAAAACCCTACACTGCACCCTCAAGACCTTACAAGCACAACAAACTAACCTGGCCATGAAAAACCAGTCACACCCTCCCAAATCACATTTGGCTACTTGCATTTGAACTTCACTTGGCCATTCACCATAAACCTATCACAACATCCTGCAGCAAGCAAACACCCTTGGCCATTCTGCTTTGCATCTTCAAAAAAAAACCAACAAAACCTAACCAACTTCCTACAATCTCTAAAACCACCTAACTGCATTTTGGCCATTCTTCAAAAACTTGCTAGCAACAAACAAAACCACACCTTGGCCATTTGTCTAAAATCTGTCAAGAACTCCCAAAAGTACCAAGCACTGCCTCGTCTTAAAACATTGTCCAAGCATCATTTTGAGAGGAGGAGCAGCCACACAAGCCACACAAAAATCAGTTGGCCTGAACAGACCAAATTTCCTCATACACCCTCCCAAAACTCACCTTACTTGCACTCCTGTTTCTTCTGTCATCACACTATACATCCTGCAGATTCCAACTTTGCTGAAAATTGACAAAAGAAACAAAAAAAGCCCTGCATCCATTTTTTCTTCACAACCAAGTAAGCTTTCGAATCCCTTCTTTTGCCTTGCTATGCTATGTTTTTAAAAGGTCTTTCCATGCTTGTTCCTATGCAACTTGAGTCATGCTGATTGGTTACACATATCATGAGAAATTTGGATTTCATTTTGCATGCTCAAACCTAGTTTCCTTCGATTTGCTTATTTGTTGTTGCTTCAGTGAAAACCATTGCCATATTTGTGTTACCTGATGTTTAATGATGCTGTTGGTACCTTGGATTTCAATTTCTGAGCACATTAAATTTTGAGATGCATGATGATGAATGTGTGTATGCTGTTCATGCTAAACCTGACCATGCCCAGAATTTCCTATGTTTATGTGTGTTTTAATGTTGATTAATGTTGCATGATGATGATTGTTTCATGGCCATGGTTATTTGTTGATGTTGTTGTTCATGTTGATGATTGATTGCACGATGATGAATGTCCATGCTGTTGAAGCTTAAACCCTAAGTTCTTTTTGAAAAAACCAGAAAACTCAAATGCTATTGGCTGTGGTTGCTTAAGTTACTGTTTCATTAAGGGAGAGCCAATCAGCTTATTTCGTTTGGCTGTGTGAAACGATGCCGTTTCAATTAGTGGCACACTTATTTACTGAATTGCCACTGCGTTGACCATTAGTTGACCTATGCCATGCTATGTTGTTTCATGTTTCATCAATTATTCATCCAACTTTACAAATCCATTTCTCTTTCAATTTTTATCCAAAAATCATGAGGTTTTTTCCACAATGTTCATGAATGTGTCTAGTTTTTGATTGTGATTTTTAATTATTTTTCCATTGGCTGGATTTTAATTGACAATTATTTTCCCAACATGTATGCATAAATGATACATCTTACCATTTCAATTGTGAAATACTCATGTTGCATCCAATGAGCTTGAAATTTTTTGTGATGAAACTAGACATGTTCACCTTCATTTTGGTATAAAGTTTGTGGATTTCCCATTTGTGGTTTGCTGGTTATGATTTTTTGAAGTCATGTGTTACATTTGGTGCCATACCATGATCATGCATTTTCCCTAATTTTGTTCACATGCTTCCTTACATCCAAATGACCCCAAATTTTGCATGAACTTACTTTTGTATGTCTAGTTGACTTGTGAATTTTCTTGGATTTAATTGAGCTATTTTCCATTTGTTTGAGATTTTCCTTTCCTACCTAGTCAAATGTTGACTTTGTGTGACACATGTTCCCATTTCATTTGTGAAATTCTCATACTTTATTAGATGGACATGAAATTTTGCATGAGATAACTAGACATCCTCATCTTTGCCATGGTTTTAGTCCCATTCATTTATCATACACCATTCTTGACTTATGATTTTTCTAAGTTGATGCATGTTTGGTTGACTTCTTTGGGCATGTTCAAATTGGCTTTGACTTTCTGATTCTCATTGACTGCCTTCCACTTGTCCAAATGGGATGAAATTTGACATGCTTACTATGCTATGTGTTAGGTTTGATCATGATTTATTTGGTGATTTTTGGAAAATGTTTAGATTGTTTTTGAGTTAAGTCTTTCTGTTGACTTCTATGAGCTTCTGTTTGCCCTACCTTGACCTAAATGGTTCATGAAATGATGATAGTGATTGATATGCATGTGAAACCAATTGGTTTTGTTTCCTAATTGTTTGAGCATGATTTTGGATGCTTAACCCTTGCTGTTTTGACTTTCTCATTCACTTTTGACCCTAGGCTTGCCCTAGTGGTCCTGTTACTCACCTTTGAGTTTGTGTTCTCAGGTTGACCATCAAATGGCCATTAAGACCAATTCTTTTGATTGAGCTTACTCAAGTATCATTGTCTAACCTCTTTGTTTTGTAGGTGGCTTGGCTCACATGCCTTAAGCCTTGTGCCTTACACATCCATGTGCCCCCAATTAACTGTTGGTGTCTGTTTCTGTTTGCTTTGTTTGAAGTTGTATGCTAACATCTGCTTGACTGTTTCAGGTGCTTTAGTTGCTTAGTTCCTTGTGAAATTTTTGCTTTGCTTTGCTTGTATAAGCAATTTGCATTGAGGTATGTCTCTTTTACTTCATGTAGTCTGGAAGACCTGGCCTGTTACTTGGCCAGGCAACTGTCTGAAGTCCTCTTTAAGAGGTAATGTTTGTGATTGTTTAATTTTGTCCTTGCATAGAGTCAAAGTCCTCCTAAGTGAAGAGGCAATTGGTGGAAGGTAGGGATATGCAATCTATCCCCCACTATTCAGTGTGTCATCCGCTTTGCTCACACCACTGTGTTGATGCATTGCAGATACAAACCCAAGATCTTGTACAATTGTACAGTTGAGTCAATTTTAATGTGTAGAAGGGTTCCCACTTTCTGAACCCACACATTCTTGTCTTGAGCTCTCCCTAGCCAGGGACAAGAGCTGTGAAGTCTTATCTTCACCCACCTTTCATCTGCTTCACCTTAGCCCCTCAATGGCAAGGTTAAGAGCACATTCACCCCATTCCAGAGGTTTGTTTGTCGAGGTTGATATGACCCCTTGACTAAAACCTAACCCTTGTTTGAGCCACTTGTTTGTGTATAGCGTGTGCTATCTGTGCTTGTAGGATTGTTTGACTTGCTTCCTGTGCAAGATAGGATTGTTTGACTTGCTTCCTGTGCAAGATAGGATTGTTTGACTTGCTTCCTGTGCAAGTTAGGATTGTTTGACTTGCTTCCTGTGCAAGTTAGGATTAGTTTAGACTTGCTTCCTGTGCAAGTTAGGTTTTGCTTGGCTTGCTTCCTGTGCAAGTTAAGTGTGTGTGGCTTGCTCCCTGTGTGAGCCATACTTAGGATAGTTTGGCCCTTGTGCCATTTAGCTAGAAACCTTAACTTAGGGATGATTTGCATGATAACATCTAGGCTCGAGTCGTAGTCTCCCTAGTTGTGTCTCCCTCTGTTATCTGGTTAGGCTAGTCCTTTATCCCTGCGTAGGGGAACTACATCGCCCTGATCTTCATACCAGATGAAGTATGTAGGCAGGAGATTGAGCTGATCTCTCCGGGCGCCCTTTTTCTTTTTTGTGTGTGTGCTTGACAGTTATAGGCTCGAGTCCCCGACTCCCTATTAATCTGTTGTGTTGTTGTGTGCTTGGAAGCCGATGTAAGTCCATCGAGTGGCATTTGGGTTCCAGTGTGTGTGTGTTTAGGTTCGGATGTCAATGTAAGTCCAGTGATTGGCATTTGGGCTCCACGTTTGCCTCTTTGTGTGTGTTTAGGTTCGGATGCTGACATAAGTCCAGTGATTGGCAGTCGGGCTCCACGTTTGCCTTTGTCTGTTTGTTTGTGCGCGTGTCAGCCGAGCTACGAATGCTCTGATTCTTCTCTCGTCCGAGAAGATACGTATGCATAGGATGCGACATCCTAGCGAGCATGTGTCGTTTCCCCAGTCCGAACTACTTCGACTCTGATGTCTATGCCTGATAGACTAAGTAGGCCCAGGATGCGACATCCTGCCGAGTTCAGTTTCAGTCAGTCTCTTTCCTTTCTTTCAGCCAGTGTGTGTGAGTATTTGAGCAGTGTTTAGCAACCAATTTATCCTTCCTTTTGTGCGTGGATCCCGTAGAGTACTACGGATGCGTAGGGGTGCTAATACCTTCCCTTCGCATAACCGACTCCCGAACCCATTCTCTTTGGTCGCGAGACCATGTTCTTTTCCAGGTTTACTCTGAGCGTTTCCTTTCCCTCTTTTGGGATAAATAACGCACGGTGGCGGCTCTGTTGTTCTTGTTTTCCCGCCGGTTTTTCGCGCGATGCGACAGCTGGCGACTCTGCTGGGGAGTATAGAGAAGTTGACCTATGCTGGTCCATCTTCCCTGAGCGAGTCTCTCCTAGCGCTCTCTAGGTTAGGGTTTTGGTTGCTTTGTGCTGTGTTTATTTATTGCATTCATTATTTACTGTTTGCATTCATTGTTTATTGTTTGCATTTATGTTTGCATTAATGTTTGCATTTTTCCATCTGTTCACCTGGCTGGTTGTTTGTTTCTCTCTGTGTGGGGGGGAAGAGTCAGTTGAGGTAAAAGGTCCAATACCCAGACCATGAGTGCAATCTAGGATACCTAGGAATAGAGTGATTCATGGGAAGCGGGTGGTATGGCGCCACTTAGCGGAACATTGATATCACGAGCAGTTCAGACCCTGGTGGGATGCTGTCGTTACATACTTCGGGTGTGTATATGACAGTATTCTGCGAAAGGTTATTTATGCTGCGTTTCTCTCAAGCTTTACCCTGGCCTAGACTACACCCGTGAGTGGGGAAGGGTTATTCATTACAGGTACCGTTGGTGACTCGGTTCTGTTGGTGACTTGGTTCCGATGGTGACTTTGTATTCAGACAGTTTTCAGTTGACCTTAAGTTGGATTTTTGTTCTGATTTTGACTGAAGCTTCGACCTAGTGATCAGAGATTGCACAACCAGCCAGTCCAGTCTGCATCATGTGCATCATAGCATATTTATTTTTCAAAAGAAACGCATTGAAAAAAAAAAATCAAGAAGAATCAAAAAAAAAGAAAAAAAAGAAAAAAACTAATCTCTGCATGCATATCATTTCTCAGGTACATTCCAGAGCTTGTTCACTGATAGAGATGGCAACAGTCCCAGAGTTGAAGCGGAAGACCTGTTCCTACAGTTTCCACCGTGAGCCGTTGACTCCGCTAGCTGAGTTGGGTAGCCTCGTGACAGACGATCGACTGAAGAGTTTTGTCGGGAGGTATGGAGATATCTTGACAGTATTGAAGACGGTAGTAGATCCAGTGCCTCTGCAGACGCTACTACAGTTTTATGATCCAGAGCTCAGATGCTTCACTTTCCAGGATTACCAGTTAGCACCGACTCTCGAGGAGTATTCTATCATGTTGAGTATCCCAGTTCAGCACCAGACTCCCTTCTTAGACGTCCCAAAGGAGGTTGACTTTAGATTGATTGCCAGAGCTCTCCACTTGGGTATCAAGGAAGTCAGTGATAGTTGGAAGTCCAGTGGGGATGTTGTAGGATTGCCTTTGAAATTTCTGTTGAGGGTAGCTAGAGAAGAGGCAGAGAAGGGAAGTTGGGAAGCCTTTCATGCTCAGTTGGCCGTCATGATCTATGGGATCGTCTTGTTTCCGAGTATGCCGAATTTTGTTGACTATGCTGCAGTCAGTATTTTCATTGGAGGAAATCCAGTTCCTACTCTTTTGGCTGACACTTACTATGCTATTCACAGTAGGCATGGTAAGGGTGGGGCTATCAGGTGTTGTCTCCCGCTTTTGCTCAGATGGTTCTTGTCTCTTCTGCCAGTCAGTGGACCTTTTGTGAATGCTCAGAGCACGCATAAATGGACTCAGAGGGTTATGTCTCTTACCTCCTATGATATCAGGTGGCAATCTTACCAGATGGATGTGCGTAATGTCATTATGAGCTGCGGAGGATTCCGTAATGTGCCACTCGTAGGGACTAGGGGTTGCATCAATTACAACCCGGTTCTTTCTCTTCGCCAGTTGGGGTTTGTGATGAAGGGAAGACCACTTGAGGCTGAGGTAGCTGAAAGTGTGTATTTTGAGAAGCAGAGTGACCCTGTTAGATTGGAGCAGATAGGGAGAGCTTGGAAGTCTATTGGTGTGAAGGATGGATCTGTCTTAGGGAAGAAGTTTGCCATTGCTATGCCTGATTACACTGATTGGGTAAAGAAGAGAGTGGAAACTTTGTTGCTACCTTACGATAGGATGGAGCCGTTGCAGGAGCAACCACCTTTGGTTCTTGCTGATAGTGTGCCTGCTGAGCACCATAAGCAAGCCCTGATGGAGAATCGTCGTTTGAGGGAGAAGGAGCAAGATACCCAGATGGAGTTGTACAAAGTTCAAGCTGATAAGCTGCACTTGGCCCATCAACTCAGGGAAGTGCAAGGAGAAGATGCTAGCAGACTGAGAAGCAAGAAGAGATCCTACGAGGAGATGGAGAGTATGTTAGATGCAGAACACCGGGAGCGCTTGAGGCTGCAGAGGGTTGAGGCCAGTTATCAGAAGAAGATCAGAGACTTGGAGAAGCAACTTAGAGATAAAGACATCCAGTTGAAGAAGGAAGTAGACTTGAGACAGGCATCAGAGAACCATCTTGGAGGAGAAGTTTTAGAGCTTAGAAGACAGTTGAAGGAGAAGATTACCCCTCTACCAGAATGCTCAGAATGCTCACTGTTGATAGACCAGTGCCATTACCTGAAGACCCTCATTCCGGAAGACCGTCTGTCTTAGTTTGTATCTCTGATTGTATTTTGTTGAGAATCACCTCCAGGCTTGTTGGATGGGATTCATTTGCGTGTAAGCCATCTCTTGGATCTTTTTGTTAAGAATCACCTCCAGGCTTGTTGGATGGGATTCTTTTTCTTTGTACGTTGTTTATCCAGATATTCTGTTGACATTGGTTGTATGCCTTTTACCCTTATGTATGTATAAGGATATCAGCATTCCCTTGTATCTTTTTGTTCTCTTGTTGCTGCAGGTTGCTATCTTTTCAGGATGGGTCAGGCTCTTTGAATGCCTGAGAAATGAGCATATCATGTGCATCATACGCATCATTAGCATCATACTCATATCATTTTGCATAACAGGTGTTCTTGGTCGTGGCTTCTCACTCTGGTTCCTGTTTTAGGCAGGATAGCTGATCAACGTCCGCACCGCTACTCAACAAGACTGAATCAATAGAGAAGTATGGATCAATTTCAAGCTGAGTTGGCTGAGATGAAGGCAAGCATGGCCCAGTTTATGAATATGATGCAAGGGGTTGCGCAAGGTCAAGAAGAGCTCCGAGCCATGGTTCAGAGACAAGAGGCTGCAAATCCACCGATCAACCATGCTCCGCCAGAGGGAGGCCCGGTCAATGATAACAATGTTGCTACTGCAGTACCCGTCAACAACTATGCTGTAGGTGATGAGTTGGGGGGTATTCGAATCAACGGTCAACCTATTGTTCCAGATGCCGCTAATGCCAGAGTAGTCCGTGCTCCGGCCCGTAATCCTGCTACGATTGTTGACAGACAGGAGGATATGTTCTCTCTGCTCAGTGAAGACGAAGACGTTCTGGGAAGGGTCAATGAGAGAGACCGCAAAGTTGAGGCGCTTGCTGAGAAGATCCGTGCTATGGAAAGTCAGAATTCTCTCGGTTTTGATGTTACTAATATGGGGTTGGTAGAAGGTTTGAGAATCCCTCACAAGTTCAAAGCACCGTCCTTTGACAAATACAACGGTACTTCTTGCCCTCGCACCCATGTGCAGGCTTATTATCGAAAAATCTCTGCGTATACCGATGATGAAAAGATGTGGATGTATTTTTTCCAAGATAGTCTATCTGGGGCTTCTTTGGACTGGTACATGGAATTGAAGAGAGATTCGATCCGATGTTGGAGAGATCTGGGTGAGGCCTTCTTGAGGCAGTACAAACATAACATGGACATGGCGCCTAGCCAGACTCAGCTGCAGAGTCTATGTCAGAAATCCAATGAAAGCTTCAAGGAGTATGCCCAGAGGTGGCGTGAACTGGCTGCTAGAGTTCAACCCCCTATGCTGGAGAGGGAGTTGACAGATATGTTTATTGGTACTCTTCAAGGTGTGTTTATGGACCGGATGGGGAGCTGCCCATTCGGTAGTTTTTCTGATGTCGTCATTTGTGGAGAGAGGACTGAGAGTTTGATTAAAACTGGGAAGATCCAAGATGCTGGTTCCTCTTCTTCTAGGAAGCCGTTTGTTGGGGCACCTCGTCGAAAAGAGGGTGAAACTAATGCTGTTCAACACCGCAGAGATCAGAACAGAATTGAATACCGTCAAGCTGCTGCAGTAACCATTCCGACACCTCAACCTCGTCAACAACAACAACAAAGAGTTCAACAACCGCAACAACAACAACAACAGCAACGTCCTTTCCAGCCTAGGCAGAAATTGCAGGCTGACCGAAGATTTGATCCTCTGCCCATGTCCTACGCAGAGTTACTACCCGAACTACTCCGGTTAGGGTTTGTAGAGCTGCGTACGATGGCTACTCCGACAGTGCTGCCGCCCGGCTATGATGCTAATGTTAGATGTGACTTTCACTCTGGGGCACCAGGACATCATACTGAGAAGTGTCGGGCTCTCCAGCATAAAGTCCAAGATTTGATCGATGCCAAGGCGATCAACTTCGCACCAGTGCCTAACGTCGTAAACAACCCTATGCCTCAGCACGGTGGGCATAGAGTGAACAATATTGAAGGGAAGGAAGCTGAAGATCTGGTTGTTAATGTCGATGATGTTCAGACTTCTCTGCTAGTTGTGAAGCGCCGTCTGCTGAATGGGGGTGTCTACCCGGGCTGTGATGAAGATTGTTTGGGCTGTGCAGAATCTGAGAATGGTTGCGACCAGTTAAGGGCCGGTATCCAGGGTATGATGGATGAGGGTTGTTTGCAATTCAGTAGGGCTGTAAAGGATCGTGGAACAACGTCAACTATCACCATTTACTTTAAACCGTCTGAAGAACGTAGACAAAGGGTCGTCAGTGCACCTGCAGCAAATGGTACCCCAGTTACCATTCCCGTGCCTGTAACCATCAGTGTTCCAACTACTACCGTGGCGTCTGGAAGAAGGGGTGTTGAGAATAGTAAAGTCGTGCCGTGGAAGTATGATAGTGCTCACCGCAATTACAGAAAGGCTGAAAGTCAGACAAGACCAGTGAATCAAACTCCAGTGACAATTGGTTTACCGAATAGAGTTCCTGCAACTGTTGGTCCGGCTGTGGATAATGTAGGGGGTCCAGGAGGTTTTACCAGAAGCGGTCGTCTGTTCGCACCGCAGCCTTTGAGGGACAATAATGCTGAAGCTCTCGCCAAAGCAAAGGGTAAGCAAGCTGTGGTTGAGGAAGAACCTGTTCAGAAAGAAGCGCCTGAGGGGTCATTTGAGAAAGATGTGGAGGAGTTTATGAAGATAATCAAGAAGAGTGACTACAAGATTGTGGATCAGTTGAATCAAACTCCGTCCAAGATTTCTATACTTTCACTGTTGATGTGCTCTGAGGCACACCGTAATGCCTTGCTGAAGATGTTGAATCTGGCTTACGTGCCTCAGGAGATTTCTGTCAATCAACTGGAGGGTGTGATGGCTAATGTGAGCACCAGGCATGGTGTGGGTTTCACCAACTTGGACTTACCACCTGAAGGGCGAAACCATAACAAAGCCTTGCACATCACCATGGAGTGCAAGAGGGCAGTGTTGTCTCATGTATTGGTAGACACCGGGTCGTCGCTGAATGTGTTGCCTAAGCAGATTCTGAGGAAGATTGATGCGGAAGGGTTTGTGCTTAATCCCAGTGACCTGATCGTTCGTGCTTTCGACGGATCCAAACGTTCTGTGTGTGGAGAAGTTACCTTGCCTGTGAAGATAGGTCCTGAGGTATTCGATATCATCTTCTATGTTATGGACATCCAGCCTGCCTATAGTTGTTTGTTGGGGCGTCCATGGATTCATGCAGCAGGGGCAGTCTCGTCGACTCTCCATCAAAAGCTCAAGTATGTCTGGAATGGTCAGATTGTGACTGTGTGCGGTGAAGAAGAGATTCTGGTGAGTCATCTGTCCTCGTTCAAATATGTTGAGGTGGATGGCGAGATCCACGAAACCTTATGCCAGGCGTTTGAGACTGTGGCTCTTGAGAAAGTGGCGTACGCTGAGCAGAGGAAGCCAGGTGCTTCAATTACTTCTTACAAACAGGCTAAGGAGGTTGTTGATTCTGGCAAAGCTGAAGGCTGGGGCAAGATGGTGGATTTGCCTGTCAAAGAAGACAAATTCGGCGTTGGTTATGAGCCTCTCCAGGCAGAGCAGAATGGTCAAGCGGGTCCGAGTACCTTTACCAGCGCTGGGCTGATGAATCATGGCGATGTCTCTGCAACCGGTAGTGAAGACTGTGACAGTGATTATGATTTGGACAACTGGGTTCGCCCGTGTGCACCAGGGGGGTCTATCAACAACTGGACGGCTGAAGAAGTGGTTCAAGTTACTCTTCTGACAGAGTAATTTTCTGTTGTTTTGTCATTTTGCATGAAAATTCTACGTTCTGCCCAAGGCGTAGTGATTCATTTTTGTAGGGCCTCATCATGTTTTAATGATTATCATTAATGAAGGACATTTTTTTGAACAAACTTTGTGATCCCTGTCTTTCTATTTTTCGTTTTTACTTTTTTTTCAAAACAATAAAAATGGCAATGTTTTTGTTTTTCGTGACTTTTTTGAACTCTTTTTCTAAAAACAAAGCATTAAACATGCAGAAGCGATCTTATGGCATTCACTATGAACAGTTCTGTTATGGCTCAGTATGATTTCGACAATCCCATTTACCAAGCTGAAGAGGAGAGTGAGGAAGACTGTGAACTCCCTGCGGAATTGGCCAGATTGCTGAAGCAGGAGGAAAGGGTCATCCAACCTCATCAGGAGGAGTTGGAAACCATTAATTTGGGTACTGAGGACGACAAAAAGGAAATCCAGATTGGGGCTACTTTAGAGGACTCTGTCAAGAGGAGGCTGATTGAGATGCTGAGAGAATATGTGGAAGTGTTCGCCTGGTCGTATCAAGATATGCCTGGGTTAGATACAGACATTGTGATGCATCGATTACCTCTTAGGGAAGGATGTCCTTCGGTCAAGCAGAAGCTTCGTAGAACGAGTACTGACATGGCAACTAAGATCAAGGAAGAGGTTCAGAAGCAGTGGGATGCGGGTTTTCTGGCTGTCACCAGTTATCCACCGTGGGTGGCCAACATTGTTCCTGTGCCGAAGAAGGATGGAAAAGTCAGAATGTGTGTCGATTACCGGGATTTGAATAGAGCGAGTCCGAAAGATGATTTCCCATTACCCCACATTGATGTATTGGTTGATAATACGGCTCAATCCTCGGTATTCTCTTTCATGGATGGTTTCTCCGGATACAATCAGATCAAGATGGCGCCAGAGGACATGGAAAAGACGACATTCATTACACCTTGGGGCACGTTCTGCTATAAGGTGATGCCATTTGGGCTAAAGAATGCGGGTGCTACCTATCAGAGGGCAATGACGACTCTCTTTCATGACATGATGCACAAAGAAATTGAAGTGTACGTGGATGATATGATTGCGAAGTCGCAGACAGAAGAGGAGCACCTGGTTAATTTGCAGAAGCTGTTTGACCGGTTGAGAAAGTTCAAGCTGAGGTTGAATCCGAACAAGTGCACGTTTGGAGTGAGATCAGGGAAGCTCTTAGGCTTCATTGTCAGTGAGAAAGGGATTGAGGTTGATCCAGCGAAAGTCAAAGCTATTCAAGAGATGCCAGAACCGAAAACGGAAAAGCAAGTCCGTGGGTTTTTAGGGAGATTGAATTACAATGCAAGGTTCATATCTCATCTAACTGCTACATGTGAACCAATTTTCAAACTGCTCAGAAAGAATCAAGCGATCAAGTGGAATGATGACTGTCAGAAAGCTTTTGACAAGATAAAAGAGTATTTACAGAAACCTCCAATCCTTATACCTCTAGTTCCAGGGAGACCTCTGATAATGTACCTGTCAGTGACTGAGAACTCGATGGGGTGTGTATTGGGACAGCATGACGAGTCTGGTCGAAAAGAGCATGCCATATACTACCTTAGCAAAAAGTTTACCGACTGTGAAACAAGATATTCACTGCTCGAGAAAACTTGCTGTGCTTTGGCCTGGGCTGCTCGCCGACTGAGACAGTATATGTTGAACCATACTACCTTATTGATTTCTAAGATGGATCCAGTAAAATACATCTTTGAGAAGCCAGCTCTCACCGGACGCGTTGCCCGTTGGCAGATGATCTTAACAGAGTATGACATTCAGTACACGTCACAAAAAGCCATCAAAGGTAGTATTCTGTCAGACTATCTCGCCGAACAACCGATTGAAGATTATCAGCCTATGATGTTCGAATTCCCTGATGAAGACATTATGTATCTTAAAATGAAAGATTGCGAAGAGCCTCTTGTCGAGGAAGGACCGGACCCGGATGACAAATGGACACTGATGTTTGATGGGGCGGTGAATATGAATGGTAACGGTGTTGGTGCAGTGTTGATCAATCCTAAAGGTGCTCATATACCTTTTTCTGCCAGATTGACGTTCGACGTCACCAACAATGAAGCTGAGTATGAGGCTTGTATCATGGGGATAGAAGAAGCCATTGATCTAAGGATCAAGACTCTCGATATATTTGGAGATTCCGCTCTAGTGGTCAATCAAGTCAATGGAGATTGGAATACGAATCAGCCACATTTGATTCCGTATAGAGATTACACCAGAAGGATACTGACGTTCTTCAAGAAAGTGGAGTTGTATCATGTCCCCCGGGATGAGAATCAGATGGCTGATGCCTTGGCTACTTTGTCGTCTATGATCAAAGTTCATTGGTGGAATCATGTGCCACATATTGAAGTGAATCGACTCGAGAGGCCTGCTTATGTGTTTGCAGCCGAGTTAGGTGTTGCTATTGATGAGAAGCCGTGGTATTATGACATCAAGAATTTCCTCAAGACTCAGGAGTATCCTGAGGGTGCGTCGAAGAATGACAAGAAGACCCTGAGGAGGCTAGCTGGAAGCTTCTATTTGAATCAGGATGATGTGTTGTATAAGAGAAACTTTGACATGGTCTTGCTCAGATGCGTGGACAGACCCGAGGCAGACATGTTAATGCAGGAAGTTCATGAAGGTTCCTTCGGTACTCATGCCGGCGGACATGCAATGTCGAAGAAATTGCTGAGAGCTGGTTATTACTGGATGACTATGGAATCCGATTGTTTCAAGTATGCTCGGAAGTGCCATAAGTGTCAAATCTATGCTGATAAGGTGCATGTACCACCAAGCCCTCTGAATATCATGAATTCGCCTTGGCCGTTTGCCATGTGGGGCATTGATATGATTGGGAAGATTGAGCCTACTGCTTCGAATGGACATCGCTTCATCTTGGTTGCGATTGACTATTTCACCAAATGGGTAGAAGCAGCTTCTTATGCTAACGTTACCAAACAAGTGGTTACCCGGTTCATCAAGAAAGAAATCATCTGTCGTTATGGAATTCCTGAGAGAATCATCACTGACAATGGTTCAAATCTTAACAACAAGATGATGAAAGAGCTGTGTAAAGATTTCAAGATTGAACATCACAATTCTTCTCCTTACAGACCGAAGATGAATGGTGCTGTAGAAGCGGCGAACAAGAATATCAAGAAGATTGTGCAGAAGATGGTCGTAACGTACAAGGATTGGCATGAGATGCTGCCTTTCGCTTTGCATGGGTACCGTACCTCAGTACGTACGTCAACCGGGGCAACCCCTTACTCCCTTGTGTATGGTATGGAAGTTGTCCTACCTGTTGAAGTGGAGATTCCTTCTCTGAGAGTTTTATTGGATGTCAAGTTGGATGAAGCCGATTGGATTCGAACAAGGTTTAACGAGTTGAGCCTCATCGAGGAGAGACGGCTAGCAGCTGTATGTCATGGACAGTTGTATCAGCGAAGGATGAAGCGAGCCTTTGATCAGAAAGTGCGTCCTCGAAGCTATCAGGTCGGTGATCTAGTTTTGAAGAGGATCCTCCCTCCCGGTACAGATAACAGGGGCAAGTGGACTCCTAATTATGAAGGTCCGTATGTTGTGAAGAAGGTCTTCTCCGGTGGAGCCTTGATGCTTACAACTATGGATGGTGAAGATTTTCCGTCTCCTATCAACTCAGATGTAGTCAAAAAATACTTCGCATAAATTGACCCGCTGGACAAAAAGAATAAAAGAGTCCAGGCAAAAAATGGGCATCCCGACGAACCAAAAAAACAGAAAGAAAAGGTTCGGGCAAAAGTTAGGGATAAAATGAAAAGAATTTGTACACCCGGTAAGTCGAAAACCCGCAAGGGCGGCTTAGGCAAAAATGGGTATCCCGGTGGATTGAAAACCCGAAAGGGCGATCCAGGCAAAAGTTAGGGATTAAAGCGAAGACTACAGTCTGAGTTGTCTGTACTTCATCAAGCTTTGTCGTCTGCCATCTCGAAAGATGTGATCCGTCCAGTCATTCTTCTTAGAAAGCAAGGAGTTGGAAGGAAAACTGATGATCTGTGAGTTATAACAGAATTGGGAAATAGTGGATGCCGTGTTCACATTGCCATTAGGATAGATTTTTTCCTTTTGTGCGCAGTTACCTCTTTCTAGGAATTGCTTCCCAATGTATTTGCCTCTTCAGGCACATTTTCAATCAATAAAAGTCGTTATTCAGATAAATATCTCTCTTGTTTTTATTTTTACTGTTTTGTTTGCAAAATGTCCGAATTTTTGATAAGCATTGCATATAAAAACATGAAGGCTAAACAATAACTCGCAGGATGACGAAACATTTGAAAATCATTTTGAATGTTGAGGACACTTGAGCGTATCTTGTCCATGCACCCCCTGGGGCATTTTGTTGTGATGTTTTTCAGATTGGCATCTGTAAGGACGTTTCCTCAGCAGATATTTTCCCCCCAAGCAAGTTTGGAAGCTATCAGAGCTGTGTTCCCCTGCGAAGACGTCTGTGGATAGTGCTTTCTATTCCCCAACAGATCTAAGGATTGCCTATCCCCAGCCGGCCTGTATTTGCCGATTTCCTCCCCGAGTGAGGCAGGTTCATTAAAGTTATCTCCAGCATTTATCCTACCTGTGGACTGAAGGATATCCCCAGCGGAGTTTACCTTTTCCCAGCAGCAGTGCTTTTCTTCAACATGAGTGTGAAGTCGCTTTACCATTTCTCAAGCAGAGTTCCCCGCAGAATATTTCCCCAAGAGGAGTCTCCCCACAGAGTTAGAGTATCTGATCATTTTGGCTCCCTAGACAGGGTTCATTTGCATTTTGCATGTAGTAATCATTGCATCCTCAAAAATCGCGTAGCATTTCCATTCATAAATGGAGCATTACGCCATAGAAAAATTCAAACATATGCATTCATGTGTTAACTTCACCAGACCGTATCCCCGGCAGAGGCGGATCATTTCATTCAACATCAGCACAGCCAGACTGCTACAGGTGCTCTTGACAGCATTCAGAATTGTTTATTCCCCACAGAGGTTTATTTCCTCACCCGATGGTGACAGAGGTTTATTTCCTCACCCGATGGTGACAGAAAGTTTATTCCTCAGTGAGACCCCCAGCAAGTGATCAGCCTTGCCTCAGCATAACCCAGATATTGTGCTTTGTAATACTAGTCAGTGTCATGTCAACACCCGCGTGTGTTTTCAGCATTTTGGTGTCGGTAAACACCATTGTTTCGATGTCTGTAAACATCGAGTATTTTCTCCAGTCATCAGTAAATGTCTGGTCATCACTTTTGGTGTCGGTAAACACCATTGTTTCGGTGTCTGTAAACATCGGATATTTTACCCAGTCATCGGTAAATGTCTGGTCATTTTTGATGTCGGTAAACATCATCTTTCGATGTCGGTAAACATCGAATCTTTCCATCAGTCATCGGTAAATGTCTGATAATCCCCAACTAGAAATCCCCAGTAGAGTCATTTGTAAATGTCCTATCTGGTTTCCAGTTGCAAATATCTGTATCTCCCCAATAAAATTCTCATTCCCAGTCATCGGTAAATGTCTGGTCATTTCTTTGGATGTCGGTAAACATCATCTTTCGATGTCGGTAAACATCGAGTCTCATTCCCAGTCATCGGTAAATGTCTGGTCATTTCTTTTGATGTCGGTAAACATCATCTTTCGATGTCGGTAAACATCGTGCCTCACCCCAGTCATCGGTAAATGTCTGGTCATTCTTTTTGATGTCGGTAAACATCATCTTTCGATGTCGGTAAACATCGTGTCCCACCCCAGTCATCGGTAAATGTCTGGTCATTTCTTTTGATGTCGGTAAACATCATCTTTCGATGTCGGTAAACATCGTGTCTCACCCCAGTCATCGGTAAATGGCCCGGTTTTCTTCGATATCGGTAAATATCGAATTCCCAGTTGCAGCAGCCATCGGTAAATGGTCTTGCTAAGTTGACATCGGTAAATGTCAAAATTTCTTTGAAGCCACCATCGGTAAATGGTTTTGCTTTTCAGAAGTTTGTTTTCCCCAGCCGCCATCGGTAAATGGTCGTGCTGAAGTTGATATCGGTAAATATCAAGCTTCCAGTTCTCCAACCATCGGTAAATGGTTTTGCTTTTTCTGAAGCTGTCATGCAGTTTGTCATCGGTAAATGACGTGGTTCTTTGGTATCATATCCAGTCTGTGCAAATTCTACGGTTCTTTGGTATTCAATCCCTGTTTACCCTGAAAGTCTGACAGCCGTTGCTATCATCCGTTCGGGTTCCCAGCTGATTGAATAGGGGCAGCTGTAGCACCTCAAATTTGCACCTATCATTATGCATACATTTTCATATTAGGTCATAGCATATCATGATCCATTACATAACATTTGCATTGTCCCTCAGTTGCCTCAAGAGCAAGCAATCAGAAATTAGGTCAAACTAATCTCCTGATCAGTCAACCAAGCAAGCAAAGGAATTTCTCATTTGAACCAAGGCCTTGGGGTTTGTCCAACAAGTTCACATGACTTGGGGATCCATTTGAAGTATTTTGGTCAAGGATTGAAGGCTCAGAGGTCATCAGTTCATGCACAGACAGTCAAAAACCCTAAAAAAGTCAACTGTCAGTCAAAGCAATGGATGGTGGTCATTCTTGTGGAATTTGGGCACCATGGTCAATAATCAAGAGTTCATACAACTTGGGACATCATTTGAAGTCAAGTTCTCAAGGAATTAGGGTTTGGAAGTCATCAGTCAATGCATAATCAATCAGAAACCCTAAAAGTCAACTGTTGGTCAACTGTCCATTTAATCAGTGATTGGATGATTGGATTTGGTTTGTGAGAGTTCATTCATGGCCAAATAGTCATCATATATCATGCCAAACACCATCATGGAAGAATTTGAAGCCAGATCATAAATTTCCCAAAATGGAAACTGGGCCTGTAACTGAAAACTGCCATAAATGGAAAGTCTTGATCCTCAAACTTACATCATGATACAAGCCTCAAATGAATTTTTGCCCAACATGAAAGTTGAAGATCTTGTTCTCCCATTTCCAAAAAGTCCTAGAACTCTCAATTCCCATGTGTGGTTGGCAAGTTATGATCGAATCGATTTCAGAAAATCTTGAACTTCAGAAGGCCATATCTCTCAAACCGTTTGACCAATTTTGGTGGGGTTTTTTCCTACAAGTCACATTTGATCCCCTCTTTCCAAAAATATAAATTTCATGAGCCAAAACTTCACCAATCAAAATGGCATATTTTGACCTTTTTCATTTAAATGTAAGTTTGACCAAGAGTTGACTTTTTGACTCAAACATTTTTTCAGCATTTGGCCAATTGGGACAGCTCATAAATATCATTTTAAGTGTGTTTGCAAAGTCAAATTATGCAGCACATGTGAATCTATACTTGGTTACTTGGATTGTAAGAAAGGTACAAATGCACCATGCTTGTCCATGCTTTCCACAACCATGCCTTGTACCAGCATCATTATGCAGCATTCTTGATCATTTTTTCTGTCATGGTGAGCCTCATTGTGCAGCCATACTCCAATAGTACATATGGCCTTACTAGTTTACTTGAACATGGGCAAAAGGACATTGTTTCAAACATCCAATTGTTGAACCATACCTTGTACTTACACATAGCAGACCTAGCAGCAAGGGCAGCAGGAAAACCATTTGGCCAAGGCAAATGAGGGAAGGCATTCTGATTCTAAAAAAACACATTGCAGCAGGGAATGATCCTATCCACCTTACTTTGGCATTAGAAGAAAGGTCATCAAAACCAGTAGGACAACCATACCTCTTGCAACTTTGCCTTGTACCACTCACACATTGCAGATTTTTTTTGTCCATGATTTTCTGTCAAAACCACACAGTAACAGCATGGCTTTCCATCTCTTTTTCCTGCCATGAGTAACACACTGCAGCAGAAAATCATGCCCTCACCTTGCCCTCACTTTTCTGTCAACAAATGTAACAAACCACCTGCTAACAGCCAACACATAACAGACTTCACTCATTCAACCCCCACCTTTTGCCTTGCACATCGTTCTTCACCATTTCCCTGCCATAACAAAACCAGTAGCAGACCAACAACTTACTCCCTCAAGAATCATCTCATAGGCTTGGCTAAAAATCTGAACACAACAATGCCTTGGACAGAAAACCAACCAATCTTTCTTTCATTTTGTTAAAACCTCACCCTGCTATTTCCTGTCCAAACAAAAGAACAAAAATCCTCTAAATACACTTCACTCAAACCTCACCCTTGCTATTTTTTTGGCATTTGTTTTCTCTGTCAAAAGGAGAATGATATAAAACATCATAGAGCAGACAAGCAAAAACCCTCCACCACCTTGCTTTTTTTTCTGTCCAAGCTAACCTAACTGGCCTTGCCAACCATGACAATTTTTGTTCATCTCTATTTCTCATCATTTCAAAATTTTGCCAACATAGCAGCATAACCAATTGCAACCACACAAAGGCTCACCCTCTCACCTGGCCATTTTGCTTTGCACTTCAAAAGCCCTGTCACCACACCCAACAGCAAAAAGCCAAAAGACTCCACTCCACCAAACTGCTCAACCTTGTACTCTCAAAACCCTACACTGCACCCTCAAGACCTTACAAGCACAACAAACTAACCTGGCCATGAAAAACCAGTCACACCCTCCCAAATCACATTTGGCTACTTGCATTTGAACTTCACTTGGCCATTCACCATAAACCTATCACAACATCCTGCAGCAAGCAAACACCCTTGGCCATTCTGCTTTGCATCTTCAAAAAAAAACCAACAAAACCTAACCAACTTCCTACAATCTCTAAAACCACCTAACTGCATTTTGGCCATTCTTCAAAAACTTGCTAGCAACAAACAAAACCACACCTTGGCCATTTGTCTAAAATCTGTCAAGAACTCCCAAAAGTACCAAGCACTGCCTCGTCTTAAAACATTGTCCAAGCATCATTTTGAGAGGAGGAGCAGCCACACAAGCCACACAAAAATCAGTTGGCCTGAACAGACCAAATTTCCTCATACACCCTCCCAAAACTCACCTTACTTGCACTCCTGTTTCTTCTGTCATCACACTATACATCCTGCAGATTCCAACTTTGCTGAAAATTGACAAAAGAAACAAAAAAAGCCCTGCATCCATTTTTTCTTCACAACCAAGTAAGCTTTCGAATCCCTTCTTTTGCCTTGCTATGCTATGTTTTTAAAAGGTCTTTCCATGCTTGTTCCTATGCAACTTGAGTCATGCTGATTGGTTACACATATCATGAGAAATTTGGATTTCATTTTGCATGCTCAAACCTAGTTTCCTTCGATTTGCTTATTTGTTGTTGCTTCAGTGAAAACCATTGCCATATTTGTGTTACCTGATGTTTAATGATGCTGTTGGTACCTTGGATTTCAATTTCTGAGCACATTAAATTTTGAGATGCATGATGATGAATGTGTGTATGCTGTTCATGCTAAACCTGACCATGCCCAGAATTTCCTATGTTTATGTGTGTTTTAATGTTGATTAATGTTGCATGATGATGATTGTTTCATGGCCATGGTTATTTGTTGATGTTGTTGTTCATGTTGATGATTGATTGCACGATGATGAATGTCCATGCTGTTGAAGCTTAAACCCTAAGTTCTTTTTGAAAAAACCAGAAAACTCAAATGCTATTGGCTGTGGTTGCTTAAGTTACTATTTCATTAAGGGAGAGCCAATCAGCTTATTTCGTTTGGCTGTGTGAAACGATGCCGTTTCAATTAGTGGCACACTTATTTACTGAATTGCCACTGCGTTGACCATTAGTTGACCTATGCCATGCTATGTTGTTTCATGTTTCATCAATTATTCATCCAACTTTACAAATCCATTTCTCTTTCAATTTTTATCCAAAAATCATGAGGTTTTTTCCACAATGTTCATGAATGTGTCTAGTTTTTGATTGTGATTTTTAATTATTTTTCCATTGGCTGGATTTTAATTGACAATTATTTTCCCAACATGTATGCATAAATGATACATCTTACCATTTCAATTGTGAAATACTCATGTTGCATCCAATGAGCTTGAAATTTTTTGTGATGAAACTAGACATGTTCACCTTCATTTTGGTATAAAGTTTGTGGATTTCCCATTTGTGGTTTGCTGGTTATGATTTTTTGAAGTCATGTGTTACAATTGGTGCCATACCATGATCATGCATTTTCCCTAATTTTGTTCACATGCTTCCTTACATCCAAATGACCCCAAATTTTGCATGAACTTACTTTTGTATGTCTAGTTGACTTGTGAATTTTCTTGGATTTAATTGAGCTATTTTCCATTTGTTTGAGATTTTCCTTTCCTGCCTAGTCAAATGTTGACTTTGTGTGACACATGTTCCCATTTCATTTGTGAAATTCTCATACTTTATTAGATGGACATGAAATTTTGCATGAGATAACTAGACATCCTCATCTTTGCCATGGTTTTAGTCCCATTCATTTATCATACACCATTCTTGACTTATGATTTTTCTAAGTTGATGCATGTTTGGTTGACTTCTTTGGGCATGTTCAAATTGGCTTTGACTTTCTGATTCTCATTGACTGCCTTCCACTTGTCCAAATGGGATGAAATTTGACATGCTTACTATGCTATGTGTTAGGTTTGATCATGATTTATTTGGTGATTTTTGGAAAATGTTTAGATTGTTTTTGAGTTAAGTCTTTCTGTTGACTTCTATGAGCTTCTGTTTGCCCTACCTTGACCTAAATGGTTCATGAAATGATGATAGTGATTGATATGCATGTGAAACCAATTGGTTTTGTTTCCTAATTGTTTGAGCATGATTTTGGATGCTTAACCCTTGCTGTTTTGACTTTCTCATTCACTTTTGACCCTAGGCTTGCCCTAGTGGTCCTGTTACTCACCTTTGAGTTTGTGTTCTCAGGTTGACCATCAAATGGCCATTAAGACCAATTCTTTTGATTGAGCTTACTCAAGTATCATTGTCTAACCTCTTTGTTTTGTAGGTGGCTTGGCTCACATGCCTTAAGCCTTGTGCCTTACACATCCATGTGCCCCCAATTAACTGTTGGTGTCTGTTTCTGTTTGCTTTGTTTGAAGTTGTATGCTAACATCTGCTTGACTGTTTCAGGTGCTTTAGTTGCTTAGTTCCTTGTGAACTTTTTGCTTTGCTTTGCTTGTATAAGCAATTTGCATTGAGGTATGTCTCTTTTACTTCATGTAGTCTGGAAGACCTGGCCTGTTACTTGGCCAGGCAACTGTCTGAAGTCCTCCTTAAGAGGTAATGTTTGTGATTGTTTAATTTTGTCCTTGCATAGAGTCAAAGTCCTCCTAAGTGAAGAGGCAATTGGTGGAAGGTAGGGATATGCAATCTATCCCCCACTATTCAGTGTGTCATCCGCTTTGCTCACACCACTGTGTTGATGCATTGCAGATACAAACCCAAGATCTTGTACAATTGTACAGTTGAGTCAGTTTTAATGTGTAGAAGGGTTCCCACTTTCTGAACCCACACATTCTTGTCTTGAGCTCTCCCTAGCCAGGGACAAGAGCTGTGAAGTCTTATCTTCACCCACCTTTCATCTGCTTCACCTTAGCCCCTCAATGGCAAGGTTAAGAGCACATTCACCCCATTCCAGAGGTTTGTTTGTCGAGGTTGATATGACCCCTTGACTAAAACCTAACCCTTGTTTGAGCCACTTGTTTGTGTATAGCGTGTGCTATCTGTGCTTGTAGGATTGTTTGACTTGCTTCCTGTGCAAGATAGGATTGTTTGACTTGCTTCCTGTGCAACATAGGATTGTTTGACTTGCTTCCTGTGCAAGTTAGGATTGTTTGACTTGCTTCCTGTGCAAGTTAGGATTAGTTTAGACTTGCTTCCTGTGCAAGTTAGGTTTTGCTTGGCTTGCTTCCTGTGCAAGTTAAGTGTGTGTGGCTTGCTCCCTGTGTGAGCCATACTTAGGATAGTTTGGCCCTTGTGCCATTTAGCTAGAAACCTTAACTTAGGGATGATTTGCATGATAACATCTAGGCTCGAGTCGTAGTCTCCCTAGTTGTGTCTCCCTCTGTTATCTGGTTAGGCTAGTCCTTTATCCCTGCGTAGGGGAACTACATCGCCCTGATCTTCATACCAGATGAAGTATGTAGGCAGGAGATTGAGCTGATCTCTCCGGGCGCCCTTTTTCTTTTTTGTGTGTGTGCTTGACAGTTATAGGCTCGAGTCCCCGACTCCCTATTAATCTGTTGTGTTGTTGTGTGCTTGGAAGCCGATGTAAGTCCATCGAGTGGCATTTGGGTTCCAGTGTGTGTGTGTTTAGGTTCGGATGTCAATGTAAGTCCAGTGATTGGCATTTGGGCTCCACGTTTGCCTCTTTGTGTGTGTTTAGGTTCGGATGCTGACATAAGTCCAGTGATTGGCAGTCGGGCTCCACGTTTGCCTTTGTCTGTTTGTTTGTGCGCGTGTCAGCCGAGCTACGAATGCTCTGATTCTTCTCTCGTCCGAGAAGATACGTATGCATAGGATGCGACATCCTAGCGAGCATGTGTCGTTTCCCCAGTCCGAACTACTTCGACTCTGATGTCTATGCCTGATAGACTAAGTAGGCCCAGGATGCGACATCCTGCCGAGTTCAGTTTCAGTCAGTCTCTTTCCTTTCTTTCAGCCAGTGTGTGTGAGTATTTGAGCAGTGTTTAGCAACCAATTTATCCTTCCTTTTGTGCGTGGATCCCGTAGAGTACTACGGATGCGTAGGGGTGCTAATACCTTCCCTTCGCATAACCGACTCCCGAACCCATTCTCTTTGGTCGCGAGACCATGTTCTTTTCCAGGTTTACTCTGAGCGTTTCCTTTCCCTCTTTTGGGATAAATAACGCACGGTGGCGGCTCTGTTGTTCTTGTTTTCCCGCCGGTTTTTCGCGCGATGCGACAAAACCCTAGCCTCAATAAGCTTCATATAACCATATAATGATCCCCATATCCATCATAGACCCCATCTCCTGATCATGCCCTGACTGGCCCAATGCAACTGATTAGGGTTGACTAGTGGTCAAAACCCTAATCTCAAGGAATCTGCTTCAACACTTGATGATATCAAACCATGATGATGATGAATCATTGTAATCAAGATGAAGACCAATATCCTTTGAGAATCATGAAACCCTAATTCATAGCCCAATCCTCAGATGGCCAATGATCAGTCAATAAAACCCTAGCTTGCATCATGACCTCTTCATCTTCTGATCAAGACTTGGGAGGATGACTTGCACAATGTAACCACATGATATGCAATATGCAATGCCTAATGACCTAAAAATGATATGTAATATGTTATGCTAGTCCCAAGAGAGGAGGGCAAATTTTGAGGTGTTACAGCTGCCCCTATTCAATCCACTGTGAACCTGTCGATATGAATAGCCTCGGCTTTCAGATGATCAGGATGAAGAGTGATTGAATACCAAGAACAGACGAACTATTTGCACTCTGATGGGATAATGACTAACAACGCCTGTCAGAATCGGCGAAGAACACAATCTTGAAAAATCCGTCTGGTACGGAGAAAGTCGGCCTGATCACTGAAACAACAACATCGACCTGGATACCAAAATAAATGGTAACGCAGGGATAACCATGGCTTGAACACCACATCCGCTCGGGATTATTATTCTTTCCTTTTTATGCTTTTCTTGAACCCCAAAGTTTTCTCTATTTTTTTATTTTCTTGGACCCCGAAATTTTCCTGCGCAAACGATCCTCGGATCTCTGCATTTGAACCCCGCTCTCCTGTTTGCCAAATAAATGAACCCCATTCTCCAGTTTGAACCCCAGTCGCCTGACGATAACTCGCGATCGCCAATATGAACCCCGTTCTCCAGAAAATGCCGCAACATCTCCTTTTCTCCGTTTGAACCCCATCTCCAGAAAATGCCTCAACATCTTCTTTTCTCCGTTTGAACCCCGATCTTCAATCTCTCGTGATAATTCTGCTGGCAACGTCGGAAATAACACCAAACATCACTCTGAGGGCGACATGTCAGAGGGTATACCTTCACAAAAGGAAGGTAGCATGTGTATCTCTTCCTCAGAAGACACCTATAACGACCTCCATTGGCCTCAGCCAGAGTCTAAGGCGACACATGAACAGAAGATAATCCTAAGGACCTCATCCCGGATACAATCTTCAACTCCAATCTCCATACGAACCCCAGAAAATACCTCAGTATCTCCTTTTCTCCGATTGAACCCCATCTCCAGAAAATGCATCCACATTTCCTTTTCTCCATTTGAACCCCGGAATCGCGTTGATCGCGTAACGTCTTCTGATTTTATTTCCATCTCTGTCTGACGGAAACATTTCCTCCAGCATCGCACTACTAGGGAACATTGTTGATCTGACGTCATGATACCAAACTCCTCAGAGTAACACTTTCAACCAGACACTGACTGATGACTGGGAAGAAACTCGACGTTTACTGGACATCGAACAATGATGTTTACCTGACACCAAATAAAACTCGACCAAACACTTACTGATGACCGGGAGAAAACTCGATGTTTACAGGCATCGGACGATGATGTTTACTGACACCAAAGAATGATGTTTACCAGACATCAAACAATGACTGGGAGAAAACGCGACGTTTACTGGACATCGAACAATGATGTTGACAGGACATCAAACAATGATGTTGACAGGACATCAAACAATGATGTTGACAGGACATCAAACAATGATGTTTACCAGACATCGAACAATGATGTTGACAGGACATCAAACAATGATGTTGACAAGACATCGAACAATGATGTTGACAGGACATCAAACAATGATGTTGACAGGACATCAAACAATGATGTTGACAGGACATCAAACAATGATGTTGACAGGACATCAAATAATGATTGGGAAATACTGCTGCTCCAAAATCACGATGTTGAACTCCTCAGAGAAACATCTTCCAACTTCCATTTCGCACGACAGAAATCTCCTCCAGTATCGCACTACTGGGGAATACCTTTGATTCAATCATGATGCTGAATTCCCCGGAGCGACATCTTGCTTTCTGGGCAAAACCACCTCTCAAACGGTAACCACAGCTTGAGACTAGCTTATGCTTGTAATGATGCATGACTTTTTCTGCGTAATGTTCCATAATTATGGAAATGCTACGCGATTTATTATTTTTCTATGCAACATGCTATGCTATTTTTTCATGATGAATGTATAAAAAATATCCCCCTCAAGGGACTCTTCTGGGGAGCACGAGACACTCTGCTAAGGAACTCGTCGATACTCCGATTCCACCCTGCTGGGGAATAGCACTGCTGCTGGGAAAAGGTAACCCTTGCTGGGGAAGAACCTCCTTTGCACCCAATCCACTCGAGAAACTGCTGGGGATAAGCACCACCAACGCTCTGTGGGGATACAACAGTCTTTGACTTGCTAGGGATATCGATCCCGACTCTGCTTCGGAAAACCCTCACAGATACCTGACGACTTCACTGGGGAAATGCTCACAGATACTCCGCTGGGGAACTAGCGACCTCCAGGATTGTCGACTGGGGACGCATCAATCTATCACCTGCTGGGGATAACCATCCTGACCCTGCTAGGGAAGCGAATACCACTCCGTTGGGGATTACCCATGCAATCCATAGGTAGAATCAACTCAGCTGGAGATGCAAAAATCCGTCCGCCACGGGAACTTGTCCAATCCACTGGTAGGATGAACATTGTTGGAGATATATTTCATTGAAACCCGCTCCACTCGGGGAGTAGCAACCTTCTGGCCTGGCTGCTGAGGAAACACCGTTGTAAGCCTGCCGGGGATAACCATCCTGACTCGGCTGGGAAATCACAAACCTCGAATCTGCAGGGGATTTGGTCCTCTAATTCTGCTCGGGGACCTAGCTGAGAAATGAGAAAAGTAGGTACAGAACACCCATCGACTCATCGAACCATGGTATCCACCTCCCAATCTCGTATCAGCTTTCCACTTTTGAGAATTCCCAGACTCGTCTGGACCTTTTCTGCTCCATCATCTTGTATTCCAAATCGCTCCGTGCTCGACGAGAAACGTACTCCTGGGATTTATATAGAAATTTCAATTTTCCGACTTTGAAGAGTCTTCTTGATTAATTCCAAAGGTCGTCGACCGTCTCAACGTCTCTCCGTCGTCATTTGTCTCTGATCGGACTCTGCGGGGAATTACATACTTTCAAGTCTTCCGACTTTGAAGAGTCTTCTTGATTAAAATCAAGGATCGTCGTACGTCTCAACGTCTTCTCTTCCTACCGTCCTCCTCTGGGGAATTTCTACAAACTTTCAAGTCTTCCGACTTTGAAGAGTCTTCTTGGTTACCATCAAGGATCGTCGTACGTCTCAACGTCACTTTGTCATTCTTTCAAATTCTTTCGTCCCTGATCGGACTCTCTGGGGATTTGTTACAAAGCTTCCACGCCACAACCTGCAAGTGAGTGAAAATACCTAACAGTTCCTGCCAAACAGACCGTTAGATAAAATCGTGCCCCAGGCGTGTCAAGATTTCAACACTTGGGTCACTCAACCTTCCAAATAAGATTTCAAGCTTTCCATCTTATAAACATGCATTGGAAGGAACCTGTATGTGTTAAAAATGCAAGATTCTTTATCAAAAATATCGGATGTTTTTGCAATCAAAGCGGTAATGGAAAACAAAAACAAAACTATTTGACTGAATTTGCATTTCATTGATTTGAAAAGTGTGGCTCAAGTGAGCAATACAAAAGGAAGCAATTCCTGAAAAGAGGTAATTGCACACAAAAGGAAAAATCTATCCTAATGGCAATGTGAAACCCGCAATCTCATCGAGTTCCAACTCGGTTACACCCCATATGTCCTCAGACTCTCCGTGCTCTCTGCCTTCTGAACAAGACGATTCCAACTGATCCCTACCGGGTGTATTATCCATGATGCTTTAACCAAAGCGCAAACGATCATGCCAGACGCAGTTATCCGTTTCAATCCCTCTTTTGCCTGGACCGCCCTTTCGGGTTTTCAGTCCACCGGGATACCCCTTTTTGCCCAAGTCGCCTTTTCAGGTTTTCGACTTGCCGGGTGTACAATCTTTCATTTTTATCCCTAATTTTTGCCCGAACCTTTCTTTCTGTTTTTGGTTCGCCGGGATGCCCATTCTTGCCTGGACTATTTTATTCTTTTCGTCCAGCGGGTCTCTTTATACGAAGTATTTTTTAACTGCGTCCGCATTCACAGGGGATGGAAAATCTTCGCCATCCATGGTCGTTAACAACAAGGCTCCGCCAGAGAAAACCTTCTTGACCACGAATGGACCTTCATAATTCGGTGTCCATTTGCCCTTTCGATCGTTTTGAGGAGGAAGAATCCTTTTCAGCACCATATCACCCACGTGATATACTCGAGGTCGCACCTTCTTGTCAAAGGCACGCTTCATCCTTTGCTGGTATAATTGTCCATGACAGATGGCTGCTAGCCTCTTTTCCTCAATCAGGCTTAACTCTTCATACCGGGTCCTCACCCCTTCAGCCTCTTGCAACTTCACGTCCATCAGGACTCTCAGAGAGGGAATCTGAACCTCAACAGGTAGCACGGCTTCCATTCCATACACCAATGAGAAAGGAGTTGCCCCAGTAGGCGCACCGAGGTTCAATACCCAGGATACCAGTTTCCTACTCAATCACACCGTCAGTGCATTCAAACGTTATCCGGGCAACAAAAGCTTATTCACCTTAACCTCCCCATCAGACATCAGAATCCGTTCGGATTCAGGGTCAGGCCCCTCCTCCGGGATCGGTCACTCTCAATCTTTCGATTGGAGCACCTCGAGATGTCCTCATCAGGGAACTCAAACTTCATTGGTTGATAACCCACCATGGGTTGCGGAGCGATGTAATCAGACAATACACCCCTTGATTGCTTTTTGAGAATATCACAAATCAATCAGCATTCTTTTGCACTCTCACAACCCGTCCGGTCAATGCTGGCTTCTCAAAAATGTACTTGATCGGATCCATCTTGGAAATCAATAAAGTGGTATGAACCAGCATGTACTGTCTCAGTCGGCGAGCAGCCTATGCCAAAGTACATCAAGTTTTCTCGATCAGTGAATGTATTGTTTCACAGTCGGGAAACTTTTTGCTAAAGTAAATTGCATGCTCTTTTCGACAAGACTCGTCATGCTGACCCAATACACCTCGTAGACCCCTCGAAGGCCGTCAAGTACAGAATTGATGGTTGTTCCTTCCATGGGAGGCGTCAGAATCAGATGTTCCTGCAATTTTTCTTTTATTTTTTCAATGCCCCTTGGCAATCATTATTTCACCTGATCGTTTGATCTTTTTTTTTCCAACATCTTGAATATAGGTTCGCACGTGGCTGTTAGATGAGATGTGAACCATGACAGGTAGTTCACTCTTTCTAAGAAACCACGAACCCCTTTTTCTTTTCCCCGGTTCAGGCTTTTCTCTTATTGTTTTTTTTACTTTTTTTTTTTTTTATTTTTTTTTTTTAGCAGGATCAACCTCGATTCCTCTCTGACAATGAACCCCAACATCTTACCGGATCGCACTCTGACAGTGCACTCATCTAAATTCAACCTCAGTTTGAATTGTCTCCACCAGATGCCCCACTCCTGTTTGGGACTTTGCTATCATGTCATCAACATAGCATTCAATTTCATGATGAATCATATCATGAAACAAAGTCACCATGGCTCTCCGATAAGTAGCACTGGCGTTTCGCTTCTCTAGAGGACAGTCTCCTTTCCATGGCAGCTTGTGCACAACGACACCGGTATCCGACCCTGGCATATCCTGACATGACCAGGCGAAGATGTCGACCTGTTCTCTCAACAGGACTACCATTCTGCTATCGACTCGCCTCTGAAGCGGCCTCATTTTCCTATTTCCTTCCTGACCTCGGCGGTGCTTGGAATAACAATCTCAACCCACTTCACGTGCGGATGAATCAACTTCTCCTCTTGTTTAACATCCTGGCTAATTCTGGCGGATCACAGTCTTCTTCGCCTTCTTCTTCAGCCTGATTGCTCGGATTGTCGAAATCATATGAGGGGTAACCAAATTGTTATCAATGAGATCCGGAGAATTATTTTTGAATTCGGAACAAGACAAATCAAAAGGAAAAAAAAATGAAAACAAACATTGCCATTTTTATTTGTTTTAAAACTGCAAGAATAAATGAAAAACAGGGAACACCGCTTTTTGACTGAAAAACATCCATTTATTAATGATGCAGAAATGCAAATTTAAACATGAGGTGGCCCTTACAATGGACCATTACGTGTCGGGCAACACGTATGGCTTTCATGCAGATAAACTGAAAACAAGAAATATTACTCTTCCGGACGAGTGTCAGTGTTGATCTTTTAGGCCTTCCAGCTTCCTGGTACGCACGATTTTATCCATTGATCAATCTCCCAGTCACTATCAGTTTCTTTACCCACTGTATAGGCGTGATCTGAATCTAGCATTCCGGCACCGACAAAGGTGAACGACGGACGACGTCCTCTGTTCTGCTTAGACGAGTCTTGTCATACGGTGAACTGGACTTTTTGTGGTTTTAATCGCAATGTCGCGGTTAGCAAGAGTCGCCACCGACTTTTCTTTTATCCAATAAGGAAAGGTGGAAAAGAACAGGAAAAACCTTAATTTAGATTTTGGGTTCGGGAGGTACATTATACAAAGGGAAGGTGTTAGCACCCTTTGTATCCATGGTTATCCATGGGCTCTTAATTGCTCGATCACTTATATTATTTTTGTCTAAAAAAGTGTTTGTGAATTGTTTGGAAAATTGTTTTGAAAAGAGAATTTAACTTTGTAATGATTCTTGTATGAATGTATACAAAGTGGTTATCCCGTTTTAGTTTTGAAAATTGTTTAGAAAAATATAACTCGGTAATGATTCTAGTATGAATGTATACCAAGTGGTGATTTTCTAAAGGCATTTTGAAAGGTGTGAGGTGCAAAAAAAATGTTTTAAGTTGTGAGCCAGCAATTAAGAGTTATACCGACCCAAGGTCTTTACGGGCATTTCCTATCCTTATGAGGGTAAAACTGTCCTTATTATTGAGAAATAAGTAGTTTTATCCTTTGGATGTAAAAGGGTCATCGTAGGGTCATCGATTGGTCATTGAAGGCAACAGTTATGAGGATACCTTAGCATTCGAAGGGACTATCATCATTTAACCGTAGGCAACATCGGAGGGTCATCGAGGGACAAAGTTGTATATTCGAAGGCAACATCCGAGGGACTATAATTTATTTTATGATGATTTAACCGAAGGGTCTTTGCTAAGGGTATCCCCACGTTCGCGGGACATGACCGTAATATCGTAATCGTAAGGCAACAAAGAGAGGTCCAAGATCACTTATTCAAAGGCAAAGTTTTACAATTAATTATATAATTAGGATGAAACTCCGCATTAAAATTATTAAAAATAATATATTAAAAAATTAATACATTAGAAATTAATACATTAAAAAATTAATTTAGGGTGAAACTCCACAAGGGTATCCCACAAATAAAGTGGAATACCTAGCCAATAACCTTTTCCTGGGATATGTGAACCTTTACGAAACTCAAAAAAAGAAACATGTCAGAACACCAAATCAGGGTGCAATCGAAGATTACACCGGAGAAATATCACAACAATAAATAGGATAGGATGAATAATGCATGGCTATGATAAAAACATAAAAAAAACAGACTAGAAGAATCAGGTACTGTCTCGTTCGCCTCTGCCTCGCCTAGCGAAGGCCACGGATTTTGAATTTGAAAACAGTCCCATGTTAGGAACTTTGAATTTTATGGCATTTTATCACAGGAATAACATGGTCAAACATTCAGGGTATTCAGGCATATTTAAATTCCCATACGAAAGCAAATTATATATCAACATTTAATCATGATGCATTATATATGTAGATATGGCCAATTGAAAGTATAAACAATAGAGATACGCAAACCTGTTTGCCAATTCAAGGTTGAAGGGATTGACCACTTGTAGTATCGGAATAAGTTAGGCAGCGGGAATTGGACGGCGATGGCTTCGGTGCAGATGGGCTGCCTTCAGGGTTTCTTTACTCTGAATTCTCCGGGTAGGCAGGGTTCCTATGCCAAAGTTTCTATCCGTCCTTCTCTGTTCTCTCTCTTTCTTTTTCCTCAAGGTTTTGTTCCAAGGAAACCTCAGAGTGTTTTGCTTCTCTTCCTTCTTTCTCCAGTGAATCTCCCATTATAAACTCCAAGTCTAACTCCCCTACTGAAACTTCAGTATTTATAGACTAATTTCGTGGGTAATGGGCTTGGAATGAGGGAGACCCAAGTCCAAAATAATTTGTTATATTTTATTTATTTATTTATTTTAATTATTTAATTAATTAATTAATTAATTAAAAAAAATTCTCTTTTTTTTTTTTTTTTTTTTTTTTTTTTCGTTTCTCGTTTTTTTTTTTTTTTTTTTTCGTTTCTCGTTTTTTTTTTTTTTAGGAAAAATGATGGGTAATTTTTGGGGTATGACAAGTCTTGGATGTAAACGTCGCCTCCATAGTTCCACGGAATAGCTTTGCTGGAGGAATATGGCACGGGGCCAGGTGCGGTAATAATCAGGGGAGCCACTTTGGGCTCAGCGGTAATCTTCACAGGCACTCTAGTAGCGGTAATCTTCACTGGAGCTTTGGACCTAACAATCATAGATATCTCTTCAATAGAGTTGTCCACCTTAGGAACCCTTTCAAATAGAATTGTACGATCATCCATCAGCCGTTGAATGCCGTTCTTCAACTTCAAACAATCATTGGGTCGGAGTACACAGAGATCGCAATCTTCAGCACAACCTGGAAATAAACCAGCTTGCAATAAATTCTTCTTAACGATCAGGAGAGGAGATGCTAAATCAGCAACGTCAGTAACGTGAGAATTGTCGTCCACAACATTAACATTCTGGTCATGATTAGGCATAGGTGCTGTGATGACATTGGGGGTCGCCGGAGGATCAAATTCAATTTCTCCAGCGTCGATCATATCCTGAATCTTGTTCTTCAACAACCAGCAATCATTCGTATCATGCCCGGGGCTATCGGAGTGATAGGCACACCTGGCGTTGGGATTATAACGAGGAGAAGTAGTGTTGGGATTTGCAGGAGGGCCTCTGAGGGTAATCAAATTGGCCTTTAACATACTCTGCAGTGCTTGGGTTAAAGTCATATTGATCTTGGTAAACTGTCTTCTCGACCTGTCTTGTCTGTGTTGGAAGTTCTGAGATGGCGGTGCGGCAATTGTAACTGCCCCAACAGTATGGTCACGATTCTTCTTGTTATGCTTCCTCTCACTGTACACAGCATTTGATTCATTCTTTCCCTGATAGGACTTTTTGGTGCTTGCAGAAGTAGCTGCCTGTATCTTTCCACTTCGAATGCCGCTTTCAACCCGTTCACCTGTCAAGATAAGTTCAGTGAAACCTGACGAGGAACTTCCCAGTAGATGGCTGTAGAATGGGCCAGTCAGTGTACCCATGAACATGTCCACTAAGTCTCGATCATTCATAGGGGGTTTGACTCTGCCAGCCAAATCTCTCCACTTTTGAGCATATTCTTTGAAACTTTCTTTAGAGCCCATAGTCATATTTTGTAGCTGTAGCCGAGTAGGCGCTAACTCAGAATTATACTGGTAGTGCTTGTAGAAAGCTGTTGCTAAATCAGTCCATGTGCGGATGTTAGAGCTCTCAAGCTGATAATACCACTCTAACTGTGTGCCAGACAGACTCTCTTGGAAGAAATGGATCCACAGTTTCTTATCAGTAGTGTGCGGCTGAATCTTTCTCACATAAGCCCTTAGATGCATCTGAGGACAAGAGGCACCATCATACTTAGTGAAAATGGGAACCTTGAATTTGCGGGGAATGACCACATCAGAGACCAGACCCAAGTTTTCGAAATCCAGACCGGGCACTTTCTGCCCCTCCATAGCTAGCATACGTTCTTCCAGCAACTTGTACTTATCATCCTTCGGAGAGTACTGTTCATGTTCATAATCTTCATCGTCGTCCTCAGAATTGACGAGATTAGGATTCTCATCTTCCGAATCATTCTCGGTCTCTTCTTCTGAATCCTTCGGAATTCTAATCTTGACTCCTGTAACCTGTCCCTTAAGCCTTCTCCCCGGGTTGATGTAACCCACAGGTTTCTGGTCCTTCTTCTTCTCCATCAAAAGAGCTTTCAGTTCTTCCTGCCCCTTAGATAAGCTCAGCATCATTTCCTGGAATTGAGCATTCTGGGCCTGGAGATCTTTGACTGTTTGTTCGAGAGCCATTGTTCAATCTGTTTGAATCTGCTGGAATCTGTTTGATAGGAAAATCGTGAGAACACTGATCCTTTAGAATACCTGTTATGCGATGCAATGCAATGTATGAAATGTTTTCAAGGACTTTCGGGATTTAACTTTGCATAAACTAACAAAAAGAGCTTTTTTTTTTCTCTTTTGTTTTTGCTTTTGTTTTTGTTTTTTTCTGTTTTTTTTTTAGCAGAGTTAAATCCCTAAATCCTTGAAATGGTTAGTACAATGCCATGATGTTATGATGTTATGATGTTATGTTGTTATGATGTCATGTTGTTAGATAAATAACAAGCACAAGCAAGTCACACAACAATCATTCCTAGGTTTTAAGGCTTGCGTGAGTTCCATAGGTAAATACCCTCCCCACTGAAGTTTGGTTGGTTCAACCTGTCTTAGAATAGTAACCGGGTTCTAGAAGGATCTCAAATCATTGACCTTTCCTTAAGTCCACTTCAGTGCAACACCAAGTGGTTGACCGAAGCTTCCCTAAAGTCCAATCTCAAAGAGTGTAGTATCGAGTCTCAATCAACTCCAGTCGGAACCGAAGCCAGTTATCTCACTACTTTCTAATGGCCAGGATGAGTCAATTAGGGTTCTAAAGGTCTGGTTAATGCTTTTATGACACCACGCGAATGTCAAATATTTCCTCAACTAACATGAGGAACATCAGGACATCCAAAGTGCCACATTAACCGTAGCCATCATTTTGACCATTCCAGTATACGCCGGACAGTCGCGATGATCTCTTGCTACTTACCTAAGGTACACTAGATCCGGGTGTAGGATCTTTCACTCAAGCATAACATACCCAAGCAATCCCTTAAAAATAAATCAGACAAATTGAATAAGTGATCTTGTTTTTAAGGTAACCTCTCTTTTTAAATATTTAGGGTCCCCAGCAGAGTCGCCAGTTCTGTCATACGGTGAACTGGACTTTTTGTGGTTTTAATCGCAATGTCGCGGTTAGCAAGAGTCGCCACCGACTTTTCTTTTATCCAATAAGGAAAGGTGGAAAAGAACAGGAAAAACCTTAATTTAGATTTTGGGTTCGGGAGGTACATTATACAAAGGGAAGGTGTTAGCACCCTTTGTATCCATGGTTATCCATGGGCTCTTAATTGCTCGATCACTTATATTATTTTTGTCTAAAAAAGTGTTTGTGAATTGTTTGGAAAATTGTTTTGAAAAGAGAATTTAACTTTGTAATGATTCTTGTATGAATGTATACAAAGTGGTTATCCCGTTTTAGTTTTGAAAATTGTTTAGAAAAATATAACTCGGTAATGATTCTAGTATGAATGTATACCAAGTGGTGATTTTCTAAAGGCATTTTGAAAGGTGTGAGGTGCAAAAAAAATGTTTTAAGTTGTGAGCCAGCAATTAAGAGTTATACCGACCCAAGGTCTTTACGGGCATTTCCTATCCTTATGAGGGTAAAACTGTCCTTATTATTGAGAAATAAGTAGTTTTATCCTTTGGATGTAAAAGGGTCATCGTAGGGTCATCGATTGGTCATTGAAGGCAACAGTTATGAGGATACCTTAGCATTCGAAGGGACTATCATCATTTAACCGTAGGCAACATCGGAGGGTCATCGAGGGACAAAGTTGTATATTCGAAGGCAACATCCGAGGGACTATAATTTATTTTATGATGATTTAACCAAAGGGTCTTTGCTAAGGGTATCCCCACGTTCGCGGGACATGACCGTAATATCGTAATCGTAAGGCAACAAAGAGAGGTCCAAGATCACTTATTCAAAGGCAAAGTTTTACAATTAATTATATAATTAGGATGAAACTCCGCATTAAAATTATTAAAAATAATATATTAAAAAATTAATACATTAGAAATTAATACATTAAAAAATTAATTTAGGGTGAAACTCCACAAGGGTATCCCACAAATAAAGTGGAATACCTAGCCAATAACCTTTTCCTGGGATATGTGAACCTTTACGAAACTCAAAAAAAGAAAAATGTCAGAACACCAAATCAGGGTGCAATCGAAGATTACACCGGAGAAATATCACAACAATAAATAGGATAGGATGAATAATGCATGGCTATGATAAAAACATAAAAAAAACAGCCTATCAGACTTGTACGGTACATTGATCAGTTGACCCCAACCAGCACGATCACCATTTTCAATCGCGGCTTGAGCATCTTTCAGAGAGATCATGACAGGGGGAGCACGAACAACCTTGGGCACAAGGGGAGTTGGCTTAAGGACAGGACTGGGTGGAGGAACCACTTCAAATGACTGAGAAGGAGTCTCAAAGAATTCAACATCCATCTCGACGTATTTGAAGGCTTGCACACTACTGACAATATACTCTTCTTCTCCACATACAGTGACAACCATGCCTGCTATTGGATACTTCAGCTTTTGATGAAGCGACGAAGCTACCGCACCTGCCCCATGGATCCAAGGGCGCCCCAACAAGCAGGAGTAGGCGGGACGAATGTCCATCACGTGAAAGGTAGTGTTGAAGACTTGAGGTCCTATCTTGATAGGGAGAACCACTTCACCATAGACAACACTCTTCGCACCATCGTAAGCACGCACCACAACATCACTAGGTTTCAGTTCAATGCCTTTGTAGTCAAATTTATCGAGTACAGCTTTCGGGAGCACATTCAAGGAAGAGCCGTTGTCGATCAACACGTGAGCCAGGGTGATCCCCTCACACTCGATGGAGATATGCAGAGCTTTATTGTGATTCTTTCCTGCTGGCGTCAGGTCAGCATCGGAAAAGCCTAGGCCATTGTCAACAGTCAAATTAGCAACATAATGTTCGAATTGATCGACGGATGTTTCTTGAGGCACATGAGCGGTCTTCAAGAATTTCATCAATGCATTGGCATGGGATTCAGAGGATAATAACAAGGACAACATTGAGATTTTAGACGGAGTATGCCCCAATTGTTCCACTACATCAAAATCGCTCTTACGGATGATTTTCAGCATCTCTTCCATTTCCTGTTTGGCAACATCTTCAGAAGTAACTTCGACCGATGTCTCTGACTGAGGAGGATTGACTGGTCTTTTTCCTCGAATTTCGGGAGCGGGAGGTGAGATTTCTGGGGAGTAGATCCTTCCACTTCGAGTAACTTTACTAGTCCCCACAATATCATTAGGATTAGCAGAACTACCAACTTGCTTTATGCCATGGATGTAAACGTCGCCTCCGTAGTTCCACGGAATAGCTTTGCTGGAGGAATATGGCACGGGGCCAGGTGCGGTAATAATCAGGGGAGCCACTTTGGGCTCAGCGGTAATCTTCACAGGCACTCTAGTAGCGGTAATCTTCACTGGAGCTTTGGACCTAACAATCATAGATATCTCTTCAATAGAGTTGTCCACCTTAGGAACCCTTTCAAATAGAATTGTACGATCATCCATCAGCCGTTGAATGCCGTTCTTCAACTTCAAACAATCATTGGGTCGGAGTACACAGAGATCGCAATCTTCAGCACAACCTGGAAATAAACCAGCTTGCAATAAATTCTTCTTAACGATCAGGAGAGGAGATGCTAAATCAGCAACGTCAGTAACGTGAGAATTGTCGTCCACAACATTAACATTCTGGTCATGATTAGGCATAGGTGCTGTGATGACATTGGGGGTCGCCGGAGGATCAAATTCAATTTCTCCAGCGTCGATCATATCCTGAATCTTGTTCTTCAACAACCAGCAATCATTCGTATCATGCCCGGGGCTATCGGAGTGATAGGCACACCTGGCGTTGGGATTATAACGAGGAGAAGTAGTGTTGGGATTTGCAGGAGGGCCTCTGAGGGTAATCAAATTGGCCTTTAACATACTCTGCAGTGCTTGGGTTAAAGTCATATTGATCTTGGTAAACTGTCTTCTCGACCTGTCTTGTCTGTGTTGGAAGTTCTGAGATGGCGGTGCGGCAATTGTAACTGCCCCAACAGTATGGTCACGATTCTTCTTGTTATGCTTCCTCTCACTGTACACAGCATTTGATTCATTCTTTCCCTGATAGGACTTTTTGGTGCTTGCAGAAGTAGCTGCCTGTATCTTTCCACTTCGAATGCCGCTTTCAACCCGTTCACCTGTCAAGATAAGTTCAGTGAAACCTGACGAGGAACTTCCCAGTAGATGGCTGTAGAATGGGCCAGTCAGTGTACCCATGAACATGTCCACTAAGTCTCGATCAGTCATAGGGGGTTTGACTCTGCCAGCCAAATCTCTCCACTTTTGAGCATATTCTTTGAAACTTTCTTTAGAGCCCATAGTCATATTTTGTAGCTGTAGCCGAGTAGGCGCTAACTCAGAATTATACTGGTAGTGCTTGTAGAAAGCTGTTGCTAAATCAGTCCATGTGCGGATGTTAGAGCTCTCAAGCTGATAATACCACTCTAACTGTGTGCCAGACAGACTCTCTTGGAAGAAATGGATCCACAGTTTCTTATCAGTAGTGTGCGGCTGAATCTTTCTCACATAAGCCCTTAGATGCATCTGAGGACAAGAGGCACCATCATACTTAGTGAAAATGGGAACCTTGAATTTGCGGGGAATGACCACATCAGAGACCAGACCCAAGTTTTCGAAATCCAGACCGGGCACTTTCTGCCCCTCCATAGCTAGCATACGTTCTTCCAGCAACTTGTACTTATCATCCTTCGGAGAGTACTGTTCATGTTCATAATCTTCATCGTCGTCCTCAGAATTGACGAGATTAGGATTCTCATCTTCCGAATCATTCTCGGTCTCTTCTTCTGAATCCTTCGGAATTCTAATCTTGACTCCTGTAACCTGTCCCTTAAGCCTTCTCCCCGGGTTGATGTAACCCACAGGTTTCTGGTCCTTCTTCTTCTCCATCAAAAGAGCTTTCAGTTCTTCCTGCCCCTTAGATAAGCTCAGCATCATTTCCTGGAATTGAGCATTCTGGGCCTGGAGATCTTTGACTGTTTGTTCGAGAGCCATTGTTCAATCTGTTTGAATCTGCTGGAATCTGTTTGATAGGAAAATCGTGAGAACACTGATCCTTTAGAATACCTGTTATGCGATGCAATGCAATGTATGAAATGTTTTCAAGGACTTTCGGGATTTAACTTTGCATAAACTAACAAAAAGAGCTTTTTTTTTTCTCTCTTTTGTTTTTGCTTTTGTTTTTGTTTTTTTCTGTTTTTTTTTTAGCAGAGTTAAATCCCTAAATCCTTGAAATGGTTAGTACAATGCCATGATGTTATGATGTTATGATGTTATGTTGTTATGATGTCATGTTGTTAGATAAATAACAAGCACAAGCAAGTCACACAACAATCATTCCTAGGTTTTAAGGCTTGCGTGAGTTCCATAGGTAAATACCCTCCCCACTGAAGTTTGGTTGGTTCAACCTGTCTTAGAATAGTAACCGGGTTCTAGAAGGATCTCAAATCATTGACCTTTCCTTAAGTCCACTTCAGTGCAACACCAAGTGGTTGACCGAAGCTTCCCTAAAGTCCAATCTCAAAGAGTGTAGTATCGAGTCTCAATCAACTCCAGTCGGAACCGAAGCCAGTTATCTCACTACTTTCTAATGGCCAGGATGAGTCAATTAGGGTTCTAAAGGTCTGGTTAATGCTTTTATGACACCACGCGAATGTCAAATATTTCCTCAACTAACATGAGGAACATCAGGACATCCAAAGTGCCACATTAACCGTAGCCATCATTTTGACCATTCCAGTATACGCCGGACAGTCGCGATGATCTCTTGCTACTTACCTAAGGTACACTAGATCCGGGTGTAGGATCTTTCACTCAAGCATAACATACCCAAGCAATCCCTTAAAAATAAATCAGACAAATTGAATAAGTGATCTTGTTTTTAAGGTAACCTCTCTTTTTAAATATTTAGGGTCCCCAGCAGAGTCGCCAGTTCTGTCATACGGTGAACTGGACTTTTTGTGGTTTTAATCGCAATGTCGCGGTTAGCAAGAGTCGCCACCGACTTTTCTTTTATCCAATAAGGAAAGGTGGAAAAGAACAGGAAAAACCTTAATTTAGATTTTGGGTTCGGGAGGTACATTATACAAAGGGAAGGTGTTAGCACCCTTTGTATCCATGGTTATCCATGGGCTCTTAATTGCTCGATCACTTATATTATTTTTGTCTAAAAAAGTGTTTGTGAATTGTTTGGAAAATTGTTTTGAAAAGAGAATTTAACTTTGTAATGATTCTTGTATGAATGTATACAAAGTGGTTATCCCGTTTTAGTTTTGAAAATTGTTTAGAAAAATATAACTCGGTAATGATTTTAGTATGAATGTATACCAAGTGGTGATTTTCTAAAGGCATTTTGAAAGGTGTGAGGTGCAAAAAAAATGTTTTAAGTTGTGAGCCAGCAATTAAGAGTTATACCGACCCAAGGTCTTTACGGGCATTTCCTATCCTTATGAGGGTAAAACTGTCCTTATTATTGAGAAATAAGTAGTTTTATCCTTTGGATGTAAAAGGGTCATCGTAGGGTCATCGATTGGTCATTGAAGGCAACAGTTATGAGGATACCTTAGCATTCGAAGGGACTATCATCATTTAACCGTAGGCAACATCGGAGGGTCATCGAGGGACAAAGTTGTATATTCGAAGGCAACATCCGAGGGACTATAATTTATTTTATGATGATTTAACCGAAGGGTCTTTGCTAAGGGTATCCCCACGTTCGCGGGACATGACCGTAATATCGTAATCGTAAGGCAACAAAGAGAGGTCCAAGATCACTTATTCAAAGGCAAAGTTTTACAATTAATTATATAATTAGGATGAAACTCCGCATTAAAATTATTAAAAATAATATATTAAAAAATTAATACATTAGAAATTAATACATTAAAAAATTAATTTAGGGTGAAACTCCACAAGGGTATCCCACAAATAAAGTGGAATACCTAGCCAATAACCTTTTCCTGGGATATGTGAACCTTTACGAAACTCAAAAAAAGAAACATGTCAGAACACCAAATCAGGGTGCAATCGAAGATTACACCGGAGAAATATCACAACAATAAATAGGATAGGATGAATAATGCATGGCTATGATAAAAACATAAAAAAAACAGACTAGAAGAATCAGGTACTGTCTCGTTCGCCTCTGCCTCGCCTAGCGAAGGCCACGGATTTTGAATTTGAAAACAGTCCCATGTTAGGAACTTTGAATTTTATGGCATTTTATCACAGGAATAACATGGTCAAACATTCAGGGTATTCAGGCATATTTAAATTCCCATACGAAAGCAAATTATATATCAACATTTAATCATGATGCATTATATATGTAGATATGGCCAATTGAAAGTATAAACAATAGAGATACGCAAACCTGTTTGCCAATTCAAGGTTGAAGGGATTGACCACTTGTAGTATCGGAATAAGTTAGGCAGCGGGAATTGGACGGCGATGGCTTCGGTGCAGATGGGCTGCCTTCAGGGTTTCTTTACTCTGAATTCTCCGGGTAGGCAGGGTTCCTATGCCAAAGTTTCTATCCGTCCTTCTCTGTTCTCTCTCTTTCTTTTTCCTCAAGGTTTTGTTCCAAGGAAACCTCAGAGTGTTTTGCTTCTCTTCCTTCTTTCTCCAGTGAATCTCCCATTATAAACTCCAAGTCTAACTCCCCTACTGAAACTTCAGTATTTATAGACTAATTTCGTGGGTAATGGGCTTGGAATGAGGGAGACCCAAGTCCAAAATAATTTGTTATATTTTATTTATTTATTTATTTTAATTATTTAATTAATTAATTAATTAATTAAAAAAAATTCTTTTTTTTTTTTTTTTTTTTTTTTTTTCGTTTCTCGTTTTTTTTTTTTTTTTTTTTTTCGTTTCTCGTTTTTTTTTTTTTAGGAAAAATGATGGGTAATTTTTGGGGTATGACAAGTCTTGACTTGGATGATAACCAATCCCAAACATATCCGCCTTTACCACAATGCCTACGATCTGCCCCCAGCCTGGGATCCCTCCATTTCTCACCACTTCCAATGCCTGCTTGTAAGAAGAAATGGACGGCTTTTTCTCTTTCTCAACACCAACGGCATTTTCCACCTTGACGGTTTCAGCGGCTAGACTGGGTGCTTTACGTCTTACATCATCCGTTTCTGCTTTCATCCTTCTCTGGACCGTTTCCCCAATTACCACATACCCTTTTGTAGCGATGGCTGCACAACAATCATCAACACGAGGGAAAGCTCCATTCTTCTTCGAACATTTTGGGACCACGGACATTGGCATTTTTAACTGATCCTTCTCAGTCACCTCTATCCCTTTCTTGTCCTTCGACATCATTTCCACCTTTACAGGACCATGCCTTGGCACGGGGTTAACACTATCATCTGCCATTGGTGCAAAGCTGATTGTCTTAGAATCCACCAAGTCCTGGACCACATGCTTAAAAGCTTTGCAATCCTCAACATGATGTCCGGGTGCCCCAGCATGGAACTCACACCTGACATTCTCATCGTAACTGGCAGGCCTCTGATCAGGTTTCAACAGAGTCAACATCCTTGGCTGTACCAACCCCATATCCTTCAACCTTTTAAACAGAGAAGCGTAAGTCACGGGCGGCTTATTGAAATGACGGTCTGTCGTCCTCCTTCTCAATTGGCCCACAGCCCTTTGCGTCCTCTGTTGAGGTGACTGTTGCCGCTGTGGTACAGATAAATCACCAACAGGAATGGTTACGGTGGCAGCATAAGGGTGGTAACGATTCTTACCGCATTCTCTTTTAGTCTGCGCACCACCTGATTCAACCTTCTTCTTGGGCTGACCACTGCTAGGGGGTTTCTTCTCTACGAATGACAGAGCTTTCCCCTGAACTTTCTCCTTGATCATCCAACCCTCAATCCTTTCCAATCTCTCGGCCATGGCTTTCTGCCCCAGGGCAAGCCCTTGCACAACACTGAACAAATCCCTCACCATCTCTTTCAGCTCAAGGATGTCGGCGTTGGGAGGATTCATCAATTCGGACTACTGCGCCTGGTGAAGTATCTGTGAGGTCGGGTTGAGTGCAAAGGTATGACTCTGCGAGCACAAGCAATGATTCCTGAAACAATCAAGCGCGTTAGCAACAGATACCTGCAAAACAACACACAGTTAATATGCATGAATGCAACGTCTATCCATATGAAGGACATTTTGTCTCTTGATCCTGGCTTCATTGAGACAAATAATAACCCGACAGCAAAATTCTTATATTCAGCGTTTGATTTCATCGTGCAGATCGGATATATGATTTAGCATGATACCCCCAACCATGTGTGTGCTTGTGTGAGTGCATACGGTAAAGCAAATAAAGCTTGAAAACCAATCACTGAACGAAAAACCATCACATAGCAAAAAGTGCACAAACAGTGCCATAGTCATACATCAAACCAGATAGAATTCAAATACAATCCTCCAGAATCAGGAAAGAAATACAAGCAAGTAGATTCCATCAACAAGCCTGACGGTAATCCACCACAAAATAAAAGATCTAGCTGGATGAGGGTCCCACAGATGGCCCTATCTCATCTTCCATCTTTGCAAACTCTACGGCGAACCTGAGCTCTGTATTCTCCTGTTGTAATCTCCCTACTTCCTTCTGATGAATCTTCATCTGCCTGAAGTAGTGGTCTCTCTCAGCCCTGTAGTGATCCCTCTCAGCAATGACCTTCACGTTCTCCGCTTCCTTGACCCTCAGCTTGGCCTCCCACTCATCAATGAGGACTCGGACTCTGTCATCTCTCTGATCCCTTACCAAGATTTGCCTTCTCTTCTCATCTTCAATGACCTTTGAAGCTCTAGCCAATCTTTCTTTGGTGATGTCATGCTCCCGGTTGGACGATGCCAAGGCTTGACTGATCTTCCCATAGTAGGCTGTATCCATCTCAAAGCGCTTGGTTTCCAGGGCATGTCGCTTGTCTTGATCTTCCATCTTCACTTTGATCTCCTGATTGGTGATCTGAATCCGAGCAACAATCATCTCCAACTCAGCTTTCTCTGCAAGTAACTGATCTCTGGCTCTCTTCATCTCGAGGAATTCTTCCATGCTGACAGAAGAACTTGGACCCTCAATCCTAGGACACCCAAGATCACCCCCAGGAAATGGTAGATGTGTAACCTCAATCCTCTTCCGCAACCAATCCTCAAATAATGGAAAATACCGACAATTGACCTTCCCATAAGGAACTTTGCCTTTTCTCTGGATATCACGCCACTCATCCAATACTTGCCTCAGCTTGGTCTGGTTACCATCAATCGGGAAATAAAAGGACTCCTGAATCTCTCGCCTGAGAGGAGGACCCTCTACAGCAAACCCCATCTGTCTCCTGAGAAGCACCGGGTTGTAATTAATGCAACCCTGAACTCCTATAAGAGGCACATTAGGTAAACTCCCACAACTATATATGAAATCCCGGCCAGCCAAACCATTATGAGTCCATGCAATATCATCAGCCCGCAAACCCATCAACCTGAAGGACCACTTGACCGAAGGATCAAGATGAGCAAAAGCACCTCGGGAAGGCAAATACCCCATAAACCACCTGAAGAGTAACTGAGAACAGCACCTGACCAAACCCCCACGCCGCTTCTCGTTCCTGTTATGAACCGAGTAGTAGACATCTCCGATCAGAGTAGGAATAGGGTTCTTCTGCATGAACAATCTGATAGCATTATGGTCCACAAAATTCTTCTGATTAGGAAACAGAACAATCCCATAAATGCTCACAGCAACCAAAGCACAAACCGTCTTCCAATTACCCATAGCAGCATGTTCCTTGGCATTAGCCTCCAAGAAACTCAAATGAAATCCAGGTAACTTCCCCTTTTCCTTCAATCCTTCCTTGACCATTTCCGGACTCAAATAAAGAGCACGAGAAATCCCAAGGACATCTGGCTCCGCCCTAGTGACATGAAAAGGAATCTGATCGCGGATCTGCATACCCAGGATGCTAGCATAGTCCTCCATCAGAGGTCCCAACAAATAATCTGGAAATACGAAACATCTCAGCCCCGGGTCATAGAACTGGAGAAGAGTATGAATGGCACTTCTGTCACTGTCTGTGAGTCTGAAGACCGTCTTCAGGATACTACCGTATGACTCTCTGAACATCCCCACATGGTCGGGAGTAATCAATGTTATCATCTCCTTCAGCACACCAATCTCAGGATCGAAGAAACTGTAGGCAATGTTGTCTTTCAGACCGGTCCTCATATCTGAACAGGAAGTCTCTCAACCAGGATCTCGATCAAAAATGTCCCTGCATATGGGTAAACATGTGTTAGATGCAATTAATGCAAGATGTAATGATGCTGATGAATGAATGCAATGCGTTGCCATCCTCCAAGCCATCTGATCCTCTGTACTGAAGCCTGGTTTCTGAACTGATCATAATCATCTGAGAAATGTACAATCACAAATTCGACCCACGGGTTCCGAAATAAACGGAAGAAAGATACATCATCATCATCACCATCATCTCCAAACAATCACTGAGCAGATCACCTCAATCCTCTGAATCGGCCCGGGGAATCCCGAAATAAACGGATCCCCACTGATAAATTACGGACAGCACTCCGGCGTCTCGGCAATAAATGACCATAATTCCGACTTATAAATAGGACTCTGATCCAAGGAGCAAAAGTCACCATCTGAACATGCATCTGAAAGAATCACCCTCCCCTCACAGGTAAATTCTAAACAGGTCATCCTAAGGCGGATAATAGTCTCGACAATCGGGCAGAGATACTCAATGGGTTTGCCCTTTCGGGTGTGCCATTGTAGCTCTCCTGAGATCATCTAAACCAAAGATCCGGGAAATGATCGGTCACCAGAGTCAATAGTCCAGATGAAGTAACTCAACCAAAGTGGAATATCCACAGAGGAAAGCACTATCAAATGAACCTCGTCCGGCTTGTGGTACATCACGCCGCCAAGCACATGTTAACCTAACACGAAAGAGGCGACATGAGACCACACTAGTCCTAGGTGTATACTCGGGCCTGGGTTTTAGCCCCACTCAGAACACCCACCCCAAAACAGAGGAACCACCTGCACAGAGGATAGCAACATGATAGTATGATGCATGCAAATATTTATGCACATATATACACTGGTTAGAATAATAAATGCAATAAATCAAGCAAAACAAGCAACCTGAACTACCCTAAAACGCTAGGAAGGACTCGCTCAGGGACGATGGACCAGCACAGGTCAACATCCGGTTCCCCAGCAGAGTCGCCAGCTGTCGCATCCGCGAAAAACAACCGGCGGGACTCAAATAAAAACACACACAGAGCCGCCACTGCGCGTTATTTATCCCAAGATAGGGAAAGGAAACGCTCAGAGAAACCTGGAAAGGAAATGGTCTCGCGACCAAAGAGAAAGGGTAAGGGAGTCGGTTACGCAAGGGGAAGGTATTAGCACCCCTCACGTCCGTCGTACTCGACGGGATCCACGTTCTAAGAAATAGAAAAGGTTGCTAAAACATCACACACACACACAGGGAACGCAGGTGGGGTTAAGAGAAGGGAGCTCGATAGGACGTCGCATCCTATGCCTACATATCTTGTCTGGAACAAGAATCAGAGCCACTGTAGTTCGGCTTACGCACGCCAAACAACACAAAACACACAAACAGATGGCAAACATGGAGCCCAACAACCACTTGATGGAATTACGTCAGCATCCGAACCAAAACACGCAATCAGATAACAAGTAAACACACACAAAAAGAAAAAAAAGTGCCCGGAGAGGTCTCGCACGACCTCCTGCCTACATACCTCGTCTGGAACAAGGATCAGGGCGATGTAGTTCCCCTGAAAGGGAAAGAAAAACTAGCCAGAAACCGAGGGAAGACACACTACCAGGGAGTTGGACTCGAGCCTAGTGTTGTCATGCATCATTACCCTACGTTCAGGTTTCTACCTACTTGCACAACTGCAATCTAATCCTATCCAGGAAAGAAGCAAGCATACAAGCATACAAACAAAACAAGCATCTCAATCAAACATGTCAGACAAATATTCACAAAGCACACACTATAACCAATCAAGTGGGCTCACACAATGGGTTTAACTGCCGAAGCAATTCATCTGTACATGGTTTATTATTCGCTCTTAACCTTGCCATTACGAGGCTAAGGTGAAGCAGATGAAAAGGTGAAGTGAGGATGAGACCTCACAGCTCTTATCCCTGACCAGGGAGAGCTTTTAGACAAAGGAGCGTGGGTCCAGAATGGAGGGACCCTTCTACGCTCAAAGACTCTGACTCGATTGTGCAACAGCACAGGATCTTGGGTTTGTGTCCCAATGCATCAACACACAGCCGTGTGAGCAGAGGGACGACTCACAGAATAGTGGGGGATAGATTGCATATCCCTTTGATCCACCAATTGCCTCATAGAGGTCTTTCACCTGCTTGGCACAAATGTAAACAACCACAATCATTGCCTCTTAAGGAGGACTTCAGACAGTTTGCCCGGCCAAATAACAGACCGGGTCTCTAGACTACATGAAGAATAGAAGTCATACCTCAAGTGGTTCAAAAACCAAGCAGCAGCAAGCAAGTTCTTAAAGAACTGTAAGCGACTAAATGTACCTGAAAACAATCAAGTATCATCAGTACTCAGACAGACAAACAGTAAACAACAAATGTTAATCAGTCAGACTATACAGATTAATGCACACAAAGGCAAGCTATAAGCTCAAGCTCAAGCTTCACAACCTACAAAACAAATTCATGTTAGTTCTCAACATCAAACAACATCAACTTAATTGACTTGGTTCAATCTCCTTAAGCATTGTGCATTTCATCCTGAAAAATCAAGCAAATGTGAGAAACAAGACCACTAGGCCAAGCCTAGGGTCCAAAAGTGAGAAAAAATTCTAAACAGCAAGGAATCTTCAACCAAAATCAAGTTAATGCCAAACAAAAGCAAATGCAATTGGTCCCATGCTTATATCATTCATCATATTCATTTCATGACCAAAACAAGCCAAACTAGGTCAAATGGAACACCAAATATCCAAACAGAACTATTACGCTCAAAAGCATATCAAACCAATTCCAAAAATCCTCAAATAATTTACACCTAAACAGAACATATTCAAGGTATAGCATGTCAATTTTCAGCTCAATTGGACAAAAGGAACTATGTCAATGAAAATCAAGAAAAACAGACACAATTATTCAAGCCAAAACATAACATCAACACATGCATTCACTAGAAAAATTCATAAATCAGTGAAATCAATTAAGAAATGAATGGGACCAAAACAGGGATGTCCTATAATGTGTCTACAACCAGCATACCAAATTTCATGTTCATCTAAAACCATATGAGCATTTCACATTAGATATACAAACATGTGTCCTATGAACTTGCATAATTGACCAACAGAGATGAAAAATATCAATCAAATTGAAAATGCCACATAAAAATCCAGAAAAATTCACATAGCATCCCAACACATCCATGATCATACATGCAAAATTTCAATCCATTCTAACAAGCATAGGCTAGGCAAATAATTTCATGAAATTGCCCTAATTAGGTGTGACACAAATTGTCACACCTAAGTTCAAAAATTCATAACTCAGTCATCAGGTATCAAAAATTCACAAACTTTATATGTAAATCACCATTAACATGTCTACAATCACCACAAAAAATTTCAGACATTTCTTTTTAAGTATGAGAATTTCACAATGGAAATGGCAAAATGCACACAAAAATGACCTAAGTCAAACATTCCTAAGCAAAGTCAACAATCCATCATGCACAATTTCTAAAATCATGCTCATAAAATTCTAGAGACAAAATGGAAACTATAGAAAAAATCCTCATATTTTTCTGATTAATAAAATATTTTTTATGATTTTTTAAGATTAAAATGAATTGTTAAATATTTATTGAATTGTTTATAATTAATTAATTGGATTTAATTTTGCCAATGGCATTCTAGTAATTAACCAAGGCCGGTTCCCCTTCATTTATGCGGTGGCGACATTCTATTGGTGTAGAGCGGCGGGAAACAACTTTTGAAAAGTGCCAAGCCAGGAAACAGATCAAACGAAGAAAAATCTCCAGAAGCTCGTCTTCCCCGCGCGCTAGCATGTTCTTCACTACCGGATGCGGTTTCGCTCATTTCCTCACCAAAATGCACAAACTAATAACCGTTGGAAAGGTCTCGATGTCAGGATCACAAATATGCAAACGATTTATCCTAATTGTTCCTAAATCTCACGAATCGAACACTTTAGGTTTTGGTATCAAAGCTTTGAATCAACATTTCTCTCAACTCGCTCAATCATTTTACAAACCAATGGTAGCATGTTAACCTGTGATAAATGACCTACACAACGCATATGACAATTGGCAAAATCGTGAGACTCGAATTTTGAGTACCTTGCTATAGCAGTGATGATTCATGATGAATTTGGAGGTGTTTCTTCAAAACAGTCCAAGCTTGATGATAGGGAAGATGAATAGAAGCGTTTGCCTAGCTCGAATTTGCTCCAATCATGAGAAATTGGAATTTGCCATGGATGACCTCATTTGCAACAGTCGCGATTTGGTGTGTGTTTGTTGTTGAATTACCAAAACAGTTGAAGCATAAGAGGAATGAAGATCAAACCAAAAAGAAATTCGCAAAATGATCAAGAATTGGAAGAGATTGATGAAATTTTCCTTGATGTGTTCTTGAGAGAATTTTGGTGAATTTGGAGAATTTGAGATTGTAATTTGTGAAATGAGAATTCTGTTATGAGTTAGTTATGATTAGGAATATATACACATGATTAACCAAGCCTTAATCATCCTAATTAACAAAATGGAATGTGATTAGCATAAGTGTCACTTTCAAAGCAAGGGCAAAAATGCCATTTCACCACAGGCCAATGACAGCTGTATTGACAGCTCATACACACTCTAAATATCTGTCATGAGCTGTTGCAACTTGTCTCATCTTCATTGGATGTGTATTTCTCATTTTCAACATGTCATGGCACTTTTATGCATTTTCAAGTCCATTTCAAAAGTGAGTTATCAAACCATGAGACCTTGACATGTTATGAGCATTCAAACAATTTCCAAATATCATTTGTGAGGTGTTGCAAAAATCCCCACTCAAAAATTCACATTATTTCTCAAGTTGGACAATTTTGCCCCTGGTTTTTTAACTATGCACTTGAAATTTGACTTTTTGCATTGACCATTTTTGAAGAAATCCAATTATGCACCATGAAAGTACATGTCAAATGGAGTTTGTGCATAAAAAGATCACTCAATTTGGATGCTCCATGTGGAAGTTATGCCCCTCTGATTATGGGTCATTTTTGAACTTGACTGGACCATAACTTGCCAACCATACATGGGATTTTCAAGTTCTTGGACTTTTTGGAAAGGTAAGAACAAGATCTACAACTTTCATGTTGAACAAATTTTCATTTGAAGCTTCCTTGTACATGCAATTTTGAGGTCAAAAACTTTCCATTTTTGGAAACTTCTATTACAAGTCACTTTCTATTTTTGGCAATTTTTGTCCTGACTTGATTTTCTTCATTCTTGATGTTTGCAATGTCAAATAACACTTGTTTCAACATGAATGAAGTGTATCCAACTCATTTTCACTTCCAAATCCATTAAATCAAGCACAGTTGACCACAATTGACTTTTTCAACTGATAGATGAATTTGGCAATGCATAGATCAATCTGAGCTCCCATCCTCTGATGACATGGCTCAAGGGTGAAACCCTAGCCTCAATAAGCTTCATATAACCATATAATGATCCCCATATCCATCATAGACCCCATCTCCTGATCATGCCCTGACTGGCCCAATGCAACTGATTAGGGTTGACTAGTGGTCAAAACCCTAATCTCAAGGAATCTGCTTCAACACTTGATGATATCAAACCATGATGATGATGATGAATCATTGTAATCAAGATGAAGACCAATATCCTTTGAGAATCATGAAACCCTAATTCATAGCCCAATCCTCAGATGGCCAATGATCAGTCAATAAAACCCTAGCTTGCATCATGACCTCTTCATCTTCTGATCAAGACTTGGGAGGATGACTTGCACAATGTAACCACATGATATGCAATATGCAATGCCTAATGACCTAAAAATGATATGTAATATGTTATGCTAGTCCCAAGAGAGGAGGGCAAATTTTGAGGTGTTACAGCTGCCCCTATTCAATCCATTGTGAACCTGTCGATATGAATAGCCTCGGCTTTCAGATGATCAGGATGAAGAGTGATTGAATACCAAGAACAGACGAACTATTTGCACTCTGATGGGATAATGACTAACAACGCCTGTCAGAATCGGCGAAGAACACAATCTTGAAAAATCCGTCTGGTACGGAGAAAGTCGGCCTGATCACTGAAACAACAACATCGACCTGGATACCAAAATAAATGGTAACGCAGGGATAACCATGGCTTGAACACCACATCCGCTCGGGATTATTATTCTTTCCTTTTTATGCTTTTCTTGAACCCCAAAGTTTTCTCTATTTTTTTATTTTCTTGGACCCCGAAATTTTCCTGCGCAAACGATCCTCGGATCTCTGCATTTGAACCCCGCTCTCCTGTTTGCCAAATAAATGAACCCCATTCTCCAGTTTGAACCCCAGTCGCCTGACGATAACTCGCGATCGCCAATATGAACCCCGTTCTCCAGAAAATGCCGCAACATCTCCTTTTCTCCGTTTGAACCCCATCTCCAGAAAATGCCTCAACATCTTCTTTTCTCCGTTTGAACCCCGATCTTCAATCTCTCGTGATAATTCTGCTGGCAACGTCGGAAATAACACCAAACATCACTCTGAGGGCGACATGTCAGAGGGTATACCTTCACAAAAGGAAGGTAGCATGTGTATCTCTTCCTCAGAAGACACCTATAACGACCTCCATTGGCCTCAGCCAGAGTCTAAGGCGACACATGAACAGAAGATAATCCTAAGGACCTCATCCCGGATACAATCTTCAACTCCAATCTCCATACGAACCCCAGAAAATACCTCAGTATCTCCTTTTCTCCGATTGAACCCCATCTCCAGAAAATGCATCCACATTTCCTTTTCTCCATTTGAACCCCGGAATCGCGTTGATCGCGTAACGTCTTCTGATTTTATTTCCATCTCTGTCTGACGGAAACATTTCCTCCAGCATCGCACTACTAGGGAACATTGTTGATCTGACGTCATGATACCAAACTCCTCAGAGTAACACTTTCAACCAGACACTGACTGATGACTGGGAAGAAACTCGACGTTTACTGGACATCGAACAATGATGTTTACCTGACACCAAATAAAACTCGACCAGACACTTACTGATGACCGGGAGAAAACTCGATGTTTACAGGCATCGGACGATGATGTTTACTGACACCAAAGAATGATGTTTACCAGACATCAAACAATGACTGGGAGAAAACGCGACGTTTACTGGACATCGAACAATGATGTTGACAGGACATCAAACAATGATGTTGACAGGACATCAAACAATGATGTTGACAGGACATCAAACAATGATGTTTACCAGACATCGAACAATGATGTTGACAGGACATCAAACAATGATGTTGACAGGACATCGAACAATGATGTTGACAGGACATCAAACAATGATGTTGACAGGACATCAAACAATGATGTTGACAGGACATCAAACAATGATGTTGACAGGACATCAAACAATGATTGGGAAATACTGCTGCTCCAAAATCACGATGTTGAACTCCTCAGAGAAACATCTTCCAACTTCCATTTCGCACGACAGAAATCTCCTCCAGTATCGCACTACTGGGGAATACCTTTGATTCAATCATGATGCTGAACTCCTCGGAGCGACATCTTGCTTTCTGGGCAAAACCACCTCTCAAACGGTAACCACAACTTGAGACTAGCTTATGCTTGTAATGATGCATGACTTTTTCTGCGTAATGTTCCATAATTATGGAAATGCTACGCGATTTATTATTTTTCTATGCAACATGCTATGCTATTTTTTCATGATGAATGTATAAAAAATATCCCCCTCAAGGGACTCTTCTGGGGAGCACGAGACACTCTGCTGAGGAACTCGTCGATACTCCGATTCCACCCTGCTGGGGAATAGCACTGCTGCTGGGAAAAGGTAACCCTTGCTGGGGAAGAACCTCCTTTGCACCCAATCCACTCGAGAAACTGCTGGGGATAAGCACCACCAACGCTCTGTGGGGATACAACAGTCTTTGACTTGCTAGGGATATCGATCCCGACTCTGCTTCGGAAAACCCTCACAGATACCTGACGACTTCACTGGGGAAATGCTCACAGATACTCCGCTGGGGAACTAGCGACCTCCAGGATTGTCGACTGGGGACGCATCAATCTATCACCTGCTGGGGATAACCATCTTGACCCTGCTAGGGAAGCGAATACCACTCCGCTGGGGATTACCCATGCAATCCATAGGTAGAATCAACTCAGCTGGAGATGCAAAAATCCGTCCGCCACGGGAACTTGTCCAATCCACTGGTAGGATGAACACTGTTGGAGATATATTTCATTGAAACCCGCTCCACTCGGGGAGTAGCAACCTTCTGGCCTGGCTGCTGAGGAAACACCGTTGTAAGCCTGCCGGGGATAACCATCCTGACTCGGCTGGGAAATCACAGACCTCGGATCTGCAGAGGATTTGGTCCTCTAATTCTGCTCGGGGACCTAGCTGAGAAATGAGAAAAGTAGGTACAGAACACCCATCGACTCATCGAACCATGGTATCCACCTCCCAATCTCGTATCAGCTTTCCACTTTTGAGAATTCCCAGACTCGTCTGGACCTTTTCTGCTCCATCATCTTGTATTCCAAATCGCTCCGTGCTCGACGAGAAACGTACTCCTGGGATTTATATAGAAATTTCAATTTTCCGACTTTGAAGAGTCTTCTTGATTAATTCCAAAGGTCTTCGACCGTCTCAACGTCTCTCCGTCGTCATTTGTCTCTGATCGGACTCTGCGGGGAATTACATACTTTCAAGTCTTCAGACTTTGAAGAATCTTCTTGATTAAAATCAAGGATCGTCGTACGTCTCAACGTCTTCTCTTCCTACCGTCCTCCTCTGGGGAATTTCTACAAACTTTCAAGTCTTCCGACTTTGAAGAGTCTTCTTGGTTACCATCAAGGATCGTCGTACGTCTCAACGTCACTTTGTCATTCTTTCAAATTCTTTCGTCCCTGATCGGACTCTCTGGGGATTTGTTACAAAGCTTCCACGCCACAACCTGCAAGTGAGTGAAAATACCTAACAGTTCCTGCCAAACAGACCGTTAGATAAAACCGTGCCCCAGGCGTGTCAAGATTTCAACACTTGGGTCACTCAACCTTCCAAATAAGATTTCAAGCTTTCCATCTTATAAACATGCATTGGAAGGAACCTGTATGTGTTAAAAATGCAAGATTCTTTATCAAAAATATCGGATGTTTTTGCAATCAAAGCGGTAATGGAAAACAAAAACAAAATTATTTGACTGAATTTGCATTTCATTGATTTGAAAAGTGTGGCTCAAGTGAGCAATACAAAAGGAAGCAATTCCTGAAAAGAGGTAATTGCACACAAAAGGAAAAATCTATCCTAATGGCAATGTGAAACCCGCAATCTCATCGAGTTCCAACTCGGTTACACCCCATATGTCCTCAGACTCTCCGTTCTCTCTGCCTTCTGAACAAGACGATTCCAACTGATCCCTACCGGGTGTATTATCCATGATGCTTTAACCAAAGCGCAAACGATCATGCCAGACGCAGTTATCCGTTTCAATCCCTCTTTTGCCTGGACCGCCCTTTCGGGTTTTCAGTCCACCGGGATACCCCTTTTTGCCCAAGTCGCCTTTTCAGGTTTTCGACTTGCCGGGTGTACAATCTTTCATTTTTATCTCTAAATTTTTCCCGAACCTTTCTTTCTGTTTTTGGTTCGCCGGGATGCCCATTCTTGCCTGGACTATTTTATTCTTTTCGTCCAGCGGGTCTCTTTATACGAAGTATTTTTTAACTGCGTCGGCATTCACAGGGGATGGAAAATCTTCGCCATCCATGGTCGTTAACAACAAGGCTCCGCCAGAGAAAACCTTCTTGACCACGAATGGACCTTCATAATTCGGTGTCCATTTGCCCCTTCGATCGTTTTGAGGAGGAAGGATCCTTTTCAGCACCATATCACCCACGTGATATACTCGAGGTCGCACCTTCTTGTCAAAGGCACGCTTCATCCTTTGCTGGTATAATTGTCCATGACAGATGGCTGCTAGCCTCTTTTCCTCAATCAGGCTTAACTCTTCATACCGGGTCCTCACCCATTCAGCCTCTTGCAACTTCACGTCCATCAGGACTCTCAGAGAGGGAATCTGAACCTCAACAGGTAGCACGGCTTCCATTCCATACACCAATGAGAAAGGAGTTGCCCCAGTAGGCGCACCGAGGTTCAATACCCAGGATACCAGTTTCCTACTCAATCACACCGTCAGTGCATTCAAACGTTATCTGGGCAACAAAAGCTTATTCACCTTAACCTCCCCATCAGACATCAGAATCCGTTCGGATTCAGGGTCAGGCCCCTCCTCCGGGATCGGTCACTCTCAATCTTTCGATTGGAGCACCTCGAGATGTCCTCATCAGGGAACTCAAACTTCATTGGTTGATAACCCACCATGGGTTGCGGAGCGATGTAATCAGACAATACACCCCTTGATTGCTTTTTGAGAATATCACAAATCAATCAGCATTCTTTTGCACTCTCACAACCCGTCCGGTCAATGCTGGCTTCTCAAAAATGTACTTGATCGGATCCATCTTGGAAATCAATAAAGTGGTATGAACCAGCATGTACTGTCTCAGTCGGCGAGCAGCCTATGCCAAAGTACATCAAGTTTTCTCGATCAGTGAATGTATTGTTTCACAGTCGGGAAACTTTTTGCTAAAGTAAATTGCATGCTCTTTTCGACAAGACTCGTCATGCTGACCCAATACACCTCGTAGACCCCTCGAAGGCCGTCAAGTACAGAATTGATGGTTGTTCCTTCCATGGGAGGCGTCAGAATCAGATGTTCCTGCAATTTTTCTTTTATTTTTTCAATGCCCCTTGGCAATCATTATTTCACCTGACCGTTTGATCTTTTTTTTTCCAACATCTTGAATATAGGTTCGCACGTGGCTGTTAGATGAGATGTGAACCATGACAGGTAGTTCACTCTTTCTAAGAAACCACGAACCCCTTTTTCTTTTCCCCGGTTCAGGCTTTTCTCTTATTGTTTTTTTTACTTTTTTTTTTTTTTTTTTTTTTTTTAGCAGGATCAACCTCGATTCCTCTCTGACAATGAACCCCAACATCTTACCGGATCACACTCTGACAGTGCACTCATCTAAATTCAACCTCAGTTTGAATTGTCTCCACCAGATGCCCCACTCCTGTTTGGGACTTTGCTATCATGTCATCAACATAGCATTCAATTTCATGATGAATCATATCATGAAACAAAGTCACCATGGCTCTCCGATAAGTAGCACTGGCGTTTCGCTTCTCTAGAGGACAGTCTCCTTTCCATGGCAGCTTGTGCACAACGACACCGGTATCCGACCCTGGCATATCCTGACATGACCAGGCGAAGATGTCGACCTGTTCTCTCAACAGGACTACCATTCTGCTCTCGACTCGCCTCTGAAGCGGCCTCATTTTCCTATTTCCTTCCTGACCTCGGCGGTGCTTGGAATAACAATCTCAACCCACTTCACGTGCGGATGAATCAACTTCTCCTCTTGTTTAACATCCTGGCTAATTCTGGCGGATCACAGTCTTCTTCACCTTCTTCTTCAGCCTGATTGCTCGGATTGTCGAAATCATATGAGGGGTAACCAAATTGTTATCAATGAGATCCGGAGAATTATTTTTGAATTCGGAACAAGACAAATCAAAAGGAAAAAAAATGAAAACAAACATTGCCATTTTTATTTGTTTTAAAACTGCAAGAATAAATGAAAAACAGGGAACACCGCTTTTTGACTGAAAAACATCCATTTATTAATGATGCAGAAATGCAATTTTAAACATGAGGTGGCCCTTACAATGGACCATTACGTGTCGGGCAACACGTATGGCTTTCATGCAGATAAACTGAAAACAAGAAATATTACTCTTCCGAACGAGTGTCAGTGTTGATCTTTTAGGCCTTCCAGCTTCCTGGTACGCACGATTTTATCCATTGATCAATCTCCCAGTCACTATCAGTTTCTTTACCCACTGTATAGGCGTGATCTGAATCTAGCATTCCGGCACCGACAAAGGTGAACGACGGACGACGTCCTCTGTTCTGCTTAGACGAGTCTTGACCTGGATGATAACCAATCCCAAACATATCCGCCTTTACCACAATGCCTACGATCTGCCCCCAGCCTGGGATCCCTCCATTTCTCACCACTTCCAATGCCTGCTTGTAAGAAGAAATGGACGGCTTTTTCTCTTTCTCAACACCAACGGCATTTTCCACCTTGACGGTTTCAGCGGCTAGACTGGGTGCTTTACGTCTTACATCATCCGTTTCTGCTTTCATCCTTCTCTGGACCGTTTCCCCAATTACCACATACCCTTTTGTAGCGATGGCTGCACAACAATCATCAACACGAGGGAAAGCTCCATTCTTCTTCGAACATTTTGGGACCACGGACATTGGCATTTTTAACTGATCCTTCTCAGTCACCTCTATCCCTTTCTTGTCCTTCGACATCATTTCCACCTTTACAGGACCATGCCTTGGCACGGGGTTAACACTATCATCTGCCATTGGTGCAAAGCTGATTGTCTTAGAATCCACCAAGTCCTGGACCACATGCTTAAAAGCTTTGCAATCCTCAACATGATGTCCGGGTGCCCCAGCATGGAACTCACACCTGACATTCTCATCGTAACTGGCAGGCCTCTGATCAGGTTTCAACAGAGTCAACATCCTTGGCTGTACCAACCCCATATCCTTCAACCTTTTAAACAGAGAAGCGTAAGTCACGGGCGGCTTATTGAAATGACGGTCTGTCGTCCTCCTTCTCAATTGGCCCACAGCCCTTTGCGTCCTCTGTTGAGGTGACTGTTGCCGCTGTGGTACAGATAAATCACCAACAGGAATGGTTACGGTGGCAGCATAAGGGTGGTAACGATTCTTACCGTATTCTCTTTTAGTCTGCGCACCACCTGATTCAACCTTCTTCTTGGGCTGACCACTGCTAGGGGGTTTCTTCTCTACGAATGACAGAGCTTTCCCCTGAACTTTCTCCTTGATCATCCAACCCTCAATCCTTTCCAATCTCTCGGCCATGGCTTTCTGCCCCAGGGCAAGCCCTTGCACAACACTGAACAAATCCCTCACCATCTCTTTCAGCTCAAGGATGTCGGCGTTGGGAGGATTCATCAGTTCAGACTACTGCGCCTGGTGAAGTATCTGTGAGGTCGGGTTGAGTGCAAAGGTATGACTCTGCGAGCACAAGCAATGATTCCTGAAACAATCAAGCGCGTTAGCAACAGATACCTGCAAAACAACACACAGTTAATATGCATGAATGCAACGTCTATCCATATGAAGGACATTTTGTCTCTTGATCCTGGCTTCATTGAGACAAATAATAATCCGGCAGCAAAATTCTTATATTCAGCGTTTGATTTCATCGTGCAGATCGGATATATGATTTAGCATGATACCCCCAACCATGTGTGTGCTTGTGTGAGTGCATACGGTAAAGCAAATAAAGCTTGAAAACCAATCACTGAACGAAAAACCATCACATAGCAAAAAGTGCACAAACAGTGCCATAGTCATACATCAAACCAGATAGAATTCAAATACAATCCTCCAGAATCAGGAAAGAAATACAAGCAAGTAGATTCCATCAACAAGCCTGACGGTAATCCACCATAAAATAAAAGATCTAGCTGGATGAGGGTCCCACAGATGGCCCTATCTCATCTTCCATCTTTGCAAACTCTACGGCGAACCTGAGCTCTGTATTCTCCTGTTGTAATCTCCCTACTTCCTTCTGATGAATCTTCATCTGCCTGAAGTAGTGGTCTCTCTCAGCCCTGTAGTGATCCCTCTCAGCAATGACCTTCACGTTCTCCGCTTCCTTGACCCTCAGCTTGGCCTCCCACTCATCAATGAGGACTCGGACTCTGTCATCTCTCTGATCCCTTACCAAGATTTGCCTTCTCTTCTCATCTTCAATGACCTTTGAAGCTCTAGCCAATCTTTCTTTGGTGATGTCATGCTCCCGGTTGGACGATGCCAAGGCTTGACTGATCTTCCCATAGTAGGCTGTATCCATCTCAAAGCGCTTGGTTTCCAGGGCATGTCGCTTGTCTTGATCTTCCATCTTCACTTTGATCTCCTGATTGGTGATCTGAATCCGAGCAACAATCATCTCCAACTCAGCTTTCTCTGCAAGTAACTGATCTCTGGCTCTCTTCATCTCGAGGAATTCTTCCATGCTGACAGAAGAACTTGGACCCTCAATCCTAGGACACCCAAGATCACCCCCAGGAAATGGTAGATGTGTAACCTCAATCCTCTTCCGCAACCAATCCTCAAATAATGGAAAATACCGACAATTGACCTTCCCATAAGGAACTTTGCCTTTTCTCCGGATATCACGCCACTCATCCAATACTTGCCTCAGCTTGGTCTGGTTACCATCAATCGGGAAATAAAAGGACTCCTGAATCTCTCGCCCGAGAGGAGGACCCTCTACAGCAAACCCCATCTGTCTCCTAAGAAGCACCGGGTTGTAATTAATGCAACCCTGAACTCCTATAAGAGGCACATTAGGTAAACTCCCACAACTATATATGAAATCCCGGCCAGCCAAACCATTATGAGTCCATGCAATATCATCAGCCCGCAAACCCATCAACCTGAAGGACCACTTGACCGAAGGATCAAGATGAGCAAAAGCACCTCGGGAAGGCAAATACCCCATAAACCACCTGAAGAGTAACTGAGAACAGCACCTGACCAAACCCCCACGCCGCTTCTCGTTCCTGTTATGAACCGAGTAGTAGACATCTCCGATCAGAGTAGGAATAGGGTTCTTCTGCATGAACAATCTGATAGCATTATGGTCCACAAAATTCTTCTGATTAGGAAACAGAACAATCCCATAAATGCTCACAGCAACCAAAGCACAAACCGTCTTCCAATTACCCATAGTAGCATGTTCCTTGGCATTAGCCTCCAAGAAACTCAAATGAAATCCAGGTAACTTCCCCTTTTCCTTAAATCCTTCCTTGACCATTTCCGAACTCAAATAAAGAGCACGAGAAATCCCAAGGACATCTGGCTCCGCCCTAGTGACATGAAAAGGAATCTGATCGCGGATCTGCATACCCAGGATGCTAGCATAGTCCTCCATCAGAGGTCCCAACAAATAATCTGGAAATACGAAACATCTCAGCCCCGGGTCATAGAACTGGAGAAGAGTATGAATGGCACTTCTGTCACTGTCTGTGAGTCTGAAGACCGTCTTCAGGATACTACCGTATGACTCTCTGAACATCCCCACATGGTCGGGAGTAATCAATGTTATCATCTCCTTCAGCACACCAATCTCAGGATCGAAGAAACTGTAGGCAATGTTGTCTTTCAGACCGGTCCTCATATCTGAACAGGAAGTCTCTCAACCAGGATCTCGATCAAAAATGTCCCTGCATATGGGTAAACATGTGTTAGATGCAATTAATGCAAGATGTAATGATGCTGATGAATGAATGCAATGCGTTGCCATCCTCCAAGCCATCTGATCCTCTGTACTGAAGCCTGGTTTCTGAACTGATCATAATCATCTGAGAAATGTACAATCACAAATTCGACCCACGGGTTCCGAAATAAACGGAAGAAAGATACATCATCATCATCATCACCATCATCTCCAAACAATCACTGAGCAGATCACCTCAATCCTCTGAATCGGCCCGGGGAATCCCGAAATAAACGGATCCCCACTGATAAATTACGGACAGCACTCCGGCGTCTCGGCAATAAATGACCATAATTCCGACTTATAAATAGGACTCTGATCCAAGGAGCAAAAGTCACCATCTGAGTCACCATCTGAACATGCATCTGAAAGAATCACCCTTCCCTCACAGGTAAATTCTAAACAGGTCATCCTAAGGCGGATAATAGTCTCGACAATCGGGCAGAGATACTCAATGGGTTTGCCCTTTCGGGTGTGCCATTGTAGCTCTCCTGAGATCATCTAAACCAAAGATCCGGGAAATGATCGGTCACCAGAGTCAATAGTCCAGATGAAGTAACTCAACCAAAGTGGAATATCCACAGAGGAAAGCACTATCAAATGAACCTCGTCCGGCTTGTGGTACATCACGCCGCCAAGCACATGTTAACCTAACACGAAAGAGGCGACATGAGACCACACTAGTCCTAGGTGTATACTCGGGCCTGGGTTTTAGCCCCACTCAGAACACCCACCCCAAAACAGAGGAACCACCTGCACAGAGGATAGCAACATGATAGTATGATGCATGCAAATATTTATGCACATATATACACTGGTTAGAATAATAAATGCAATAAATCAAGCAAAACAAGCAACCTGAACTACCCTAAAACGCTAGGAAGGACTCGCTCAGGGACGATGGACCAGCACAGGTCAACATCCGGTTCCCCAGCAGAGTCGCCAGCTGTCGCATCCGCGAAAAACAACCGGCGGGACTCAAATAAAAACACACACAGAGCCGCCACTGCGCGTTATTTATCCCAAGATAGGGAAAGGAAACGCTCAGAGAAACCTGGAAGGAAATGGTCTCGCGACCAAAGAGAAAGGGTAAGGGAGTCGGTTACGCAAGGGGAAGGTATTAGCACCCCTCACGTCCGTCGTACTCGACGGGATCCACGTTCTAAGAAATAGAAAAGGTTGCTAAAACATCACACACACACACAGGGAACGCAGGTGGGGTTAAGAGAAGGGAGCTCGATAGGACGTCGCATCCTATGCCTACATATCTTGTCTGGAACAAGAATCAGAGCCACTGTAGTTCGGCTTACGCACGCCAAACAACACAAAACACACAAACAGATGGCAAACATGGAGCCCAACAACCACTTGATGGAATTACGTCAGCATCCGAACCAAAACACGCAATCAGATAACAAGTAAACACACACAAAAAGAAAAAAAAGTGCCCGGAGAGGTCTCGCACGACCTCCTGCCTACATACCTCGTCTGGAACAAGGATCAGGGCGATGTAGTTCCCCCTGAAAGGGAAAGAAAAACTAGCCAGAAACCGAGGGAAGACACACTACCAGGGAGCTGGACTCGAGCCTAGTGTTGTCATGCATCATTACCCTACGTTCAGGTTTCTACCTACTTGCACAACTGCAATCTAATCCTATCCAGGAAAGAAGCAAGCATACAAGCATACAAACAAAACAAGCATCTCAATCAAACATGTCAGACAAATATTCACAAAGCACACACTATAACCAATCAAGTGGGCTCACACAATGGGTTTAACTGCCGAAGCAATTCATCTGTACATGGTTTATTATTCGCTCTTAACCTTGCCATTACGAGGCTAAGGTGAAGCAGATGAAAAGGTGAAGTGAGGATGAGACCTCACAGCTCTTATCCCTGACCAGGGAGAGCTTTTAGACAAAGGAGCGTGGGTCCAGAATGGAGGGACCCTTCTACGCTCAAAGACTCTGACTCGATTGTGCAACAGCACAGGATCTTGGGTTTGTGTCCCAATGCATCAACACACAGCCGTGTGAGCAGAGGGACGACTCACAGAATAGTGGGGGATAGATTGCATATCCCTTTGATCCACCAATTGCCTCATAGAGGTCTTTCACCTGCTTGGCACAAATGTAAACAACCACAATCATTGCCTCTTAAGGAGGACTTCAGACAGTTTGCCCGGCCAAATAACAGACCGGGTCTCTAGACTACATGAAGAATAGAAGTCATACCTCAAGTGGTTCAAAAACCAAGCAGCAGCAAGCAAGTTCTTAAAGAACTGTAAGCGACTAAATGTACCTGAAAACAATCAAGTATCATCAGTACTCAGACAGACAAACAGTAAACAGCAAATGTTAATCAGTCAGACTATACAGATTAATGCACACAAAGGCAAGCTATAAGCTCAAGCTCAAGCTTCACAACCTACAAAACAAATTCATGTTAGTTCTCAACATCAAACAACATCAACTTAATTGACTTGGTTCAATCTCCTTAAGCATTGTGCATTTCATCCTGAAAAATCAAGCAAATGTGAGAAACAAGACCACTAGGCCAAGCCTAGGGTCCAAAAGTGAGAAAAAATTCTAAACAGCAAGGAATCTTCAACCAAAATCAAGTTAATGCCAAACAAAAGCAAATGCAATTGGTCCCATGCTTATATCATTCATCATATTCATTTCATGACCAAAACAAGCCAAACTAGGTCAAATGGAACACCAAATATCCAAACAGAACTATTGCGCTCAAAAGCATATCAAACCAATTCCAAAAATCCTCAAATAATTTACACCTAAACAGGACATATTCAAGGTATAGCATGTCAATTTTCAGCTCAATTGGACAAAAGGAACTATGTCAATGAAAATCAAGAAAAACAGACACAATTATTCAAGCCAAAACATAACATCAACACATGCATTCACTAGAAAAATTCATAAATCAGTGAAATCAATTAAGAAATGAATGGGACCAAAACAGGGATGTCCTATAATGTGTCTACAACCAGCATACCAAATTTCATGTTCATCTAAAACCATATGAGCATTTCACATTAGATATACAAACATGTGTCCTATGAACTTGCATAATTGACCAACAGAGATGAAAAATATCAATCAAATTGAAAATGCCACATAAAAATCCAGAAAAATTCACATAGCATCCCAACACATCCATGATCATACATGCAAAATTTCAATCCATTCTAACAAGCATAGGCTAGGCAAATAATTTCATGAAATTGCCCTAATTAGGTGTGACACAAATTGTCACACCTAAGTTCAAAAATTCATAACTCAGTCATCAGGTATCAAAAATTCACAAACTTTATATGTAAATCACCATTAACATGTCTACAATCACCACAAAAAATTTCAGACATTTCTTTTTAAGTATGAGAATTTCACAATGGAAATGGCAAAATGCACACAAAAATGACCTAAGTCAAACATTCCTAAGCAAAGTCAACAATCCATCATGCACAATTTCTAAAATCATGCTCATAAAATTCTAGAGACAAAATGGAAACTATAGAAAAAATCCTCATATTTTTCTGATTAATAAAATATTTTTTATGATTTTTTAAGATTAAAATGAATTGTTAAATATTTATTGAATTGTTTATAATTAATTAATTGGATTTAATTTTGCCAATGGCATTCTAGTAATTAACCAAGGCCGGTTCCCCTTCATTTATGCGGTGGCGACATTCTATTGGTGTAGAGCGGCGGGAAACAACTTTTGAAAAGTGCCAAGCCAGAAAACAGATCAAACGAAGAAAAATCTCCAGAAGCTCGTCTTCCCCGCGCGCTAGCATGTTCTTCACTACCGGATGCGGTTTCGCTCATTTCCTCACCAAAATGCACAAACTAATAACCGTTGGAAAGGTCTCGATGTCAGGATCACAAATATGCAAACGATTTATCCTAATTGTTCATAAATCTCACGAATCGAACACTTTAGGTTTTGGTATCAAAGCTTTGAATCAACATTTCTCTCAACTCGCTCAATCATTTTACAAACCAATGGTAGCATGTTAACCTATGATAAATGACCTACACAACGCATATGACAATTGGCAAAATCGTGAGACTCGAATTTTGAGTACCTTGCTATAGTAGTGATGATTCGTGATGAATTTGGAGGTGTTTCTTCAAAACAGTCCAAGCTTGATGATAGGGAAGATGAATAGAAGCGTTTGCCTAGCTCGAATTTGCTCCAATCATGAGAAATTGGAATTTGCCATTGATGACCTCATTTGCAACAGTCGCGATTTGGTGTGTGTTTGTTGTTGAATTACCAAAACAGTTGAAGCATAAGAGGAATGAAGATCAAACCAAAAAGAAATTCGCAAAATGATCAAGAATTGGAAGAGATTGATGAAATTTTCCTTGATGTGTTCTTGAGAGAATTTTGGTGAATTTGGAGAATTTGAGATTGTAATTTGTGAAATGAGAATTCTGTTATGAGTTAGTTATGATTAGGAATATATACACATGATTAACCAAGCCTTAATCACCCTAATTAACAAAATGGAATGTGATTAGCATAAGTGTCACTTTCAAAGCAAGGGCAAAAATGCCATTTCACCACAGGCCAATGACAGCTGTATTGACAGCTCATACACACTCTAAATATCTGTCATGAGCTGTTGCAACTTGTCTCATCTTCATTGGATGTGTATTTCTCATTTTCCACATGTCATGGCACTTTTATGCATTTTCAAGTCCATTTCAAAAGTGAGTTCTCAAACCATGAGACCTTGACATGTTATGAGCATTCAAACAATTTCCAAATATCATTTGTGAGGTGTTGCAAAAATCCCCACTCAAAAATTCACATTATTTCTCAAGTTGGACAATTTTGCCCCTGGTTTTTTAACTGTGCACTTGAAATTTGACTTTTTGCATTGACCATTTTTGAAGAAATCCAATTATGCACCATGAAAGTACATGTCAAATGGAGTTTGTGCATAAAAATATCACTCAATTTGGATGCTCCATGTGGAAGTTATGCCCCTCTGATTATGGGTCATTTTTGAACTTGACTGGACCATAACTTGCCAACCATACATGGGATTTTCAAGTTCTTGGACTTTTTGGAAAGGTAAGAACAAGATCTACAACTTTCATGTTGAACAAATTTTCATTTGAAGCTTCCTTGTACATGCAATTTTGAGGTCAAAAACTTTCCATTTTTGGAAACTTCTATTACAAGTCACTTTCTATTTTTGGCAATTTTTGTCCTGACTTGATTTTCTTCATTCTTGATGTTTGCAATGTCAAATAACACTTGTTTCAACATGAATGAAGTGTATCCAACTCATTTTCACTTCCAAATCCATTAAATCAAGCACAGTTGACCACAGTTGACTTTTTCAATTGATAGATGAATTTGGCAATGCATAGATCAATCTGAGCTCCCATCCTCTGATGACATGGCTCAAGGGTGAAACCCTAGCCTCAATAAGCTTCATATAACCATATAATGATCCCCATATCCATCATAGACCCCATCTCCTGATCATGCCCTGACTGGCCCAATGCAACTGATTAGGGTTGACCAGTGGTCAAAACCCTAATCTCAAGGAATCTGCTTCAACACTTGATGATATCAAACCATGATGATGATGATGAATCATTGTAATCAAGATGAAGACCAATATCCTTTGAGAATCATGAAACCCTAATTCATAGCCCAATCCTCAGATGGCCAATGATCAGTCAATAAAACCCTAGCTTGCATCATGACCTCTTCATCTTCTGATCAAGACTTGGGAGGATGACTTGCACAATGTAACCGCATGATATGCAATATGCAATGCCTAATGACCTAAAAATGATATGTAATATGTTATGCTAGTCCCAAGAGAGGAGGGCAAATTTTGAGGTGTTACACATACACTTCAGCATTCAAGTATCCATTCAAGAAGCCACTTCTCACATCCATCTGAAATAACTTAAATTTTACCTTACATGCCATTCCTAAGAGAAATCTTATGGATTCAAGACGAGCAACAGGTGCAAAAGTCTCATCAAAATCAACCTCTTCAATTTGAGTGTATCCTTGAGCAACAAGCCTAGCCTTTTTTCTGGTCACAATTCCATTTTCATCAGATTTGTTCTTGTAAATCCATTTTGTGCCAATAACATTCATCCCTTCAGACCTAGGAACTAGATCCCACACATCATTCCTTTTGAATTGCCTTAGTTCTTCTTGTGTAACATTGATCCAAAATTCATCAATCAAGTCCTCCTTCACATTTTTATGTTCAAACTTTAAGATAAAGCAAGCATTGGATATCACATCTCTGGATATAGTGGTGATCCCTTCATTAAGATTTCCAATAATATTTTCCTTTGGATGATCTTTTTGAATTCTGATAGAGGGACCTTTGTTGGCTTAAGGATTATCTGATTCAGTCCTTGCTGGCTCAATGTTGGACTCAATGTCTTCCATATTTTCTAAAGCACCAGTCTGCTGAGATAATGTTCTAATATCTTCATCGACACCGGTCCCTTTCAAAATAATTGAATCATCAACCACGATATTAATGGATTCCATCATGACCTTGGTTATCGAGTTAAATACCCTACAAGCTCTGTTGTTTGTAGAGTAACTATCATACCCTAATATTGCCCCCACATTTTTCATTTTTACCTGGCTTACGGCTTATTCATCTTCATGTATTTAAGAAGCATTCATTTCATCTACATCTCATCATTCCATCTTCATTTGAAAAAATTAACTTAAAGGTTCTCTGGTGATTATGTTTTTCTTAAATCCAGAAGTATCTTGAATTTGGAAAATGGAAAGTAAAGAAATGGTTGGCTTTTGGTCAACAGGGCCGACACAGATGACCAGACGTTTGACCACTATCATAGGAATTCCTAAACCTATTCATCCTCCATTTTTAAGTCATTACATCATGTACAAAAAGGATGCACCATATGCACGACATATCCATCAAGCACACATTTTTCATTTTTGCATAACCTGTATTGTAAGTCATTCAATCTAACTTGCATTTTCGATTTTTCAATGCATTTTCAATTCCTAGGTGATTCACTAAGTCATTTTTCACTTCATGGATAAATTCCCTAAGAATTCATTGGAATTAATTTCCATACATACACTTTGAGCTATAATTTCCTTTTTTACTCGTGGTCTTTCAATCTATGTATATAAGGTTCAAAAGTTACTAAATATTATCTTTACATTTACACGACTTCACCTTATATCACTTTATGTTATTACAAGCATATTACATAGTTTCCATACACAAAAGAATAAAAATAATTCAAAGCTCTTCAATAGTTTTCATTCATACTTCATTCTTGACCATGCTTGATCATACTCCATTACCATGTATCATGTTGCAAAAAAAAAAAAACAATAAAAATAAGTTAGAAATTATATTCACTTCTAAAAATTTAGCACTTACATAACAAAAATTCAACACCATGAGCATTTACAAAATACATATGAAAAGTCATCTTAAATTCATATCATTAATCTCTAAAAATTCAACACATGGATACATTCTCATCACATGCAAAACCATTAAAAACAAGTCAAATTCAATAAAAATTCAGCATGTTATGGATATACCATGAATATAAATTCAATACTATTTATCATTTCAATTCCACTTCTATACATGAAGTAAAACCCCATAAATGACGTGCATTAAAAAAATTTCAGCATTCATATAATACATCATTTCATCCATGAACATCAAACGAAATGCATATATAAGTTATTCATTCATACAATGTAAATACCCAAGCATGTGTTTAGGTGATGCCATGTAAATTCATTCAATTTCCCTCACATTCACTAAAAATTCAGCATATGCACATATATGTAAATTCACATACATACATGTTTTAACTACCTCAAACTTCAACTAACAAACTTCTAACCACTTTGGGCAATTGCCCAAAGTGCCCAAAATAACCCCAACTAATTTCTAACCAATTTTCAACCTCTAATCATCTCTCACCTAGTTCTATATAATCATTCATCATTCACCCATTGAGGGGATTCTTCTCCACTTTTTGATTCCACTCATTCTTCACATTCTCTAAAGTTTTCACTCTCCATTCTCCATTCTTCAACCTTCCCTCAGTAAAGCTCAAATCCATGATTATTGAAGCTTCACATTGAAACTTCAATCAACTTAAGCATAAACCTCCACCATATTTCACATCATAGTTTTTCATGATTCAAGCATCAAAATAATCAACAAGAACAAGAAAACAAATTGAATAAAGAAAGGGGATAAAGAAGAAAGGAAGAAGAATTGAATCGGAGGAGTTAGCACAAAGAGTTGCTTACCATATTGAATTTACGCCGCCATTGAAGAACAATCGGAGGGTCTTCGACCGGTAAGCCTCAAACTCTATTTATCACTCAATGAATGCTTACTAGCTTATGCCTTTTATGCTTTCTTGCTTGTTTAAGTTATCTTTTCATGTTTATTTATGTATTTGTCTTGCTTTTCATCTTGAATGGATGATTAACGTGAAAATCCAAACCTTTCCATGAACAAAAACCATGGAAAATTCAACATCTTATCAATACCAAAACTTGGCCTCCTTCACCACCAATTTCAGCCTTCATCAAAGATTTACCATAAACCGCAATAAACCGCCAAAAATACATTACCAAACCAAAAGCTATGTTGAAAAACCCCAAAATAGAACCGAAACAAGGCAAAAAGAGAAGACATTTGATTCAAACATCTTATCGGACACTTGACATGCTAGTTACGGAACGGTAAGCATTAACCAATTTACCAAACCGCAAAACAAATGAGCAAGACACGAAAACTAGAACCAAAAACACAAGATGAATCAGAGTCAAAATTCAGTTTTCAAATCCACCCCAAACCTAAACCGCAAATGAACTCGAGTTCTAAACTGAACCGTAAGACCGAAATAACGCAGAACCCATACGAATTCTGAACCAAACACCAACAGTTTCTCCAATTATGGATTGGAAAGATTAAAGATTTCAGAATCTAACTTAACAATTCATATTCATCCACCTAAAAGCAGTTGAGTTTCAAGTCCTTCACGACATCAACCCCATGATATTCACGTACAACTGGATCGTTAACGACGTGATTTTGGCTTGCGATGTTAGACAGATACACGAATATTATTCCTATAGCTTACCCTTATTTCGGAGTCAATATGCTTTTAGAAGGAAGCATAGTGAAACTTACATGTCATTATGCTTGGATTTGCTTCTGCGGTTATGACTGAAAAGAATACCAAGGCGGAGCTTGCGGACAAAATTGATGATGATCGTGAATCCTCATATCGTGTTACACCATACAATCCATTTAAGATATTGAGCATAAATTTTGATAACAGTAGAAACCAGGAAGTTTATCTGCAACGTTGAAATCCTAATCAACTAAATCAGTAGCTTACCTCTACGTTGCGACATCGCTTGTTGCCTTGACTCGTTCAGGAACAAGCTTTCGCTTAATGATGTCGATGTTATGTTCAAGGATTTAATTCAGATTAGCATGGAGGAGTTGGTTCTTTTTGAGAGCACTAAATAATTTGATTTTTTTCACGAAGTCGTCATGGGTTGAAGGTTTGCTACTCTGAACATGAGTCTACAAGGCGTTAACCACACGGGCCTACGCCCATTTACATTCATACACTCTTTATTACACTTCGTACCCCTGGCTTGCGTTTTTGTTTCTTGTTGATTTCTCTTTTTTTTACTACATGTTTTACTTCTAATTTTGAGAAAAATATGCATAACCAAGATCATAGAAAGATATTTTAGCTTAGTTAATTCTTATTTTTTAAAATAACAAAATATTAATTGGACTTTAGTCTTGTTTTATAGAATTTTAATCCATTAGTGCTTTGCTAGAATTTTGATTTTAACTCTTAGGACTAATTGTTTGAATTGATTTGCCAACCATGAGCTTTCCTTGATCCCTTAGTTTAGGTTAATTTCAGGATTAACTTTGATTCTCTTTAGACGTGGACCTTTGATTTTCTTTAAGTATATACCTTTAGACGTGGACCTTTGATTTTCTTTAAGTATATACCTTTGATTCTTCATGCCTGACTGTTTCTTCACTAAATTTATTCTTCTTGATTTAAATTGATCAAGAGAAATTTTGATTAACTAAATCCTTTGATTTGTGTATAATCCCTCATTCTATTCAAGTGATCAAAAGTCCCTTGATCACTTAGTAAGACTAGTTCCTGCAATGCTGCAGATCTCAAGGCCTCAAGTGCAGATTTCTAATCAAGGCATCCTAGGCAAATCAAGCAGTGGACTACTATGTAAAGCACATCAAAGGTGCTTCTTCAAGAGTTTGTCAATAAAGATTCAAATTGTGTGACATGAACCTTAAGAAATAGAGAATGAATGAGAGTGGAGAATTCCATTAACTCATTCTGAATATCTTTGGGTACGGGACAAATGACTTAGTTGCTCATTGTATTCACATATATTCATAGAGTTTAGCACGATTCAAGTCAAATGATTGTCAAGTCTCCCTTCACAAAGCAATAATGCAACAATCAGAAGCCTCTATCAACAACTTATCAATCATGATTCAAGTTGTATGTCATGAGTCTTAAGTAACAAAGAATGATAAGAGTGGAGCATCTATATCCTTGTCTAGGGTATCCTTGGGTACAGGAGGAATGACCTAGTTGCTCAAGGTATTAGCCTTTGTTCATAGACTTTAGTGCAATTCGAATCAAATGGTTGACGAAGCCTTCATCATCATGAGGAGCATCAAGGGTTCTTCTTCTGCAACTTGAAAGTTATGATGAGAATCACATGCCACGAGCCTTAAGTAGTAAAGAAGGAATGAAAATGGATAATTCTATTAACTAATTCTGAATATCTTTGGGTACGGGACAAATGACCAGTTGCTCATCGTGTTCACCTTTACTCATAGACTTTAGTGCGGCTCATATCAAATGACTGCCAAGTTTTATTCATCTTTCATTATCATGTATCATTTTTGTGGCCTCAGTGTCTTAATGTCTTTGTTCCGTTCATAGTCAGTCGAACTACGCGGTTCTGACTTTCTCATTGCACAATGAGAATACTACGCACGAGGATTCAGATTCTCCGCGAGCTACCCTATTTGTTAATTCTTCATACTCTCCCATTTCTCAATCAATACCATCCTTTTGAAATCAAATATTTTATTCCTTTAGATTTCATGCATATCCTTTTAAGACAATTGTCCATCTTGTGAACTGTTAGAGACCAATTAGTACTACTTTTTATATAATTTTATTGGTCCCTTTTACCAATTTTTGATGTAATTACACACTTTTATTCTCACTATTTTGTATAAATGCAATTAGGTTTAATTTATTTTGTTTTGAGTAGTTATTTCACATATTTGTTAGTTTTGTAGAATTTTTGGACAAGAGAGCTTTGGAATGCATAATCATAATTTGGAAGAAGTGTTGAATGCAATTTGGAGGCCTAATTTTGAAGAATACCACTTGGAAGATTTATTGGATGGAGCTTGCAAGGCAAGGAAGTTGAAGTAGCTTCAGTTCGCGCCGCGAACTCCCTTCGCGCCGCGAAGCTTGCGAATCCAGCAAGTTGTTTTGGCCAAGTGTGTTGTTTTCAAGGCCAACTGTGTTTTGCCATTTCTGTATCTGTTTTAGGGGGCGTTTCAGCTTTAGATGAAAATGAGAATTTTAGGAAAGGTCAACCCTTATTAGAAAACAGAAGGGAAATTATTCATTCATTGATTAATAGTTTGATATTTTATAAGAGAAAAACAGAGTTTTATTCTCCATTGCCTTTTGCTTTCCAAAATGATGATGAGGAGCTAAACCCCATTTTGTCAAGATTGGAGGTAGTAGTTATTCCTATTTGTTTATGTATTTCATTTGACTCTTATATATGATAAAAGATTGTTGATGTATTGAATGATGTTTTTGCCCTAAGTTGAATATTAGATTTGATTAGTTGTTGAAAGAGATTATTTGAGTCTTGATATAAAACATATTTTCAAGTAGTGAATAAGTTCTAGAAATAGATTTATTCACTACTCTTCTTTTGTATCAATCATTAAAGATTGCTATATTGATAGTTATGTGGAGAAATCGTCTAAAGATTAATATAGTGATTATCACAATATCATTTAGACATAAATGATATTGAGAGGATACTTGAACATCATCAATAATCTTGAATCTATATAGTTTTCATAAGGAATCATAAGCAATTTGAATAGTGAACTCCAATCTTGCCAAGCCTTTTACATTTGATTAAAACCATTTTATTATTTTAGTGACATTTTCCTCGAAAGATAACTTTTCAAACAAAACAACTTGGTTACTTTTTAAACTTATAACAATTTGGATTATAGAACGGCGGTAATAACAACCAATCTCTATGGATACGATATAAAAATATTTGCCGAAAGTATACTTTTCAACATGAACCAAGAGATATTTGCATTGATACCAAACACCTAATTCCTTTGTTTTGGTCATTCCAATCCAGTGGTATGATGCCTCGGGTTCCCTACATCTTGGTATGTACCTCTTTTACTCTTCGATTCAGAGTTTACTTCCTTCATGGATTCAATATACCATTCATTATTTAAAATTGCTTGTTCTCTCTACAGTGATATACTATTTCCTTTGACCAAACATCATTTTCCTTTGGGTCCCATACCCATCCTTTTTGGGCAATTCTAATGCCTACCTTGTGAACCAATAGATGTTTGCCTTGATGCCAAATACTTAATTCCTTTATTTTTTGTCATTCCAATACAATGGTATGATGCCTCTGGCTCTCCACATCTTGGTATGTACCTCCTTTACTCTTAGTGAAATTCTAGTTATCAGACTTTGGATGTCACACTGGTTGTTATGACATCCAATTCTGCACAGACAGGGATTATGCAGAACTTAATTGTAAGTGCAGTAAATAACACAAGTAATTGTTCACCCAGTTCAGTCCAACATGACCTACATCTGGGGGCTACCAAGCCAGGGAGGAAATCCACTATTAGTAGTATCAATTCAAAGCTAAACTCACCCGTTTACAACTTATCACTTAATCCCTACCCAATGCAATTTCAATCTTAATCTAAGATCAGAGTTCCTACTCACTCCCCCTCAATCACCTCAGTGATATTAAAAACACTTTGAAGTCACACTTCAAAAACAACTCTTGGTTATGCTTCACAGCTTAAACCAAGATACACAGCACTCACGCTTAAAAGCTTTGAGTGACACAACACTTACAACTCAATGAACACCCTATGCCAAAGCAATCATCTATTTGATAATGACTTGGCTTACAAGATACGTCTAATTCTAGACTCACAAAAATACAGTAGTGAAGTAAGATGGACACACTAAATCTTCACACCTCAAAATCCCTGAAACTGAATGGAGGAATGCCTTCCTTTTTATATTGCAGCACCTGGGCTTTTGCACCTGTATTTTCCTGAATTTTAGGTCACATACGTTCCCTCAAATTCAATATTTAGGTTGCTAACAAATAGGCTATTTGTTAGGTTCATTGAATGTAGCTTGGTTGTTGATTTCCTGGATTTTCTCTAAGCTGTTGACTTCCTAAAGAATAGCCTGAGAAAGCTGTAACAGAAAACTGAACAACCTACAATTTAGCATATGCTGTCAGGCATGAATGTCACGACATTCAGCTTGACATCAAGGTCCATATGCTGAGTCTGTTTTCCCAGAAAACAGACTGTACAAATCTGCTGACCTGTACATGATCAATATGACCATACTACAGTACCAGCTTACATTAGTAAATGTCAAAGTGTCCAGCTTAACATTTACACAATTGGCCTTAAGTTAGTTCTGCTATTCTCTTGAATAACAAACTAAGTAAAGTGCTGAAGTATAGCAGAACACCACTCTGCCCAATCTTCAGTAGCTGCTGTCAGTGATGAATGTCACAACATCCAGTTTGACATTCAATCAGTAGGCCTTATGCCAGGTCTGGTTCTTCCTTGATAACCAGACTGCAAGTGAATACTAAGTTCTAACAGAACTCCTGATGTTCTATTCCTTAGTATCTGTTGACAGGTATGAATGTCACAGCATTCAATAATCCTGTGTTAGCTAGTCCTGCAGTAACTATAATGTAGTTACATATACATGTCATGACATCAGTCAAGACATTAGTGTTTTACCATACAATGCAGCCAATTAAACACCTACAAACTCCCCCTTTGGCAAATTTTTGGCTAAACACTTTGATCCCCATAACAGAGTTCATGGCAGCGGAATAATACTAGCTAATACACTCAGAGTGGCAGCACACTCACACACATGGAAGTTAATTAAAACTTCACTTAGCAGCACACATATATTAGAAGTTGCACCTAAACTTCAACATCAGCTGCAAGGGGGGGAGGGAAGTTAAATAAAAACTTCACACACCTATCAGCAAACACACAGAGGCATACAACAGTGTGCACACAGAAGTTAACTGCACACTTCAACACACAGCAGCTGTAGTAGGGAAAACTTCAATCTGTTATGAAAGGGTACCTGTTTTAATACTAAAGTTTAACAATGTAAACTTTATGTTGTCCTGGGGTATCATTTGTCACTCCCCCTTTTTGTCAAAAATGTTGCCAAAGCAACACTTTAATATACAGACCCACAAAAGAAATGTGAAATACACACATAACAGAAAAAAACAGCAACAAAAGGATTAATCCTCTGCCTCATCATCAGCCTCCTCAGCAGCCTCCTCTTCAGAGCTGGCCTCTTCCTCCCCCTCAGCCCTTTGCCCTTCAGCTCCATCCGTGTCCTCAGCAGTAGACTCCAGCTGCAAGATGAGCTGTTCCAGTGCATGCTTTCTAGCTCCCAGCTCTTTGCAGGTCTCCTTGAGAACAGCAATAACATCAGCTTTGTCTGGTTGGTTGCTAGTTTTGGAAGTCTCTCCCGATGTCACGACAATGTCCGGGACATGCTTGCCCAGGAACAGCTTGTAGCTGAAAGCCAATGGGCTCTCCCTTCTCCTCACAAAGTCATTATCTGTCAGGATGTGTGGAAATTGATTCAGCACTATTCCACATACTAGAGAGGGGAAGGCAATGGGACCCTTTACACTGAAGCTCCCAGCATGCTTCATTGTCTGATCAAATATGTATGCCCCATAGTTCACCTTAGCCTTGGTTCCCACTGCATAGATAAATTTCCCTAATGCCACAGACACAGTTGACTTGTGGTTAGTGGGCACCCAGTTGGCTGATCCAACTTTGTGCAGCATTGCATACTTAACACTTAGTTGGCTGGCAACTAGCTTCCCTTTGAGAGGCCATTTTCGAACTTGCTTTGCTGTGATGACTTGACATATTGTATTGTCAGTTACTTCAAGCTCAGGTTGCTCTTCATCCGCTCTTCCCAGATACTGATTTATTACAGAGGGGGAAAAGGTCACACATTTGCCGCGCACATAGACCTTTCGAAATTCCTTGGATCTCCCATCAGCACACTCCTCTGACAGATTTACAATAAACTCCTTCACCAAGGTCTCATAGCACTTGGGAAGTTGTGACACAGTTCTTATCAGCCCTGCCTCCTTGATGAGATCCACAATCTCTTTACAGTCCATTGCATTCTGTGCCAGTTCTCTTTCCAATGCCAGCCTCTTGTGGTATACATACTTCCACCTGTTAACACTGGATGCAAAGTGGAAGGACACATTGTCAATGGGAACTTCAGGGACACTGGTTGCCAACCTACTGGAAGAGGGCTTCTTCCTGGACATGGATGCTGTGACATCACAAGGGACATCAGACTCAGACTCAACCACCACAGCTTTGGTCTTCAACTTCTTAGGCACCTCTTTGCTCCAAGCTTTTGTAGGTCCATAGCTTTTCCTCTTGTGTGTGCTTTCTGACTCTGGTTGCTTGTGAGGGTTTGGTGCACCAACTTCCTTGGAGGGGGACTTCAACTCCACGGCCTTTTTCTCCCTTCTGGTCCTGACTCTCTTGGCTATCCTAGGAACAACTGTAGCCAGAAGATCATTGTCTGAGAGTTCTTCCACGTTAATCGTCTCAGCCCTAGACTTGTCCTCAACACTTTGAGTAACCTTGGCCTTCTCACTTCTCACCTTGCCTGAGGGTTTTTCAACCTTTGATCCCTCATGAGCATCTGGTTGCTCAACATTGTCAGTGACATTTTTTCTCAACACAACAGTTTTATCTTGACATGCAGCAATGTCAGGAATGATTGTGTTCAGGAACATCTCGATTGCCAGATAGTATCTGAGTGACGATAGAGGCAATGGAGTTATGTACATACCTTGACCCTTCCCTTGTGTGTTCATCAAGAGCGATTTCTGATGAAAACCCAGTGACCGTCTCCTTAGGTCTTCTTGCATGGGACGAAGTTGATGCGTCCACAACTGGTTCCTCCTGGGTAGGGTGGTGAGACTCGGTGCTGTGAGAATCAGACATGGTGGTGTACGAGGAAGTGTCGGATTGACGAGCCATGCTGAAAATTGGAGAGGGAAGATGAATCGTTTCTTTGGACGAGGGTTTGCACGAGTGGAGAATGAAACGACTGAATGTGAAACGATTTGTGCAGGAGTAAGGTCTATTAGATTTTGACCACTCAGCGCTCACCATATGTTTAATAATTTGACTTATTAAACAGTAGCTAACTAACTTCATTAGTTGCTATAACTTTTCAGATGCATACCTTCCCTTTTTGTCCTTACTGTACAATGTCATGACATTCTGTGTGACATTGTACTCTGTCTGCATCAGGTTCCTCCAAACTGGAGGTGACCACCTGCCTCCACAGGCAAGGTACTGAGTTTCTGCAGACATCAATAACATGCACCTCTGTCTATCCCTTGCTTTCATATCAGTTGTATGATGGCCAAAGGTAACCAAGGGCTCATTACTTTTGAGCAGACACTTTCCATAGTATGTCATTTTATCTAAGGGCAGATATGAGGCTCTTCTCATAGTTCCCTTGGAAATGCTCTTCTTCAAAGGACCCTTGGGGGGGTTGATATTGTCTTTAGATTTCCATAGATAGCAATTATCTTTGGATCTATCTCCTCTCATCACTTCTTGATTGCTCCCATTCAACACCACACATCCTCCCTTGGTAAATTCCACCTTATATCCTTGGTCACACAGCTGGCTTATGCTTATGAGGTTCACAGTTAGTCCTTTTACTAACAGTACATCACTCAATTTTGGAGCTTCTGGACAGTCCAGCTTCCCAACACCTATGACTTCCTTTTTTGTTCCATCACCTAATGTCACAGACTTGGTGTTAGAGGGATGTAGATTCACCACTAGGTAGTTCATCCCAGTCATATGCCTTGAGCAGCCACTATCAAGGTACCAATCTTGTTTGATATGTCCCCTTGAAGAAGTGTGAGCAAGGTTAGCAACACACTGTTGATTCTCCGGAGAGAAGTGCATCTTAGATGCCAGCAGCTTAGGATTGACCTGAGGTGTCTGCTTAGCCGCCCATGTTGGTTTCTTAATGGGAGCATTATGAGTAGACACCTTTTTCTTGGGCCTACCTTGAGGGGTCTGGTTTGGGTAACCATGCAGCCTGTAGCAGAATGGTTTTATGTGACCGAATCTACCACAGTAATGACATTTCCATCTCTTGAATTTCTTCTTCTGATGGTTGTTCATTATGGTTCCTCGATGTTGTGACTTTGAATGAGACATCCCTTTGGACTTCTGAACTTTAGCCTTTGGGCGTTTGCGTTCAGTTGAGAATCTTCTCCCAAGGCCTAGACCAGATGTGTTTCCAGACTTCTGTCCTGTCTTCAGGATTTCTTCCAATATGTCAGATCCCTTATTCAACATTTTGATGGATTTGGTCATTTGGTCTAGCTTGGAGATTAGCAACGAAATCTCACTCTTCAGACCCTCTATGACTTTCAGCTGCTCTAGTTTCTCAGCTTCTAGTTCTTTGATGAGTTTCTTATGCTTTTCTCCTTGGATGCAAACTTCTGCACTTTTAACACATAATTCTTTATATGAAACAGCAAGCTCATCCAATGTGAGTTCATCCCCACTTGAGTTATCCTCTGAGACACAAACACTAGTCAGAGCATTGACTTGTTTGGCCGATCCTCCTTCAGATTCACTCTCAGTGTCTTCTTCAGACCAGGTGACAGCTAACCCTTTCCTTTGCCTCATGAGGAGGGTAGGGCAGTCAGCCTTACTATGATCACATCCTTCACATCCATGGCGCTGGATTCCCTTGCCTTGGTTGGCCTTTTCTTTATGAGTTGATCGTTTCTTTATGTCAGATGGGATGTTCTTGACATTAGATTTACCCTGTTGATCAACTTTCTTTATGAGCTTGTTGAACTGTCTCCCAAGCATGGCTAAGGCTTCTGATATACTTTCATCACCTCCAGTATATCCTTCTCCTATAAGGACTATGCTTTTCTTCTTCTCAGCATACTCACCTAAGCCCATTTCAAAGGTTTGGAGAGAACCAATGAGCTCATCTACCTTCATATTGCTGATGTCCTGAGCCTCCTCTATGGCAGTGACCTTCATAGCAAACCTCTTAGGCAAGGACCTGAGAATCTTTCTTACGAGTTTCTCTTCAGTCATTTTCTCACCTAGTCCACTAGAGGTGTTTGCAATTTCAAGAATATTCATGTGAAAGTCATGAATAGTCTCATCCTCTTTCATCCTCAGATTTTCAAACTTGGTTGTCAACATCTGAAGTTTTGACATCTTCACCTTGGAAGTACCTTCATGAGTTACCTTGAGGGTATCCCAAACTTCCTTTGCTAGTTCACACTGGTGCACCAGCCTGAAGATGTTCTTAGTGATTCCATTGAACAGTGCATTCAAGGCTTTGGAATTTCCAAGAGCTAATGCCTCTTGTTCCTTGTCCCAATCTTCTTCAGGAATCTGCACACTGACTCCATCTTCACCTGTCCTCATTGGATGTTCCCATCCTTTGTTGACAGCTCTCCAGACTTTGCTGTCTAGAGACCTTAAGAAGGCTATCATACGAGGTTTCCAGTCATCATAATTAGAGCCATCCAACATGGGTGGTCTATTTGAGTGTCCTAAGTCCTTGTCCATGGTACTAGAAAGTAACTTCCCTAGATCTCACCCAGAACTTCACAGGCAGGGTGCCTGCTCTGATGCCAATTGAAATTCTAGTTATCAGACTTTGGATGTCACACTGGTTGTTATGACATCCAATTCTGCACAGACAGGGATTATGCAGAACTTAATTGTAAGTGCAGTAAATAACACAAGTAATTGTTCACCCAGTTCAGTCCAACATGACCTACATCTGGGGGCTACCAAGCCAGGGAGGAAATCCACTATTAGTAGTATCAATTCAAAGCTAAACTCACCCGTTTACAACTTATCACTTAATCCCTACCCAATGCAATTTCAATCTTAATCTAAGATCAGAGTTCCTACTCACTCCCCCTCAATCACCTCAGTGATATTAAAAACACTTTGAAGTCACACTTCAAAAACAACTCTTGGTTATGCTTCACAGCTTAAACCAAGATACACAGCACTCACGCTTAAAAGCTTTGAGTGACACAACACTTACAACTCAATGAACACCCTATGCCAAAGCAATCATCTATTTGATAATGACTTGGCTTACAAGATACGTCTAATTCTAGACTCACAAAAATACAGTAGTGAAGTAAGATGGACACACTAAATCTTCACACCTCAAAATCCCTGAAACTGAATGGAGGAATGCCTTCCTTTTTATATTGCAGCACCTGGGCTTTTGCACCTGTATTTTCCTGAATTTTAGGTCACATACGTTCCCTCAAATTCAATATTTAGGTTGCTAACAAATAGGCTATTTGTTAGGTTCATTGAATGTAGCTTGGTTGTTGATTTCCTGGATTTTCTCTAAGCTGTTGACTTCCTAAAGAATAGCCTGAGAAAGCTGTAACAGAAAACTGAACAACCTACAATTTAGCATATGCTGTCAGGCATGAATGTCACGACATTCAGCTTGACATCAAGGTCCATATGCTGAGTCTGTTTTCCCAGAAAACAGACTGTACAAATCTGCTGACCTGTACATGATCAATATGACCATACTACAGTACCAGCTTACATTAGTAAATGTCAAAGTGTCCAGCTTAACATTTACACAATTGGCCTTAAGTTAGTTCTGCTATTCTCTTGAATAACAAACTAAGTAAAGTGCTGAAGTATAGCAGAACACCACTCTGCCCAATCTTCAGTAGCTGCTGTCAGTGATGAATGTCACAACATCCAGTTTGACATTCAATCAGTAGGCCTTATGCCAGGTCTGGTTCTTCCTTGATAACCAGACTGCAAGTGAATACTAAGTTCTAACAGAACTCCTGATGTTCTATTCCTTAGTATCTGTTGACAGGTATGAATGTCACAGCATTCAATAATCCTGTGTTAGCTAGTCCTGCAGTAACTATAATGTAGTTACATATACATGTCATGACATCAGTCAAGACATTAGTGTTTTACCATACAATGCAGCCAATTAAACACCTACACTTAGGTTCAAAGTTCATTTACCTTTATGGGTTCCAATGTTACCATTTCCCTTTGGTGCCAGTTATACTTTTCATCACTTCCAATCTCTCTCTTTGTTTTCATAGTTCCACTAACTACAGAGATTTGACTTTCTCATTGCATATTGAGAATACGTATGCACGAGAATGCGAGTCCTTGACGAGCACATTCCTATTTATTCTCCCTTCTTCTGCCTATAAGGATTGGTATGAGATGTTACCTTTTGCTTTACATGGATACCGTACCTCGGTCGCACTTCAACAGGGGCAACCCCATTCTCCTTGGTCTATAGGATGAAAGAAGTTCTCCCAATCAAGTAGAGATATCTTCAATGAGAATATTGATGGAGGCTAAGCTAGAAGAAGATGAATGGATCTAGAACAATTATGATCAACTTAACCTCATTACGATAAGCGTATGACCGCCCATTGCCATGGACAATTGTGTAAGACCCCAATTTTGACTCTAAGATCCCTCATGTTATCTCATCATATGTATTAGCATTGGGATCACACCTTGGCATCCTCCTTACCCCTCATTCATTGGGTTTGCATTGGGAGAGATCACCAAGCACATTTTTGATTGTATCATACTTTTTTTCATTATTTACTAACCAAAATACCAAAAATATGCCAATGTATAGTTTGTTGCTTTTGTAGGTAGTGTGTATGTTCATCTATGTTCCATCAAGCTCATATCTAGGGTTTAAGACCCTCAAAGCAAGGAGTTCAATCAATAAATGGTTCACATTGACTCTAGACATCATATATGTATCCTCATGGTCTTCACATATTATTTTTATCAAGGATTCATCAAGAGTTTGAAGTTTGTTTTCTTTGGAAGCCCTAATTCATCTAGGTATCTTGTGTGACTTCTTCAACAAGTTTCTTCATCAATTGATCAAATATTTCAAGGTATACTTCATATTACATAATCTTATGCCTATATGATCCTCCATGAGTCCCCAAAGTCAAGAGAATGTCAAGATATCAATATGGTTCATGGTGGTTGACCAGAGAAAGTCAACTGGTCAAAACTAGGGTTCCCTAGATCCTATCTCCCATAAGTTTTGTCATATGAAAATTCTTCCAAGAGCAAAGTTACTCAAAAATTGATATTCAAAACAAATTTCGTGTTGAATTCAAGAGCTAGATTTTCTTGGAAAGCCATTTTTTATGGTGAAAGATTATAAGTCATTTTGTCTGAACCCTAGTTAGGAGGTCAACTTCCCAAGACCATAACTTACTCAATTTTTATGATATGGAATCCATTCAAATTCCATGATCAAATTCAAGATGTCTAATTCAACTTTGACTTTTGGAGGAAGTTCAAATTCAACTTGAAAATACATGTTCCAAAAGGAAACATTATAGGTCATTTTGGGCCATTACCATTGAACAAGTGATTTTCCCCAACTTCTATAATGTATAACTCCTTCATGCAAAATCCAAATAAGGTAAAAATTGTGACCAAATTGAATAGGTTTGATATAGATACAACTTTGATGAAGGAACGTTTTCCATTTGATGTCCATAGCAAAAGTTATTCAAGGTGGAAGAAGTGAACATTTGACTTGGTACTTAGAAATTTTTTAAACATGTTTGATTTTCCAAACTTCCATCTCAAAATTCATCATGATCCAACATTCAAATGGAAAAATATTAACCATGAAAGTTGTTCCCCTTGATCTCACCTTTCCAAAAAGTCTAATGTTATCTCATTTGGCCAAAGAATGAAGGACTTGCGCATGAGTTCTTTTCAAAGGACCAATTGGATGATTTTCACCTTCACATTTCAAACACAAATGCATGGCCACATGACATGATTTCAGCATGATTCTCAAGCATTTTTGGACTTGATGGCATCACATGATGGGCCTATAAATACAACCCCTCATGCTCTGAATTGAGGACCTCATGCCCAAGCTTTGAACTTGCAATCCAAACCCTCACCATTAAAGGATAATCTTGAAGGTTTTCGTTTGAAAATCGAGCTTCAAATCTCATTCTGTTTTGAGATTGAAACTCCAAGAGTCCAAGCCATTTTCTGATCTTAATCACTTCCTACAAGCTTCTGAAACAAAGCCAAGCACAATCCGAATCAAGATCAAGCAAGGTTGAAGCTCCCTCGAAGGTAATTTTTCAGAATTTTTATCTCTTCGATTCTCCCTCAATTCTTCACTATTCTTTGTGATTTTTGGTTGGCTGAAGTCCTACCAATGTAGGCAACAAGATTGAGTTGCTTTGAGGTCAAATCGAAGCAACTCAATTCATGATCCTCAAAATTCAAATCCTTGTATCTTTTTATATACTTGGAATTGGAGAAAATTGAGGGCAGATACGAGCTCCTGGGCATTTTTTCTTTGAATCTACGTCCTTGTGTTTTATTTTAGTGATGGTTGATGGTGGACCAGTTTAGTGAGGTCCACCGGAGAAGAAGACCAGAGCCCTAGCTCCGGTGGTGTGTTGTCAGGTCTCTCAACCATCAGATCTGTTTAAATTGTTTTAATCTTAGCCTTTGGTTTTAATTACCAACGTTGCAACACGCTGACTTTGGAACACCATGGACATGATGCGTGTGGCCGTCATATCTGCCACCTCAATTAATGAGGAAGATCTGATGACCCTTATTTTTTCTCATTTTATTTAATTTATGATTTTATATTTTAATTAGCTTTTTTTTAATTCATATTAATTTCATTTTTAATCCAAAAAATATGGATCGTTCACCAAAAATCTTTAAATAATTTATTATTTCATTTTCTAAATTAAAACTATTTTTTGGATTAATTTTGATATTTTTCATGAATTGATTGTTTTTATGCATATTTTTAATTGTTTGAAAATACTTCTGACTTTTCAAAAATCATGAAATTTTTTGTCTAAGGTCCTTTGACATTGGTTGACCTAGGATAAATCTCTTGGCCATTTATTTGGTGTTTTGAAGAGGTTTTAGGTTTTGACCAAATTAAATTGAATTTAAATGCATTTTTAAATTTATTTTTAGTGTATTAATTGTGCAAAAATTATGTTGAGCCATTTTTATTGATTTGTGATGTTTGAGTATGTGTTTGGGCCTTGGTCAAGGTTGATTTGACTTTTGTTGAGTTAAAATCATTGGATTTAGGGGATTGATGAAATGTACATTTCATCTCCCAAAATGAATGAATGATTTTAATTTGATAAAATTCCTCCCATGACCAATTTGTGTTTCTCTCATCTCCCCTCCCTCTTCATCTTCAATCCTATTCTCTCCCATATCATTTATTGACCAATGAAATCTCATGATCCTATGGCTAATTGGTTCATCAATAACCTTGTGTTAGATGAACTGATACTAGTATGGATGAGATAGGTTCCTCCTTTGATCTTTTTATTTTAGTGTGTGGTATGTTTTAGGAGTTTGGTTCATTATACCAAATCTCTAACATGCATTAGCACCTAAATTTTTATTGCCCGACCTCAGATAGTTGTGACTTCTACATAAGTCCAATTACGATTGCTTAACATAGAGCTAAATTTGACCCTAAAGGCACACTATTCTAGTAAGTGAGATTGTAAGTCTCTCATCTTTAATGGTATTGTATGGAAACTTGGTCTTTTTTCCTTCCTTTGGAAAATGTCTTGGTTCAAGGATCCATGCTTGTGACTAGATTGATGGTTGAGTGTTCTCCAAAGAATGACTTAATCAATTGAAAAGTAAAACTCCACTAACATCTAATTAACTAACAATTGACTAACTTTTTATTAACATTGCTTTTACTTTCAAGTCATTTATTTTATGCAATTTAATTTCTAGTCATTTACCATTCATTGTCATTTACATATCATTAAACTTGTTTATGTTTTTGTCATTTTCACTTTGCTCATTTGAGCCATATATTATGATTGTATATATTTTTTTGTGTATTTTATTTGTGTTTGTGGTCTTAGGACCTTAAAATACCTAATAAACAATAAAAACCCTAAAAAATGTTTGTGAGAACTGTTGGGTTTGATCTGAACTTTTGGACTTAGAATTATGCAACATTCCATATGCAAAGGACTTGGACAATGCCAATATTTCTGAGACCAAGTGATTGTGATTTGTGCTTTCATATGATGCAAGTATTGGGATCCACTTGAATTCATCTGCTATATGGTCTTGATGCAACTGTTATTTTGATCTCATGCCTAATGCCTTATTCTGAGTTAATCAAGGAGTACTTCATCTGATACATGAGAAGACAAAGAAGATTGCTAGCTGTGGGATTTGCTTAGCTTGAATGTGGCCATATTTATTTGATGCCTTGATCTTCATGATGCTTGATATTGCTATTTGCTTTGCTGATTATTGCTTGATTCAAAGTCCAAAGGGAAAGTGGGTTTTCCATATGACATTCTTGTTTGTAGGATTGCATCACATTGGTCAAATTTTTTAAACTCTTAACTTTTAATTTTATGCTTAGGTTACACTCTTCATCTCCTCTCACTTCTTAAATTTCAAAATTTCTCCCCCCTTTCAAAAACTTTTCTTTGCTTGTGATTTCAAAACTTAGACCTTATTTAAAAAAAATAGAAACTTTGGCCTTATGCCAATGAATTTTTAAACTCTTTTCTTAAAGAAAATTTGTAAATAAACTTAACTATATTGACTTAAAATTTCAAAAGACAAAAAGAACTAACATTCATTCAAACTTTTGGGTCTTTTGTGTCTCTTTTCACTTAACATTTAATTAAAAGAAATCTACTCATTTTGAAATTGATACCACAAACTACGAGGTTTTGATCCCTCATTTTTATGTTGGTACGTAGGCACGAGACAGAAGGTCATGTCAAACACAAAAGTATAATTAATGAATTATTTTCTCATCTCCACATTCTAGTTTTCTTCTCAAACATCATTTATACCAAAACACATACACACATAAAAAAAGGGCTCCCTAGGAGTACCTAAGACACTTTGGGTGCTAACATATTCCCTTTGTGTAACCAACCCCCTTACCTGTAATCTCTGACATTTTATTAGTTTTGATTTGAAAACTTCTTATCTTTGAGTTTTGTTCGTACTTTTCTCTTTTTCTTTGGAAAAAATAAAAGCACGGTGGCGACTCTGGTTTTATTGACGTTAAGTTTATCCATAGCTTAATGGTCCTGAATTTACCGCTATAAATTATACCAGCAACGAATCAATAAAGTGTTTGACAAGAAGGTCCGTCCTCGAGAGTTCACGGAAGGGGATCTCGTGCTCAAGAAGTTCTTCCTAGTGCACAAAGGTTCACGTGGGAAGTGGATTCCCAATTATGAAGGCATATACGTTGTAAAGAGAGCATACTCTAAAGGTGCTCTGTTTTTCACAACTATGGATGGCGAAGAACTCACTCACCCTGTGAACTCTGATGCAGTCAAAAGATATTATGCCTAACAAAAACCCGCTAAGTCGAAAACCTGAAAGAGAGACTTAGGCAAAAATGGGTATCCCAGTGGACTGAAAACCCAAAAGGGCGGTTCAGGCAAAAGTTAGGGATAATAAAAAAATGGTAGGTCGTTAAAGTTGAAAACCTGAAAGGGTGACTTAGGCAAAAAAAGCGTCCCGGTGGATTGAAAACTCGAAAGGGCGATCCAGACAAAAATTAGGAACAAAAGGCATAGACTGCATAAGTTGTCACTGATTAACACAGAAGAGTCAAAGGCGGAAGATCAATCCAGCTTCTCCTTTCAGAAGCGAGGTTTTGAGGAGTCATTGTTATTAGGGATAGTAAAAGTCACTGTGATTCAATGTATACCTTTTCCCCGTTGCCATTTTCAAATTTGTAACGTTCCATGGAGCTACACCATTTGTGTGCTCCCATTCTTGAATGAATACAAGTTTTCTTATCAATTTCCATCATTTGTTGTTTTTCTCTGATTTCTTTTGTTATGCAAAATGTCATTTATTTGTGAATAATGAATTTTTGAACTTAAAAAGAAAATTTTCAACATATTGAGAAACACAATTTTTTCTTTGATATGTCGAAATATTAAAAGGAAATCTTTCGTGTTTCCCCACAAGTCTCAAGTTGCAATACTTCTCCTGATTAGTCAACATATATCTCCAAAGAGCATATTCATCATTCTCCGAAAGGATTACTGGGCCAGTTGTGATTGTTCAGCTTGATAGGTCATCCTTTAATGCATTTATCATCACTCTTTGGTTGAGTTGTTTGTGTTGAGGATTCAGTGCCTCCTTGAAGCCTTCTCTAAATTTCCAGTCTGCATATTGTCATCATTTGCATATCATGACCATTCATATATCATGTATATAACAAAAATCAAAATCATGCATAATCCGAAGTATACTTCGTGCTCATTTGCATAATCTCAGATCTCGTTGTTGATTGTTATCCCTTGACCTCTAAGTCCAGTTGTCACTATCATCGTTTGTTAAGTCTGATTGTTATCAACATCCGTCCTTCAAATCCAGTTGTAACTTGTATCTCTTTAAAGCCTAGTTGTCACCAGCATCTTATCTCAAATCCAATGGTAATTGTTATCTCAGGCCCAGTTGTAACTGACACTATGTTAAAATCCATTTGTAAATGGTATGTTAAGTCTGGTTGTCACCAACTTTGTTTGCGAGTCCAATTTTTATTGGCATTTATTCATTAAGTTCAGTTCTAACTGGCGCTCAAATTTTAGAATCTAGTTGTTAGTGGTATCCTTTCAAGTCTAGTTGTAACTAGCATTTTGTTTAAAAACCCAATTGTAATTGGTATCTTAAGTCTGATTATCATCAACACCCTTGAAGTCCAGTTGTAATTGACACCAATCCGTTTGAAGCTAATTGTAACCTATGCTTCCGGTTTAAGTCCAACTGTTGTTGGAACCTACAGAGGTTTTTTTTCCACCCTATTGGCCCTGGTTCTTCCTAGAAGTAATAATAATAATCTCCAAATAAGGAAGTTAATATTATTTGGACTAACTTTGGATCCCTTTATACCAATAATTGCCCGATGACAACACACGTGGCGCCTCTCCATTGGAGGCATTTTCTCCTAAAATTCTGAATTTGAAATGGGAGTGGTGGGGACGGAAAAGAAAAAGAGGCGCTAGCTGCAAGTTGGTTGGAGAAAAAAACAAAACTATTATCTCCTCACAAAAAGCAACATAAACAGAAAGCAAAAGAGACTCCACCTTCTCAAATTTGTTTTCCTTTATTACTAGACAAGAACATCAAAAATCTGACACAACCGGCCACCTCTATAAGACACCCCGACCATTGTTGTTCTACCACTTCCATCAACCATTATGCAAACCAACCACTTAGTTCATTTTCTTCAACAACCAAACTTTTCCTCCCTCATCTTTCATGAACCTACTGTAAACACCATCAACAACGCCTTTCGCCCACCCTTTACCGTTAAACCATTACTACAGGTCACTACACAACCGCATCGTGGCTCCTCCGCATCCTCTCGCCACCGTGATAATCTCGTCGCCGATGTAACACCCAACTCAAACATCAACAACACTTGCAACAAAGTTCAGCAACAACAAATAACCGGATTTGCTTTAGCAACATCACAACAATTGTCACTCCATTGGATTCTGCCACAGATTCAACAACGCACCTTAACCACATTTTGTTTTCATAGTGATAACTTTCACTTAAACCTTTTCTTTTCTGTTGTTGGTTGTGCACATTTTGCGCGTTTGAGGCTTGAGGCTTGCATCTTAAGTCTTGAAAGTGATATATAAACTGTGCAAATATTTGAGTGAAGTTGTGATTAAGTGGAAACATGTTTTTTTGTGAATGTCTCTGTTATGCTGAAGGTTGAAAATACTTGAAGTTCAATTAAATTAAAGTTGGATGTTCCGGTAATATTTGGTTTTCTAGTTATTATGATCTTAGTTAGATATGACATTACATTACTAAGTGAATTTTGTTTGTATACTATAAAATGCTTTACGAATCTGTACTTGCATTTCTTGTGATTCATTAAATCCATCTAATTTCACGAAATTTCTAGATCTAAAACATGTATATGCTATAGGTGTGTGATTTTGTTTTGTGTTAGGGAGAAAATTGTTGAAAGAGTGAGTTAAGGAATTCTGTTTTGTCTTAATAACTTGTTCTTATTTTTTTTCCGCAGTTACTTTATTCCTTAAGTCCTTTGTTTTACTTTATTTATTTGTTCATTATAATTATATATATATATATATATATATATATATATATATATATATATATATATATATATATATATATATATATATATATATATATATATATATATATATATATATATATATATATATATAGAAATGAAGGAGGCCCATCAATATTTTTGCCCTCCATACCTTGCAATTAATTTGTTAATTTTGTTAATAAATCCATTAATTTGCATTGTGGTTGCTTATTTCCATTGTGGTAACGGTAATTTCATACCATTATGCTGCAAAATTTTCAATATACAATATTCACCGTTGATTCAAACTCTCGCCATTACTCAAAATACCTCAACAAATTCAAATACAATTTTTTAAACTTTGTTTTTATTTTTGTTCAATTGACAAGTAAAAAGTTATTGAAAATTCAATAGCTTTCGTGTCGTCTTTTTAAATTTTTGGGTAAGATCAAATGCAAATTTTGTTGCATATTAATCTCTATATGCATGATATTTTCAATAATTTTACATGCATTGTTGAAAAAAGAACAAGAGATTAATAACTATTTCACTAGTTTTCACGGAAGAAGTTTCAAAACTATAGCATATATGAGTTTTATTCATATGAGTTTTATTTCATTGGTATTAAAGAGTACAATAATATCACTATGTATAACAACAACAAGTCTTAGATAAACATATACCACCTTTATTATATCCGAAAAAAGAACAACTGTTTGTGCACTCTATATTATCTACGCAATCCTTACGTTCGATGCACTTATATATTGGTTGCGGAGTCATGGCATCTAGATTAGTTATGAATCCTGCAACAAAAATAAAGATAAAGTTTAACAAATGCAATAGATTATGAGTTCAAATTACAACCATAAAAATAATGTTGCGGTATCTCTGCAATTGAATTACACCACAGCTTGTTTATGGTTAATTAATGTAAAAAGATATAAAATAAATGATATAAAAATAACTTGTTCTTATTACCTGAGAGCAAAATAAAGGCAACACACAAAATCATCCAAAGTCGAGATTGATTGATAGAAGCCATCGAGTAGTTTTTGATATTATGCCTAGACTAACATATGCTTATTATATATATACACCTAACAATTATCTATCATTTATTTTCATTTATTAATTCAATATTTTCTTTACCTTTTGTGGTATTAATTTTACAACAATTAATTCATATTAATTGTGGTCAAATAAAGAATATTTTAAAATTTATTAAAAAAAGATCAAAATAATGATCTTCTTCACTACTAATAAAAATTAAAAATTTAATAAAAATTAAAACCTATTTTTAATACTATAAAAAACTATGATATTCCATTTTTTGAGTGTATGAATTGTACCTTTAAAGGATTTATTTAATAACTTATTTTGAAGTAAAAGAGCGTTAAAATTTTAAAATGTGAAAAATATAATTGATATACTAGAAATTTTTGTTTTATATTCATATTGACAATATGAAATAAAGACATTAATTTTATTCTTTACCATAAATATGTATTTGTATATGATTTTAATAATATTATAATGTTTAAAACATAAAGAAAAGTTAAATTAACTAATTAGATTACCACAAATAATGTTTAAAAAATAAAGAAAAGTTAAATTAACTAATTAGATTAGTGAAAAATATTTCTTCCATATATAAAATATACTCTTTATCATCTATCTTAGCCACATATTTTCCAAAATATATTGTTTAAAAAATAAAGTATAGTAAATTATAATTGATTTATAATAATTATCGTTTTAATCTGATAATATTATAAATTTTAAATTTAATCATTTTTTACCTACATACATTTATCCTAAAGTTTTTAAGATAAATCATTATTATTTTGATTATTCTGATTTTTGTTAAATATAAAATTTAATTTAATTAATTAATTAAATATTAATTCAAATATTTTAATTATTACCAAATAAAAATATTTATTATATAAAAGATATTGAAATGAAGAAAAAAAACTTATGTCGAAACAAATACTTATATTTGTGATGGTATTTTGTATTCTCTAATTATAAAAAAAAGTTAAAGAAAATTAAAACGTATATATTTTTTTCTCTCTTCTATAGATGATATTTTTCATTTTTTGTTATTTTTTAACTATTAGATTAATCCAACAGTAGATAATCGAATATGGTAGAGGACATGAGAGAAAAAATTGAAGAGAATCTAATTTATATATATATATATATATATATATATATATATATATATATATATATATATATATATATATATATATATATATATATATATATATATATATATATATATATATATATATATATATATATATATATATATATATGGAAAAAAAATTAAATAATGTATCTTATTGAATTATTTATGGTAATAAAAATCTCATAGGACAAGACAGTCAACCAGTACTTAGTCAATATGTTTGGATATGAAAACTAATTGAAAACCCGTAAAAAAAATATAGAAAACTAGGGGCTTGAACGATTTCGAAAGTTAGACCAGATTTTTCTTTTAATTTATAAATATATGATAAATGGTTTTGTTTTTTTAATCAAAATGTTACTTCATTTCATTTCTTTATTCCTTCTTTAATCACTCTAGTACACGTTAAGGTAAACCAAACAAAATATCAAAGTAAAACCAATTTTTCAATTCCTGTATTATTCTCTATTCATTTGATGAAATAAAGTGGATTTTTTTTATCAAAGTGAATTTTGTATAACAATTTATAATACTTAGATTATTTATTTTTTATTATTATTATATTAAAATGAAAATCTTTGATTTACCAGCATATTAACCCGTTTCATTTAGTTTTGAAATTTTGCTTACCTTGTGTAATAGTTAAAATTAATTATTTTATTATCCAATAATCTACAATTTTTTATCATAAAAAAGTGATTCATTATATTTTAGATACTTTTGTGTTATTTATTTATTAATATTTTTTAAATATTTTAAAAAAACTAAATATACAATTTTAAAATTATAAAAAGCTATAAAAATTAATTAAACTACTAAGTGTTGATTATTATTAAATTCTCAATAATAATTTCCTACCACTTTTAAAATATAATTACTCCTTTGTATTATTATTCTTATATAATTACAAAATATATTTATTTAGTTATAATCCATTCAATTGTTGTTCAACCTCGAACTAACTATAAAATCTTGAATTCGTAGGTACGCTGGTTTAATTTCCAGTCCAATTTTGATTACCATGCATTTATCTAATATGATAAAAATAAAATTCTATGTATTTATTAAATTAAATTAATTTAATCATGGAAGTATCTAATATCATCAAGATAATTATATATATAAAATTTCAAAAATATAAAAAGTATGTTGCTATAAAATCTAGTATTATGAAAAAGGGAATGGTTCATGCACTAAAAAATTACTATATTATAATGTTTTAATAAATTATAAAAAATTTATACTTAATTTCTATATATTATAATGTTTGGTAAATTATAAATGTTTTTATAAAAGTATTTAAAAAAGGAATGGTTCAATATATATATATATATATATATATATATATATATATATATATATATATATATATATATATATATATATATATATATATATATATATATATATATATATATATATATATATATATTAATGTTTGGTAAATTATAAATGTTTTTATAAAAGTATCTAAAAAAGGAATGGTTCAATATATAAATATATATATATATATATATATATATATATATATATATATATATATATATATATATATATATATATATATATATATATATATATATATATATATATATATATATATATATATATATATATTGAGGATCCATGGACACAAGGTCATATTAAATTAAATATAAAAAATTTAAATATATATTTCTTTTTTCTAAAAAGTAGTCTATTTTTTTTAGAGAAAAGAAATAACTATTTGATTCATTCTTATTAACTGCATAGGTGAAGAAGAACAATTTGATGTAATGAATGAAATGATTTATGATCTCTGCAATGAAACAATTAGTGAGGGTAAGGTACCAAATTAAAAAACTCAACAATTTTAGGGAGTTCTGAATGTTAGGTGTTGGCTACCATGTCTAATTTGCATGTTCCTCAAAAGGCTATGCTTACGATGTTTGCCCAACAAAACAATGCATACCTAAAAACTATTATCAAGTGAAGAAGTTGGTTTCCATGTTAAAATTGGAGGTATATATATATATATATATATATATATATATATATATATATATATATATATATATATATATATATATATATATATATATATATATATATATATATATATATATATATTATATATATATATATTTGTGTGTGTGCGCGCGCAGACACACGCGTTTATATTTATTCAAAATCCATTGACAATAGATGTAAATCTAAAACTCTTACAAAATCTTAACCGTTAATATGAATAAATCAAAAGATCATATAAGTAGTATATTTTTAGGGGAAAATATGACAAGTATTTTTTATTTATTTCATTTAATATGACACTTTGATTTATTCCTAATAACGATTTAAATTTGGTGTAAGTCTTTTAGACTTAATGAACGAGATTATAATATTTTAAGATAAATATAGAAAGAGATAAAAGAATATACATTTTAAAGGTAAATTAGTTTTATTACAATGAAGAATGAAAATTCAACATTTTGAAAATATTTTTAGGTTATAGTTAAAAAAGGACGTGACCATATTTGAAATCTCATGTTTTATAAGGAGAAATACAGTAAAAAAAAAAAAGGGACTTGGTCAAAACCCACTTAAGCACTAACAAATTTAAAGTTGGAAAAACTTAGATTATCATGATACAAGTATGTGTCAAGAAAACTAGATGAATTATGCCACAGAACATGGGGTTCAACATAGTTGGCCTTCGAAGCCAGCAGCATGTCTGCGCAATAATTTCCCTCCTCGAAGATACGAGAGATGTGAAACTCCATATCTCTAATAATAGCTACATCATTCATCCATCTAGTTTTCATGTTCCAAGGCACGATGTTATAATCTCGAGTCGTAAGAATAACCATGTTCGAGTCCATTTCCAACCAAACCTTAGCAAAGACGGATGTAAAAGCAAAGTCAATAGTTTTAATGAAACCAGAAAGTTCAACATTAATATTATCGAATTTCTCATTGAATTAGCAACTGATATTATATCTCCATTAATATGTGAATAATTATTTTTGATATATTTTGTTTTATAAGTAAATATCAGGTCGAAATTCATTCTACTAACCTTAATAAGTTAGGTTTGAATTCCTTGATAAACTTAAAAATTAATTTTAATGTCTCTTTGTTTTTTTTTAATAAGGGATTCTAATTGAAAAAGAAAAGGAATACACAAAAAAAAAGAATGAGGACTAGGCCAAGACTTTCTCAAGAGGTAATGAATCTAAAAAATGACAATGCTAGCCTATTTTTTTTACAAAATCATCCCTAATTCTTAAAAAGATGTAGTAAAAAGTGTGAGAGATATAGATGTACGTCCTACATTTGCCAAAAAATGCGCATAAAAATTCTCTTCTATGTAAATATGAGTAATAAAAAATTTATTGTTAGAAATTAAATTCATACAAAGGATCCAACGATTTCTTAGCCGCCAATGGATCAAGAAAGAATTGGAAAAAGCCTTAATAACGAATTGAGAATCAGTATCAATCCATAATTTAGACCAATTATTATCATTGGTAATATCAATAGCATGAAGCACAACAGGAAATTCAGCAAGGAAGGAAGACGGAAAGGTAAGAGCCACAACAAAGGCAGTCGGAAAATCCCCAAAATTATTGTGAAAAATCCATACACAACTGGCTTCCAAAGGGTTCAAAGAGAAGGCTCAATCGCAATTGCATATAGGCAAGTCCATAATAAGGGGCTACCAAAGCACTTCCTTAATCCAGGAGCATAAAGAGAATGCAACGGAACATTGAAAGTTTTGATGATGTTGAAATCAAGAATGGAGATGGAGGTAACAGTGGCGGAGTCAGATAAAAAAATTTGGGATGACCGCTAACGTAAAATAAAGATTATAAATAAAATGTAAATATTATTTTAAATAAAACATTAAAGTTAAAATAAATACAAAGTTAATTACTAAAAATTTAAATTAAATGACTTAAAACTACCTTAAAGTAATGCTTTACGCGTTCCGAGTGACTCAAAATCGTCAATAATTGACTCCAAACTAATGCTTGCACTAATCTCCCTTTCAATATATACTGTCATGCTATCTCCAAGAAACCCATCATCCATCTTGTTTCTCAACTTAGTCTTAATAATTTTCATTGCTGAAAAAGACCTCTCAGTTGTGGCCGTAGAAACGGGAAGAGTCATGATAAGACGAAGTAGTCTATCAATCAAGAAGTAAGTTTCAGCCTGTCCAGATGCAACCAAACATGAACATAGTTCTTGAATAGTTGATAAATTATTCAAGTTTGATGCTTGATGAGCAACAAATAGAAAATATTGGAGTTGAAATTGCAAATTATTCTTCTCTTGATCACTAAAATTCATAGGATAATATTTTTCAACTAAAAAACAAATAGTATCAATGCTAAAAGCTTTATATCCATCCTTAGGAGATAAAGAACAAGAAAGAGTTAACAAATACATTGCTTGCTCACTGAATCTGCTATTCAACTCTTGTAACAAGAAAAAGATTTCAACTTTAAAGTAATGTTGAATTGTGACTTGATTCTCTTCAAGACGGGAGCGTCCAAATCTTGTTGTTGAATGAACATCATTAAGATCAGGAATCTCAATACCATGCTTTTCACAAAAAATATACCACTTTAGTAAACAATATATCCCAACCATTTTCTCTCAAACCTTGAATAAGATGTTTTGTTGAACGAACCAAGTTCATAGCATTAACTACATCTTAATTTTTTTTGTAAGGCTTGACAAAGCATATATGTTATTCCCATGATTTCTTTTATCAAGTGCAAAATAAATATAAAATCAAATGCCTTCAAGTAATTGTAACAACTATTTGCATCCCCACGTCTAGCATAACTCTCTCTATCTTTTGCAATTTTTTTAAAAACTAAACAAGTTGCTTCATACATGTTTATCAAGCTAGAAATTGAATCGTAATGTGATCCCCAACGAGTATCTCCAGCTCATTTCAATGTACCAACTTGATTTGCACCTTTACCAGTTACAATCTCATTAATCTATAACAAATAAGCAATTTCTTCTAATTGGGCAGCTTGTAACTCATCATGACGCTTTGTAGAAGAACAAACGAAATTCACAACAAAGATCAGCTTCTCAAAAAAATTATGAACAGGTTTGACTTCTCTTAATGATGTAACTAATGCAAGTTGCAATCGATGAGCAAAACAATGAACATAGTATGCACAAGGACAATCCTTCATAAAGAGGGCTTGTAAACCATTCCATTCTCCTCTCATATTGATAGCACCATCATACCCTTGGCCACGAATGTTAGAAACATCAAGGTTATGTCGAGAAATTATATCACATATTGCTTCTTTAAGAGTTAAAGATGTGGTGTCTTTAACATGTGCCACATCAAAAAATCTCTCTTGTATTAAACCAACTTTATCAACAAATCTTAATACAAGAGCCATTTGTTCCTTTTTTGACTCATCACGAGCTTCATCAACAACGATACAAAATTTGGAATCACCAATTTCCTCACGAATACTCTTTTTCACCCCACTAGAAAGAATTTGCAAGAGCTCTTTTTGAATTTGATGTGAAGTATACTAGCAATTTTGTGGAGCATTTTCCAACACAACTTTTACAACTTCATCATTGTAGGATGCTAAAAGTTTCAATAACTCAAGAAAGTTACCTTGATTTCTTGATTCGCTACTTTCGCCGTGACCCCTAAAAGCACAAGCTTGTAGTGTTAACCAACGAATAGTGTCAATTGAAGTCTTGAGTCGTAATCGATTATTCATTCTTTGACTTGAACTTTGCACTTGAATAACATTTCTAATATGACCATCTTGATTCAACAAGTCTTGACAAGCTTTCATTGCATTGTTGTGTGGTGAGTAAGGATCCTTCCCTATGTGTTTAAGAAAGGAACAATGTTTTCCATTCCTAACTTTCTTCCAATTTCTAAAACTCATAGAAATAAAGACAAGTGATCTGGGACGTCCACTTAGTTTTTTGCTAAAAAGGTAACATGGTAAGCAATATGCGGCATCTTCAGATGGTGAATAATCTAACCATGATGGAAATATGCTAAACCAAGTATGTTGAAACCTTCTCGGATGATCCTCGTTACCGGATAAAGGATAGTTTTCTAAATGAATTTGATATGGACCCCGTTTTAGATAAGATCTTCGTATTGCATCCACTTGATTTGGTGGATATTGCCAAATTGGAGGACGCTTTTCAGGATCACGTTCTAAAGAATTTTCAAAACCATGATGCTCTTCAATTGTTGGATTCTCAAGAACTGTTTCAGATTCGGATGTCGGGATTATAATTTCTTCATCTCTCTCTTCTCTTTCAATTTCACATGCTTTCCTTTTGAAAAAAGAATCAATTTTCCTATTATTCATCTTTACTCTTCATATAATATCATATCAGATCCAAAAATCAATTTAGAGAACATAAAATATAAAAGAGAAAAAAATTAATAAACTTAATTAATCAACTTTAATCCGTTTTTAAATACCGGTAACTTCACTATTAGAAATTAGCAGCAACAATGATTAAATAAACCTCATTACAGTGTATAACTATATTTGTAAATTACAGTGTTATGAATTGGCTTAATAAACCTCATATAGATTATTTTAACACATCAAGAAAAAAGAACCTTAAAAATCTCAAAAACACAAATCAAGCAATCACTTTAATTTGTTACTTTTTATAAAAGAAGAATGAATAAAGTTTTTTACCTGTTAGATGCCGATCACTTTAATCTATTCCGATTCTGGTGTCGGTAGCAAACCCATATGAGAAAGAAAGGAAAGGTAGGAGCTTTTTACCTTATCTGTATTTTAACCTAACTTTGAATGAAAAAGAAAAGATAAAAATTAATTTTAATTTAAAATAAGGATGTTTTAGTAATTTAATATATTTGAATTAAAAGAAAAGTTGAGGGGTGGTCGTGGCCTTCCCACGTTCCCCCTCAGTTCCGCCACTGGGAGGTAATGAGCTTAAAATGGGAACCAGTCGACATGATCATATCTGAAATCACTACAAGAAAATAACGATCTAGCTACTAAAATATAGCGTCGGTCCTAACTCCGATGCTCATGGTTACTTTCGTCCATCTGTTGTCTCATTGCCATAATAGGATTCGTAGTGAATTTGGCATTGTTTAGGAACCAAAACTCATCTCTAATTGGGGTTGCATGGTCCGACCAAAGTTACTCATGGCCGGTCCCGATGCTAATAGTGGCGAATATGCATTTACAATATTGTCAGCAAATGTCGAAGGGTTAGTATATAAGTTAGCCATCATAGATGTTAGCATACCGTAAGGTTGTTCACGCCCAAACATAGGCATTGTGAAACTGGTAGTAAAAGGCATAAAGTCGGCCATAGTAGGTCTAGGAGTCACTTGATATCTAAATATTATCCCTTTTTGAGAATTTGACGATACAATCGAGGTTGAAAGCATGATCATGGTTGACTATATGTCCGTCGTGCTAGCGATATAGGGGATTGGTTCATTCGAACTTGAAGTGACCTTGCCCGCCCCTGCGCTATTGGATGATTGTTCTCCATTGTGGTTTCTGGAAGTAACCATTTTCCTAACGTATCTCCTCTTTGGATTTCTAACTCCTTTTTGAGTTATCTCACTACCTCGCAATCTCATGCACACTCATAATATGAGAATTTTCTTAAATGAATAATTTTGCAAATAATTTCTCAAAAAATAAAAAATATAATTTTTTTCATACAAAAGGGTCTCACTAGACATGCAATTTTGTTGATCCCAATATATATTATGTGAAAATCAATTATTTAAAAGATGTTTTTTTTACGTTGAAGTCAAAATGTAAAAGACACAAAGATAATTACAATGACTGAAAATGAAATAAAAAATAATTGAAATAAAATTCAATGAAGTAAATAACTAAAGATAAAAATCTTGATTTGTAAAAAATAGAATGCATTCTTGACTCATAAAAATATAAGTGTATGCTCACATAAATTAATCCTAAATTAACAGTCTATAACGTCTAATAAGAAAAATATTCCACATCTCGACAAAGTTCCAGTGTCCTCATGTAACCGTTTAATCTTATCCACAATTCTACTTTTAGCCATAAACCCATTTACACATGAAATTTAATGGATTTTATAATTAATGCACGTGTCATATATATATATATATATATATATATATATATATATATATATATATATATATATATATAATGGTTCAACTTACTCAAAATCATTGACTTTAAATTAGATTTAATCAAATACTTAATTAATTAAAATACTAATTTGACCAATAGATTATATTCACTAGTAAAGGACCCGTGCGTTCGCACGCGTCGCGCAAGTACAATAATTTATTTAAAAAAAATTAAAATATAATATATTTTTTTGTTTATATATATATATATATATATATATATATATATATATATATATATATATATATATATATATATATATATATATATATATATATATGGTTGGATCAATCAACGTACACAAATTTATTGCATAAGAGTTTTTTTAATGTAATGGATGTTAAATGATCAATAAATGGGTTCAAAAAATTTCCACAAATAACTTTTTCCAATTTGGGACATGATAAAGTAAAACATTATTAATTTATAGTAATATAATTTGCTTAATTTTTTTGTATACTATATTAAGGAAATAATCAAAATATATAATACAAAAATATTTTTACATTTTATTGATATATTGATATATAATAAACATTCCATTGTTAATGTTTTGAATAAACATTCCATTTATCATTGAGATTTTGGACATAAGAAATAAAAATATATTTATTTAGTAATGAATTAAATTTTCCAATCTGTTACTAATTTGAGGTATAAAAGCGCAAATATTAACCTTCATAATAAATGATTATTTAACCAAAATACATAAACCATGTAAAAGAAATACCAGAACCTCATTTGTTTTAAAATATAGTAATGAATACTACCAAATGTTGAAATTAATTGCAATTGATACAGTAAGGTTTAATGCAATAAAAGATATTGAAACAAAAGGTTCACAATTTTAGTTAAAATTGTGAGAAATAAGTCCAGCAACAAAAATGATTTAACTTCGTACAATTCTTTGGTCCTTAAAAAACTGGGTTTATACAAAACCTGTCCGCAACCTTTTAGGAAGTGATGATTCAAAACCTGCCCGCAACCTTAAAAAACTACAATAATAACTAATTTGATTTTAGGATATTGATTTCATTTTGGAATGATAAGATTGCAACAACAATAAAATAACGGTAATATTTTTTTAGTAGTATAAATAGGTAATTTATTTTATCACATTTTTCACTCACATCTAATCTAAATTTGACCAATTTATTTTATTTAATTTTAATTTTTTTGTGTACACATTTCATTTGAAAATGAACGTCAATCAACATAACACATGCTCCAATTTTATGCAAAATGATGGAAGTCCTCTTTGTATCCCAAATCAACAAAACATCCCATATTTTGGAAATCCACCTCTTATTCCAAATCCACACCATAATTCAAGATTTCAAAATTCTCTTTTTATCCCAAATCCATAAAATAATTCACCCATTGGAAATTACTCATATCATACATCTCCTTACCCAATGAAAAACTCTCTTTTAATGTATTTTGATATATTTGAATCAATTTTTTAATTATATTTTATATAATATATAGTAGGATTTAGTGGGGCCCATTTTCTTAGCCCACTTTAATTATTTACAATCATTTTCTTGTACAACTAAATGTATAAAGAATTGATATTCTTATTGATTTATTACAAATCATGCATAACATTAATTATCTTACGGCTGAATTATTTTAATACTCCACTGACCTAGTCAATAGAAAGGAGGCAGTGGACATAATTATTCATTTCAACCCCCAACTATATTTTGACAAATAAATAATTTAAATATGTTGAGTTATAATAATATATATGATGACGTGAGATTGGTAAAAAGTATAGTTGCATGCTTAACTTAATCATTTCAAACAAACAATGTAGATTTTCCATTACCAATCAAAAGACAATTCACTATATATGATAATTATACCTTGTTTTTTTACAAATCCTTAATTCAGTTGAATGCAAGATTCAAACATTGCTCCAACATTTCTGAACTACCTGCAATTTTAACATATGTATTAGACTTTGAAAAAAATTGTAAAAAAAATGTGTTTCTATGTGTTTTCTATAATTAGTTTTGAAGGATTTCATAATAAATTTTTATGTCATTGTTTTTTTAATTTCTAACACCATTAGACATGCTGAAACCAAACATGACATGCAATAATCTATTTATAATTTAGTCGTATACACATATTTCATAAGATGACAACGTATTTTGTTATCAATCTAAAATACTTATTAACATTTGAAGATATGATACTCATATAAATTTTGTAGTTGAAAGAACAACAAAACACAATGTTCAACATAATAACATAGGATTTTGAATAATTTCACACACATGAATTAAATACTCATTATCATCCTTTAAACCATACATGAAATATAAATGTCAATTGTAATCCCACAAAATAAACACTTCAAAAAAGTAAGAACACATCCTACAACCAAAACATATCATGTTCTTAACAACTTCATACTTAAACTCATTCTGGTGCTAAAAAGTTCATAAAATATATTTCAATATCAAATTTCTGAAAATTCTAATTAAGAAGATGGTTCTATCTTTAATTTCTTGGATGGTTTGGTGCATGATAATTGCGTAGCGCCAGACGCTTCAAAATCAACTTCTTCACCCTTGTCAGCAATTACAACATCCTTAGTTAGAGTCATTAGAATGATTGATTCTGGATCATTTTCACCAGATGCAGATAATGTTTGCTTGCAATATAAAAAATTAATTGTCAGATATAAAATGAATTATAATAATACAATATTTATCATAGAAAATTATTATGTTAACAAATGAAGATACTTACTGCGGAAGTTTCCAAATTTTCTTTTTTAGGGACCAACTTTGCATATTCAGTTTTAGACTGATTCTGCACATTGAAACATCGAATATTTATTATACTTGTTAAATGTTTAAATAATACATGAATTAAGTGAATATTATACGTCTTCTACTATGTAGTCATTTTCAATCTCTTTAACAAAGGCTTCATCATCATAAAGCTTCCAAACAAACGCTTGGGAAAACGTTGGCTGCACCTTAACTCTAAAAGCCATTTTCTTATTCAACAGCATTTCAAGCTCATCAGGATAAACCATTGGATCATCTTCTCCATTCTAATGGAAAAATAAAATATCAACCATGAGTGATAATCTGAACTTTACAACTCGATAAACTATTAACATTTTAACTTATGTATAACAATGTACCTCCACCATAGAGTTATGCATAAATTCAGCAGTCATTCCAAGTATAACAGCACATTCGGAATCCCAGAATACAAATCGATATTTTGATTCACCATTGCTAACATATATCTCAATCTTGTACCTATAGTATTTTAAACGAAGAAAATAATATGATTAATAACAAATCCATTACCAAATTTATTTGCAATTCATCTAGATTATATGTACCTTGGTATAGGCTGTTCGACTTTTTGCCCACATGAACATTCATAAGCTTTTTCAGGATTAGGTGCCTTCGAAGAACACCTTGTGCAGCCATAATAAAACCATCCATACTTTGAGACAGCAAATTTCAATGTGGTTGCTACAGTAACACATAAAGTTTCCTAAAAGCAAATCAAAAATGATATTAATTTCAAAAAGCAAATAATATAATTGTAATAGTAAAGATAAATTCGGCTCTATAGTATTCAACTTACATGTTTGATTTTGCAGAACTGACTTAAGGACATACATTTCGCATTATGAACAAACCTTTCTACTGGCGAATACTGAGAACCACCAGACCAATTAGAAAGAGATTTTGCAGATTGAGTAGGCTTCTCCTTCTGTTCATTAGTAGGCAACCTATAGAAATAAGATTGTTTTTGAAATTAAAAATTATGTATAATAATCTGAATATAAATAAATAAATAAAATCCATACTTAGACATAAAATCTTGAATTTCAGGGATGTCTTCATTTATCAACAATTTGGAACCACTCCATGCATTTGACAGTGTAAATTGTATAATTAATATAAAAATTATTGAACGTATAATGAAAAATACAAATCAGCTATGTATTTATAAAGTCTGATAGTGTAATACCTTGGCCATCTTTTACCATTGCATGAGTGAGCAGAATTACAATAGCTCCATTGTTTTTAGGATCATTGTAGTAAGCCAAAAATTTTGATCCATAGATTTCCCATAAATTGCAATTTATGCAATTACCCCTATTTTGCAATATAAATAAACAATATTATATGATGGGATTCAGTGATGCAAAATATATAAATTTATCAAACACATAAGTTATGAAAACAATGCGCATTACTTCAAATCTTTCAGCACAACAAAAACAACAACTTTCTTCCCCGGAGTGTTGGATTGGATATGGTTTATCTCACTAACAGCACCAATAATATCTACATTAAAGTAAGGTTCATTATTGAATGTGTTTGCAAATATATAAGTTATATAAGTTATAATAGAATTTAAATTACCTTCCAGTCTATCGGTTTTGCATTTGCCTTGAAGTATCTCACCAAAATCTTTAAAGAAATATCCTTTAGGTGGAATATTTTGAAGTTCGATTGCCTTCATTGTGGTACCACCAAGAAACACAATTTTTTTTGAATGATCACATACCTTCCACTGAAAATCATTGTTATAGACACGGCCATTGTTTATAATGCAGGTCATATTCTCCTTAATGACCTCTTTCCATTTCAGTAAATGGTCATGACGAATAAGGACCTGAATCCGATCACCCTAACAAAATGAAAATAATCTTCTTTTTATATGTTATACAAAAAAGCATTTTGTTGTAATTACTAACTATCATACAAAAATCTATACTTAAAAAAAGAAAAGCAATTTATCAAGGAATTCATAACAATCATCTCCAAATGTTCAATACCCTTATTATTCACAACACTCCAAACATCCATTATTCGAACAGCAAGACGCCAAGTTTCTTTTGAGTCATTGATGTCTTTCACAGAATCAACCTTTCTACTCATTTTCACTGAAAAAAATTTAAAAATTAATGTAACTGCAAATTTAGATGACTATAAAATTACAAACCTAATAACCTGGAAAAAAAAAGAGTATATACATTTGATAGAGGTGTGTGGCAAAATGCTGAAAAGGATCCAACCTTTGATGTTACACATATATAACATCGTTTTGATTGTATAATTATATGTTATTAAATTATAACTTTAAATTAAAAATAACTATTTAATATAGTTGATTAATATTAATTGAGTAATTTAATATTATTGTTAATTTACCTACCAATTAATTATTATTATTGTTATTATTATTATTGATATTTACCCGCCATATATGATAAGAATATTTTTAAAATTTAAATAGTATATTTATTATTTGATTTGATTTGATTTAATTGAGATCCAAACTCTATAAATTAAAATCGGTTACTTATTATGAACAATAATATAGGGTCATTCCAATGTCAATCTATTATTAATTGAATTTTACCTAGATGTAATTTTGCAATAACACGTTGGCATATTGAATCTTATACTACTGTTATCTTTGCACTAACATATTTTATCCTTTCAACAAAATAATAAAATGTATTATAATAATTATAATAAAAATGTATTAAAATCAAAAGCAATTAAAACTGTTTACAGTAAATAAAAATATAGTCTAATTTCTTCATGATCATAAATATTTAAAGAAAAATTCATTGAAATAAAAAATCAATAATAAATCAAAAGTTGAAATAAATGCTAATGACACAACATATATTTAAAATTTTATTTGATATATTTTTATATAATAAATAAATTAGTAATAAGTAAATGAATAATCAAATAGAATAGAATTTTAAGATGTTATTCTATATTTTTATTTACTGTAAACAGTTTTATTGCTTTTGATGTTAATACATTTTTATTATAATTCGGTATACAGAATGTACGTATTTACTATAATTATTCTGTTGAAAGGATAAAATATGTTAGTGCAAAGATAACAAAGGTATAAGATTCAATATGCCAGCATGTTATTGCAAAATTACATCTATGTAAAATTCAATTAATAATAGATTGACATTGGAATGACCCTATATTATTGTTCATAATAAGTAACCGATTTTAATTTATAGAGTTTGGATCTCAATTAAATCAAACCAAATCAAATAATAAATATACTATTTAAATTTGAAAAATATTCTTATCATATATGACGGGTAAATATCAATAATAATAATAACAATAATAATAATAATTAATTGGTAGGTAAATTAACAATAATATTAAATTACTCAATTAATATTAATCAACTATATTAAATAGTTATTTATAATTTAAAGTTATAATTTAATAACATATAATTATACAATTAAATATATATTTTTATTAAATTGTAAAATGGTAGAGTTAGTTAGAGTATTAAATAGAGTTTAGTACGAAATTACTTATAGGAACATGAAACATGAAAGTAGTTGTATTATGGATTGTAATTAGGGTAATTAAGTAATTATGGTGGTAATTAACTTTTATATATTAAAAGTAGATTTTAAAAATTATGATTTAGAGTAATTTAAATCCCATTATATATATATATATATATATATATATAATATATATATATATATATATATATATATATATATATATATATATATTGTTTTATTAAAATACAATAATTTAAACATTTTTTTTTTTTCAATCTACAAGTAAAAAAGTTTAAAATTTCGTAGCTTTTGCATCTGTTTTTTTAAATTTTTGGTTAAGAACAAACGCAGATTTTGTTGCATATTTATGTGTATATGCATGATATTTTCAACAATTTTACATGCATTTGTTGAAAAATGAAAGAAGAGATTAATAACTATTCACTAGTTTTCGACGAGGATGTTTCAAAAGTATCGCATATATGAGTTTTATTCATTCAATATTGCATATATGAGTTTTATTTCATTGGTATTAAAGAGTACAATAATATCACTATCACTATGTATAACAACAACAAGTCTTAGATAAACATATACCACCTTTTTTATATCCGAAAAAAGAACAACTGTTTGTGCACTGTATATTATCTACGCAATCCTTACGTTCGAGGCACTTATATATTGGTTGCGGAGTCATGGCATCTAGATTTGTTATGAATCCTGCAACAAAAATAAAGATAAAGTTTAACAAATGCAATAGATTATGAGTTCAAATTACAACCATAAAAATAATGTTGCAATATCTCTGTAATTGAATTACACCACATTTTGTTTATGGTTAATTAATGAAAAAATAAAATAAAATAAATGATGTAAAAATAACTTGTTCTTATTACCTGAGAGCAAAGTAAAGGCAACACACAAAATTATCCAAAGTCGAGATTGATTGAAAGAAGCCATCGAGTAGAATTTCACTTTGTGTGATGTGTTTGTGATATTGATGTCTAGACTAACATATGCTTATTATATATATACACCGAACAATTATCTATCTTTTATTTTGATTTATTTATGCATATTAATTGTGGTTAAATAAGAATATTTTAATAAATAATGTATCTTTTTGAATTATTTATGGTAATAAAAGTCTGATAGGACAAGACAGTCAACCAGACTGTTTAACTATGAATCAGAACATTAGTTAATATGTTTGGATATGAAAACTAATTGAAAACCGGTAAAAAAATCATATTTTTCTTTTAATTTATAAAATATATGATAATGGTTTTTTAATAACTTATTTTGAAGTAAAAGAGCGTTAACAATTATGTAGTAATAAATTATATGAGTATTGTGTTGTGATATTTTTGATGGTATTTTGTATTATCTAATTATAAAAAAAATTAAAGAAAATTAAAACCTATATATTTCTCTCTCTTCTATAGATTATATTTTCTCTTTTATTATTTTTAACTATTAGATTAAGGGTAATCCTAACTTGTGCCCCAAGGACACAAGTTAAGAAAGCCACTTATAGAAAGTTTATATTGGAAAAAAACAATCAAAAAATTAATTTTATATTTTTATTAAAATCAATACACAATTTCGAAGATAACATTTCTTTATTTGATTCTTAACTTGTGCCCTAGGGACACCAATTAACATTACCCTTAGATTAATCCAACCGTGCATAATTGTAGATGATAGAGGACATGAGATAAAAAATTGAAGATCATCCCATTCATATATATATATATATATATATATATATATATATATATATATATATATATATATATATATATATATATATATATATATATATATATATATATATATATATATATGATAAAAATTAAATTAAATAATACATTTTATTAAATTATTTATGGTAATAAAAACCTAATAGGACAAGAGTCAACCAGACGGTTCAACTATGAATCAGAACTTTAGTCAATAAGTTTGGATATGAAAACTAATTGAAAACCGGTAAAAAAAAAATTAGAAAACCAGAGGTTTAAACGATTTTGAAAGTTAGACCAGATGTTTCTATTAATTTATAAAAATATAAAAAAATGGTTTTGTTTTTGAATCAAAATGTTACTTCATTTCATTTCTTTATTCCTTCTTTAATCACTCTAGTACACATTTAGGTAAACCAAATAAAAAATCAAAGTAAAAACTATTTTTCAATTCCTGTATTATTCTCTATTCATTTGATGAAATAAAGTGATTTTTTTTTATCAAAGTGAATTTTGTATAACAATTTATATTCAATAGATTATTTATTATTATTATTATTATTATTATTATTATTATTATTATTATTATTATTATTATTATTATTATTATTATTATTATTATTATTATTATTATTATTATTATGAAAATCTTTGATTTATCCGGCATATTGACCCGGTACTTTTAGTTTTGAAATTTTGCTTATCATGTGTAAAAGTTAAAACTAATTATTTTATTATCAAATAATCTGCAATTTTTATCATAAAAAAGTGAGTCATTATATTTTAGATACTTTTGTGTTATTTATTTTTTAATACTTTTTAAATATTTTAAAATAATTAAATTTACAATTTTAAAACTATAAAAAGCTGTAAAAAATTAACTAAACTACTAAGTGCTGATTATTATTTAATTCTCAATAATAATTTCCTACCACTTTTAAAATATAATTACTCCTTTGTATTATTATTCTTATATATTTATAAGAATTATTTATTTAAATATAATCCGTTCAATTGTTATCCAACCCCGAACTAACTATAAAATCTTGAATTCGTTGGTACGCGGGTTTAATTTCTAGTCCGATTTTGATTATCATGCATATTTATCTAATATGATAAAAATAAAATTCTATGTAAATATTAAACTAAATAAATTTAATCATGGAAGTATCTAATATCAGCAAGATAATTATATATATATAATTTCAAAAATATATAAAAGTATGTTAGGAAAAAGAAATGACCAAATATTTTTTTATATTATTTGATATAACCATTTGATTCAATCATATTAAAGATTGAGATTTTGTTTAAGTGTTTTATATATATAATGGTAAAAAAAATTATTACTCTTCAGATTAAAAATAAATGATTGAGATTAAAACGTTCATTTCAAGGAAAATATGTATGTCTCTTTCATCATTCATTATTCATATAAAATAGACACACATGTCCCTTAAATGAACGTTGTAATCTCAACCATTTATTTTAAATCTAAAAAAGAATAATTATTCTTATTATTGACATATAAAAATAGAATTCTCGTATATATATATATATATATATATATATATATATATATATATATATATATATATATATATATATATATATTATATATATATATATATATATATATATATATATTATATTCAGGATCCATGGACACAAGGTCATATTAAATTAAATAAAAAAATTAAAAAAATATATTTCTTTTTCCTAAAGAATAATATATTTTTTAGAGAAAATAAATGACTATTTCATGCACTCTTATTAAATGTTTAGGTGAAGAAGAATTATTTGATACAATGAATGAAATGATTTATGATATCTGCAATGAAACAATTAGTGAGGGCGAAGTACCATATGAAAAAGCTCAACAAGTTTATGATGCATTAATCTCTGAAAACCAACCCATATATGAAGGAGTTTCTGATTCCAAATTATTTATTTTAGTTAGTTGTTGGATGCAATGTCTAATTGGTATGTTCCTCAAGGTTGCACTGTAGAAGTCGAGCCTTTCTTCCTTTATCATCTCCTAAGCATGGGCTTCGAGGAATCTTTGAGTTAACCCTTAATGGAACCTTTAGTGCCCCAATTGGCCACTAATTTGTTGGTGTTGATACCCAAGACGATTGAGAGTTCGGCCAAGCAAAAACCTTCTTCCAATTTTGGGAATGGGTTGTATTCCTTTATTGATCAGTTAAGAAGTCTCTCATGGTCTTCCAAGGTTGGAGAGATTTGGAAATCAGGGAAGGTGAAGCATCTCATAGTGATGTTATAGTATTAGGCCATTATGGTGATAACACCATAGTCAACTTTCTAGGTTAGAAGATCTACAATGTTACCAAAGTGGGCTATGAATTTGTTGTCCTTGAGGGATAATATTCTTGAGCAAAGGACCTTCAATGAGTTGATGTCAGGACTCTTGAATCTGAAAGTAGATGTGTTTTCCTAGCTGAGGAATCCATAATTGTGTTGGTAAAAGGTCTTGTAATTTTGCATTTGAACAAACAAAATTCTTAAGAGCTTTGCTTATTAGTTGGATGATGAATGTATGTATGAATGATTGGTTTTTTTTATTAATTTCCACGGAACTTAGGCACGGGTTCAAAATCTCAGACCATCGTGACAAAATGTGAGGTTTAATAATGACTGCTTTTCAAACCAGGATTCTCGCTTGGCATGATCTAGGGCTTTTAAGAAATTGGGTGTAAGACATTGCCTCTATAGTCATGGACCTCCTTCAATTTCAACCGCATATGTCAATTTACTTGCCAGGAGACTTCTCTATCAAGGCCATCTACTCTAAATGAGATCTTTGTATTGACCCTTACAAGAAAGGAACCACGGGGACCTATACTACGCGACCATCTGTCTAGGTTGGCCATGGTTAAATGTTCTAAAAGGGGGTCTTAAGGTCACAAACTGTAATAAAGGAAAGGATGCTTATACCGAAAGCACGACGGTCATCAATCCCCTTAAGAGAGTCTACCACTAAGTGAGGTTCTTGTACGACCCTTACGAGTAAGGCACCTCGGGGACCAATACTACTCAACCTCTCTTATCTCAAACAAACTCTCAAACTCAGGTGGTGAGTCTTTCATACAAGGTTTTCATTGCAATCATTATTTCCTCCAAACTTTCTTCGTTATAGAGCCATGGTTTCAGACCAATAGACAAATAAAGAAAATATATACAAGTTAGCAATAAAAGCAATATATACACAAAAAGATAAGTAAAAGGACAAATCCCATTACACGCAAAACGGAGAACAACTCAAACTAGGCTACACTTGCTTAGGGAACTTCTTATGTCCCTAGTGGAGTCACCAAATGTCGCCATCAAGGTCTCAGAGAGAGGAAACTTGATAGACTAAAAACTAATAGGATGCCTCCTTGAAGGGGAGAAGGCAAAATCAGAAGATTTGCCACCGGGTTTTATTTATACGCCTCTATTGGAGAGGTGAGGGGAACTAATCGATAAAACCCTAGAAAAAAGGATATGTGCACGAGAAGCGCAAAGGGGAATAAGAAATCGGTCTCGCAACCGAGACTTAGGTTCGAAAGTCGGTTACGTAAGGGGAAGGTATTAACACACCTCGCGTCCATGGTACTCCATGGGAACCATTTGGGTTGTTTACATATGTAGGTATTTATCATAATTATTATTTTATTTTCTAAAGAATGTGTATAAGGAGTGGTGAGACTCTGGGTTTTTTTTATTATTGTGCTCTCCAAGGATTGTGGCCCTTGTGCCTACGTATCACTCACCGGGGATGAGGAATCAGAGCTCGGTAGATCAGGGTAAAAAAATGTTTGTGTGTTGGTTGGTTTTATCTTTGAGAAAAGGGTTTTTGGGGTAGGTGCCCTAAGGCACAAAAAAATATTGTTTGTGATTAAATTACACTAAAGTCTAGGGTCGAAGGTGATTATTCTAGCCAACAAGTCAAGCGTCTTGCACCTAAAATAATTAGGGTAAGGGTAGGAATGCTCAGTTCTTACTCATTCTCCACCACTTAAGGCTCGTGACGCGCAATATTAATCGTAGTTGTTAAGTGTTTTGAATTTTAATTATGCAAAAAAATTCCACTTGACGTTGAATCAATGGTTTGTTTATTTGATTATGAAATTTGGCTAATGCAACATGAATGCAAAATAACCAACAAGAAAATAAAGGGGCTCATTGTAAGGTAGCCCAAGAGAAAGCCTTTGTATGTTCAAGAGTGATCTAAGCTAAACAAAAAATAATGGTCTTACAAACATGTCCCCCTAAGGTGATTCCATGATACCATTCTTACATCCGGAATGTAAGTACAAATGAAACCCGATGTTCACAAAGTATCACAAAGATAATGGAAAAGACCTCCAAGCAAAGGTCCTAGGATGAGACCCTCTAACTCCAAGTGGATTAAGTGAAATGAATTATTTTGGTCTTATAATTTTATTATGTTTTTGTTGTTTTTAAATGTAATGATAACAATAAAGTAAAGACAAATAATAAAGTATGCATGTTGAAGTTTATACAATGGATATGGTGATGATGAGTACTTAAATGTAAATTACATAAAAGTAAATAACAAAATAACAATGATAGTTACAATAACAAATGGTTAGTGGTAATCAAAGTTAGTAAAGTTAAGTTAAGTTGGTATTATGAACAAATGAACCAATGAAGGTAGAGAAAAACAAGAAAGTGGGGTTTGAGTTGTTTTCACAGTTAATAAAAACTTTTGCAAATAAAACACACACTAAAGATAAAGCTATCAACACAGAAGTTTATCCTGGTTCCCTTGAAATTCAAAGCTACTCCAGTCCACCCGGCCAAGGTGATTTCACCTTCAACAAGAACTTAATCCAATAATCTTGAAAGATTACAACAAAACTGTCTAAGAGGATAAAGATCTGTTAGCCCTCTCAAGTTTACAGACTTCAGAAGTCACTTGAGGAAATATTCAACAATTATTTGAAAATACAATGACGTGTTTAGTGCTTCTAGGTAAGCAGTAGTGACACAATATAAGAAATGAAATGTTTCACACTTAGAGCAACAACTCGTGTGAACATATTTGAACAAGAATGAAAAATAATATGGAATTTTGTTTATGGTATTCTTGTGTGTATGCTTCGTTGCTTTTTATGATGATGATCCTGCCTTTATATAGTGATTTGAGCTAGAGACCGTTAGCTGAGGCATTAATGAATATCTTGGCAATGATGGACTGTTAATGGCATTAAGTTTGTTGTCCTTTCCATACTAATTTTGGAGAGTGTTTAATCTTTTCCAAATAAAGATTCATACTAAAAGTGGAAAGCTTCGTAGCTAAGTCTGTGTGGTAGACCTTGAGTCAGAGTACACGGAGTTCAGATTTTCTTGTTCAGTGTGTATACTTCAGATAGTTGCTGAGAGTAGATTTTCTTCAGAAGTTCTTGATGTATTTTTTTGTAGAGCCTTCTTCGTAGTAGAAGTCACCAGACTTGCTGTGTGGAACTCTTCAGATTCAGAGTGTCTGAGTCTTCTACCGTCAGACTCTGTGAGCTTTGTTTCTTCAGAGTCGGAGCATCTGATTCAATTTATTCTAAGTTGCCTATTCTGAACTTGCATGATATAAAATGTTTGTCTATCTGATCCTTTTTCTCTCAGAGTCTTGCACACTTAAATAAATTTGTTATGATACCAATTTGTTTCATCCTTTGTTATCATCAAAACCTTAGAGATAAATTTTAGACACAAAATCTTATTCTAACAACCAACACTTGAGGATTATCTATCCATAGGCCAATAGATTCAAAATATGGCGCATCAGGGTATAAACTATTGTAGAGGGGTATTTGTTACCTTATGATTTATTGACTAAATCAAAAGTAAGCATACAATTCGAGTCGCCACCGCATTTCTATTTATCCAAAGGAAAAGTTAGAAAGCGAACAAAAACCAAGTAAGAAGTTTTATCAAATCAAAAACTAATAAAAACGTCAGAGATTTGGGTAAGGGGGTTGGTTATGCAATGAGAAGGTTTTAAGCATCCAAAACATCCTTAGTACTCTAAGGGAGCCCTTTTTGCAAAGTGCATTGTAGGTTGGTATTTGCGAAAATATTTGTGCAAACATGATTGGGGAGATGAGAAAAGAATATACAAATTATTTACAATTTTGTTATTTGAATGGATAAACCTATTGCCTATGTACCATCACAAAGGTAGGATCAAAACCTCGTAGTTCGAGGTAAAAATCTCAAAGATTGGTGAATTGATTTGATCAAAAGCCTTAAGGTCTTTTGTTATCAAAGGGAGAAAACTCAACCTAAACCAACAATCCACCATGTGAGGAGAGCTTCAACATAATAGAGAGGGATCCACCCTATAATAAGTATGGAAGACTTATAGTCCAATCACTAAGGATAAGGTGAGGTTTACATCAACCACTATGATAACTCAAACCTAATGACTAATGTTTATGAGAAAGACTATAACAAAGCTGGCTATTGGAACCACAAAAACAATTTGAAGGGAGTTATATTTATAAATTAGAAGTATTCACAAAATGAAGTCAAAGTTGACTTAAGATTCATTCAAAATAAGTATTAATGAAAAGAGTTTGAAAAATCAAAGGCATATGGCCTAGGTTTCTAGTTTGAAAACAATGTCACTGTTTGCACAAAATGAGTTTGGCTTGGGTTAGAGTGGAGAGAAGAAGAGAAGGGCTAGTCCTAAACATGCAAAAATGAGATATGAGATAAAACCCTTGGATTTCCTTTCTTGAGATCATAAAGATGATTCAAGATGCTCCTTTCATTTAGACTTAGCAAGCAACAAGAAATCAAAACAATTAAACATTCAAGCTCCTAGGATCTCCATTGGTTTGTCCTTATCTTAACTTGGCTATTCATGACAATGCTCCTTCTTACTATCTCAAGTTTGGATTCCCTATCACACAAGAACAAACAATCAAAAATTTCACAATGCAATAAGAGGAATAAACAAAGGATGAATTTAGATTAGAGGTCATTTCAAGTCAGCTTTCAAGATTTAGCCTTCTAAAGGCATGAGGCCTAGTTGCTCTTCAACAAAGTTTAGCATTCTAAAGGCATGCAACCTAGTTGCTCTTGAACTCCATTAAGCATAGGAAAGGTCCTAATTCTAAGTCCTTTCTCCTTTTTGCATTGGATTCACATAAACAATCACCAAACAAACACAAAGCCACAATATATTTATTCACAATAATGAGCTCAAGTGAGCAAAAGGAAAATAGCATAAACATAAAGTATGAGCTCAAGTGAGCAAAGGGAAAAGGCAATATGAATAAATGAGCAAGAAATTAAATTGCATTCAAATAAATTGCAAGAATTAAATGCTTGAATTAAAGTTAGTGTTAGTAGTTAATGTTAGTGTGACATAAGGCAATTTAGTGCTATGTTAAGCAATCGTAAGTGGACTAATGTAGTAGTCACATCTATCTGAGGCTAGTCAATAAAACTATAGGCAAATAAACACAAGTTAGAGACCATGACTAGTAAGCCAAGCTCCTACAAGTTGCCATGCCAAAAGAAAAGAAGGAAAGCCTCGTATGAACTTTAGGTTTTTTGCTTGACCAAGAAGCGACCTATCTTGGACACAAAGAAACTCACTTGATCATTGATCAAGTTGAGCTTGATTTGGATCAAAGAAGGTTAAGCCTCCCATATGTCAAGACCAACCACAAATCATTAACTCATTGGCCAAAATAAAAAGAAGAAGAGAGATGAAGATGAAATGAATAAAAGAAGAATTCAAAAGAAATAATCAAAACACAATGATCAAATGTGAATCAAATCATCATCAACCAATGTAAAACAGAAGAGAAATGAAGATTAGAAGTCAAGAAAGGTCAAACATATTTTTGGTATTTTTTGGAATTGAAATAATACATAAAAAAATGAACAAAGTATGGTCAAACTTCAAATTCAATTCAAATCAACTTGAATAAGTCCAATTGAATCATCATAAGTCTAACATGGTCAAACAAGGTTTGACAAATTTTCTCAACATTTTTTGAAAACAGAAACTATTTTTAAACAATTAAAAATCAGGAAAAATAACACAAATGAACTAAAACCTCAAATAAATCTCAAATCAATTAAGAAATTGATGAGAATATTTTTCATAGACTTATCATCATCCATATGTGTTAAGAAAATATTTTTGGAATTTTTGGATTTCAAAAAGTATTTAAAATGAATTAAAAACTATAAAAAAACAAAATAATTCACAAAAAATATTAAATGGAATCAAACAAATAATTAAAAATCAGATTTTGAAACTAGATTTTAAAAGAAATTTTTTGCAATTGGTCCCATATTTTTTTGATTCCAAATAAAAGAGTTATGAATTTTTGAAAATAAATGAAATAAAAGAAAATAAAATAGAAATTTGAAAAATAGAAAAAATCAGGAGCGCATGATCAACTTCATTAATTGACGTGGACAATCAAGTGGTCCAGAAGCGCGTGCGCATGGTTATCATGAGTCAAGCGCGTTGCAAAACGAATTAAAAGAAGTCCATGGAAACAAAGGCTGAGATTAGAACACTCATGTGAGATCCAAAGGGCAAAACTCATCCACGTGGGGACGGTGGTGGAAACCACCGTATTGTCCGGTGAGCCAACAAAATCCGGCCACCAGTTGCAGGTTTTGCAACCTCAACTAAAATACACGTGCCTTATACCAAATTAAAGCTGGGGTGATGTACATCACCCCTGTAACCTTGGATTTCTCTCAAGATCTCTATGGAAGGAGAAATCTGAGATGGAAAATCAAGGTGTTCAATCTGAAATGCATCAATTCACAAAATCAAAGCCACCGTTGGCTTGCCTCTCACACGAGGACTTCAGAGAACCAAATAAACACAAGCAAATCACAATATATAATGAGATATGGATCAAAACAGTTGAGCAATGAACCTTTGAAGTGCATCTTTGATCAACACGATTCCTTCCAATTCTTGCTTGCAGTTTGATCTTGAGGTATGATGTGAATGCAAGGCTAAGGAATTAGTATTGAAGATCAACTGATTTTGTTGAAATTCAAACTTGAAATGAGAAATTAAAAATGAGAATTCCTTTGGTATGGTTAGGTTTCCAATTCTGTAGAGCTTCAGGTTGATTCAAGGATCAGATTTGAATGAAGCAAGACGTGTATTTATAGTTGGAGCTGATGCCAAGTGAGGAGAAACTCGTGTGCATGAAGCGTTGGGTCTTCCATGCATGGGCCTGTACAGGCGCATGTGAGGCCCAAAACCAATTGGAAATGAATGCTGAGCTCATTGGGAGGAGGTTTGGACGTGTAGTTTGCATTGCAATTGCTTGTGCATGAAGATTCATCATGAATTCCATAATTGGGTATAAATGTTCCCCTCTTCGAAAGTCACTCATGGAAAATCCAAACATAGGCATGTAGTAATGGTTGGAAAGGTCTTGACATAAGGAACAAAAGTTATGTTGGGCAAAAATCCATTTGGAGTTTGGAAAATTGTGAAAACTTGCCATGAAGTTTTGATGATGTTGAAACCAAGAATGGATATGGAGGTACTGAGCTTAGAATAGGAACCAGTCGAAATGATCATATATGAAATCACTACAAGAAAGCAACGATCTAGCTACTAAAATATAGCGTCGGTTCTGACTCCGACGCTCATGGTTACATTCGTCCATCTGTTGTCTCATTGCCATAATAAGATTCGTAGTGAATTTGGCAGTGTTTAGGAACCAAATCTCATCTCTAATTGGGGTTGCATGGTCCGACCAAAGTTTCTTATGGTCGGTCCCAATGCCAATAGTAGTGAATATGCATTTACAACCCATTCAACAAATGTCGAAAGGTTAGTACATAAGTTAGCCAATATTGATTTTAGCATACTATAAGGTTGTTCACGCCCAAGCATAGGCATTGTGAAACTGATAGTAAAGGGCCTAAAGTTGGCCATAGTTGGTTTGGGAGTCACTGGGTATCTAAATATTATCCCTTTTTGAGCTTTTGGCGGTACAATTGAGGTTGAAAGCATGATTGTGGTTGACTATATGTCCGTCATGCTAGCGATAGAGGGGATTGGTTCAGTCGAACTTGAAGTGATTGTGCCCGCCCTTGCGCTATTGAATGATTGTTCTTCATTGTTGTTGCTAGAAGTAACCATTTTCCTAACGTATCTCCTCTTTGGATTTCTAACTTCTTTTTTGGTTATCTTACTACTTCGGAATCTCATGCATACTCATAATATGAGAATTTTCTTAAATGAATAATTTTGCAAATAATTTCTTAAAAAAGAAAAGTATAAATTTTTTCACACAAAATGGTCCCACTAAGCATGCAAATTTGTTGATCCCAGTATATATTATGTGAAAATCAATGATTTGAAACATGTTTTTTTTACGTTGAAGTCAAAATGCAATAGAAACAAAGATAATTGCAATGACTGAAAATGAAATAAAAAATAATTGAAATAAAGTTCAATGAAGTAAATAACTGAAGATAAAAATCTTGATTTCTAAAAAATGGAATGCATGTATGCTCACGTATGTTCACTTATATAATTGTCTACTCAGAAAAACATTCCACTTCTCGACAAACTCTTATCCACAGTTCTACTTTTAGCTATAAACCCATTTACATATGAAATTTAATGCATTTTATAATTAATGCACATGTCAAATATATATAAGGGTTCAACTTACTCAAAATCATTGCCTTTAAATTAGATTTAATCGAATAACTAATTAATTAAAATACTAATTTGACCAATAGGTTATATTCATTTTAAAAGTTATGATTTAGAGTAATTTATATCCCATTATATATATATATATATATATATATATATATATATATATATATATATATATATATATATATATTGTTTCTTTTATTAAAATATAATAATTTAAATATTTTTATAATTTTTGTTTCAATCTTACAAGTAAAAAAGTTGTTGAAAATTCCGTAGATTTTATATCGTCTTTTTAAATTTTTGGTTAAGATCAAACGCAGATTTTGTTGCATATTTATATGTATATGTATGATATTTTCAACAATTTTACATGCATTTGTTGAAAAAAGAACCAGAGATTAATAACTATTCAACATGCATTTGTTGAAAAAAGAACCAGAGATTAATAACTATTCACTAGTTTTCAACGAGGATGTTTCAAAAGTATCGCATATATGAGTTTTATTCATTCAATATTGCATATATGAGTTTTATTTCATTGGTATTAAAGAGTACAATAATATCACTATCACTATGTATAACAACAACAAGTCTTAGATAAACATATACCACCTTTTTTATATCCGAAAAAAGAACAACTGTTTGTGCACTGTATATTATCTACGCAATCCTTACGTTCGAGGCACTTATATATTGGTTGCGGAGTCATGGCATCTAGATTTGTTATGAATCCTGCAACAAAAATAAAGATAAAGTTTAACAAATGCAATAGATTATGAGTTCAAATTACAACCATAAAAATAATGTTGCAATATCTCTGTAATTGAATTACACCACATTTTGTTTATGGTTAATTAATGAAAAAATAAAATAAAATAAATGATGTAAAAATAACTTGTTCTTATTACCTGAGAGCAAAGTAAAGGCAACACACAAAATTACCCAAAGTCGAGATTGATTGAAAGAAGCCATCGAGTAGAATTTCACTTTGTGTGATGTGTTTGTGATATTGATGTCTAGACTAACATATGCTCATTATATATATACACCGAACAATTATCTATCTTTTATTTTGATTTATTTATTCATATTAATTGTGGTCAAATAAGAATATTTTAATAAATAATGTATCTTTTTGAATTATTTATGGTAATAAAAGTCTGATAGGACAAGACAGTCAACCAGACGGTTCAACTATGAATCAGAACATTAGTTAATATGTTTGGATATGAAAACTAATTAAAAACTGGTAAAAAATCATATTTTTCTTTTAATTTATAAGATATATGATAATGGTTTTGTTTAATAACTTATTTTGAAATAAAAGAATGTTAAAAATTTAAAATGTGAAAAATATAATTAATATATTATAAGTTTTTGTTTTATTTTTATATTGACAATATGAAATAAAGACATTAATTTTATTCTTTACCACATATTTGTATTTGTATATTATTTTATAATATTATAATTTTTTTTATTTAAAAAATAAATAAAAATTAAATTAACTAATTATATTAGTGGAAAATAGTTTTTCCATATATAAAATATATTCTTTATCATCTATTTTAGCCACAAATTTTCAGAAAAATAATATTTAAAAAATAAAATATAGTAAATTATAATTGATTTATAATAATAATTATTTTAATATGATAATATTATAAAAAAATAATTTAATTATTTCTAACTTACATATATTTTTCTAGAGGTTTTTAAGATAAATCATTATTATTTTGATTATTCTGATTTTTGTTAAATGTAAAAATTAATTGGTCAAATATATATTCAAATATTTTAATTATTACCAAATAATTTTTTTTTATTTTATACAAAATATTAAAATGAATAAAAACAAGTATGTAGTAATAAATTATATGAGTATTGTGTTGTGATATTTTTGATGGTATTTTGTATTCTCTAATTATAAAAAAATTAAAGAAAATTAAAACCTATATATTTCTCTCTCTTCTATAGATGATATTTTCTCTTTTATTATTTTTAACTATTAGATTAAGGATACAAGTTAAGAAAGCCTCTTATAGAAAGTTTATATTGGAAAACACAATAAAAAAAATTAATTTTATTTTTTTATTAAAATCAATACACAATTTTCAAGATAATATTTCTTCATTTGATTTTTAACTTGTGCCCTAGAGGCACTAATTAACATTACCCTTATATTAATCCAACAATACATAAGTGCAGATGATAGAGGGCATGAGATAAAAAATTGAAGATCATCCAATTCATATATATATATATATATATATATATATATATATATATATATATATATATATATATATATATATATATATATATATATATATATATATATATATATGATAAAAATTAAAGTAAATAATGCATTTTATTAAATTATTTATGGTAATAAAAACCTGATAGGACAAGAGTCAATCAGACGGTTCAACTATGAATCAGAACTTTAGTCAATAAATTTGGATATGAAAACTAATTGAAAACCGGTAAAAAAAAATTAGAAAACCTGAGGTTTAAACGATTTTGAAAGTTAGACTAGATTTTTCTATTAATTTATAAAAAAATATAAAAAAATGGTTTTGTTTTTTAATCAAAATGTTACTTCATTTCATTTCTTTATTCCTTCTTTAATCACTCTAGTACACATTTAGGTAAACCAAATAAAAAAATCAAAGTAAAAACTATTTTTCAATTCCTGTATTATTCTCTATTCATTTGATGAAATAAAGTGAATTTTTTTTATCAAAGTGAATTTTGTATAACAATTTATATTCAATAGATTATTTATTTATTATTATTTATTATATTAAAATGAAAATCTTTGATTTATCCGGCATATTGACCGTTACTTTTAGTTTAGAAATTTTGCTTATCATGTGTAAAAGTTAAAATTAATTATTTTATTATCTAATAATCTGCAATTTTTTATCATAAAAAAGTGATTCATTATATTTTAGATACTTTTATGTTATTTATTTATTAATACTTTTTAAATATTTTAAAATAATTAAATATACAATTTTAAAACTATAAAAAGCTGTAAAAAATTAACTAAACTACTAAGTGTTGATTATTATTTAATTCTCAATAATAATTTCCTACCACTTTTAAAATATAATTACTCCTTTGTATTATTATTCTTATATATTTATAAGAATTATTTATTTACATATAATCCGTTCAATTGTTATACAACCCCGAAAAAATTTTAAAATCTTGAATTCGTAGGTACGCGGATTTATTTTCTAGTCCGATTTTGATTATCATCCATTTATATAATATGATAAAAATAAAATTCTATGTAAATATTAAACTAAATAAATTTAATCATGGAAGTATCTAATATCAGCAAGATAATTATATATATAAAATTTCAAAAATATATAAAAGTATGTTATCGAGTATATATTATTAAGTATATTTTAAAGAAAAATATATAAAAGTATGTTATCAAAAATCTTCAAAATTTAATAATATCTCAAAATTCAATGATTCAATTTACTTAATTTATAATTTACAAAAATTATTAAAAAAATGTAAATGTAGAAAGTTTGACTCATTTTAAAGAGATCTGATATATATATATATATATATATATATATATATATATATATATATATATATATATATATATATATTATATATATATATATATATATAATATATATATATATATATATATATATATATATATATATATATATATATATATATATATATATATATATATATATATATATATATATATATATATAATATATATATATATATATATATATATATATATATATATATATATATATATTATATATATATATATATATATATATATATATATATATATATATATATATATATATAATATATATATATATATATATATATATATATTATATATATATATATATATATATATATATATATATATACTCGATATATATATATATACTCGATATAAAAAAATTATTAAAAATTTTAATGTTTTGGTAAATTATAAAAGTTTTATACTTAATATATATATATATATATATATATATATATATATATATATATATATATATATATATTATATATATATATATATATATATATATATATATATATATATATATTTGTAAATAAAGATTCGTTGATATGAGGTGGAAAGTTAAATTTTTATATGAAATATCAGTTGTTAATATGACAAATATTATACGGTAATATAAATAACCTATTTTTTTAGGAAAAAGAAATGACCAAATATTTTTTTATATTATTTGATATAACCATTTGATTCAATCATATTAAGATTGAGATTTTGTTTAAGTTTTTTAAACATCCAATAGATGTTAACAAATCCCGATTATATATATATATATATATATATATATATATATATATAATATATATATATATATATATATATATATATATATATATATATATATATATATATATATATATATATATATAATGGTAAGAAAAATTATTACTCTTTAGATTAAAAATAAATGGTTGAGATTAAAACGTTTATTTAAGGAAAATATGTATGTCTCTTTTATCATTCACTAGCGTTCAGACGGGCACTCCCGTGCCCGTCTGCCCGCTTTTTTTAATGCGCACAGCAGAGAAAAATAAATATTTGTTTTTCTTTTTATGAGGTTTCTACTATAGGTCGCATTAAAGCACAATATTATTACATTTTGAAAATGGTAAATAAAGATATTCAAAATTATATCGAAGCATGCAAAGTAATATTGATACTGTGCAATCAATGACGTTCTTTAAAAGGAATGCCGAACATGAAATCTCTATTCGAAGTATTTTCTTTTTCTCTGCAATTGTTTTCCATAGTAAAGAAAAAATGTAAGACTCTTAAATTAGAATTTTTTTAGAGAAAAAGATAGTAAAATTAATAGTAAGTTGTGTAATATAGCTTTTGCTTACCTTATAAAGATTCGAATCAATTCTTCGTACATCCCTTTATCAATGCGCTCTTGAGATTTAAAAAACTACAAATACATGACGAAATGTCATATTATAAAAGAAATACATTCAGAACATATGTCTCGTTTGAATATAATATGGTTTATTGCGACACAAATAATATCTGAAGAATGGAGATACTTTGTTTTAGTCTAGATTTGGTAGAACAACAATTATGACTTGTTTCTGAATTACCTGGATTTCTGGTAAATAAGGAAAACAATGGACTTAGTAAATATATATGATTTTATTTACATAAACCACAAATAGCAGTTAAATTCATGCATTCAAAAATAAAAAACCTCTCCATCCTTTGAGATATTATTTCTCTTTTCACCATTTTCCAAAGTTGTGTTTTATCTGTTATCACTGTGGAGCTCCAACCGGTGGAGTAAATTTTCAAACGTTTGACCTATTTCAATGAGGATGATAAAAATGTTACTGAAAGAGTGAGGAAAGTGCAAGAATTTTTTTTATACGTATTACGGAAAAGATAAATACACTTTATTGTCGAGTTTGTCGATGGATGAAATACTTTGTTCATCCTTCCATGTGTTCCATTTATCTTCAAAGTCTGTTATCTAAAATTTATTGCATAAGAATAGTGAGAATAACTATCACCCCATTTATATCTAACATAAAAGCATAAAATAAATGATTAAGTATAACTTACTTTCATGTTGAAGCAAGTTTCAACATTCTTTCGTCTCAACTCCTTACATAATTGAAAGATTTCATCGTGTTCTAGTTTGGCTATATATTAAAGCAAAAGAAAATTATATTTAGTTATTATATATCTATGATATAAATAATACAATATAAGCCTGGTATGTCGTGTAACCAAAATGGGAATCAACGTGTGAGCAATTTTTTCAATGTACTTGATAAATACCTGCGGGTGCGATAAAAGAATTTGTTTGTAGACTACATTTTTTGTGTAGTCACCATCTTCTCCTTTCAATTTTCCTTCCCTGGTTAAAACTCTTGTTGTAGTCTGTGAAACACCCCTGGATAAAGCCACATATAACTGTCCATGACTAAAAACATGTCGTGGAAGATATATTCCAACATTTGGAATGGTTTGTCCTTATGATTTATTTATTGTAATTGCAAAACTTAGCCGCACAGGAAACTGCTTTCTACTAAGGACAAAAGGCAGACCATCACTTGCAGATGTTTTTATTTTAATTCTAGGCAAAAAAGAACGTTTTCCTGCGTTGCTTCCTGTTAGGATTTCCACATCCAACATATTTATAAATAAACCACGACATAATAGCCGGGTCCCATTACACAATCCATATATAGGATCTAGATTTCGTAATAACATCAATGGTGCACCCTTTTTTATCTTTAGAATATGTGGTGGCAAACTACCTTGTGCAATTGAGTTTAAGAATTCTTGCTGGTATAAATTATGATTATCTCCTTCAACCTCTTCACACGATAACAAATTATGTTCTTCTCCTGGAAACTGATCGATAATCATATCATTCAATTTCTGGACATCATCATTTGTTGGTGTCAAAATAGCTCTTTGTACCATATATGGGGCATCCCAACCATGCAATTCTAAATTAGGAAAAATATGTTGGATAAGTACCTGTATGGAATGTTCACCTTCCCATGGGATTGCAATATGTAAAGGTAACCTCACCATGTCATCTGGTTTGGTAGGTTCAACACCATCACCAATGCGAATAAGAAATTCTGCAAACTCTTGATCATGCAATGATCGCATATTTTGACGCAAACGCAAAATCTTGGTATGATTCCATAAATGAGACTGAACAATACACGCTGAAATCATTTGTGCCTTAGTACCTTTTCTTACAACAGGAAGAACTTGACGAAAATCCGCCCCCCCCCTGATCAGAACTTTTCCACCAAATGGAGCATTGTTGCTACAAATGTCTTGTAATGATCGATCCAAGGCTTCCAAACAATTTTTGTTTGTCATTGGTGCTTCATCCCAAATGATTGTGGCAGCAACTCTAATGAGATTTGCAAGATCCTTTTGCTTTTCAATACCACAAATGGAACTCGGTTGAATATCAATAGGGATCTTAAATCGAGAGTGTGCAGTCCTACCACCGGGTAACAATGTTGCAGCTATACCAGATGATGCAGTTGCTAAGATAATTTCTCCTCTACTTCTTAAACTTGCCATTAATGTTCTATACATGAATGTTTTACCTGTTCATCCTGGACCATCAATAAAAAATACCCCACTGTGTTTTTGAACAATTACATTCATAATGGTGTTGAATGCAATCATTTGATCATTATTTAACTTAGCAATAGATTCAATATCTTCATTGGGGATATCGATCGCTAACTCCTCTTGTGTGATACTTAGAACTGCACCTCTGTCTATTGTATTAGGGGGTAAAGATGGGAGATCATAATCATCAATCTTTTTACCGTGAAGGTTTAAGAGTTCATTCAAGTCCTTCAACAACATATTAGTTAAGTCTGATTCCACAACATTGTTAGTTGTTTGATAATCCTCTACCATATGTGTAAAAAACTCATTCCAAAGGCCTCTAACATCAGTAGGTTCACAAAATATTAAAATCGTCACGAATAACCTTCGTAAAGCATATGGCAATCGGAGACTCGTAGCCTCAACCAAACAATCATGAATACTATGATCAGTCTCTAGAAATCCCCTATCCTCGGCTGGTTTTTTGAATGTATTGAAAGTCATGCCATTATTTGTAAGAAGATATTACCAACTGGTTGGACCTGTGACATGCGATAACAATAGTCGCAAGTAAAACTTATCTCCCTCCGAAGGTGATACCGTATAGATTCTCCCGATAACTTTTCTTGTTGATCGCCTACGATGCCATTCCATACCCCGCTTGTTCCAACAATAATGCTCTGGGATATCTCTATACAGATACTTTCTTGCTTTTGGATCTCGTAGATTCAATGCAAATAATTGTGTGAGCATTGTTTTGGAGTTGCGCTCATTATTTAACACATCTGCAATTTGCTGATGATCATAAAAGCGCACTTGATGGCGGTTCGGCAAGTGGATCTGCAATCTTTCAACCGAAGGATATAATCGGTAAAGAGTGAATCGAAATATTTTTCATAATGCCTCGGGAGCACAAATCCATCTTGCATCAACATATTGTTGAACTTCATCCATGTATGATCCTTTATGAACCTCCATAGCCACACGATCAGAGCCCTTGTACACATATTTGTATAGATACTTGATACTTTTAATGCTACTACAAATCTCTACATTGATGTGACAATCATACTTTAACAGTAACCAAGGGTTATAAGGAACCACCCATCTATTATCGACAGACCTATCTCTACCTAACGATACAGACTCATCAAACCTTCTCCTATACTCGGGATATGAGTCAGCGCCTTGACGTGTTTCATCCAAGAATTGTTTGGAATACCTTTTTTTTACAATGTCCGTCTTTCATACATGGAGACTTTCGGTTGATTATGCCGCAAGGTTCGTGGATCATATGTCTTACAACAGCTTCATGAAATTGTGGTTCACATTCTAATTTAGGTATTTATGCTCTTACCATACTATCATAATCTTTTGGGTCACGCAACTTATCGTTACTTTCTAAGACCAACAACATACGCACATGCGGCAGTCCTCGCTTTTGAAATTCAGTGACATACATGTAGCTTTTAACTTTACCCAGGACTCCTTTATTAATAACATCATCCTTCAATTTCTCAAATTTCGAACGAAATATTCTTGTTAGCAAATCTGGACGATCTTGTGGTGTTTGAAAAGGCAAAAGTTCTGATGTTATCTCACTCCAAGAAGGATTGCATGTCATTGTTAGAAAAATATCTGGTTTACCGCCATTAAGAACAATGGCCATGCCATCTTCATAACGTTGTGTCATGTCTCGACGACCGCCAATAAATGATGATGGCAATATTATTCTTTTTCCAATGTTCTCTACGATGATTCATGAAATGCATTAGTATTAGAATATATGAATTATTAGCATTAGAAGTACAACTAATTATTAATCTAAAACTGTATATTTATGCTATATGAATTTGTACATGCATTAGTTTCACCAACATGCAAAGCATCATGTAAACCTTGGTACAGTTCAGAATGTATATCACCTTGGTGCTCTTTAACCCACCTTAATCTCCCTGATTCAATTTTGACATAATCTCCCTGATTGATCATTTGGGCGAATCTACAGTTGATTGAAAAAAATGTCGGTGTTAAATGTAAAGTTTTTTAAACAACACTTAGCTAAGTAGATTATCTACTAAAATTAATCCAAATTTACTTGAAGCATGTAACTGTAATATGCTCGACATGACACTCTTCGTCCATTGCAATTTGTTGTGTTGATGTCCCAACCATGCGTCCCAAATGGAAACAATACAGGGTATTGTAAAGGATCATAATATCCCTTTGTCTCTTGAACTTTCTTGAGATTTCCATCACAACGGATGACATTAATATCCCTTCCATAATCCATAGAATCTGCATCACATCCAACAATAATTGCCGCAAGTTGTTCAGCAGTTGGAAGATTGTATTGATGGTGATTACTTGGACGCTCCTTAAGTATGAGGCTACATTCACTGATATTTGGAAGTATTGAAAGTTGCTTGAACCTAATTACAAAAGGATTAAACTGATGGAGCATTTTCTGTAATTTGTGATCTACATTTTGGTGCAGCTGTGGATTTTCCTGCATTCTATTATGTAGCTCATTATCGGTGTCGTAGATGTATAGTTGTAAGAAACGCGGCCTGACACCCTCATTCGGATAGAAACCTCCTATGTTATGGTAAAAAGCACCTTGAGCACGAAATGTGTATATACCACGACTAGATGCAAGAATATTCTCATCAACATGAACACCAATTGAAGTGAATGAAAGCACATGGTTATAACTTCGAATATGTTGCCTAAAATGTTTTCCTTCAGCTGAACCATCCAAAAATAATTGTTGCAATTCTATAGGAGCATCAACTCGTGAGAATGATACCTTTCCACCATTACAACACGTGTCACGTGATTCATGATGAAACAATCTTGCATTGCAGTGTCTACAGGTAAATGGATGAGGCAACCGGGATTTTGCCATCATCATATTATTTTTGAAATTTCGAGCAATATTGTGCTTTGCTCGAAAAGCATGTCCTGATTCCACAGGCAGGAGTTTGATATTGATTACTAAATATTATCTAAAAACTAAAATACAAATAAAAAATATATGCAAGATGCTTCAATTAGTATATTTTAATATTGCATGATTTTAAATTTTGATGTCACATGAGCAAATGCTACATTTATTTGAAGCAAAATTTTTACGAACATACCTTGAGGACGACGTGATAATGCACCATTTTCTCTGGCGTCCATGTTAACATATATATTACTGCATCCTCCAAAGCTTCATCAACATCCATATCATCTAATACAAAAATAATAATTAATATATATACATTTGTAAAAATTAATACTCGCATACTTAGAACTATATCATTTATACCTGTATCGGATTGACTCGTGTTGTTTCGTTGATTAGGTGATGTGCAATTACGATCTGCGGGTTTAAATACATAAAATAAGATATGACGAAAGCGAACAAAATTATGAAATGTAATATATATATATATATATATATATATATATATATATATATATATATATATATATATATATATATATATATATATATATATATATATATATATATATTAATAATCACCAACCAAGTGCAACATCATTAACATGTGTAATTCTACTTGGGCCGGCTTCACTGTCATGAGTTCCTTGAAAGTGTGATCTTGGAAAAGTCATATTTGTAAAATTTTGAAATGAACCTCTCGACTGACTGTTTATAGGGCGAGATGTTTGAGCTTGTTTCTCTTGCTCTTTTCGCCGCCTATAATTTTCACGTCGTCTCGACAAATTGTTTTCTCTCTGCTCGTTGCTTATATTTTGTCTCCTCTTCCTTTCATTTTCGGACCTTCTTGACCTCTGTTGTTGACTTGGTATTTGACGGGTATTATTTTCCATTTTATTAATGTAATTGTCAACTGGAAACTATACCGAATCCTCTACAAAAACATAAAATTAAAATAAAAAAAAATTATGAAAATTAAAAAAATAAGCATGAATAACATATAATCATTATATTATTCTATATACTATTTTATTAAGTTATATCATTATATTATGCTTATAAAAATTTACATAAGCATATAATCAAATTATTAATAAACATAAACATAACTTGATATGGTATTCTATATACTATTAGCGCAGTAAAAAATAGTATATAGAATAATATATGCTTATATGAAAATAACTTGATATAATCATTATATTATGCTTATAAAAAATGCTTATATGCTTAATAAAAATTATGAAAATTAAAAAAATAAGCATAAATAACTTGATATATTATTCACTTGATATATTTTCATACTATATACTAATTTAACTTGATATATTTTCATTCTATATACTAATTTAACTTGATAAATAATTTATCTTAAAATTAAAATTAAAAAAAATGGTATTCTATAAGAGAGAACAAAGTCAAAATGCAATGCAAAGAAAACGAGAGTGATACTTTTCTTCTCTCTAACACTTTCTATTCCCTTACATTTTTAAATTTCTTTTTATCTCTTTTGGTTACTTTTCTAGAAACTTTAAATTATTTCAGTAACTTCAATTAAGTCATGCATCTTTTTCATGTTTCTGCATTAAACTTTGAGGGTTTTTATGAGAACACCACACAATTTCAAGTATATTATAAATTTAAATATGTTGTTGATTTCCGCAAATAACCTACATAAATGTTGCATGACGTACATAAATGTTGATAAATATTTTAGTGAGATTTCATTTCCGTTTTTTTTTCATATAATATTGAATTTGCGCATTCAAACTAATTTTAATAATTGAATTATTTCTACTTAATCTAACCTAGTTAAAATACATTAAATATATCACTTACATAATAATTATGTAATATATTATTGTATTACACTTTATCTAAAATACGTTAAAATAAGTGTTGCAGTGAATAAGATGATTTTATTATTCAAATTATGAAAATATATTAAAATAAGCATTACACTTTGTATGTTACCCAAAATGCTTATTTGCTTAATAAAAATTATGAAAATTAAAAAAATAAGCATAAATAACTTGATATATTATTCACTTGATATATTTTCATACTATATACTAATTTAACTTGATATATTTTCATTCTATATACTAATTTAACTTGATAAATAATTTATCTTAAAATTAAATTTAAAAAAAATGGTATTCTATAAGAGAGAACAAAGTCAAAATGCAATGCAAAGAAAACGAGAGTGATACTTTTCTTCTCTCTAACACTTTCTATTCCCTTACATTTTTAAATTTCTTTTTATCTCTTTTGGTTACTTTTCTAGAAACTTTAAATTATTTCAGTAACTTCAATTAAGTCATGCATCTTTTTCATGTTTCTGCATTAAACTTTGAGGGTTTTTATAAGAGCACCACACAATTTCAAGTATACTATAAATTTAAATATGTTGTTGATTTCCGCAAATAACCTACATAAATGTTGATAAATTTTTTAGTGAGATTTCATTTCCGTTTGTTTTCATATAATATTGAGTTTGCGCATTCAAAATAATTTTAATAATTGAATTATTTCTACTTAATCTAACCTAGTTAAAATACATTAATTATATCACTTACGTAATAATTATGTAATATATTATTGTATTACACTTTATCTAAAATACGTTAAAATAAGTGTTGTAGTGAATAAGATGATTTTATTATTTAAATTATGAAAATATATTAAAATAAGCATTACACTTTGTATGTTACCCAAAATACGTTAATATTGTTTTATATTAACCACTAAAATATCATGTTACCCAAAATACGTTAATATTGTTTTCTTTTAAGTAATAAAATATTATGTTACCCAAAATTTCCACCAATTTATTAATTAATATTTCGTTCAACTAATTATTTTAATAATTAATTAATAATTAAATTATTATAGTATGTCAGTCCATTAAATCAATTTAAGTTGTGAACATCACACCCCCGCTAAATCAGTTGTGGATTCTGTACGTTGCATTTTGTTTAGGCCGTTACCTAAATATATAGGTGGTCTTTTGTCCGAAGGTACTCATATGAAATTTTGTCTCTCTTACTTATTAATTTATTATTAAAATAACTTCTATAATGTTTGTCCCGTCCAAATAATTATGTGAAAGGTATTTTAAATAATTTGTCCGAAGGTACAAATTAGTAAAACGTGGTTATTAAAAATAACCGGTATATGAGTACCTAAATATATGAACATACAAAGTGGTACTAGTTTCTTAATGCTTTTTAATTAATATAATATAGAGTTTATAAATTAGGAACTATTAAAAACATCATAATTATAAAATCTTGAATGTTCGTAGGATCGTTGTTGGTGGTGGTTCACCTTCTTTCTTTTTGTTAATGCACTTTTCTTTTCCACTTTCACAATTGCATAATGGAGGACTATAAATAAGTGAAAAAAGTTTATTATACAAATATGAACAAACCCTAACAAAAATTCCAGTGTTGCTTTCGAGCAAAGAAGTCATAGATAGAAGTTAGAATTTTACATACCTTCAAGAAGTTTCTGGCAAGGCAGTTCAATCGCGAAGGTTGGCCGTTGCATGTATCAGCGGTGATGTCGGAAGTTCAGCGGTGCTTTTGGTTGTTGCTGTAACCGGAGGAAATGAAAAAAATGAAAATCGTGAATGTTCGTAGGATCGTTGTTGTTGGTGGTTCACGTGAGAGATGAAGGTTTATGTTATGGTGAAAGATAAATATGGTTGGTAATTGTTTTTGTAGCAGCCAATAATAAGAACATTGATATTGAGAAGTTAAGAAAATATTTTGGTCTGTCAGAGAAACTCCCATTTAAAATTAAACTGTCATTTCGTATATGTTGTAACTGCTATTCCTATTTTGTAGGAGTCAAAATTTGATAATAGGAATAAAAACGTGAGAAGTTATAAAGTGAAAATTTTGGTGATGTCACAGAAACTCCCATTTACACTTGGATTTTATGTGTGTAAGCCAATGCATCCATTATTTAAAATTAAACTGTCATTTCCTATATGTTGTAACTGCTATTCCTATTTTGTAGGAGTTAAAATTTGATAATAGGAATAAAAACGTGAGAAGTTATAAAGTAAAATATTTTGTTAAACTGTTCCATAAGTGTAGGATGGTATGAGTGTCACATATTATTATTATTGGATAAAATAAAAGAAAAAGAATTAAAAAATATAAGGGTAAAATCGGGAGAAAAATAGGCCACTCCAAATAGGTGTATTCCCTTTATATATAGGTATAGACAGTTTGTTTTTATATAACACTACGTGCCCGTTTGTCCATTTTTTCTAGTGTGCACACGCGTCAAAATATAAATGAGTATTTTTTATTTTAATTTACTTCATAAAATATTTTAATAAGTGTTTCATCAAAGTCTTTGTCTCATTTTCATGTTATTGTTATTGATCTTAGATGTGCTCATGATCTAATTACGTCTGCATTTTTTTAATGGACCTCGGGAAAGTGGAGTGTAATATTTCATTGATTATATGATCTAATATTTTATTTTAATACATATTATAATATCTAGGAACATGTCATCATGTAAACGTTAATTTAAATCAAAGATAAATATTTAAGAAAACAACAACAAATATAATAAATAATAAAACATTTAACACAAACTAAAACTAAATATAAGCACCATTTAAATATATACACCATTTAGATATAAACAATAATTGTCATGGTGATTTTAAATATAAGAACAAAATTAATTGTCACCATTTTTGTTCATTAAAATATAAATTATCACCATCATTTCCATACAAATTTAGAAACTATCCTAAAATAGACACAAAAATATATAAATCATCATAGAATACACGTTCAAAAAATATATAAACCATCATAAAATATAAATAAACCCGCATGATCAAAAATCACCACATGATCAAAAATCATCATCATTATCCGATCAATAATTATTAAGTATTTTTCTGCAATTCATGCACACAAAAAAGGTTTATACTATAATGGTTGTAATTACATAAAACAAATTTAATTTAATTTAATGATTGTAATTAAATTACATAAAATGATTTATATAATGATTTTTTAACATGTTGATAAATCAAACTCTAATGGTTGTAATTAAATAAAATATATGAAATTAATAAAATAAAATAAAAACTCAAACCACTTTTCATTGCCTTGTTGTTCTTTCTTCTTCCGGCCACATGATTGCCACCATTGATTGCATTCTTAACCGCTACCAGGCCGATTAATTGGCGCCGTCACTACTCGTCGTACCATTGTTAGGTCGTTATGCTATTTTGTTAACAATTATGTTGTAGTGTTGTCTACGCATATCGTCGTCTTGTCGGATTACCATTCTCAATCACAAATTAATACATTGAAAAAGAAGAGATTGGAATTGTGGATTTGTGAGAAAAATTATATGGTATTAATTAGAAATTTGATTGTGTGATATATGCAGAAAGCAATTATACGATATGATACTAATTGCTATTGGAGTATAAAATTCAGTAGTTATAAGCAATGCCAATTACCGTAGAAATTTGCCCATAATGGTAGTACACAAAAGATGCAAATTGCTATTGCAATAGAGAAAGAAATTAGAAATTGCAATGTAATTATACTATAATGGTTGTAATTACATAAAACAAATTTAATTTAATTTAATGATTGTAATTAAATTACATAAAATGATTTATATAATGATTTTTCAACATGTTGATAAATCAAACTCTAATGGTTGTAATTAAATAAAATATATGAAATTAATAAAATAAAATAAAAACTCAAACCACTTTTCATTGCCTTGTTGTTCCTTCTTCTTCCGGCCACATGATTGCCACCATTGATTGCATTCTTAACCGCTACCAGGCCGATTAATTGGCGCCGTCACTACTCGTCGTACCATTGTTAGGTCGTTATGCTATTTTGTTTACAATTGTGTTGTAGTGTTGTCTACGCATATCGTCGTCTTGTCGGATTACCATTCTTAATCACAAATCAATACATTGAAAAAGAAAAGATTGGAATTGTGGATTTGTGAGAAAAATTATATGGTATTAATTAGAAATTTGATTTTGTGATATATGCAGAAAGCAATTATACGACATGATACTAATTGCTATTGGAGTATAAAATTCAGTAGTTATAAGCAATGCCAATTACTGTAGAAATTTACCCATAATGGTAGTACACAAAAGATGCAAATTGCTATTGCAATAGAGAAAGAAATTAGAAATTGCTATGTAATTATACGAATTCATGACAATTTTTTTGCTATAAATAAGATGAAAAAAAACCACCCATAACTTGAAGCAGTTTTTTTGTGAAAAACTAAATTCCATTATTTAAAGTATAAGAAAATTGTTACTAAATTCCATTATTGCTGTAACCGTTTCTTCTCATCCTAATTCTAGAGTGTGGGTAGTTATTATTGTTGTGGTTTTTTAGTAAATATAAATTATATAAAGGGCAAACTTGGAAGAAAAATAAGCCACACCAAAATCCCCTATCCCCTTTATAGATAGTAATAGATTATTCATATAAAATAGACACACATGTCCTTTAAATGAACGTTGTAATCTCAACCATTTATTTTAAATCTAAAAAAGAATAATTATTCTTATTATTGACATATAAAAATAGCGTTCTCATATATATATATATATATATATATATATATATATATATATATATATATATATATATATATATATATATATATATATATATATATATATATATTATATATATATATATATATATATATATCATTCATTATTCATATAAAATGAACGTTGTAATCTCAACCATTTATTTTAAATCTAAAAAAGAATAATTATTCTTATTATTGACAAATAAAAATAGCATTCTCATATATATATATATATATATATATATATATATATATATATATATATATATATATATATATATATATATATATATATTCAGGATCCATGGACACAAGGTCATATTAAATTAAATAAAAAAATTTTAAAAATATATTTCTTTTTCCTAAAGAATAATATAGTTTTTAGAGAAAATAAATGACTATTTCATTCACTCTTATTAAATGTTTAGGTGAAGAAGAACTATTTGATACAATGAATGAAATGATTTATGATATCTGCAATGAAACAATTAGTGAGGGCGAAGTACCATATGAAAAAGCTCAACAAGTTTATGATGGATTAATCTCTGAAAACCAACCTATATATGAAGGAGTTTCTGATTCCAAATTATTTATTTTAGTTAGTTGTTAGATGCGATGTCTAATTGGTATGTTCCTCAAGGTTGCACTGTAGAAGTCGAGCCTTTCTTCCTTTATCATCTCCTAAGCATGGGCTTCGAGGAATCTTTGAGTCTAACCCTTAATGGAACCTTTAGTGGCCCAATTGGCCACTAGTTTGTTGGTGTTGATACCCAAGACGATTGAGAGTTCGGCCAAGCAAAAACCTTCTACCAATTTTGGGAATGGGTTGTATTCCTTTATTGATCAGTTAAGAAGTCTCTCATGGTCTTCCAAGGTTGGAGAGATTTGGAAATCAGGGAAGGTGAAACATCTCAGAGTGATGTTATAGTATTAGGCCATTATGGTGATAACACCATAGTCAACTTTCTAGGTTAGAAGATCTACGATGTTACCAAAGTTGGCTATGAATTTGTTATCCTTGAGGGATAATATTCTTGAGCAAAGGACCTTCAATGAGTTGATGTCAGGACTCTTGAATCTGAAAGTAGATATGTTTTTCCTTGCTGAGGAATCCATAATTGTGTTGGTAAAAGGTCTTGTAATTTTGCATTTGAACAAACAAAATTCTTAAGATCTTTGCTTATTAGTTGGATGATGAATGTATGTATGAATGATTGGTTTTTTTTATTAATTTCCACGGAACTTAGGCACGGGTTCAAAATCTCAGACCATCGTGACAAAATGTGAGGTTTAATAATGACTGCTTTTCAAACCAGGATTCTCGCTTGGCATGATCTAGGGCTTTTAAGAAATTGCGTGTAAGACACTGCCTCTAGAGTCATGGACCTCCTTCACTTTCAACCGCATATGTCAATTTACTTGCCAGGAGACTTCTCTATCAAGGACATCTACTCTAAATGAGATCTTTGTATTGACCCTTACAAGAAAGGAACCACGGGGACCTATACTACGCGACCATCTGTCTAGGTTGGCCATGGTTAAATGTTCTAAAAGGGGGTCTTAAGGTCACAAACTCTAATAAAGGAAAGGATGATTATACCGAAAGCACGACGGTCATCAATCCCCTTAAGAGAGTCTACCACTAAGTGAGGTTCTTGTACGACCCTTACGAGTAAGGCACCTCGGGGACCAATACTACTCAACCTCTCTTATCTCAAACAAACTCTCAAACTCATGTGGTGAGTCTTTCACACAAGGTTTTCATTGCAATCATTATTTCCTCCAAACTTTCTTTGTCACAGAGCCATGGTTTCAGACCAGTAGACAAATAAAGAAAATATATACAAGTTAGCAATAAAAGCAATATATACACAAAAAAGATAAGTAAAAGGGCAAATCCAATCACACGCAAAATGGAGAACAACTCAAACTAGGCTACACTTGCTTAGGGAACTTCTTATGTCCCCAGTGGAGTCGCCAAATGTCGCCATCGAGGTCTCAGAGAGAGGAAACTTGATAGACTAAAAACTAATAGGATGCCTCCTTGAAGGGGAGAAGGCAAAATCAGAAGATTCGCCACCGAGTTTTATTTATACGCCTCTATTGGAGAGGTGGGGGAAATAGTCGATAAAATCCTATAAAAAAGGATATGTGCATGAGAAGCGCAAAGGGGAATAAGAAATCGGTCTCGCAACGGAGACTTAGGTTCGAAAGTCGGTTACGCAAGGGGAAGGTATTAGCACACCTCGCGTCCATGGTACTCCATGGGAACCATTTGGGTTGTTTACATATGTAGGTATTTGTCGCATCCGCGAAAAACAACCGGCGGGAAAAAGAAACAAACAGAGCCTCCACCGTGCGTTATTTATCCCAAAGGAGGGAAAGGAAACGCTCGAAGTAAACCTGGAAAGGAAATGGTCTTACGACCGGAGATTACAAGGATCGGGAGTCGGTTACGCAAGGGGAAGGTATTAGCACCCCTCACGTCCGTCGTACTCGACGGGATCCACGCTCAGGAAGAATAGAATAAGGTTGCTGATAGAAACTGCTCAAAGAATGCACACACACTGGAATAAACACAGATGAAATAAGACGGAGGAAAGTGACTCGGCAGGATGTCGCATCCTGGGCTTACGTAGTTTGTCAAAAACAAACATCAGAGTCAGCGTAGTTCGGGGATATGGGAAACGGGCTCGATAGGATATCGCATCCTATGCCTACGTATCTCATCTGGAATGAGAATCAGAGCTATCGTAGTTCGGCTAACGCACGCCGAAACAAAACACACGCACAGACGCTGAGACGTCAAAGCAAACACGCAAATGGAAACAGACTGCCAATGGCTGGTCTTACGTCCGACTCCAAACAACAAAAACAAACAGGAAACCGAATGCCAATCGCTGGACTTACATCAGACTACAAACAAACAACAAACAAACGGGAAACCAAATGCCAATCGCTGGACTTACATTAGACTCCACACACACACAAAAGGGTTGAAAAAGAAAAAAGGCGAACACACAGACTAGAAGGGAGTCGGGAACTCGGACCTAATAGCTGTCAAGCAAAACACACGCAAAAAAGGAAAAGGGTGCCCGAAGAGATCTCGCACGATCTCCTGCCTACGTACCTCATCTGGTATGAGGATCAGGGCAACGTAGTTCCCCTTAATAGGGGAGAAACTTTCTCCTAACCAGAGACCGGGAAACAACAAACTAATAGGGAGACTGACTCGAGCCTAAAAGTTGTCATGCAATCCACAATAGTCATAGGTTGAGGTATCCGAATCAAAACCTAACTCGCACAGGAAGCAAGCTAGCCTAATACATCAAGTAAGCAAACACAAGCACAGGAGAGCAAGCACACACACTATATGCAAACAAGTGGCTCATACAAGGCTGGGCTTTAGTCAAGGGGTCAAATCAACCTCGACAAACAAGCCGGTTCTGTTATGGGTGTTTTGAGCTCTTAACCCTAACATTGAGAGTTAGGGTGAAGCAGATGAAAAGGTAATGAGGGTAAGACCTCATAGCTCTTAACCCGGGCCTGGGTGAGCTTCAACCAATGAAAACGTGGGAGTCCAGAATGAGGAACTCTATTCCACAATGACTGACTCTATATACAAGATTTTGGGTGTTTATTCAAAATGCATCAGCACGTAGTGCGAGCAAGATGAAAGACTCAACTGAATAGCAGGGGATGGATTGCACATCCCTTCTATCTGCCAATGCCTCTTCACTTAGGAGGTCTTTACATGTACAAGGCACAAAGATAAACAAGCACAAACATTGCCTCTTAAGGAGGGCTTCAGACAGGTGCCTGCCAAAAGAAAATGACAAGTCTTCCAGACTACATGGAGTTAAGGAAGTTACCTAAGTGGTATGCTAACCACAAGAAAAGCAACTCAAGCAATGAGTTAAAGCGGCTAAAGTACCTGTAAGAAAAGCTACACAATCAGTACTATGTTCAGACAAACAACCAACAGATAACAACAATCAGACAATCCCAATATGTACAACATGTAGGCCATAAACTCAATTGAGTTAGCCATCCAAGGACCTACAACATAATCAACATTAGTTAAACAAAGCAGCAAACAAAGCTCAAATGAGGAAGCAACATCAACCATGGAGCTAAAGGCTTGATCCTGAAATACAAAGCTCGAATGTGAGTCTAAACCCCTAGGGCAAAGCCTAGGGTCAAAAGTGAATCAAAAAGTCAAAACAGCAACCAATATTCAGCAAAAAGCATGCTTAAACAAGTAAGAACATGTCCTAAAAAGGACCATATCAAAATCATTAAGAAAAGTCATGTAGTGAGCAAGAGAAGACAAAGCAAGCAAATGGTGCATACAATTGGTCAACAAGAATGAAAATTCCATATTAAAACATAAATGACTCAAACAATTCTGGAACTTTTCATGAGCACACAACATGTCCAATATAATCATCATGACAAAAATCAGAATCAACAGAGCTCACTGGACATGGATATAAAAATGCACAAGCAAGACATCAAATTGTGTGACACACATTGTCACACCTAAAGTCCATGTGTCCAAAACAGGGAAGGAAAAAGCAAAAAATGCCAAATAAAAACTCACAAATCAATCAACATGTTAAGAATCATCATGCAAAATTTCATGGCAATTGGATCATGTATGAGCATTTCACAATAGGATGAATGAGGCATGTCACAAATGCATACATGTTCAAACAATTAAACACCATTAAAAATCCATAAATGATAAAATCCTAAAATCACATCATAAAAATACTAGACATCCATATGAACATGTGAAAAAAAATTGGGAATGATTTGGATCAATATGCAATTTATTATGATTTTTTGAGTATCATGCATAAAATGAAATAAACATGTAAAAACATGAAATATAATGAAATGAACTGATGAAAATGGCAAATGCTTCCATGAAGTATCGAATAGGGGACTAGAGGCTCAAAGAGCGCCTCAAAACGCCCTGTTTCATTAATCTGATGTGGCTAGCCACATCACTAATCCAAACCTGCGTGGAAGCAGTCAACGCATATAGGCCAATGATTGTGACACCAGGATGCCACGCAAGCGCCAGCAAAACAAATTAAAACAAATAAAATGAAACCAGAAGGTATCGAATGCGCGCGGCTTGGATGAAAGGCGCTTCTACAGTACATTCACATGAACGAACCAAAACAAGCCCTAGCCTGTACAGGCACGGCTGAGCACGGTGGAAACCACCGTCTTCTTCATGAAGACGGCGGAGGAACAGTAACATCATTCAATTTTTTTTTTCCAGAATCCACTAAAAATTATATCAACAGAAAGCTCTTCTCATGCACATTACATATCAATCATCATTTAATCAAAACAAGCCATGGATTAAAAGAATCGAAGACAAACATTTTGACATTCAAACTTTCAATTCCATATAACTCAGACAATAATCCACCAAATCACATGAAATTTTCATCAGCATGCTCAGCAAGAGAAGGTCTACACTATCATGGCAAAAGATTGGAGAATTAAGAGCTTCGAAAAACCTACCTCTTGAAGAGCAGTTTCTGGAATCAGTAGTTTCAAGGCCTGGCACGATTCAAATCCACTCATGTATCACTGTTATGAAGCTTTGTGAAGAAATTGAGGCTTGGAGAGGCTTATATCTAGCTCAAATAACAGTTTCCATCTTCACCTTCATGAGCTTGATATGCTTGATTTCTGCTCGAATCTTCCAAACCAAATCTTGATCTACACTAAATGAAGATCAAAGAACAAGAATATGGAAGAAAATTGCAATGCTATGTGAAGAATTTTCAAGTTTTGTTTTGGAGAAAAAATGGAGGGAAAACTTGAACTTAGATCTAGAAATGGTGATTATGAACAATTCTGTTAGGATTTACTATTTATACCATGTGTTAATCCTACTGAAAATGTAATTAGGCTTTGGTTAATGCAAAATTAGTAAGAATGAGGTACATGACAAAATTAGCAAAAACACCTTATGCATGGCAAGGCTCACGTGAACAGTAGCATATCAATGATCAAATCCACTTAAAAACACCTCATGCACATGTTGGCAATGGTAATTTGTTCCCATGATGCACCAAATTCAAATTTGCAAATTTCCCTCCAAAATGGTCATGAATGGGAAAATGATTATGTGATGAAATTTCATGCAATGCCATGAATGATTTGGAAAATATATGTCATGAGGAGCAAAGTGCAAAAAGAGGCACTCAATTTGGAGCTTTGAGTCAAAAGTTATGGCCTTTTGAAGTTTCAAGCACACTTGGCAATGATTTGATCATATCTCCTCAACCATTCATCATAAATTCATGATCTTGGACTTTTTGGAAATGGGAGAGAAAGATCTTCAACTTTCATATTGGACAAAATTTCATTTGGAGCTTCTTTGATGATGTAAGATCAAGTTGAATTTGAACTAAAAACTTTCCATTTTTGGAAACTTTCAATTACAGGTCACTTTCCATTTCTGGAAACTTTTGATCTGACCTCAAATTCTTCAAGATATGTATTTGACATGATGAATAAGCCTCTTTTGAATATGAATGAGATGTCTCAAACCATTTCTCCCCCTCCTAGCCCTCAGTTGACTTTCTGTTGACTTTTATAGGCCTCTAGATGACTTGGCAATGCTCTGATCAGCTTGAGCCTCTACCACTTGAGAAAATGGCTCCAAAATGAAACCCTAGCTCTTGTAAGCTTCCCATAATAATCATATGATCCTCATCTAAGCAAATAACCTCATCTTTTTGAAAATCCCTGACTGAAAGATTGCAACTGATTAGGGTTGACCAGAGGTCAAAACCCTAATCCCAAGGAACCTGAGCATGAATAATGAACCCCTTGAGGATGACATAAACTTGATGATGGTGATATATCCTTGCAATCAAGATGATGCTCAACCTTGAAGGATCAATAAAGCCCTAATTGAAGCACAAACCCTCAGATGGTTGGTGATCAATTTAAAGAAAACCTCAGGCTTGAATCTCTTAACTTCTCCTTCTTCTGAGAAAGGCTCTAGAGGACGACTTGCTTTATTTTCACATGATATGCAATATGCAATGACTAATGCCCTAAATATGAAATTCAACATGCTAAGCTAGTCCCAAGAAGAGGGCAAATTTTGAGGTGTTACAGCTGCCCCTATTCAATCCACTGTGAACCTGTCGATATGAATAGCCTCGGCTTTCAGATGATTAGAGTGAAGAGTGGTCGAATACCAAGAACAGACGAACAATTTGCGCTCCGCTGGGGATTATTATTATATTTTTTGCTTTTCTTGAACCCCACAACTTTTTGATGTTTTGCTTCTCTTAAACCCCGGTACTTCTTTGATTGATTTTTTTCTCTTTTTCTTGGACCCCGAACAATTATTTTCGCGCGGATGATCCCGGATCACCGCATTTGAACCCCGACAACTTCATATCACTCCTGTTTGCCAAACAATGAACCCCGATCTCTAGTTGAACCCCAGTCGCCTGACGATAACTCTCGATCATCAATGTGAACCCCGTTCTCCAGAAAACACCCCGTGTCTCTCTTTCTCCATTTGAACCCTGCTCTCCAGAAAATGCCCAACACTTCATTCTCTCCATTTGAACCCCGTTCTCCATTTTCTTATGATAATTCCGCTGGCAATACCGGAAATAACACCAAAACACCACTCTGATGGCGACATATCAGAGGGTACACCTTCACGAAAGGAAGGTAATCATGTGTATTTCTTCCTCCGAAGATACCCATAACGACTTCTGTTGGCCTCGCCAAAGTCTAAGGCAACACATGATCAGAAGACAATCCGGAGGACCTCATCCCGGATATAATCCTCAACTCCAATCTCCATTTGAACCCCGTTCTCCAGAAAATGCCGCAACACTTCCTTTTCTTCATTCTTCGATTCTCGCGCTGATCGCGTAACGTTCTTTGATTTTATTTCCATCTCCGTCCGACGGAAAATTTTCCACCAATATCGCACTACTGGGGAACATTGTTGCTCCAACGTCATGATGCTAAACTCCTCAGAGTAACATCTTCTAACTTCTATCTCGCACGATAGAAATCTCCTCCGGTATCGCACTACTGGGGAATATTGTTGCTCTAACGCCATGATGCTAAACTCCTCAGAGTAACATCTTCCAACTTCCGGCGAAACCACCTCTCAAGAGGTAACCACGGCTCGAGGCTAACTGATGCTCGCAATGCTAATGCTGATCTTCCAACTAGCGAAACCACTCCTCAAACGGTAACCACGGCTTGAGTAGCATCTTCACCAACTGGCGAAACCAAATCTCAAACGGTAACCACGACTTGAGACTAGCTTATGCTTGCAATGATAATGCATGATTTGTTTCAGCGTAATGCTCCATAATCATGGAAATGCTACGCAATTAGGTATGCAATATGCTATGCTTATCTACATGATGAATGCATAAAAAGTATCCCCCTCAAGGGACTCTTCTAGGGAGCTCGAGGCACTCTGCTGAGGAACTCGACAACACTCCAATCTCCACCCTACTGGGGAATAACACTGCTGCTGGGAAATAGACAACCCTCACCAGGGATGACCTCCGCTGAACTTGATCCGCTTGGGGACTTCGCTGGGGAAGAAACCACTAACGCACTCTACGAGGAAAACAGCAATCTTCAGACTCGCTGCTAAGAAAAAAACTAGCAACAGACACCTCCGCTGGGGAAATAGCAATCCCAACCCTGCTAGGGGAAACAAGGAAAATTTGGCACGGAACACCCGTCAACTCGTCGAACCCTGGTATTCACCATCTAACTCCAGTGTCAACTTTCCACTTTTGAGAGCTCCCAGACTCGTTTGGACTTTTCTGATTCATCACCCTGTATTCTCGACTTCTCCGTACTCTACAGAGATCGAACTCCCTGGATTCATACAACCTTTCTAGTCCTTCAGACTTTGAAGAGTCTTCTTGATTAACCCTCCAGGATCGTCGCACGTTCTTTCGTCGTCTTTTCACCATTCTTCAATCCCTTGTCCCTGATTGGACTCCACGGGGATCTTTTGTCAAAAAGCTTCGCATCACAACCTGCAAGGGAGTGAAAACACCTAACAACACCTACAAAAGAGATCGTTAGATAAAAACGTGCCCCAGGCATGCCAAAGTTTCAACACCTGAGTCACTCAACCTTCTGAATAAGATTTCAAGTTTTCAATCTTATGAACATGCATTGGAAGGGATCTCCATATCTCAAAATGCAAAGATTCTTTATCAAAATAAACAGATGTTTTTGCAATCAAAGCGGTAATGAAAACAAAAACAAAATTATTTGACTGAATATGCATTTTATTGATTAGAAAGGTGTGGCTCATGACTGAGCAATACAAAGGAAGCAAACCCTGAAAAGAGGTGATTGCGCACAAAAGGAAAAATCTATCCTAATGGCAATGTGAACCCGTGATCTCATCGAGTTCCAACTCGGTTACACCTCATATGTCCTCAAGACCATTCGCGCTTTCTGCCTTCTGAACAAGACGCTTCCGACCGATCTCTGTCGGGGATTATCCATGTCATATCCAAAGCACAAACGATCATGCTAGACGCAGTTGTTCGGTTCAATCCCTCTTTTGCCTAGACCGCCCTTTCGGGTTTTCAGTCCACCGGGATACCCTTTTATGCCCAAGCCGCCCTTGTGGGGTTTTCGACTTGCCGGGTGTATAGTTTTTTCTTTTTATCCCTAATTTTTGCCCGAACCTTTTTATTCTTCCTTTTGGTTCGCCGGGATGCCCATTTTTTCCTGGACAATTTTATTCTTTTCATCCAGCGGGTCTCTTATACGAAGTATTTTTAACTGCGTCCGCATTCACAGGGGATGGAAAATCCTCGCCATCCATGGTCGTCAACAACAAGGCTCCACCAGAGAACACCTTCTTGACCACGAATGGACCTTCATAATTGGGTGTCCAGCTGCCCCTACGATCGTTCTGAGGAGGAAGGATCCTTTTCAACACCAGATCTCCTACGTGATACACACGAGGTCGCACCTTCCGGTCAAAAGCACGCTTCATCCGCTGCTGGTACAACTTCCCATGACAGATGGCCGCCAACCTCTTTTCCTCAATCAGACTCAACTCTTCATACCGACTCCTTACCCATTCAGCCTCTTGCAATTTCACGTCCATCAGGACTCTCAACGAAGGAATCTGAACCTCAACCGGTAGCACGGCTTCCATCCCATACACAAGAGAGAAAGGCGTTGCCCCAGTAGATGTACGCACCGAGGTTCGATACCCATGCAATGAAAACGGCAACATCTCGTGCCAATCCTTATAGGTCACGACCATCTTCTGCACAATCTTCTTTATATTCTTATTAGCTGCCTCAACCGCCCCATTCATCTTCGGTCGATAAGGAGAAGAATTGTGATGCTCAATCTTGAAATCCCGGCACAACTCTGCCATCATCTTATTGTTGAGATTAGAACCATTATCAGTAATGATTCTTTCGGGAACCCCATATCTGCAAATGATGTCTCTTTTCAAGAACCTGGCAACGACCTGCTTTGTCACGTTTGCATAAGAGGCTGCTTCTACCCACTTGGTGAAGTAATCGATAGCCACTAATATGAACCGGTGCCCATTCGAAGCCGTAGGCTCAATCTTCCCAATCATATCAATGCCCCACATAGCAAACAGCCACAGAGATGACATCAAACTTAACGGATTCGGCGGCACGTGCACCTTGTCAGCATAAATCTGGCATTTATGACATTTCTGCACGAAGTTGAAACATTGGGCCTCCATGGTCATCCAATAATAACCTGCCCTCAACAGCTTTTTCACCATTGCATTCCCACTGGCATGGGTACCGAACGACCCTTCATGCACCTCTTTCATCAATTGGCTTGCTTCTTTATCCTCAACACATCTGAGCAAGACCCAATCAAAATTTCTCTTGTACAAAACCCCATCTTTATTCAGATAGAACACCATGGCCAACCTCCTCAGAGTCTTTCGGTCCTTCTTGGATGTCCCCTCAAGATACTCTTGGGTTTCCAAATACCTCTTAATGTCATAGTACCACGGATTTTCATCATCAGGAGCTGCCTCAACAACAAACACATAAGCCGGTCTATCCAGACGTCCCACCTCAACACTAGGGAACTGATTCCACCACTGTACCTTAATCAAGGCGTCCAGAGTAGCCAAAGCATCTGCCAAAGGATTCTCTTCTCTAGGCACATGATGCAATACCACCTTGGTGAAAAACTTCAACAATCTCCTCGTATAATCCCGGTACGGAATTAAATGAGATTGATGCGTATACCATTTTCGGTTAACCTGATTCACAACCAAAGCTGAATCTCCATATACAACTAGGTTCTTGATCCGCAAATCAATCGCCTCTTCAATCCCCAAGATACAAGCTTCGTATTCAGCCACGTTGTTGGTGCACTCAAATGTTAACCGGGCAGCAAAAGGAATGTGGGATCCTTTCGGCGTAACCAAAACAGCACCAACACCGCTACCATTCACGTTAACGGCCCCATCAAACATCAGAATCCATTCGGATTCAGGGTCAGGCCCCTCCTCCGGGATTGGTTCCTCGCAATCTTTCGATTTGAGAAACATGATGTCCTCATCAGGGAACTCAAACTTCATCGGTTGATAATCCGTAATGGGTTGATGGGCGAGGTAATCAGACAATACACTCCCCTTGATTGCTTTCTGAGAGGTATACTGGATATCATATTCAATTAAAATCATTTGCCACCTCGCAACCCGTCCGGTCAACGCTGGCTTCTCAAAAATATACTTGATTGGATCTATCTTGGAAATCAACAAAGTGGTATGAACCAGCATATACTGTCTCAGTCGGTGAGCAGCCCAGACCAAAGCACAACAAGTTTTCTCGAGCAGTGAATATCTTGTTTCACAGTCGGTAAACTTTTTGCTAAGGTAGTATATGGCATGCTCTTTTCGACCAGACTCGTCATGCTGCCCCAGTACGCACCCCATAGACCCCTCGAGGACTGTCAAGTACAGGATTAACGGTCGTCCCTCCACAGGAGGAATCAGAATCGGAGGCTCCTGCAAATACTCTTTAATCTTTTCAAATGCCGCTTGGCAATCATCATTCCACCTGACCGTTTGATCTTTTCTCAACAATTTGAATATAGGTTCAGACATGGCTGTTAGGTGAGATATGAACCATGAAATGTAGTTCAATCTACCTAAGAAACCACGAACTTCTTTCTCTGTTCTCGGTTCAGGCATTTCTTGTATTGCTTTTACTTTAGCAGGATCGACCTCGATTCCTCTTTCGCTTACAATAAACCCCAAAAATTTACCGGACCGCACTCCGAAAGTGCACTTATTCGGATTCAACCTCAGTCTAAACTGTCTCAACCGGTCAAACAACTTGGCCAGATCTACCAGATGCCTCTCTTCTGTCTGGGACTTTGCTATCATGTCATCAACATAACATTCGATTTCATGATGAATCATATCATGAAACAAAGTCACCATGGCTCTCTGATACGTAGCACCGGCGTTCTTGAGATCGAATGGCATCACCTTATAACAAAAAGTGCCCCACGGTGTGATGAACATTGTTTTCTCCATATCATCTGGCGACATTTTGATTTGATTGTAGCCAGAAAAGCCATCCATGAAGGAAAACACTGAGAACTGAGTTGTATTGTCTACCAACACATCGATGTGAGGTAATGGAAAATCATCCTTCGGGCTAGCTCTGTTCAAATCCCGGTAGTCCACACACATTCTCACCTTCCCATCTTTCTTTGGGACCGGCACAATGTTCGCTACCCAAGGCGGATAATTAGTGACAGCGAGGAACCCAGCATCCAACTGCTTCTGCACTTCCTCTTTAATTTTCATGGCCATCTCAGGTCGAGTTCTGCGCAACTTCTGCTTCACTGGAGGACAATCTGCTCTCAATGGTAACTTGTGCACAACGATATCGGTATCCAACCCTGGCATATCTTGATAAGACCAGGCGAAGATATCGACATATTCTTTCAACAGCGCTACCATTCTGCTCTTAACACTCGCTTCCAAAGCAGCCTCAACTTTCACTTCTTTTCTAACCTCTTCGGTACCCAGATTCACAACCTCAACTTCCTCCTCGTGCGACTGAATCACCTTCTCCTCTTGTTTTAACAACCTGGCTAATTCCTCCGGCAGTTCACAATCTTCTTCGCCTTCTTCTTCGGCATGATAGATCAGATTGTCGAAGTCATATGAGGGTGTAACAGGATTGTTATCAATGAGATCCGGAGAATGATCGCATCTGCATGAATGTTGATTCATGCATTGCTTTAGAACCGGAGCGAGACAAATTGAAAAGGAAAATGAAAACATACATTGCCATTTTATTTTTGTTTTTATTAAACTGCAAAAATAAATGAAAGACAGGGAACACCGCTTTTAATGAAAAACATCCTTTTATTTATGATGCAAATATTGCAAAATGAAACACATGAGGTGGCCCTTACAATGAACCATTACGTTTCGGGCAAAACGTATGGCTTTCATGCAGACAGAATTGAAAAACAAGAAATATTACTCTTCACGTAGAGTGACAGTGATGATCTTTTTGGCCTTCCAGTTCTGGATCTCCATCCCTGGTACGCACGACTTTATCCACTGATCAAGCTCACAGTCACTGTCGACCTCTTCACCCACCATACAGATGTGATTTGGATCCAGCATTCCAGCACTGGTGAACGTGAATGGCTGACGACGTCCCTTGCTCTGACCATATGAACCTCGGCCCGGCTGATAACCAACCCCAAATCTATCTTTCTTGGCGGTAATGTCCATCATCTTTCCCCAACCCGGGGCCTCTCCACTCTTCACCACCTCAGTAGCCTGCTTGTACGAAGAAATGGACGACTTCTCCTCTTTAGCAAAAATAGCATTCTCCACCTTGACGGTTTCGAATGCCTGACTTGGCGTTTCAACAATTTCACCGTCTATTTCAACATATTTGAACGATGATAGGTGGCTGACGAAGATGTCTTCTTCCCCACAAACCGTGACAACCTGCCCGTCCCAGATGTACTTCAGCTTCTGGTGCAAGTCGAAGTCACTGCCCCTGCAGCATGTATCCATGGGTGACCCAACAGGCAACTATATGCCGGCTGAATATCCATGACATAGAATACAGACTTAAACACCTCGGGCCCTATCTTTACAGGGAGCTCCACTTCCCCAAACACAGCCCTTTTAGAACCATCAAAGGCTCTAACAACCAGGTCAGTGGGCCTCAAGATTAACCCTTCACAGTCCAGCTTTGCCAAGGCTTTCTTCGGCAACATATTGAGCGATGAGCCGGTATCAACCAACATGTGCGAGAGCACGGCTCCTTTACACTCCATTGCAATATGTAATGCCCTATTGTGATTCCGCCCATCCACAGTCAGATCCAAATCAGTGAAACCCAGCCCATGGCTGGCATTGACGTTTGACACCACCGTCTCCAACTGATTGATTGTTATCTCCTGGGGAACATAAGCTCTCTTCAGCATTTTCAGGAAAGCCTCCATATGCCCCTCAGAGCTCAGCAATAAGGACAAGATTGAGATCTTGGATGGAGTCTGTTGCAAGTGGTCAACAAGCTTATACTCTGACTTCTTGATGATTCTCAAAAATTCTTCAGCTTCATCATCAAGTTCTCTTTCCGACCCACCAGGCGCCGGTGTCACCACAGGAGTACCCTCGCTTACCACCTGCTTCCCTCTTGCCCTGGCTAAAGCCTCGGCCTTATCTTTCTTTTCTTTTCCTGCCTCCCCACTCCTCAAAGCGTCAGGTGCAAACAACATTCCACTACGAGTGAAACCACTGGGTCCAACATTATCCACCTTTGAAACGGTGGTTTCACCTGCAGTCTGATCATCCAACTTCTCCCAATTGCAATAGACCTCTCCACCATAGTGCCACGGCACCGCATCATCATTGTCATAAGGAATTGGCCCAGGTACCGTGATGGTAACTGGAGCCGCATCTGCCAGTGCTGACAAATTAACCAGGTCAAAGTAAATAGTTATGGTGGAGACATCCTCCTTCCCCGAATCAATCTTTTCAAATCTGAGGCTTCCCTCATCCATCATGCTCTGAACAGCTTCCCTCAACAAAACACACCCATCGGGAACAACGGTGCATGCAGCACAACAATCATCACAGCCCGGGAAAACCCCATTCTTCAACAATTGTCTTTTGACCTCAGCCAATGGAGTCTTCAACTGGTCCACATTCATCAGCCCAACTGTCCTCCCATTCTCAGAAATTGCATTCACCCCCATTTGATCATGCGCGGGCATGGGATTAGCATTTACATTTGGAGACGGAGCAAAATTGATAGCTTTAGAATCCACCAAGTCCTGGACAACATGCTTAAAATCTTTACAATTTTCCACATTGTGTCCAGGAGCACCAGAGTGGAATTCGCACTTGGCATTCTCATCATAGTTGGGAGGCCTCTGATCAGGTCTCAACGGAGCCAACGTCCTCAGCTGGACCAACCCCAAGTCTTTTAACTTCTTCAGCAAGAATGAATATGTCACAGGTGGCCTATCAAACTGACGATCAGTCATTCGCCCTCGCACCTGATACCCGGCCCTCTGCGGTCTCTGTTGAAATGGTTGTCGTTGTTGTTGCGGTTGTTGCTGTTGTTGATTATCAGCGGGAATGGTTACCGCAACAGTGTGCTGGTAGTAACGATCCCTACTCTGTCCCCTCTGGGCATACACAGCGCTGATGTCACCCTCCTTCTTTCTCTGACCATTCCCAAAGGGCTTCTTCGATCCAGACGACGAAGCACTACCCTGAATCTTTCCCATCTTTAACCAGCTTTCTATTCTTTCTCCGGCCACCAATATATCAGCAAAGTTGGTAACCGGGCATCCCACCATCCTCTCTGTAAACGTCCCCTGAAGGGTTCCCATGAATAGATCAAACATTTCTCTATCTACCAACGGAGGTTGGACTCGGGCAGCCAGCTCCCTCCACCTCTGCGCATATTCTTTAAACCCCTCACTAGGCTTCTGAGACATACCCTGCAATTGGGTACGGCTAGGAGCCATATCGGTATTAAATTGGTATTGTTTAAAGAACGCATCACCGAGATCCTGCCAGCTTTTGATATCAGACGACCTCAATTTGGTGTACCATTCCAAAGACCCCCCAGACAGACTATCTTGGAAGAAGTACATCCAAAGCTTCTGGTCCATTGTATAAGCAGAGATCTTTCGGACAAAAGCCTGGAGATGAGTTTCCGGGCAAGAAATCCCATTATACTTGTTAAACGCATGCGCTTTAAACTTTTGCGGGATCACAATCCCCTCAACCAGCCCCATGTTCGACATGTTAACAACCCCCGGAGTAGCATAACTCTCTAGAGCCCTGATTTTCTCCGCTAGCACCTGAATCTCTTTATTTGGTGGTTGGACACCGTATTGACCAAACTGTTCATTAAGCACGGAGAACTGGTCTTCTTTTCTATCCTCCTCGGCCCCAAATAAAGGAGGAAACAGGCTATCCTTCAGATTGTTACCCATCGGACCTGGTCCACCGCCTGTGGCAACACCAAAACCCCCACCGTTATTAATCACTACGCCAGCAGTTGTCTTTTTCTGGGATTTCCACCATCCCTAGAACCACCCAGGCCATTGTTAGACACACCCTCCTGATTATTACCACTGTTGGCAGCTGAAGCCCGCTCGAGCTTCTCCACTTTATCAGTAAGTTCTTTTTTCCCCACGCCAAACCCTTGCATGACGTTAATCAGTTCACTCATTTTCTCCTTCAGCTCGAGAATATCTGCGTTGGGTAGATCCATCAGCTTAGATGTGTTGCGTCTGGTAGGGTATCTGTGCGGACGTGCTACGTGCAAAGGAATGATTCTACGTGCGTGAGCAATGATTTCTGAAACAATCAAGCACGTTAGAAACCGACACCTGCAAAATAGAAGACAAGTTATTATGATTCATGCATGAATGCAATGTCTATCCATATGAGGAACACTCTGTCTTTCGATCCTGGTTTCATCGAGACAGATAATAATTTGCCGACAACATTATGACATCAATCACCTGGTTTCACCATACAGAGTAGAAATATATGATTTAGCAAAGATATCACCCAACCATGTGTGTGCTATGTGAGTGCGCAGAAAAAGCAAATAAAGCTTGAAGATCGATCAATGAATGATAACAACCACTGTATATCAAAAGTGCACTACCCGCGTGTCGCATCCGCGAAAAACAACCGGCGGGCTAAAACAAAACAACACAGAGCCGCCACCGTGCGTTATTTATCCCAAAAGAGGGAAAGGAAACGCTCAGAGTAAACCTGGAAAAAGCATGGTCTCGCGACCAAAGAGAGATGGGATCGGGAGTCGGTTATGCGAAGGGAAGGTATTAGCACCCCTACGCATCCGTCGTACTCGATGGGATCCACGCTCAGAAGAAAGAAAAGGTTGCTAAAACAAACATCACACACGCAAGAAACAACACAGGTGGGAGAAGAGGGAAGAGGGCTCGCTAGGACATCGCATCCTATGCCTACGTATCTCGTCTGGAACGAGAATCAGAGCTACCGTAGTTCGGCTCACGCACGCCGAAACAAAACACACGCACAGACGCTGAGACATCAAAACAAATACACAAGCAGGGAAACATGGAACCCGAACGCCAATCACTGGACTTACATCAGCTTCCGAACCAAACAGACCCACACTGGAAACCAGATGCCACTTGATGGACTTATACCGGACTCCAAGCACACAACAAGAGGATACGGAATGCCAATCACTGGGCTTACATCCATCTCTTACACACGCAAGAAGAAACAAGAAACCAGTTACTAAGGAGTCGAGAACTCGAGCCTAGCAACTGTCAAGCAAACACACACAAAAAGAAAAACAAAGGGTGCCCGGAGAGATCTCGCACGACCTCCTGCCTACGTACCTCGTCTGGTATGAGGATCAGGGCAACGTAGTTCCCCTGAACAGGGGAGAAACTTTCTCCTAACCAGAGACTGGGAAATGACCAACTAGAAGGGAGACTGACTCGAGCCTAATAGTTATCATGTATTCCACAATGGTCCTAGGTTGAGTTTTCTATCTACTTGCGCAGCAGCAAGCTAATCCTAAACAGGCAAAGCAAAGCATGCAAGCATAATCAAAACAAAACAAACATTCACAATTAGCACACACTATATACAGACAAAGTGGGCTCAAACAAGGGTTAGACTGCCAAAGCAAGTCAACTGTATCAGGGTGATGTTAGCTCTTAACCCTGACATTGACAGTCAGGGTGAAGCTGATGAAAGGTGAGTGAAGATGAGGCTTCACAGCTCTTATCCCTGGCCAGGGAGAGCTTCAGACAATGAAGTGTGGGTTCAGAAAGTGGGAACCCTTCTACACTTATGACTCTGACTCAATTGTACAACTGTACAAGGATCTTGGGTTAATATCCACAATGCATCAACACCAGTTGTGTGAGCAAAGGGATGACTCAACGAGAATAGCAGGAGATGGATTACACATCTCTTGTGTTCTGCCAATTGCCTTATCAAAGGTGTTTTCCTGCTTGGGGACAAAAATAAACAATCACAAGCATTGCCTCTTAAGGAGGACTTCAGACAGGTGCCTGGCCAAGTAACAGGCCAGGTCTTCCAGACTACATGGAGTTAGTGATGCTATACCTCAATTGGTTAAGCAACCAAGCAACAGCAAAAGCAAGTTCACAATGAACTATAGCAACTAAGGTACCTGAAATCAATCTAACATGATCAGTACACAACTCAAACAGTCAAAGAAACAATTACAAGTTAACAGTTAACTGTACACAAGCAATGCATCAAGCAAAGCACAAGCCAATGCTCAACACAAATGATTTAAGAGCCACCTACAAAACAAAATTAATGTTAATCAACATCATTCAAACGAGCAACTCAAGCCAAGTGAATTAACTTCTCCATGCCACATGCCTTTTGTCATGAAAACACAACTCAACCATGAGAAGCAAACCCCTAGGACAAAGCCTAGGGTCAATGGGGTACCAATAATAGAAAACAGAACATGAAAATTATCAAAAATCAAGTTCAATCAATTTAGAAGCAAATCCAAGTGGTTTCACATTCATATCATTCACCAATTTCATTTCATGAAGCATTTAAGGCAAAGCATGTCATTTCAAAGCTCATTGGACCAAACAGAATGAATCAATCCAAAACAATTCAATAAATCCCCAAAAAATTCATGGCTAAACAACACTCATAACATGTCAATCACACCAAATTTCAAGTCAATTGGACAATGGGAAGCAAATCAATTAAATTCATAAAGTCAAGGCAAGGCAAAACAAGCTCATACAAGTCCTAAAATCATGCATCAAATTCAAGCAAGCACAAAGCAGAGTAGGAACATGATAAATGCACCAAACCAAAACCATGGCAAACTTTAAGGTGTCTAGAATCACTCCACAAAATTTCAAGTCCATCCAATACATATCAAGAATTTCACAAATCATTTAAGAACATGACTCACAAAAGGTCCACAATTGGTCAAACAGAAAGGAAATTCTCAAACAAATTGGAAATGCACTCAAAAAATCCACAAAGATTCATACTCAAACCTAACATCCATAAATATCAACATGCAAAATTTCATCTCATTTCAAGTTCATATGGCATGGCAAATAAAATCAAGAAGTTAGACAAGAAATGGTGTGACACAAATTGTCACACCTAGATTCAACAGCTCATATCTCACAATCCAGAAAAGCAAAAATCACAAACTATATACCAAAATGTTCATTGAGATGTCTAGTTTACACATGCAAAATTTAAGCTCCATCCAATTAATCATCATCATTTCATGATCAAAATATCAAGCAAGGTGCATGAAAGAACACATCTAAACAAACCATAGCCAAAACAGAAATCCACACATGCACAATTTTTGCAAAAATCATCAAAAAATACTAGACATGGCAAGGATCATGGTGGAAAAAATTTCATCTCAATTGGATTAGTGGTTTGTGAGTTATGAATTTTTTCATGTGGAAGAAAAATAAAAAATTGTATGAACACACATGTGAACAAGGCATGGCATATGAGAAAAAATGGAAAAGGCAAAAGTGGAAATGCTCTAGTGGAGAATCGAAGGGAGAGCGTTTTTGAAAAGAGGCGCGCTACAGCATAGTGGAGGACACGTGGTCCAATCGCGTGGCCAATAACAACTTAGCACATGCAGCATGGCGCAAAGTGGATCAAAACGTGTTCTAGAGAAGAAATTTCAAATGTTCATCATGTTCATCCACGAACCCTAAGCTCAAGAAGAATTTCTCACAGAAATGAACAAAACCTATATCACTAGAAAGGTCTTTCAACCAACAACACGAATCACAAATCATTTAGACCTAATTCTTCCTGGATCAAGAGATACGAGGAAAAACATTTTCACATATGAAACTTCTAATCCACATAACATTCTTGTTTCTCAACGAAATTTAATGGAACAAAGTGCATATTACTCCACATCCAAAGATCTATCTAAAGCATGCATCAATTTCATGAATCATCACATTCGAAAACTAACCTTAATCGGATAGCAGTGCTGAATTTGAGGTTTTCTGGCCTTGGCAATGCAAAACAGATGCTCTTTGATGCTTGTAGGAGTGGATGAAACAAAGCTTTGATGTTGATTGTACACGATTTAGCTCAAATCTCCATTTGCCATTGTTGAGCACACTTGTAACAGTCCCAAATTCAGCTTGAAAATGATGAGATCTTGCTTCCAACAGCTTCAATAATGCACATGGATCATGGATTGATGAAGATCTTGGCAAGGTTTGTGAAGAAAAATTGCAGAAAAAGTGAGAGAGAAAGATGAAGAGTTTTTGGATTTCTAGATCTAGATCTCAATTCTGTTATGATTAATCAGAAAACAGTTATGATTATGGTTTTATATGTGATGTTAATGATGTTGTTAATCCTAATTAGTGTAAATGCAATGGTTAAGTGAAAATCAAGTTTCATGCTAAATGGCCAATTGGTGAATTCACCCTCCCTTGTGAAAATCAATGCAACAGTGCCAATTTCTGGTTTGAGCAATTCAGAAATGTTGTTTGTAAGCTAATGCAAGTGGAATCATGTGAAAACAAGGCATAGTTTGCAAAATGACCATTTTCCCTCCAATTTTCAAATTAAGTTCACTTGAAAAATGCACTTTTTGTGTGATGAGTTTTCATGAAATGTAATGCTTGTTTTGGATAGAAGAGATCAAAAGAAATTTGCTCAAAAAAGTCTCACTCCATTTGGCCTTGTGAATCAAAAGTTATGCCTCTTTGAAATTCAACTTTTCTTGACAATGATCAAGCCATAACTTGCCAACCACACATGAGAAATTCATGTTATTGGACTTTTTGGAAAGGTGAGAGCAATATCTACAACTTTCATGTTGAACAAAATTTCATTTGAAGCATTTTTGGACATGTAATTTTAAGGAGAAAACCTTTCCATTTTTGGCAATTTTGAATTACAAGTCACTTTCTATTTTTGGAAAGTTTTCACCTGACTTTATTTTCTTCATTCTTGATGTTTGAAATGTCAAATGAAACTTGTTTGGACATGAATGAAGTGTCTCTAACCCTCTCCCACCTCCAAATCCACCAGTTGACCTTTGGTTGACTTTTTCTGACTGATAGATGAATTGGCTGTGCATAGATGAAATTGAGCCTCAAACTCCTGATGAAATGGCTCAATGATGAAACCCTAGCTTCCATAAGCTCAATATAACCATATGATGATCCCAATATACATTAAAAACCTCATCTCCTTGACAAGCCCTGATTGGCACAATACAACTGATTAGGGTTGACCAGAGGTCAAAACCCTAATCTCCAAGGTATCTGATCAAGCATAATGAATCTCTTGGTGATGATAAAACCATGATGATGATGATGTACCATTTCAACCAAGATCAAGCTCAACCCCCTTGAAGAATCAAGAAACCCTAATTTGAAACACCAACCCTCAGATGATTAGTGATCCATTCAATGAAACCCTCAGCTTGAATATCTCAACCTCTTTATCTTCTGATCAAGACCTATGAGGATGACTTGCTTATGTTGCCATATGATATGCAAATATGCAATGCCTAATGACTTAAAAAATGATATGCACTATGCTCAGCTAGTCCCAAGAGAGGAGGGCAAATTTTGAGGTGTTACAGCTGCCCCTATTCAATCCATTGTGAACCTGTCGATATGAATAGCCTCGACTTTCAGATGATCAGGATGAAGAGTGATTGAATACCAAGAACAGACGAACAATTTGCACTCTGATGGGAAAATAATTAACAATGCCTGTCAGAATCGGCAAAGAAACGATCTTGAAAGAAAACCCGTATGGTACGAAAAAAGTCGGCCGGAATCCCGAAACAGAAATGTCGACCTGGATACCAAAATAAATGGTAACGCAGGGATAACCATGGCCTGAACACCACATCCGCTGGGGATTATCATATCTCTCCTTTTTTTTTTCTTGAACCCCGAAACTTTCTGATGATTTCTCTTTTTTCATTTTCTTGAACCCCGAAATTTTCTTTCGCGCAAGTGATCCCAGATCATTGCATTTGAACCCCAACATCTTGTTTGCCAAAATAATGAACCCCATTCTCCATTTGAACCCCAGTCGCCTGACGATAGCTTGCGATCGCCATTGTGAACCCCGTTCTCCAGAAAACACCATGTGTCTCCTTTTCTCCATTTGAACCCCACTCTCCAGAAAATGCCTCAACATTTCCCTTTCTCCATTTGAACCCCACTCTCCATTTTCTTGTGATAATTCCGCTGGCAACGTCGGAAATAACACCAAACACCACTCTGAGGGCGACATATCAGAGGGTACACCTTCACAAAAGGAAGGTAACATGTGCATCTCTTCCTCAGAAGAAACCCATAACGACTTCTGTTGGCCTCAGCCAAAGTCTAAGGTGACACATGAACAGAAGATAATCCTGAGGACCTCATCCCGGATATAATCTTCAACTCCAATCTCCATTTGGACCCCGTTCTCCAGAAAATGCCGCAACACTTCCTTTTCTCCAATTGAACCCCGATTATCGCGCTGATCGCGTAACGTCCTTTGATCTCATTTCCATCTCCGCTTGACGGAAAAGTTTTCTCCAGTATCGCACTACTGAAGAACATTGCTGATCTGACATCATGATGCTAGACTCCTCAGAGTAACATCCTCCAACTTCTGTCTCGCACGACAGAAATCTCCTTCAGTATCGCACTACTGGGGAATATTGTTGACCCAACACCACGATGTTAAACTCCTCAGAGTAACATCTTCACCATCCGGCGAAACCAAAACCTCAAGCGGTAACCACGACTCGAGTAACTGATACTTGCAATGCTGATGATTTTCCAACTAGTGAAACCACTCCTCAAACGGTAACCACGGCTTGAGTAGCATCTTCATCCACTGGCAAAACCAAATCTCAAACGGTAACCACAGCTTGAGACTAGCATATGCTTGCAATTATGATGCATGATTGATTTTTCTGCGTAATGCTCCATAATTATGGAAATGCTACGCGATTTATTATGCAATATGCTATGCTTATTCTACATGATGAATGCATAAAAAGTATCCCCCTCAAGGGACTCTTCTGGGGAGCTCGAGACACTCTGCTGAGGAACTCGACAACACTCCGATCTCCACCCTGCTGGGGAATAACACTGCTGCTGGGAAAAGGCAACCCTTGCTGGGGAAAACCTCCTTTGCACCTGATCCGCTTGGGGAATTGCTGGGGATAAGAACCCCCAACGCCCTCTGTGGGGAAACAACGGTCTTTGACTTGCTGAGGAACTAAATCCCGACTCTGCTTTGGGAAACCCTCACAGATACCTCCGATGGGAACTAGCAACCTTCAGGCCTGGCGACTGGGGAAGCATCGATCTGAAACCTGCTGGGGATAACCATCCTGACCCTGCTAGGGAAGCCACAGACCTTGAATCTGCTGGGGAGTTAGTCCTCACAACTCTGCTTGGGGAGATGAGGAAATGTGGATACTGAACACCCGTCGACTCGTCGACCCTTGTATTCATCATCCAAATCCACTATCCGCTTTCCAATTTTGAGAACTCCCAGACTCGTCTGGACTTTTCTGATTCATCACCTTGTATCCCCAACCGCTCCGCACTCGACGAAGAGCGAACTCCTGGGACCATACAGACTTTTCTAATCCTCAGACTTTGAAGAGTCTTCTTGATTAATTTCCAAGGATCGTCGTACGTCTCACCGTCTTTTCACCGTTTCCATTTATTCGTCCCTGATTGGACTCCATGGGGATTGTTTTGTCAACAGCTTCCATATCACCACCTGCAAGTGAGTGAAAAATACCTAATAGTACCTGCAAAACAGATCGTTAGATAAAACTGTGCCCCAGGCGTGTCAAGATTTCAACACTTGGGTCACTCAACCTTCTGAATAAAATTTCAAGCTTTCAATCTTATAAGCATGCATTGGAAGAGACCTGTATGTCTTAAAATGCAAAGATTCTTTATCACAATATCTGGATGTTTTTGCAATCAAAGCGGTAATGAAAACAAAAAACAAAATTATTTCACTAAATATGCATTTTATTGATTGAAAAAGTGTGGCTCAAATTGAGCAATACAAAGGAAGCAATTCCTGAAAAGAGGTAATTGCGCACAAAAGGAAAATCTATCCTAATGGCAATGTGAAACCCGTAATCTCATCGAGTTCCAACTCGGTTACACCCCATATGTGCTTAGACTCTCCGTGCTTTCTGCCTTCTGAACAAGACGCTTCTGACTGATCCCTACCGGGTATTATCCATGTGCCTTAACCAAAGCGCAAACGATCACGCCAGACGCAGTTGTTCGTTTCAATCCCTCTTTTGCCTGGACCACCCTTTCGGGTTTTCAGTCCACCGGGATACCCTTTTTTGCCCAAGTCGCCTTTTCAGGTTTTCGACTTGCCGGGTGTACAATTTTTCTTTTTATCCCTAATTTTTGCCCGAACCTTTTTCATTCTGTTTTTTGGTTCGCCGGGATGCCCATTTTTTCCTGGACTATTTTATTCTTTTCGTCCAGCGGGTCTTTTTATACGAAGTATTTTTTAACTGCGTCCGCATTCACAGGGGATGGAAAATCCTCGCCATCCATGGTTGTTAACAACAAGGCTCCGCCAGAGAAAACCTTCTTGACCATGAATGGACCTTCATAATTGGGTGTCCATTTGCCCCTACAATCGTTTTGAGGAGGAAGGATCCTTTTCAGCACCATATCACCTACGTGATACACCCGAGGTCGTACTTTTCGGTCAAAAGCATGCTTCATCCGTTGCTGATACAACTGCCCATGACAGATGGCTGCCAGCCTCTTTTCCTCAATCAGGCTCAACTCTTCGTACCGGGTCCTTACCCATTAAGCCTCTTGCAACTTCACGTCCATCAGGACTCTCAAAGAGGGAATCTGAACCTCAACCGGTAGCACAGCTTCCATCCCATATACCAATGAGAAAGGCGTTGCCCCAGTAGATGTACGCACCGACGTTCGATACCCATGCAATGTAAACGGCAACATCTCGTGCCAGTCTTTATAGGTCACCACCATTTTCTACACAATCTTCTTTATGTTCTTATTGGCTGCCTCAACCGCCCCATTCATCTTCGGACGATAAGGAGAAGAATTATGATGTTCAATCTTGAATTCCCAGCACAGTTCTGCCATCATCTTGTTGTTCAAATTAGAACCATTATCAGTAATGATTCTCTCGGGAACCCCATATCTGCAAATGATGTCTCTCTTGAGAAATCTGGCAACGACCTGCTTCGTCACGTTCGTATAAGAAGCTGCTTCCACCCATTTGGTGAAGTAATCAATAGCCACTAATATGAACCGGTGCCCATTCGAAGCTGTAGGCTCAATCTTTCCGATCATATCAATGCCCCACATAGCGAACGGCCATGGAGACGACATTAAACTCAACGGATTTGGAGGCACGTGCACCTTGTCAGCATAAATCTGGCATTTATGACACTTCCGCACGTAATTGAAACATTGGGCCTCCATTGTCATCCGATAATTACCTGCCCTCAACAGCTTCTTTACCATCGCATTCCCACTGGCATGGGTACCGAACGATCCTTCATGAACCTCTTTCATCAATTGGCTTGCTTCTTTATCATCAACACATCTGAGCAAGACCCAATCAAAATTCCGCTTATACAAAACCCCATCCTTATTCAGGTAGAACACCATGGCCAACCTCCGCAGAGTCTTTCGGTCCTTCTTAGATGCTCCCTCAGGATATTCTTGTGTTTCTAGATAGCGCTTGATATCGTAATACCACGGCTTCTCATCATCAGGTGCTGTATCAACAACAAACACATAAGCCGGTCTATCCAGACGTCCTACCTCCACACTGGGGAACTGATTCCACCATTGCACCTTAATCAAGGTGGCCAGAGTAGCCAAAGCATCTGCCAACGGATTCTCTTCTCTAGGCACATGATGCATCTTCACCTTGGTGAAAAACGTCAACAATCTCCTCGTATAATCCCGATATGGAACTAAATGAGACTGATGCGTATACCATTTCCCGTTAACTTGATTTACAACCAGAGCTGAATCCCCATATATGACAAAGTTCTTGATCCTCAAATCAATTGCCTCTTCAATCCCCAATATGCAAGCTTCATATTCAGCCACGTTGTTGGTGCACTCAAATGTTAGCCGGGCAGCAAAAGGAATATGGGATCCTTTCGGCGTAACCAAAACAACACCAACACCGCTACCATTCACGTTAACGGCCCCATCAAACATCAGAATCCATTCGGATTCAGGGTCAGGCCCCTCCTCCGGGATTGGTTCCTCACAATCTTTCGATTTGAGAAACATGATGTCCTCATCAGGGAACTCAAACTTCATCGGTTGATAATCCTCAATAGGTTGCTGGGCGAGGTAATCAGACAATACACTCCCCTTGATTGCTTTCTGAGAGGTATATTGTATATCATATTCAGTCAAAATCATTTGCCACCTCGCAACCCGTCCGGTCAATGATGGCTTCTAAAAAATGTACTTGATTGGATCCATCTTGGAAATCAATAAAGTAGTATGAACCAGCATATACTGTCTCAGTCGGCGAGCAGCCCAGACCAAAGCACATCAAGTTTTCTCGAGCAGTGAATATCTTGTTTCACAGTCGGTAAACTTTTTACTAAGGTAGTATATGGCATGCTCTTTTCGACCAGACTCGTCATGCTGCCCCAATACACACCCCATAGACCCCTCGAGGACTGTCAGGTACAGAATTAACGGTTTCCCCTCCACAGGAGGCATCAGAATCGGAGGCTCCTGCAAAGATTCTTTTATTTTTTCAAATGCCGCTTGGCAATCATTATTCCACCTGACCGTTTGATCTTTTCTTAACAACTTGAAAATCGGTTCACACGTGGCTGTTAGATGAGATATGAACCGTGAAATGTAGTTCAATCTACCTAAGAAACCACGAACCTCCTTCTCCGTTCTCGGTTCAGGCATTTCTCTTATTGCTTTTACTTTAGCAGGATCAACCTCGATTCCTTTCTCACTTACAATGAACCCCAGCAATTTACCGGACCGCACTCCGAAAGTGCACTTGTTCGGATTCAACCTCAGTCTGAACTGTCTCAATCGGTCGAACAACTTGGCCAGATCTACCAAATGCCCCTCTTCTGTTTGGGACTTTGCTATCATGTCATCAACATAGCATTGGATTTCATGATGAATCATATCATGAAACAAAGTCACCATGGCCCTCTGATAAGTAGCATCGGCGTTCTTGAGACCGAATGGCATCACCTTGTAACAAAAAGTGCCCCGCGGTGTAATGAACGTTGTTTTCTCCATATCATCTGGCGACATTTTGATTTGATTATAGCCAGAAAAGCCATCCATGAAGGAAAACACCGAGAATTGAGCTGTATTATCTACCAACACATCAATGTGAGGTAATGGAAAATCATCTTTAGGACTAGCTCTGTTCAGATCTCGGTAGTCCACACACATTCTCACCTTCCCATCTTTCTTCGGGACTGGCACGATATTTGCGACCCACGGCGGATAATTAGTGACAGCAAGGAAACCAGCATCCCACTGCTTCTGCACTTCCTCTTTGATTTTCATCGCCATGTCAGGTCGAGTCCTGCGCAACTTCTGCTTCACTGGAGGACAATCTGCTCTCAACGGTAGCTTATGCACAACAATATCGGTATCTAACCCTGGCATATCTTGATAAGACCAGGCAAAGATGTCGTCATACTCTTTCAACAATGCCACCATTCTGCTCTTGACACTCTCCTCCAAAGCAGCCCCGATTTTCACTTCTCTCTTGACCTCGTCCGTACCCAGGTTCACAACCTCAATCTGCTCTTCGTACGGCTGAATCACCTTCTCCTCTTGTTTCAACAACAAGGCTAATTCCCCTGGCAGTTAGTTCACAATCTTCTTCGCCTTCTTCTTCGGCATGATAGATCGGATTGTCGAAGTCATATGAGGGTGTAACAGGATTGTTATCAATGAGATCCGGAGAATGATCGCATCTGCATGAATGTTGATTCATGCATTGCTTTAGAGCCGGAGCGAGACAAATCGAAAAGAGAAATGAAAACAAACATTGCCATTTTTATTTTGTTTTTATTTTTAAACTGCAAAAATAAATGAAAAATAGGGAACACCGCTTTTAATTGAAAAACATCCATTTATTGATGATGCAAAATTTGCAAAGATGAACATGAGGTGACCCTTACAATGAACCATTACGTGTTGGGCAACACGTATGGTTTTCATGCAGATAAAATTGAAAACAGGAAAATATTACTCTTCGAGCAGAGTGACCTGGATGATCTTTTCAGCCTTCCAGTTCTGGATTCCCATCCCTGGTGCGCACGGCTTTATCCACTGGTCAATCTCACAGTCACTATCAGCTTCATCACCCACCATGCAGATGTGATTTGGATCCAGCATTCCAGCACTGGTGAACGTGACTGACGTACGGCGTCCTCTGCCTTGTCCCACCGAGCCTCTGCCTGGCTGATAACCTACTCCAAAACGGTCTTTCTTGGCGGAGATATCCATCATCCTACCCCAACCGGGAGCCTCTCCACTCTTCACCACCTCAGCGGCCTGCTTATACGAAGATATGGATGGTTTCTCCTCCTCTTTGGCAAAAAGAGCATTCTCTACCTTAACGGTTTCAAATGCTTGACTCGGCGTCTCCCATATTTCGCCGTCCATTTCAACGTACTTGAAAGATGACAGGTGGCTGACAAAGATGTCTTCTTCCCCGCACACGGTGACAACCTGTCCTTCCCAGATGTATTTCAGCTTCTGGTGCAAAGTCGAGGTTACTGCCCTAGCAGCATGGATCCATGGGCGACCCAACAGGCAACTGTATGCCGGCTAAATATCCATGACATAGAAAACAAACTTAAACACCTCAGGGCCTATCTTCACCGGGAGTTCGACCTCTCCAAATACAGCCCGCTTTGACCCATCAAATGCCCACACTATCAAATCAGTGGGAGTCAGGATCAACCCTTCACAATTCAGCTTTGCCAGAGCTTTCTTTGGCAACACATTCAAAGAGGAGTCGGTATCAACCAGCACATGCGAAAGCACGGCTCCTTTACATTCCATTGCAATGCGTAAAGCCCGGTTGTGATTCCTTCCATCCACAGTCAAATCCATGTCGTTAAAACCCAGCCCATGGCTGGCATGCACATTAGACACCACCGTCTCCAATTGGTTGATTGTTATCTCTTGAGGAACATAGGCTTTCTTTAGAATTTTCAACAGAGCCTCTCTATGCCCTTCGGAGCTTAACAGCAAAGATAGAATTGATATTTTGGAAGGAGTCTGCTGCAGATGGTCCACAAGCTTGTACTCAGACTTCTTCATGATCCTTAAGAATTCTTCTGCTTCATCATCAAGTTCTTTTTCCGACCCTCCAGGCGTCGGTGTCACCACGGGAGTACCATCACTCACCACTGCTTGTTTTCCTTTCGCCCTGGCTAAAGCCTCGGCCTTTTCTTTTTTCTCTTTTTCTCCTTCCCCACCCCTCAACGCATCAGGAGCAAACAGTCTTCCACTGCGAGTAAAACCACTGGGTCCGGCATTATCCACCTTTGAAACGGTGGTTTCATCCGCAGTTTGGTCCTCTACCTTCTCTCCGTTGCAATATACCTCTCCACCATAATGCCATGGCACGACATCATCTTTGTCATAAGGGATCGGCCCAGGTACCGTGATGGTAACTGGAGCCGCTTCAGCCAGAGTTGACAAATCAACCGGATCAAAGTAAATCGTTATGGTGGAGACCTCATCTTTCCCCATATCAACCTTCTTTTCAAATCTGAGGCTTCCATCGTCCATCAACCTCTGGACAGTTCCCTTCAACAGTGTACATCCCTCAGGAGTAGTACACGCAGTACAATCAACACCACAGCCCGGATGAACCCCATTCAACAACAACTGCCTTTTGACCTCAGCCAAAGGAGTCTTCAACTGATCAACAGACAACAGCCCAATTCTGTTATCCTCAGAGATAGCATTCACCTCCCTTTGACCATGCGCAGGCATGGGATTAGCATTAACGTTGGGATATGGTGTGAAGTTGATCGCCTTTGAATCCACCAGGTCTTGAACCACGTGCTTAAAAGCTTTGCAGTTCTCTATGTTGTGTCCGGGCGCACCTGAATGAAATTCACATTTGGCATTCTCATCGTAATTGGCTGGCCTCTGATCAGGTCTCAAAGGTGCCAGAGTTCTTAACTGTACCAACCCCAGATCTGTCAACTTCTTCAACAAGAAGGAGTAGGTCACAGGCGGCCTGTCAAACTGTCTATCATTCATTCATCCCCGCACCTGATAACCAGCCCTTTGAGGCCTCTGCTGAAATGGTTGTCTTTGCTGTTGAGGTTGCTGCTGTTGCTGTTGCTGTTGCTGATTGTCAGCAGGAATGGTTACCGCAGCAGTGTGCTGAAAGTAACGATCCCTACTGGGTTCTCTCTGAGTGTACACCGCACTGGTATCACCCTCTTTCTTCCTCTGGCCGTTCCCGAAAGGCTTCTTCGATCCTGAAGATGAAGCATTACCCTGAATCTTCCCGAGTTTCAGCCAACTCTCAATCCTCTCTCCAGCCACTACGATGTCTGCAAAGTTTGTCACTGGACAACCAACCATCCTCTCGGCGAATGCCCCCTGCAGGGTACCCATAAACAGATCAGACATCTCCCTGTCCACTAGTGGAGGTTGCACTCTGGCAGCCAACTCCCTCCACCTCTGAGCATATTCTTTAAACCCCTCGTTATTCTTATAAGACATACCCTGCAGCTGGGTACGACTCGGGGCCATATCAGTGTTGAACTGATACTGTTTAAAGAACGCATCCCCAAGATCTTGCCAACTCTTGATATCAGAAGACTTAAGCTTGGTGTACCATTCCAAGGAGCCTCTAGACAGTCTGTCTTGGAAAAAGTACATCCATAACTTCTGGTCCATAGTGTATGTAGAGATCTTATGGACAAATGCTTGCAGATGAGTTTCCGGGCAGGAACTCCCATTGTATCTATCAAAAGCGGGCGCTTTGAACTTCTGTGGGATCACAATCCCCTCAACCAGCCCCATATTTGACATGTTTACGACCCCGAGAGTGGCATAGCTTTCAAGAGCTCTGATCTTTTCAGCCAGCAGCTGAATCTCTTTATTCCGAGGTTGGACGCCATATTGCCCAAACGGCTCGTTGTACATGGAGAATTGGTCAGCTTCTCTGTCATCATCGACCCCGAAGAAAGGCGGGAATAGACTATCCTTCAAATTCTGACCCATCAGACCAGTTTGACCACCAGTGGCGACACCAAAACCACCAGCATTGTTTACCACACCCACCGTTGTTCTTTTTCCACCATCTCTGGAACCACCCAGCCCCTGGTTGGAGACACCATCCAGGTTTACACCACTATTAGCAGCTGAAGCCCGCTCGAGCTTCTCAACTTTGTCAGCCAAAGCTTTCTGACCAACTGCAAAACCCTGCATGATGTTGATCAGCTCATTCATTTTGTCTTTCAGCTCAAGAATATCTGTGTTTGGGAGATCCATCAGTCTGGGAGTATTGCGTCGAGTAAAATATCTGTGAGGGCGTGTTGAGTGCAAATGTACAACTCTACGAGCACGAGCAATGATTCCTGAAACAATCAAGCACGTTAGAACTGATACTTGCAAAATAAAAACATGTTATTATGATCATGCATGAATGCAGTGTTTATCCTCATGAGGAACACTTTGTCTCTCGATCCTGACTTCATCGAGACAAATAATAATCCAGCAGCAATATTCTGATATTCAGCATTTGATTTCATCATACAGATCAGAGATATATGATTTAGCAAAATACCCCCAACCATGTGTGTGCTGTGTGAGTGCATACAGTAAAGCAAATAAAGCTTGAAGATTGATCACTGAATGAAAACAATCATCACATAGCAAAATGCACAAAGAGTGCCATAGTCATACATCACAGCTGATACAAGTCAAACACAATCCTCCAGAATCAGAAAGGAAAATACAAGCAAATGAATTCCGTCAACAAGCTTGACGGTAATCCACACAAATGATAAAGGTCTATCCGGATGAGGGTCCCATAGACGGCCCTATATCATCAACCATTTTCGCGAACTCTGCGGCGAACCTGAGCTCGGTGTTCTCTTGCTGTAATCTCCCCACCTCTTTCTGGTGAATCTTCATCTGCCTGAAGTAATGATCTCTCTCAGCAATGTAATGATCTCTCTCGGCGATACAATGATCTCTCTCGGCAATGATCTTCACATTCTCTGTTTCCTTAATCTTCAGCTTTGCCTCCCACTCAGCGATGAGGATTCTGACTCTGTCATCCCTCTGATCCCTCACGAGAATTTGCCTCCTCTTCTGATCTTCAATGACCTTTGCAGCTCTGGCTAGCTTCTCCTTAGTGATGTCGTGCTCCCTTGTGGATGACGCTAAGACTTGACTGATCTTCCCATAGTAGGCAGTATCCGTCTCAAAGCGCTTTGCTTCCAGGGCATGTCGCTTGTCCTGATTTTCCATTCTCACTCTAATCTCCTGATTAGCCATCTGAACCCGAGCGACACTCATCTCCAATTCCGTTTTCTCTGCAAGCAACTGATCTCTGGCTCTCTTCATCTTGAGGAATTCTTCCATACTGACAGAAGAATGCGGACCCTCAATCATAGGACACCAAGGATCACCTCCCGGAAATGGTAGATGTGTAATCTCAATTCTCTTCCGAAGCCAATCATCAAATAGAGGAAAAGACCGGCTGTTGACCTTGCCAAAAGGAACCTTACCCTTCCTTTGAACGCTACGCCATGATCCAGACACCTGCCTCAACTTGGCCTGATTGCCCTCAACTGGGAAGTAAAAAGAGTCCTGAGTCTCACACTCAAGGGGAGAAACTTCCATAGCAAACCCCATCTGTCTCCTAAGAAGCGTTGGATTGTAATTAATGCAACCCTGAACTCCTATAAGAGGCACATTGGGAAAACTCCCAGAACTATATATGAAGTCTCGTCCAGCCATGGTGTTATGAGTCCAAGCTATATCAGCAACCCGCAAACCCATCAATCTGACCGACTACTTGACCGTAGGATCAAGAGAAGCAAAAGCACCTCGGGAAGGCAAATACCCCATAAACCATCTGAATAGCATCTGAGCACAACATCGGATCAGACCACCACGCCGCTTCTCGTTCCTGTTATGAACCGAGTAGTAAACATCTCCGATCAGAGTAGGAATAGGGTTCCTCTGTATGAACAATCTGATAGCATTATGGTCCACGAAGCTCTTCTGATTAGGAAACAGGATGACACCATAAATGCTCACAGCAATCAAAGCACAGACCGTCTTCCAATTACCCGCAACAGCATATTCCTTGGCTTTAGCTTCCAAGAAACTCAAGTGAAGACCAGGTAACTTTCCTTTCTCTTTCAAACCCTCCTTGATCATCTCCGAACTCAAATAAAGAGCACGGGAAATCCCGAGGACGTCAGGCTCTCCCCTAATAGCACAGAAAGGAATCTGATCTCGGATCTGAATACCCAGGATGCTAGCATAATCCTCCATCAGAGGTCCCAACAAATAATCTGGAAACACAAAACATCTCAAACCAGGGTCATAGAACTGGAGAAGAGTATGAATGGCGCTCCTGTCGCTGTCAGTGAGTCTGAAAACCATCTTCAGAATACCACCGTATGACTCTCTGAACATCCCCACATGGTCGGGTGTAATCAATGCTATCATATCTCTCAGCCCACTGATCTCTGGGTCAAAGAAGCTGTAGACAACATCGTCCTTCAAACCGGTCCTCATATCTGAGCAGAAAGTCTCTCAACCAGGATCTCGATCAAAAATGTCCCTGCATATGGATAAACATGTGTTAGATGCAGGTAAATGCAAGATGTGAATGATGCTGATGAATGAATGCAATGCATTGCCATCCTCCAAGTCATCTGGACATCTGTTGCTCTGAAGCCTGATCTCTGAACTGATCACCACCATCTGAAGGAATATGTAACCATAAATCCAACTCAAGGGTTCCGAAATAAACGGAAATGAAAGATACACCATCATCATCATCAGACAATCTCTGAGCAGATAACCACAACAATCTCTAAATCGGCCCGGGGAATCCTGAAATAAAGGGATCCCCACTGATAAATAACACGGACAACACTTCGGCGTCACAGAAATAAATGTCCATAAATCCGACTTATAAATATGACTCTGATCAACGGAACCAAAAGTCACCATCAAAGTCACCATCTGAACATGCATCTGAAAGAATCACCCTCCCCTCACAGGTAAATTCTAATCAGGTCATCCTAAGGCGGATAATAGTCTCGACAATCGGGCAAAGATACTCAACGGGTTTGCCCTTTCGGGTGTGCCATTGCAGCTCCCTTAAGATCGTCTAAACCAAAGATCCGGGAAATGATCGGTCACCAGAGTCAATAGTTCAAAAGAGGTCACCCAACCAAAGTGGAAAACCCCACAAAGGAAGAGCACTCTCAGATGAACCTCGTCCGGCTTGTGGTATATCACGTTACAATAATATGCTGATAAAGCAAATGAGGAACGTGAGACCACACTAATCCTAGGTGTATACTCGGGCCTGGGTTTTAGCCCCACTCAGAACACCCACCCCAAAACAGAGGAACCACCTGTACAGAGGACAGCAACATGATAGTATGATGCATGCAAATATTTATGCAAATATATACACAACAGAATAATAAATGCAATAAATAAAGCAACACAAGCAACCTAACTCATCCTAGAACGCTAGGAGAGACTCGCTTAGGGAAGATGGACCAGCAACAGGTCAACTTCTAAGTCCCCAGCAGAGTCGCCAGCTGTCGCATCCGCGAAAAACAACCGGCGGGCTAAAACAAAACAACACAGAGCCGCCACCGTGCATTATTTATACCAAAAGAGGGAAAGGAAACACTCAGAGTAAACCTGGAAAAAGCATGGTCTCGCGACCAAAGAGAGATGGGATCGGGAGTCGGTTATGCGAAGGGAAGGTATTAGCACCCCTACGCATCCGTCGTACTCGACGGGATCCACGCTCAGAAGAAAGAAAAGGTTGCTAAAACAAACATCACACACGCAAGAAACAACACAGGTGGGAGAAGAGGGAAGAGGGCTTGCTAGGACATCGCATCCTAGGCCTACGTATCTCGTCTGGAACGAGAATCAGAGCTACCGTAGTTCGGCTCACGCACGCCGAAACAAAACACACGCACAGACGCTGAGACATCAAAACAAATACACAAGCAGGGAAACATGGAACCCGAACGCCAATCATTGGACTTACATCAGCTTCCGAACCAAACAGACCCACACTGGAAACCAGATGCCACTTGATGGACTTATACCGGACTCCAAGCACACAACAAGAGGATACGGAATGCCAATCACTGGGCTTACATCCATCTCCTACACACGCAAGAAGAAACAAGCAACCAGTTACTAAGGAGTCGGGAACTCGAGCCTAGCAACTGTCAAGCAAACACACACAAAAAGAAAAACAAAGGGTGCCCGGAGAGATCTCGCACGACCTCCTGCCTACGTACCTCATCTGGTATGAGGATCAGGGCAACGTAGTTCCCCTGAACAGGGGAGAAACTTTCTCCTAACCAGAGACTGGGAAATGACCAACTAGAAGGGAGACTGACTCGAGCCTAATAGTTATCATGTATTCCACAATGGTCCTAGGTTGAGTTTTCTATCTACTTGCGCAGCAGCAAGCTAATCCTAAACAGGCAAAGCAAAGCATGCAAGCATAATCAAAACAAAACAAACATTCACAATTAGCACACACTATATACAGACAAAGTGGGCTCAAACAAGGGTTAGACTGCCAAAGCAAGTCAACTGTATCAGGGTGATGTTAGCTCTTAACCCTGACATTGAGAGTCAGGGTGAAGCTGATGAAAGGTGAGTGAAGATGAGACTTCACAGCTCTTATCCCTGGCCAGGGAGAGCTTCAGACAATGAAGTGTGGGTTCAGAAAGTGGGAACCCTTCTACACTTATGACTCTGACTCAACTGTACAACTGTACAAGGATCTTGGGTTAATATCCACAATGCATCAACACCAGTTGTGTGAGCAAAGGGATGACTCAACAAGAATAGCAGGAGATGGATTGCACATCTCTTGTGTTCTGCCAATTGCCTTATCAAAGGTCTTTTCATGCTTGGGGACAAAAATAAACAATCACAAGCATTGCCTCTTAAGGAGGACTTCAGACAGGTGCCTGGCCAAGTAACAGGCCAGGTCTTCCAGACTACATGGAGTTAGTGATGCTATACCTCAATTGGTTAAGCAACCAAGCAACAGAAAAAGCAAGTTCACAATGAACTATAGCAACTAAGGTACCTGAAATCAATCTAACATGATCAGTACACAGCTCAAACAGTCAAACAAACAATTACAAGTTAACAGTTAACTGTACACAAGCAATGCATCAAGCAAAGCACAAGCCAATGCTCAACACAAATGATTTAAGAGCCACCTACAAAACAAAATTAATGTTAATCAACATCATTCAAATGAGCAACTCAAGCCAGGTGAATTAACTTCTCCATGCCACATGCCTTTTGTCCTGAAAACACAACTCAACCATGAGAAGCAAACCCCTAGGACAAAGCCTAGGGTCAATGGGGTACCAATAATCCAAAACAGAACATGAAAATTATCAAAAATCAAGTTCAATCAATTTAGAAGCAAATCCAAGTGGTTTCACATTCATATCATTCACCAATTTCATTTCATGAAGCATTTAAGGCAAAGCATGTCATTTCAAAGCTCATTGGACCAAACAAAATGAATCAATCCAAATTCAATCCAAAACAATTCATTAAATCCCCAAAAAATTCATGGCTAAACAGAACTCATAACATGTCAATCACACCAAATTTCAAGTCAATTGGATAATGGGAAGAAAATCAATTAAATTCATCAAGTCAAGGCAAGGCAAAACAAGCTCATACAAGTCCTAAAATCATGCATCAACTTCAAGCAAGCACATAACAGATTAGGAACATGATAAATGCACCAAACCAAAACCATGGCAAACTTTAAGGTGTCTAGAATCACTCCACAAAATTTCAAGTCCATCCAATACATATCAAGAATTTCACAAATCATTTAAGAACATGACTCACAAAAGGTCCACAATTGGTCAAAAATTCACAAACATTCATGCTCAAACCTAACATCCAGAAGTATCAACATGCAAAATTTCAGCTCATTTCAAGTTCATATGGCATGGCAAATAAAATCAATAAGTTAGACAAGAAATGGTGTGACACAAATTGTCACACCTAGATTCAACAGCTCATATCTCACAATCCATAAAAGCAAAAATCACAAACTATATACCAAAATGTTCATTGAGATGTCTAGTTTACACATGCAAAATTTCAGCTCCATCCAATTAATCATCATCATTTCATGATCAAAATATCAAGCAAGGTGCATGAAAGAACACATCTAAACAAACCATAGCCAAAACAGAAATCCACACATGCACAATTTTTGCAAAAATCATCAAAAAATACTAGACATGGCAAGGATCATGGTGGAAAAGTTTTCATCTCAATTGGATTAGTGGTTTGTGAGTTATGAATTTTTTCATGTGGAAGAAAAATAAAAAATTGTATGAACACACATGTGAACAAGGCATGGCATATGAGAAAAAATGGAAAAGGCAAAAGTGGAAATGCTCTTGTGGAGAATCGAAGGGAGAGCGTTTTTGAAAAGAGGCGCGCTACAGCATAGTGGAGGACACGTGGTCCAATCGCGTGGCCAATAACAACTTAGCACATGCAGCATGGCGCAAAGTGGATCAAAACGTGTTCTGGAGAAGAAATTTCAAATGTTCATCATGTTCATCCACGAACCCTAAGCTCAAGAACAATTTCTCACAGAAATGAACAAAACCTATATCACTAGAAAGGTCTTTCAAGCAACAACACGAATCACAAATCATTTAGACCTAATTCTTCCTGGATCAAGAGATACGACGAAAAACATTTTCACATATGAAACTTCTAATCCACATAACTTTCTTGTTTCTCAACGAAATTTAATGGAACAAAGCGCAGATTACTCCACATCCAAAGATCTATCTAAAGCATGCATCAATTTCATGAATCATCACATTCGAAAACTAACCTTAATCGGATAGCAGTGCTGAATTTGAGGTTTTCTGGCCTTGGCAATGCAAAACAGATGCTCTTTGATGCTTGTAGGAGTGGATGAAACAAAGCTTTGATGTTGATTGTACACGATTTAGCTCAAATCTCCATTTGCCATTGTTGAGCACACTTGTAACAGTCCCAAATTCAGCTTGAAAATGATGAGATCTTGCTTCCAACAGCTTCAATAATGCACATGGATCATGGATTGATGAAGATCTTGGCAAGGTTTGTGAAGAAAAATTGCAGAAAAAGTGAGAGAGAAAGATGAAGAGTTTTTGGATTTCTAGATCTAGATCTCAATTCTGTTATGATTAATCAGAAAACAGTTATGATTATGGTTTTATATGTGATGTTAATGATGTTGTTAATCCTAATTAGTGTAAATGCAATGGTTAAGTGAAAATCAAGTTTCATGCTAAATGGCCAATTGGTGAATTCACCCTCCCTTGTGAAAATCAATGCAACAGTTCCAATTTCTGGTTTGAGCAATTCAGAAATGTTGTTTGTAAGCTAATGCAAGTGGAATCATGTGAAAACAAGGCATAGTTTGCAAAATGACCATTTTCCCTCCAATTTTCAAATTAAGTTCACTTGAAAAATGCACTTTTTGTGTGATGAGTTTTCATGAAATGTAATGCTTGTTTTGGATATAAGAGATCAAAAGAAATTTGCTCAAAAAAGTCTCACTCCATTTGGCCTTGTGAATCAAAAGTTATGCCTCTTTGAAATTCAACTTTTCTTGACAATGATCAAGCCATAACTTGCCAACCACACATGAGAAATTCATGTTCTTGGACTTTTTGGAAAGGTGAGAGCAAGATCTACAACTTTCATGTTGGACAAAATTTCATTTGAAGCATTTTTGGACATGTAATTTTAAGGAGAAAACCTTTCCATTTTTGGCAATTTTGAATTACAAGTCACTTTCTATTTTTGGAAAGTTTTCACCTGACTTTATTTTCTTCATTCTTGATGTTTGAAATGTCAAATGAAACTTGTTTGGACATGAATGAAGTGTCTCTAACCCTCTCCCACCTCCAAATCCACCAGTTGACCTTTGGTTGACTTTTTCTGACTGATAGATGAATTGGCTGTGCATAGATGAAATTGAGCCTCAAACTCCTGATGAAATGGCTCAATGATGAAACCCTAGCTTCCATAAGCTCAATATAACCATATGATGATCCCAATATACATTAAAAACCTCATCTCCTTGAGAAGCCCTGATTGGCACAATACAACTGATTAGGGTTGACCAGAGGTCAAAACCCTAATCTCCAAGGTATCTGATCAAGCATAATGAATCTCTTGGTGATGATAAAACCATGATGATGATGATGTACCATTTCAACCAAGATCAAGCTCAACCCCCTTGAAGAATCAAGAAACCCTAATTTGAAACACCAACGCTCAGATGATTAGTGATCCATTCAATGAAACCCTCAGCTTGAATATCTCAACCTCTTTATCTTCTGATCAAGACCTATGAGGATGACTTGCTTATGTTGCCATATGATATGCAAATATGCAATGCCTAATGACTTAAAAAATGATATGCACTATGCTCAGCTAGTCCCAAGAGAGGAGGGCAAATTTTGCGGTGTTACACCGTGCAAAAGTCATACATCAAGTTTGATACAAATCAAATTACAATTCTCCAGAATCAGAAAGAAAATACAAACAAGTGAATTCCGTCAACAGGCCTGACAGTAATCCAACACATAATAACTGCCACAAGAGTCTAATCTGAAGAAGGTCCCACAGAAGGCCTGACATCATCAACCATCCTGGTAAACTTCACGGCGAACCTGAGCTCAGTGTTCTCCTGCTGCAGTCTTCCTATCTCCTTCTGGTGAATCTTCATCTGTCGGAAATAATGGTCCCTCTTAACAAGATAATGATCTCTCTCAGCCCTAATCTTCGCTTTCTCCGCTTCCCACTCTGTGGCAAGGACCTTGGCTCTAGCTTCCCTTTGAGTCTTCACAAGGATCTGTCTCCTCTTCTCATCTTCAATGACTCTCAAAGCTCTAGCAAACTTCTCCTTTTGTGATGTCATGCTCCTTTGTAGATGACTCCAAAGCCTGGCTGATCTTGCCATAATAAGCGGTGTCTATCTCAAAACGCTTCACCACAAGAGCATGTTTCTTATCCTGGTCTTCTACTTTCCCTTTGATTTCCTGATTAGCCATCTGAATTCTAGCAACACTCATCTCCAACTCGATCTTCTCTGCATGCAACTGATCTCTTTCCCTCTTCATCTCCAGGAACTCTTCCATACTGATAGAAGAATGGGATTCCTCAATTAACGGATACCAAGGATCACCCATGGGAAATGGTAGATGCGTGAGCTCAGCCCTCTTCTCGAGCCAATCATCAAATGGAGGAAATGACCTGTTATTATCTCTACCCCAAGAAAACTTGCCTTTCCTTTGAATGCGGCGCCATGCATCAGACACTTGCCTCAACGATGACTGATTACCCTCAACTGGGAAGTAGCAAGACTCCTGAATCTCACACTTGAGAGGAGGAACCTCCATAGCAAATCCCATTTGTCTCTTAAGAAGCGTCAGGTTATAATTAATACAACCCTGAACTCCTATAAAAGGCACATTGGGATAACTCCCACAACTGCAAATGAAATCTTGTCCAGCCCCACTACTGTGAGTCCAAGCTATGTCCTTGCCTCGCAAATCCATCAACTTGGTTGCCCAATTCACAGTATGGTCAAGAAGAACAAAGGCACCCCTGGAAGGCAAATACCCCATGAACCATTTGTAACAGTTGAGCACAACATCTGATCAAGCCCCCACGCTGCTTCTCATTCTGGTTATGGACCGAGTAATAAACATCCCCAACCAAAGTAGGAATATGATTCCTCTGCACAAACACCCGGAGGGCATTAATGTCCACAAAGTTCTTCTGATTAGGGAACAAGATGATTCCATAAATGCTTACAGCAATCAAAGCACAGACGGTCTGCCAATCACCCAAAACAGCATGCTCCTTGGCTTTAGCCTCCAAGAAACTCAGATGAAAACCAGGCAACTTTCCCTTCTCCTTCAGACCTCCTTTAGTCACTTCGGGGATCAAATAAAGAGCACGAGAAATCCCACAAACATCAGGTTCTTCCTTAGTAGCATAAAAAGGAACCTGATTTCTGATCTGAATATCCAGGATACCAGCATAGTCCTCCATCAAAGGTCCCAATAAGTAATCCGGGAAAACAAAGCATCTCAAACCCGGGTCATAAAACTGGAGAAAAGTATAGATGGAACTCATATCCCTGTCTGTGAGCCTGAAAACCATCTTCAGAATACCACCATAAGTCTCACGGAACATCCCCACATGGTCAGGCATAATCAATGCTATCATCTCTTTCAGCACACTGATCTCTGGATCAAAGAAACTGTAGACAACATCATCCTTCAAACCGGCCCTCATATCTGAGTAGAGAAGTCTCTCAACCAGGATCTCAATCAAGAATGTCCCCTGCATATGGATAAACATGAATTAGATGCGGATAAATGCAAAATGAGAATGATGCTGATGCATGAATGCAATGCATTGTGCTATCCTCCAAGTCATCTGAACATCCGCTGTACTGAATCTCGGTTTCTGAATTGATCACAACCATTTGAGGTACTGAATAACCACAAATCCGACTTATGGTTCCGAAATAAACGGAACCGAAGGATATACCACCATCATCACTAGAGAACCACTGCTCTGATAGCAACACAATCATTTGTACCAACCCAGGGAATCCTGAAATAAACGGATCCCCACTGATAAATATCACGGACAGAACTCCGGCGTCTCAGCAATAAATATCCATAAATCCGACTTATAAATAGGACTCTGATCAATAATTGAACCATTAGTCACCAACAAAGTCACCATCAACACATGCATCTGTAGGAATCAGACCCTCCCCTCACAGGTGAATTCTAAGCAAGGTCATCCTAAGGCGGATAATGGTCTCGACAATCGGACAAGATACTCAATGGGTTTGCCCTTTCGGGTGTGCCGTTGTAGCTCTCATAAGATCATCTAAACCAAAGATTCAGGAAAGAACGATCACCAAAGTCAATAGCTCTAAAGAGGTAACCCGACCAAAGTGGAATACTCCACAATGGAAGAGCTCTCTCAGAAGACCCTCGTCCGGCTTGTGGTATGTCACGTCGCAACAACATGCCCAACTAACATGTGAGGAACGTGAGACCACACTAATCCTAGGTGTATACTCGGGCCTGGGTTTTATCCCCACTCAGAACACCCACCCCAAATCAGAGGAACCAACCTGTACAGAATCCAGCATAATGATAATATGATGCATGCAAACATATATGCAAATATATACACAACATAATAATCATAAATGCAATGAATAAAGCAGTAAAAGCAACCAAAACCAACCTAGAGAGCGCTAGGATTGACTCGCTTAGGGAAGATGGACCAGCAAGAGGTCAACTTCTTATTTCCCCAGCAGAGTCGCCAGCTGTCGCATCCGCGAAAAACAACCGGCGGGAAAAAGAAACAAACAGAGCCGCCACCGTGTGTTATTTATCCCAAAGGAGGGAAAGGAAACGCTCAAAGTAAACCTGGAAAGGAAATGGTCTTACGACCGGAGATTACAAGGATCGGGAGTCGGTTACGCAAGGGGAAGTTATTAGCACCCCTCACGTCCGTCGTACTCGACGGGATCCACGCTCAGGAAGAATAGAATAAGGTTGCTGATAGAAACTGCTCAAAGAATGCACACACACTGGAATAAACACAGATGAAATAAGACGGAGGAAAGTGACTCGGCAGGATGTCGCATCCTGGGCCTACGTAGTTTGTCAGACACAAACATCAGAGTCAACGTAGTTCGGGGATATGGGAAACGGGCTCGATAGGATATCGCATCCTATGCCTAAGTATCTCATCTGGAATAACAATCAGAGCTACCGTAGTTCGGCTAACGCACGCCGAAACAAAACACACGCACAGACACTGAGACGTCAAAGCAAACACGCAAATGGAAACAGACTGCCAATGGCTGGTCTTATGTCCGACTCCAAACAACAAAAACAAACAGGAAACCGAATGCCAATCGCTGGACTTACATCAGACTCCAAACAAACAACAAACAAACGGGAAACCGAATGCCAATCGCTGGACTTACATCAGACTCCACACACACACAAAAGGGTTGAAAAAGAAAAAAGGCGAACACACAGACTAGAAGGGAGTCGCGAACTCGGACCTAATAGCTGTCAAGCAAAATACACGCAAAAAAGGAAAAGGGTGCCCGGAGAGATCTCGCACGATCTCCTGCCTACGTACCTCATCTGGTATGAGGATCAGGGCAACGTAGTTCCCCTTAACAGGGGAGAAACTTTCTCCTAACCAGAGACCGGGAAATAACAAACTAATAGGGAGACTGACTCGAGCCTAAAAGTTGTCATGCAATCCACAATAGTCCTAGGTTGAGGTATCTGAATCAAAACCTAACTCGCACAGGAAGCAAGCTAGCCTAATACATCAAGTAAGCAAACACAAGCACAGGAGAGCAAGCACACACACTATATGCAAACAAGTGGCTCATACAAGGCTGGGCTTTAGTCAAGGGGTCAAATCAACCTCGACAAACAAGCCGGTTCTGTTATGGGTGTTTTGAGCTCTTAATCCTAACATTGAGAGTTAGGGTGAAGCAGATGAAAAGGTAATGAGGGTAAGACCTCATAGCTCTTAACCCGGGCCTGGGTGAGCTTCAATCAATGAAAACGTGGGAGTCCATAATGAGGAACTCTATTCCACAATGACTGACTCTATATACAAGATTTTGGGTGTTTATTCAAAATGCATTAGCACGTAGTGCGAGCAAGATGAAAGACTCAACTGAATAGCAAGGGATGGATTGCACATCCCTTTTATCTGCCAATGCTTCTTCATTTAGGAGGTCTTTACATGTACAAGGCACAAAGATAAACAAGCACAAACATTGCCTCTTAAGGAGTGCTTCAGACAGGTGCCTGCCAAAAGAAAATGACAGGTCTTCCAGACTACATGGAGTTAAGGAAGTTACCTAAGTGGTATGCCAACCACAAGAAAAGCAACTCAAGCAATGAGTTAAAGCGGCTAAAGTACCTATAAGAAAAGCTAAACAATCAGTACTATGTTCAGACAAACAACCAACACATAACAACAATCAGACAATCCCAATATGTACAACATGTAGGCCATAAACTCAATTGAGTTAGCCACCCAAGGACCTACAACACAATCAACATTAGTTAAACAAAGCATCAAACAAAGCTCAAATGAGGAAGCAACATCAATCATGGAGCTAAAGGCTTGATCCTGAAATACAAAGCTCGAATGTGAGTCTAAACCCCTAGGGCAAAGCCTAGGGTCAAAAGTGAATCAAAAAGTCAAAACAGCAACCAATATTCAGCAAAAAGCATGCTTAAACAAGTAAGAACATTTCCTAAAAAGGACCAAATCAAAATCATTAAGCAAAGTCACGTAGTGAGCAAGAGAAGACAAAGCAAGCAAAAGGTGCATACAATTGGCCAACAAGAATGAAAATTCCATATTAAAACAGAAATGACTCAAACAATTTTGGAACTTTTCATGAGAACACAACATGTCCAATATAATCATCATGCCAAAAATCAGAATCAACAGAGCTCACTGGACATGGATATAAAAATGCACAAGCAAGACATCAAATTGTGTGACACACATTGTTACACCTAAAGTCCATGTGTCCAAAATAGGGAAGGAAAAAGCAAAAAATGCCAAATAAAATCTCACAAATCAATCAACATGTTAAGAATCATCATGCAAAATATTATGGCAATTCGATCATGTATGAGCATTTCACAATAGGATGAATGAGGCATGTCACAAATGCACACATGTTCAAACAATTAAACACCATTAAAAATCCAGAAATGATAAAATCCTAAAATCACATCATAAAAATACTAGACATCCATATTAACATGTGAAAAAAAATTGGGAATGATTTGGATCAATATGCAATTTATTATGATTTTTTGAGTATCATGCATAAAATGAAATAAACATGTAAAAACATGAAATATAATGAAATGAACTGATGAAAATGGCAAATTCTTCCATGAAGTATCGAACAGGGGACTAAAGGCTCAAAGCGCGCCTCAAAATGCCCCGTTTCATTAATCTGATGTGGCTAGCCACATCACTAATCCAAACCTGCGTGGAAGCAGTCAACGCATATAGACCAATGATTGTGACACCAGGATGCCACGCAAGCGCCAACAAAACAAATTAAAACAAATAAAATGAAACCAGAAGGAATCGAACGCGCGCGGCTTGGATGAAAGGCGCTCCTACAGTACATTCACATGAACGAACCAGAACAAGCCCTAGCCTGTACAGGCGCGGCTAAGCACGGTGGAAACCACCGTCTTCTTCATGAAGACGGCGGAGGAACAGTAACATCATTCAATTTTTTTTCCAGAATCCACTAAAAATTATATCAACAGAAAGCTCTTCTCATGCACGTTACAGATCAATCATCATTTAATCAAAACAAGCCATGGATTAAGAGAATCGAAGACAAACATTTTGACATTCAAACTTTCAATTCCATATAACTCAGCCAATAATCCACCAAATCACATGATATTTTCATCAGCATGCTCAGCAAGAGAAGGTCTACACTATCATGGCAAAAGATTGGAGAATTAAGAGCTTCGAAAAACCTACCTCTTGAAGAGCAGTTTCTGGAATCAGTAGTTTCAAGGCCTGGCACGATTCAAATCCACTCCTATATCACTGTTATGAAGCTTTGTGAAGAAATTGAGGTTTGGGGAGGCTTAGATCTAGCTCAAATAACAGTTTCCATCTTCACCTTCATGAGCTTGATATGCTTCATTTCTGCTCGAATCTTCCAAACCAAATCTTGATCTACACTAAATGAAGATCAAAGAACAAGAATATGGAAGAAAATTGCAATGCTATGTGAAGAAATTTCAAGTTTTGATTTGGAGAAAAAATGGAGGGAAAACTTGAACTTAGATCTAGAAATGGTGATTATGAACAATTCTGTTAGGATTTACTATTTATATCATGTGTTAATCCTACTGAAAATGTAATTAGGCTTTGGTTAATGCAAAATTAGTAAGAATGAGGTGCATGGCAAAATTAGCAAAAACACCTTATGCATGGCAAGGCTCACGTGAACAGTTGCATATCAATGATCAAATCCACTTAAAAACACCTCATGCACATGTTGGCAATGGTAATTTGTTCCCATGATGCACCAAATTCAAATTTGCAAATTTCCCTCCAAAATGGTCATGAATGGGCAAATGATTATGTGATGAAATTTCATGCAATGCCATGAATGATTTGGAAAATATATGTCATGAGGAGTAAAGTGCAAAAAGAGGCACTCAATTTGGAGCTTTGAGTCAAAAGTTATGGCCTTTTGAAGTTTCAAGCACACTTGGCAATGATTTGAACATATCTCCTCAACCATTCATCATAAATTCATGATCTTGGACTTTTTGTAAATGGGAGAGAAAGATCGTCAACTTTCATGTTGGATAAAATTTCATTTGAAGCTTATTTGATGATGTAAGATCAAGTTGAATTTGAACCAAAAACTTTCCATTTTTGGAAACTTTCAATTACAGGTCACTTTCCATTTCTGGAAACTTTTGATCTGACCTCAAATTCTTCAAGATATGTATTTGACATGATGAATAAGCCTCTTTTGAATATGAATCAGATGTCTGAAACCATTTCTCCCCCTCCTAGCCCTCAGTTGACTTTCTGTTGACTTTTATGGGCCTCTAGATGACTTGGCAATGCTCTGATCAGCTTGAGCCTCTACCACTTGAGAAAATGGCTCCAAAATGAAACCCTAGCTCTTGTAAGCTTCCCATAATAATCATATGATCCTCATCCAAGCAAATAACCTCATCTCTTTGAAAATCCCTGACTGAAAGAATGCAACTGATTAGGGTTGACCAAAGGTCAAAACCCTAATCCCAAGGAACCTGAGCATGAATAATGAACCCCTTGAGGATGACATAACCCTGATGATGGTGATATATCCTTGCAATCAAGATAATTCTCAACCTTGAAGGATCAAGAAAGCCCTAATTGAAGCACAAACCCTCAGATGGCTGGTGATCAATTTAAAGAAAACCTCAGGCTTGAATCTCTTAACTTCTCCTTCTTCTGAGAAAGGCTCTAGAGGATGACTTGCTTTATTTTCACATGATACGCAATATGCAATGACTAATGCCCTAAATATGAAAGGCAATATGCTAAGCTAGTCCCAAGAAGAGGGCAAATTTTGAGGTGTTACAGTATTTATCATAATTATTATTTTATTTTCTAAATAATGTGTATAAGGAGTGGTGAGACTCTGGGTTTTTTTATTATTGTGCTCTCCAAGGATTGTGGCCCTTGTGCCTAGGTATCACTCATTGGGGATGAGGAATCAGAGCTCGGTAGATCAGGGTAAAAAATGTTTATGTGTTGGTTGATTTTATCTTTGAGAAAAGGGTTTTTGGGGTAGGTGCCCTAAGGCACAAAAAAATAGGTTTGGTGAGATGTGTTGATTTTACCTTGAACAAGGGTTTATGAAAAATATTGTTTGTGATTAAATTACACTAAAGTCTAGGGTCGAAGGTGATTATTCTAGCCAACAAGTCAAGCGTCTTGCACCCAGAATAATCAGGGTAAGGGTAGGAATGCTCAGTTCTTACTCATCCTCCACCACTTAAGGCTCGTGGCGCGCAATATTAATCGTAGTTGTTAAGTGTTTTGAATTTTGATTATGCAAAAAAAAAAAGCCACTTGACGTTGAATCAATGGTTTGTTTATTTGATTATGAAATTTGGCTAATGCAACATGAATGCAAAATAACCAACAAGAAAATAAAGGGGCTCATTGTAAGGTAGCCCAAGAGAAAGCCTTTGTATGTGCAAGAGTGATCTAAGCTAAACAAAAAATGATGGTCTTACAAATATATCCCCCTAAGGTGATGCCATGATACCATTCTTACAACTGGAATGTAAGTACAAATGAAACCCGAAGTTCATAAAGTATCACAAAGATAATGGAAAAGACCTCCAAGCAAAGGTCCTAGGATGAGACCCTCTAACTCCAAGTGGATTAAGTGAAATGAATTATTTTGGTCTTATAATTTTATTATGTTTTTGTTGTTTTTAAATGTAATGATAACAATAAAGTAAAGACAAATAATAAAGTGTGCATGTTGAAGTTTATACAATGGATATGGTGATGATGAGTACTTAAATGTAAATTACATAAAAGTAAATAACAAAATAACAATGATAATTACAATAACAAATGGTTAGTGGTAATCAAATTTAGTAAAGTTAAGTTAAGTTGGTATTATGAACAAATGAACCAATGAAGGTAGAGAAAAACAAGAAAGTGGGGTTTAAGTTGTTTTCACAGTTAATAAAAACTTTTGCAAATAAAACACACACTAAAGATAAAGCTATCAACACAGAAGTTTATCCTGGTTCGCTTGAAATTCAAAGCTACTCCAGTCCACCCGGCCAAGGTGATTTCACCTTCAACAAGGACTTAATCCAATAATCTTGAAAGATTACAACAAAACTGTCTAAGAGGATAAAGATTTGTTAGCCCTCCCAAGTTTACAGACTTCACAAGTCACTTGAGGAAATATTCAACAATTATTTGAAAATACAATGACGTGTTTAGTGCTTCTAGGTAAGCAGTAGTGACACAATATAAGAAATGAAATGTTTCACACTTAGAGTAACAACTTGTGTGAACAGATTTGAACAAGAATGAAAAAGAATATGGAATTTTGTTTATGGTCTTCTTGTGTGTATGCTTCGTTGCTTTTTATGATGATGATCCTGCCTTTATATAGTGATTTGAGCTAGAGACCGTTAGCTGAGACATTAATGAATATCTTGGCAATGATGGACTTTTAATGACATTAAGTTTGTTGTCCTTTCCATAGTAATTTTGGAGAGTGTTTAATCTTTTCCTAATAAAGATTCATACCAAAAGTGGAAAGTTTCGTAGCTAAGTCTGTGTGGTAGACCTTGAGTCAGAGTACGCGGAGTTCAGATTTTCTTGTTCAGCGTGTATACTTCAGATAGTTGTTGAGGAAGATTTTCTTCAGAAGCTCTTGATATATTTTTTTGTAGAGCCTTCTTCAGAGTAGAAGTCACCAGACTTGCTGTGTGGAACTCTTTAGATTCAGAGTGTCTGAGTCTTCTACCGTCAGACTCTGTGAGCTTTCTTTTCTTCAGAGTCGAAGCGTCTGATTCAATTTATCCCAAGTTGCCTATTCTGGACTTGTATGATGTAAAATGTTTGTCTATCTGATCCTTTTTCTCTCAGAGTCCTGCACACTTAAATAAATTTGTTATGGTACCAATTTGTTTCATCCTTTGTTATCATCAAAATCTTAGAGATAAATTATAGACACAAAATCTTGTTCTAAGAACCAACACTTGAGGATTATCTATCCATAGGCCAATAGATTCAAAATATGGCGCATCAGGGTATAAATTATTGTAGAGGGGTATTCGTTACCTTATGATTTATTTACTAAATCAAAAGTAAGCCTACAATTCGAGTCGCCACCTCACTTCTATTTATCCAAAGGAAAGGTTAGAAAGCGAACAAAAACCAAGTAAGAAGTTTTATCAAATATAAAACTAATAAAAATGTCAGAGATCTGGGTAAGGGGGTTGGTTATGCAATGGAAAGGTTTTAAGCACCCAAATCATCCTTAGTACTCTAAGGGGGCCCTTTTTGCAAAGTGCATTTAGGTTGGTATTTGCGAAAATATTTGTGCAAACATGATTGGGGAGATGAGAAAAGAATATACAAATTATTTACAATTTTGTTGTTTGAATGGATAAACCCATTGTCTACGTACCATCACAAAGGTAGGATCAAAACCTCATAGTTCGGGGTAAAAATCTCAAAGATTGATGAATTGATTTGATCAAAAGCCTTAAGGTCTTTTGTTATCAAAGGGAGAAAACTCAACCTAAACCAACAATCCACCATGTGAGGAGAGCTTCAACATACTACAGAGGGATCCACCCTATAATAAGTATGGAAGACTTATAGTCCAATCACTAAGGATAAGGTGAGGTTTACATCAACTACTATGATAACTTAAACCTAATGACTAATGTTTATGAGAAAGATTTTAACAAAGGTGGCTATTGGAACCACAAAAACAATTTGAAGGGAGTTGCATTTACTAATTAGAAGTATTCACAAAATGAAGTCAAAGTTGACTTAAGATTCATTCAAAATAAGTATTAATGAAAAGAGTTTGAAAAATCAAAGGCATATGGCCTAGGTTTCTAGTTTGAAAACAATGTCACTGTTTGCACAAAATGGGTTTGGCTTGGGTTAGAGTGGAGAGAAGAAGAGAAGGGCTAGTCCTAAACATGCAAAGATGAGATAAGAGATAAAACCCTTGGAGTTCCTTTCTTGAGATCATAAAGATGATTCAAGATGCTCCTTTCCTTTAGACTTAGTGTAGGTGTTTAATTGGCTGCATTATATGGTAAAACACTAATGTCTTGACTGATGTCATGACATGCATATGTGACTACTTTGTAGTTACTGCAGGACTAGCTAACACAGGATTTATTGAATGTCAAACTGGACGTTGTGACATTCATACCTGTCAACAGATACTAAGGAATAGAACATCAGGAGTTCTGTTAGAACTTAGTATTCACTTGCAGTCTGGTTATCAAGGAAGAACCAGACCTGGCATAAGGCCTACTGACTGAATGTCAAACTGGATGTTGTGACATTCATCATTGACAGCAGCTACTGAAGATTGGGCAGAGTGGTGTTCTGCTATACTTCAGCATTTTACTTAGTTTGTTCTTCAAGAGAATAACAGAACTAACTTAAGGCCAACTGTGTAAATGTTAAGTTGGACACTTTGACATTTACTAATGTAAGCTGGTACTGTAGTATGGTCATTTTGATCATGTACAGGTCAGCAGATTTGTACAGTCTGTTTTCTGGAAAAACAGACTCAGCATATGGACCTTGATGTCAAGCTGAATGTCGTGACATTCATTCCTGACAGCATATGCTATATTGTAGGTTGTTCAGTTTTCTGTTACAGCTTTCTCAGGCTATTCTTTAGGAAGTCAACAGCTTAGAGAAAATCCAGGAAATCAACAACCAAGCTACATTCAATGAACCTAACAAATAGCCTATTTGTTAGCAACCTAAATATTGAATTTGTGGGAACTTATGTGACCTAAAATTCAGGAAAATACAGGTGCAAAAGCCCAGGTGCTGCAATATAAAAAGGAAGGCATTCCTCCATTCAGTAACAGGGATTTTGAGGCGTGAAGATTTAGTGTGTCCATCATACTTCACTGCTGTATTTTTGTGAGTCTAGAATTAGACGTATCTTGTAAGCCAAGTCATTATCAAGTAGATGATTGCTTTGGCATAGGGTGTTCATTGAGTTGTAAGTGTTGTGTCACTCAAAGCTTTTAAGCGTGAGTGCTGTGTATCTTGATTTAAGCTGTGAAGCATAATCAAGAATTGTTTTTGAAGTGTGACTTCAAAGTGTTTTTAATATCACTGAGGTGATTGAGGGGGAGTGAGTAGGAACTCTGATCGTAGGTTAAGATTGAAATTGCATTGGGTAGGGATTAAGTGATAAGTTGTAAACGGGTGAGTTTAGCTTTGAATTGATACTACTAATAGTGGATTTCCTCCCTGGCTTGGTAGCCCCCAGAAGTAGGTCATGTTGGACTGAACTGGGTGAACAATTACTTGTGTTATTTACTGCACTTACAATTAAGTTCTGCATAATCCCTGTCTGTGCAGAATTGGATGTCATAACACCAGTGTGACATCCAAAGTCTGATAACTAGAATTTCAATTGGCATCAGAGCAGGCACCCTGCCTGTGAAGTTCTGGGTGAGATCTAGGGAAGTTACTTTCTAGTACCATGGACAAGGATTTAGGACACTCAAATAGACCACCCATGTTGGATGGCTCTAATTATGATGACTGGAAGCCTCGTATGATAGCCTTCTTAAGGTCTCTAGACAGCAAAGTCTGGAGAGCTGTCAACAAAGGATGGGAACATCCAATGAGGACAGGTGAAGATGGAGTCAGTGTGCAGATTCCTGAAGAAGAGTGGGACAAGGAGCAAGAGGCACTAGCTCTTGGAAATTCCAAGGCCTTGAATGCTTTGTTCAATGGAATCAGCAAGAACATCTTCAGACTAGTTCACCACTGTGAGCTAGCTAAGGAAGTTTGGGATACCCTCAAGGTAACTCATGAAGGTACTTCCAAGGTGAAGATGTCAAAACTTCAGATGTTGACAACCAAGTTTGAAAATCTGAGGATGAAAGAGGATGAGACTATTCATGACTTTCACATGAATATTCTTGAAATTGCAAACACCTCTGGTGGACTAGGTGAGAAAATGACTGAAGAGAAACTTGTAAGAAAGATTCTCAGGTCCTTGCCTAAGAGGTTTGCTATGAAGGTCACTGCCATAGAGGAGGCTCAGGACATCAGCAATATGAAGGTAGATGAGCTCATTGGTTCTCTCCAAACCTTTGAAATGGGCTTAGGTGAGTATGCTGAGAAGAAGAAAAGCATAGTCTTTATAGGAGAAGGATATACTGGAGGTGATGAAAGTATATCAGAAGCCTTAGCCATGCTTGGGAGACAGTTCAACAAGCTCATAAAGAGAGTTGATCAACAGGGAAAATCTAATGTCAAGAACATCCCGTCTGACATAAAGAAAAGATCAACTCATAAAGAAAAGGCCAACCAAGGCAAGGGAATCCAGTGCCATGGAATTGAAGGATGTGGTCATAGTAAGGCTGACTGCCCTACCCGTCTCATGAGACAAAGGAAAGGGCTATCTGTCACCTGGTCAGAAGAAGACACTGAGAGTGAATCTGAAGGAGAATCGGCAAAACAAGTCACTGCTTTAACCAGTGTTTATGCCTCAGAGGATAACTCAAGTGGAGATGAACTCACATTGGATGAGCTTGCTGTTTCATATAAAGAATTATGTGTTAAAAGTGCAGAAGTTTGCATCCAAGGAGAAAAGCATAAGAAACTCATCAAAGAACTAGAAGCTGAGAAACTAGAGCAGCTGAAAGTCATAGAGGGTCTGAAGAGTGAGATTTCGTTGCTAATCTCTAAGCTAGACCAAATGACCAAATCCTTCAAAATGTTGAGTAAGGGATCTGACACCTTGGAAGAAATCCTGAAAACAGGACAGAAGTCTGGAAACACATCAGGTCTAGGCTTTGGGAAAAGATCCTCAACTGAACGCAAACGCCCAAAGGCTAAAGTTCAGAAATCCAAAGGGAAGTCTCATCCAAAGTCACAACATCGAGGAACCAGAATGAACAACCATCAGAAGAAGAAATTCAAGAGATGGAAATGTCATTACTGTGGTAGATTCGGTCACATAAAACCATTCTGCTACAGGCTGCATGGTTATCCAAACCAGACCCCTCAAGGTAGGCCCAAGAAAAAGGTGCCTACTCATAATGCCCCCATTAAGAAACCAACATGGGCGGCTAAGCAGACACCTCAGGTCAATCCTAAGCAGCTAGCATCTAAAATGCACTTCTCTCCTGAGAATCAACAGTGTGTTGCTAACCTTGCTCACACTTCTTCAAGGGGACATATCAAACAAGATTGGTACCTTGATAGTGGCTGCTCAAGGCATATGACTGGGATGAACTACCTAGTGGTGAATCTACATCCCTCAAACACCAAGTCTGTGACATTAAGTGATGGAACGAAAAGAGAAGTCATGGGTGTTGGGAAGCTGGACTGTCCAGATGCTCCAAAATTGAGTGATGTATTGTTAGTAAAAGGACTAACTGTGAACCTCATAAGCATAAGCCAGCTGTGTGACCAAGGACATAAGGTGGAATTTACCAAGGAAGGTTGTGTGGTGGTGAATGGGAGCAATCAAGAAGTGATGAGAGGAGATAGATCCAAAGATAATTGCTATCTATGGAAATCTAAGGACTCTATCAACCCTCCCAAGTGTCTTTTGACCAAAGGGAAGGTGGGACATGGAAAACTAGATGCCCCTCAGGTAAAAGGAGTGATAAAGAGCATTTCCAAGGGAGCTATGAGGAGAGTCTCATATCTGTCCTTAGATAAAAGGACATACTATGGAAATTGTCTGCTCAAAAGTCATGAGCCCTTGGTTACCTTTGGCCATCATACAACTGATATGACAGCAAAGGACAGACATAGGTGTATGTTATTGACGTCTGCAGAAACTCAGTACCTTGCTTGTGGAGGCAAGAGGTCATCTCTAGTTTGGAGGAACCTGATGCAGACAGAGTACAATGTCACCCAGAATGTCATGACATTGTACAGTAAGTACAAAAAGGGGATGCGTGCGTCTGAAAAGTTATAGCAACTAATGAAGTTAGTTAGCTACTGTTTAATAAGTCAAATTATTAAACAAATGGTGAGCGCTGAGTGGTCAAAATCTAATAGACCTTACTCTAGCACAAAGCGTTTCACATTCAGTCGTTTCATTCTCCACTCGTGCAAACCCTCGCCCAAGGAAACGATCCATCTTCCCTCTCAAAGGTTCAGCATGGCTCGTCAATCCGACACCTCCTCGTACACCACCATGTCAGATTCTCACAGCACCGAGTCTCACCACCCTACCAGGGAGGATCCAGTTGTTGACGCAGCAACTTCTTCCCATGCAAGAAGACCTAAGGAAACGGTCACCGGGTTTTCATCAGAAATCGCTCTTGATGAACACACAAGGGAAGGGTCAAGGTATGTACACAACTCCATTGCAACTATCGTCACTCAGATTCTATCTGGCAATCGAGATGTTCCTGGGGTTTCTGTTCCCTTGAACACAATCATTCCTGACATTGCTGCATGTCAAGATAAAGCTGTAGTGCTGAGAAAAAATGTCACTGACAATGTTGAGCAACCAGACGCTCATGAGGGATCAAAGGTTGAAAAACCCTCAGGCAAGGTGAGAAGTGAGAAGGCCAAGGTTACACAAAGTGTTGAGGACAAGTCTAGGGCTGAGACGATTAACGTGGAAGAACTCTCAGACAATGATCTTCTGGCTACAGTGGTTCCTAGGATAGCCAAGAGAGTCAGGACCAGAAGGGAGAAAAAGGCTGTGGAGTTGAAGTCCCCCTCCAAGGACGTTGGGGCAACAAACCCTCACAAGCAACCAGAGTCAGAAAGCACACACAAGAGGAAAAGCTATGGACCTACAAAAGCTTGGAGCAAAGAGGTGCCTAAGAAGGTGAAAACCAAAGCTGTGGTGGTTGAATCTGAATCTGATGCCCCATGTGATGTCACAACATCCATGTCCAGGAAGAAGCCCTCTTCCAGTAGGTTGGCAACCAGTGTCCCAGAAGTTCCCATTGACAATGTGTCCTTCCACTTTGCCTCCAGTGTTAACAGGTGGAAGTATGTGTACCACAAGAGGCTGGCATTGGAAAGAGAACTGGCACAGAATGCAATGGACTGTAAAGAGATTGTGGATCTCATCAAGGAGGCGGGGTTGATAAGAACTGTGTCACAACTTCCTAAGTGCTATGAGACCTTAGTGAAAGAGTTTATTGTAAATCTGTCAGAGGAGTGTGCTGATGGGAGATCCAAGGAATTTCGAAAGGTCTATGTGCGCGGCAAATGTGTGACCTTTTCCCCCTCTGTAATAAATCAGTATCTGGGAAGAGCGGATGAAGAGCAACCTGAGCTTGAAGTGACTGACAATACAATCTGTCAAGTCATCACAGCAAAGCAAGTCCGAAAATGGCCTCTCAAAGGGAAGCTAGTAGCCAGCCAACTAAGTGTTAAGTATGCAATGCTGCACAAAGTTGGATCAGCCAACTGGGTACCCACTAACCACAAGTCAACTGTGTCTGTGGCATTAGGGAAGTTCATCTATGCAGTGGGAACCAAGGCAAAGGTGAACTATGGTGCTTACATATTTGACCAGACAATGAAGCATGCTGGGAGCTTTAGTGTGAAGGGACCCATTTCCTTTCCATCTCTCATATGTGGAATTGTGCTGAATCAATTTCCACACATCCTGACAGATAATGACTTCGTGAAAAGAAGAGAGAGTCCATTGGCTTACAGCTACAAACTGTTCCTGGGCAAGCATGTCCCTGACATTGTCTTGACATCGGGAGAGACTTCCAAAGCTGGCCACCAACCAGACAAAGCTGATGTTATTATAGTTCTCAAAGAGACCTGCAAAGAGCTGGGAGCTAGAAAGCATGCACTGGAACAGCTCATCTTGCAGCTGGAGTCTACTGCTGAGGACACGGATGGAGCTGAAGGGGAAATGGCTGAGGAGGAGGAAGAGGCCAACTCTGGAGAGGAGGCTGATGAGGAGGCTGATGATGAGTCAGAAGATTAATCATTTTGTTTCTGTTTTTCTGTCATGTGTGTAATTCAAATTACTGATTTTGGGTCTGTATATTAAAGTGTTGCTTTGGCAACATTTTTGACAAAAAGGGGGAGTGACAAGTGATACCCCAGGACAACAGAAGTTTACATTGTTAAACTTTATTAAAACAGGTACCCATTCATGACAGATTGAAGTTTTCCCCACTACAGCTGCTGTGTGATGAAGTGTGTATTTAGCTTCTGTGTGCGTGCTGTTGTATGCATCTGTGTATGCTGATATGTGTGTGAAGTTTTTATTTAACTTCCCTTCCCCCCCTGCAGCTGATGTAGAAGTTTAAGTGCAACTTCGTGCTGCTTTGTGAAGTTTTTATTTAACTTCCATGTGTGTGAGTGTGCTGCCACTCTGAGTGTTTTTAGCTAGTATTATTTCCTGCTAGGTGAGTGTTTCCGCTGCTATGAACTCTGTTATGGGGATCAAAGTGTTTTAGCCAAAAATTTTCCAAAGGGGGAGTTTGTAGGTGTTTAATTGGCTGCATTATATGGTAAAACACTAATGTCTTGACTGATGTCATGACATGCATATGTGACTACTTTGTAGTTACTGCAGGACTAGCTAACACAGGATTTATTGAATGTCAAACTGGACGTTGTGACATTCATACCTGTCAACAGATACTAAGGAATAGAACATCAGGAGTTCTGTTAGAACTTAGTATTCACTTGCAGTCTGGTTATCAAGGAAGAACCAGACCTGGCATAAGGCCTACTGACTGAATGTCAAACTGGATGTTGTGACATTCATCATTGACAGCAGCTACTGAAGATTGGGCAGAGTGGTGTTCTGCTATACTTCAGCATTTTACTTAGTTTGTTCTTCAAGAGAATAACAGAACTAACTTAAGGCCAACTGTGTAAATGTTAAGTTGGACACTTTGACATTTACTAATGTAAGCTGGTACTGTAGTATGGTCATTTTGATCATGTACAGGTCAGCAGATTTGTACAGTCTGTTTTCTGGAAAAACAGACTCAGCATATGGACCTTGATGTCAAGCTGAATGTCGTGACATTCATTCCTGACAGCATATGCTATATTGTAGGTTGTTCAGTTTTCTGTTACAGCTTTCTCAGGCTATTCTTTAGGAAGTCAACAACTTAGAGAAAATCCAGGAAATCAACAACCAAGCTACATTCAATGAACCTAACAAATAGCCTATTTGTTAGCAACCTAAATATTGAATTTGTGGGAACTTATGTGACCTAAAATTCAGGAAAATACAGGTGCAAAAGCCCAGGTGCTGCAATATAAAAAGGAAGGCATTCCTCCATTCAGTAACAGGGATTTTGAGGCGTGAAGATTTAGTGTGTCCATCATACTTCACTGCTGTATTTTTGTGAGTCTAGAATTAGACGTATCTTGTAAGCCAAGTCATTATCAAGTAGATGATTGCTTTGGCATAGGGTGTTCATTGAGTTGTAAGTGTTGTGTCACTCAAAGCTTTTAAGCGTGAGTGCTGTGTATCTTGATTTAAGCTGTGAAGCATAATCAAGAATTGTTTTTGAAGTGTGACTTCAAAGTGTTTTTAATATCACTGAGGTGATTGAGGGGGAGTGAGTAGGAACTCTGATCGTAGGTTAAGATTGAAATTGCATTGGGTAGGGATTAAGTGATAAGTTGTAAACGGGTGAGTTTAGCTTTGAATTGATACTACTAATAGTGGATTTCCTCCCTGGCTTGGTAGCCCCCAGAAGTAGGTCATGTTGGACTGAACTGGGTGAACAATTACTTGTGTTATTTACTGCACTTACAATTAAGTTCTGCATAATCCCTGTCTGTGCAGAATTGGATGTCATAACAACCAGTGTGACATCCAAAGTCTGATAACTAGAATTTCACTTAGCAAGCAACAAGCAATCAAAATAATTAAACATTCAAGCTCCTAGGATCTCCACTGGCTTGTCTTTCTCTTAACTTGGCTATTCATGATAATGGTCCTTCTTACTATCATAAGTTTGGATTCCCTATCACACAAGAACAAACAATCAAAAAGTTCACAATGCAATAAGAGGAATAGACAAAGGATGAGTTTAGATTAGAGGTCCTTTCAAGTCAGCTTTCAAGATTTAGCATTCTAAAGGCATGAGGCCTAGTTGCTCTTCAACAAAGTTTAGCATTCTAAAGGCATGCGACCTAGTTGCTCTTGAACTCCATTAAGCATATGTAAGGTCCTAATTCTAAGTCCTTTCTCCTTTTTGCATTGGATTCACACAAACAATCACCAAACAAACACAAAGCCATAATATATTTATTCACAATAATGAGCTCAAGTGAGCAAAAGGAAAATAGCATAAACATAAAGTATGAGCTCAAGTGAGCAAATGGAAAAGGCAATATGAATAAATGAGCAAGAAATTAAATTGCATTAAAATAAATTGCAAGAATTAAATGCTTGAATTAAAGTTAGTGTTAGTAGTTAATGTTAGTGTGCCTTAAGGCAATTTAGCGTTATGTTAAGCAATCGTAAGTGGACTAATGCAGTAGTCACACCTATCCGAGGTCGGTCAATAAAACTATAGGAAAATAAACACAAGTTAGAGAGCATGACTAGCAAGCCAAGCTCCTATAACTTGCTATGCCAAAAGAAAAGAGGGAAAACCTTGTATGGACTTTAGGTTTTTTGCAACCTATCTTGGACACAAAGCAACTCACTTGATCATTGATCAAGTTGAGTTTGATTTGGATCAAAGAAGGTTAAGCCTCCCATATGTCAAGATCAACCACAAATCATTAACTCATTGGCCAAAATAAAAAGAAGAAGAGAGATGAAGATGAAATGAATAAAAGAAGAATTCAAAAGAAATAATCAAAACACGATGATCAAATGTGAACCAAATCATCATCAACCAATGTAAAACAGAAGAGAAATGAAGATTAGAAGTCAAAAAAGGTCAAATATATTTTTGGTATTTTTTGGAATTGAAATAATACATAAAAAAATGAACAAAGTATGGTCAAACTTCAAATTCAATTCAAATCAACTTGAATAAGTCCAATTGAATCATCATAAGTTTAACATGGTCAAACAAGGTTTGACAAATTTTCTCAACATTTTTTGAAAACAGAAACTATTTTTAAGCAATTAAAAATCAAGAAAAATAACACAAATGAACTAAAATCTAAAATAAATCTCAAATCAATTAAGAAATGGATGAGAATATTTTTCATAGACTTATCATCACCCATATGTGTTAAGAAAATATTTTTGGAATTTTTGGATATCAAAAAGTATTTAAAATGAATTAAAAACTATAAAAAACAAAATAATTCACAAAAAATATTAAATGGAATCACAAAAATAATTAAAAATCAGATTTTGAAACTAGATTTTAAAAGAATTTTTTTGTAATTGGTCCCATATTTTTGTGATTCCAAATAAAAGAGTTATGAATTTTTGAAAATAAATGGAATTAAAGAAAATAAAACGGAAATTAGAAAAATAGAAAAAATCAGGAGCGCATGATCAGCTTCATTAATTGACATGGACAATCAAGTGGTCCAGAAGCGCGCGCGCATGGTGATCATGAGTCAAGCGCGTTGCAAAACGAATTAAAAAAAGTCAATGGAAACAAAGGATGAGATTAGAACACTCAAGTGAGATCCAAAGGCCAAAACTCATCCACGTGGGGACGGTGGTGGAAACCACCGTATTGTCCGGTGAGCCAACAAAATCCGGCCACCAGTTGCAGGTTTTGCAACCTCAACTAAAATACACGTGCCTTATACCAAATTAAAGCTGGGGTGATGTACATCACCCCTGTAACCTTGGATTTCTCTCAAGATCTCTATGGAAGGAGAAATCTGAGATGGAAAATCCAGGTGTTCAATCTGAAATGCATCAATTCACAAAATCAAAGCCACCCTTGGCTTGCCTCTCACACGAGGACTTCAGAGAACCAAATAAACACAAGCAAATCACAATATATGATGAGATATGGATCAAAACAGTTGAGCAATGAACCTTTGAAGTGCAACTTTGATCAGCACGTTTCCTTCCAATTCTTGCTTGCAGTTTGATCTTAAGGTATGATGTGAATGCAAGGCTAAGGAATTAGTATTTAAGATCAACTGATTTTGTTGAAATTAAAACTTTAAATGAGAAATTAAAAATGAGAATTCCTTTGGTATGGTCAGGTTGATTCAAGGATCAGATTTGAATGAAGCAAGGCATGTATTTATAGCTGGAGTTGATGCCAAGTGAGGAGAAACTTGTGTGCATGAAGCTTTGGATCTTCCATGCATGGGCCTGTACAGGCGCATGTGAGGCCCAAAACCAATTGGAAATGAATTTTGAGCTCATTGGGAGGAGGTTTGGAAGTGTAGTTTGCATTGCAATTGCTTGTGCATGAAGATTCATCATGAATTCCATAATTGGGCATAAATGTTCCCCTCTTCGAAAGTCACTCATGGAAAATCCAAACATAGGCATGTGAGTAACGGTTGGAAAGGCCTTGACATAAGGAACAAAAGTTATGTTGGGAAAAAATCTATTTGGAGTTTGGAAAATTGTGAAAAATGGCCATGAAGTTTGATGTACAAAACATGTCTTTGAAAATTTTGCCAAAAGTGACCAACTTCAAGCCCTTCTGTTTCAATGATGCAAGCCTCAAATGGAAAAACCTCCATAAATAAAGTTTTAGATATTTTCAAGATGATCAATTTGGACTTAAATTTTGCAACATTTTGATTTTTGATGAGAAAGTTCTAGGCACTTGAAGTTGGACTTTTTCAAGATTCAATGGTTTTTGTCCAAAGTGACCTATAATATTTTGTATTATCACATGTGTTTATTTTAGGAATATGAAAATTTGTCCAACATAACATTTTAATTAGACATATTAGGCTTTCCAATGCAATTTGTATCACCTAAAAATCATAAAAAATGAAGAAGTTACGTTCTTGGGAAGTTGACCCAAAATTAGGGTTTTAGTCAAAATGACCTATAATGTTTTGAAATGAATGATGACCTTAAAAGTTTCAAATGAATTTTTGATGAACATTAAAGTTGTTCATATGGTTTTTAAGAACATGTTTTCTCTTGGGATCATCTTCATTTGACAAACACATCAAAAGTTAGGTCTCAGTGGATCTCAAAATTGTCAGATGACTTGACTGGTCAACTTCTTAAGTCCAAACTTCAAATCTTGATGAATGAATGATTGAGGATACTCACATAGGCTCATATATGTATAAAATAATGAATGAAATAACTTCCCTTTATTGAATTTGATCATAGGTTGAGGTTGCTTCATGGGCAAGGCACAACCAATGCACAAATGAATTAGGGTTTCCTTGGGAAACAAGCCTCAAGCCCTTTGGTTTATCTTGATAAAATTGGAAATTTGAGATACTTGGGAGGTATATATGATGATTGAGAGCTTTGAGAACCATTGTCATGCTTGCTTTCATCTTCATCTAGCCACTTCATTGAGCATAGGAGCCTTGGATCACATGACTACTTAAGCTTCAAAACAAAACAAGTTAGTGACATATTTTTGTGGTTTTGGTTAGTAAACAAAAAATAAGAAAATAAATAATATATAATTCAAGCATGCTTGGTGGTCTCAAACCAACTCACACAAGTCCCAACCCAAGGGTTAAGGAGCCAAGATGCTATGATCCTTGAGGCAAATGCAATGTGCAATGATATGATGCCATGAAGGATCTTAGGGTCAAAATTAGGGTCTTACAATTATCACTTATGCAAAATATGGAAGATGATCAATGGATCAACTTACCATAGGTTTGTACCAATGAAAATTGTACAACCCTAATCTATCAATAGATTTACAAAAGGAAGACTATGAAAAACTCAAGGTGGAAAGTTAATATTTGATTAAGTTAATTAGTTTTAACAAGGTATAAGATCAAGGTATAATGTTAACAAGGTAATAAGAGTTAGTTTATGATATATACAAATGAATATAAGGGGTTAGTGGGTTATTATGAACCAAAAGAAATAACAATGTATCAGATGAAATTGCAAGTTAGCATATGTGTAAGTAAGGCTTCATCCACAAGTCAAATGACCTAAGTTGTTTGAAATAAGGGAAACCTATCCATGATTCAAAGTACCATGGACGAACACTTGATCATCCATTAGTAGGTTTGAAGTATGGAAGGTTTAATCAACCTTATACCAAACAAATCATGACCTCGTTGGACTTCATTAGCCAATGAATTTAAGACTCCATAAGTCCATAAATAATTGCTCAAATGAAATGAAACAAGGCACCAATATATTCTAGAGACAAAAATAATGGGGTTCCATGTTCAAAATATTTTCAGAATGATAAAATAAATGGGGTAAAAAAATAATTCAAAGTTGGAAATAAAATAGGGTAAAAATAAATAAAATAAAAATGAACTAAAAACAAAATTACCAAAGTTGCAAACGCTGGGGGTTGAACCCTTGACCCTGGGGTCATGGGAGGATCAACCTCCTCTCCCACTAGGAAAATGGATCAGTTGTGTTAATCGAACACACTTAAACAAATAAATAAAATAAATAAAAATAAAATGGAAAGTGCGTGTTGGCCAACCAATCAGAACACGACATCATTTCCTTTTGAATTAGAAAGCACGCGCCAATGACTGTCTTTAACCTTCGACCTTAAAAATCAAACTCCAGAAATTAGTGTTTTTGATCAAATTTTTATGTGGATTCATGTTGCAAACATATAAATAAACTAACCTCCACACTCAAGAGCCATTGATTGGCTCTGAGTGTGGAGTATTTTGCCATGAACCAGAAGAACACAAATGAACTAGTTTAAAAATTAAAGGCTGGAAATGGGACAACGAAGCTGAAAGCTTAAGGTAAATGATCAGAAGAACATTTCGAGGTGAATGGAAAATTGTTTAGATAATGGGGGTGAAGGGAACTACCTGATCAAAATCAACTCAGTGAGGTATTCCAACGAATTGGCTGATCTCAAATGAGGCATGGACTGTTGGTGTAAGCCCTAGAGGCCAATACTTTTGGTACTTGTATCGAATTATTTATTAATAATAAAACGCTTTTTATTTATTATGTTTGTTTAATAAAGTCCCTAGAATAGATAGTCCGTTTAATGTATCAAGTGTGACTTAATCATGAGATCACATTAAACATAAGGACACTATTCTTAAAGTATTTGTAGTCGAGCTTTATTGTGAAGTGGGATAACATTAAAGCATTAATACTATTATATATGTAGACTGATGATCACATTTCATGGATCATGGATAACGAGTTATCAAGTCTTAAACATAGGTATGAATATTAAGAGTAATATTTATACTAGATTGACCCGCTATGAGAATACTATATAGAATGTTATGCAAAGTGTCATAAGTTATTCTCACGGTGATAATGGTGTATACCACCCTTCGACCTGAAACCACTATGGACCCTAGATGTAGAGTCGAGTGCCTTATTACTGATCAAACATTATCTGTAACTAGATGACCATAAAGACAGTTGACGGGTACTCCACGAAGCATGCTAAGGGACATAAGTGACCTAGATGGAATTTTCCCATCCTGCATAACAGGATAAATGTCTATGGGCCCAATATTGAACTAGACAAGGATGACACGGTCTATGACTTGTGTTCAATATAGACATAAGAGCAAAAGGGTAATTGTACATATAAGTATTATCACAAAACGATTTGTCAGATCACATGACATTTTCGTGTCTTGGGTAGCAGTGATGTGTTGCTAGATACCGCTCACTGTTTATTATGTTAAATACGTGATTTAATATAATTGCCAATGCCTCGAAAACCTACAAGGTCACACACAAAAGGACGGATTGATAAGAGATAGAGTAACTAAGGAATACTATAATGTACAATGCCCTTAAGTGAATTGTAGAACATCGTAAGATACGGTGTACTTAAGTAGAATAAGAAATATGGTAAGGTACCACGCGCTTAAGTGATTTTGGCATATTATAAGATATGGGCCACATACACTTGAGTGGGCTTTTTAGCTTGTAGCCCACACAAGTGGTTCTATAAATAGAACCCTTGTGTAGAAGCATTTGAGCAGTTGCAATTTTGTTTCTCTCTCTCTCTCTCTCTCTCTCTCTCTCACTGAAAGCCTTCATTCATAGCAGCTAACACTGAGATTGAAGGAATCCGTTCGTGTGGACTGAGTAGAGGCGTTGTCATTGTTCAACGTTCGTGATTGCTCCGTAGATCTGCATCAAAGGTTACAATCGCCATAAGAGGTAACGATTCTATCACTGATCATGCCCATTCGTAAGGATCATTAAAGGAGAAATTTTAAATTCCGCTACGTTTTGGATCGCCCTTCTCCTTCAGTGGTATCAGAGCCACTTACGAAACCATGCATTTGATAACTGTTTATTTTCTGTATTTTCTGTATTAATATGATTAAAAGACAGAATGAATCAAAGAATAAACGAGTAATTAAATTTGGCATCATGTGTGTACGATTTGGATGATTGATGTTGATTATGCTTTTGAATCCGACATTAGTATGGTGACGCAGCGATTCATCAATAGTCCATAGGTTATGCAATTGAGATCGATCAAGTTATATATATGATATAAGTAATCCTGATGCAAAATACGGTATATATGATATACTGTTTCTGTTTCGTTCATTCAAACACTTAATGGTTGTTTTCCTTTGAGCGATCAATGGTCGTTTGCTTCTTGATCCGGAATTAGTATGGTGAAGCAATGACGTGTTGATCAATCATACTGAATCAACAATCGAGATGTGTTTGATGGTCTGAAATTAATGCATTAGGGTTAATGACGGCACAAGGGTTGTGTTGTCAAAGAGTTATGCGATTAGGGTTGTGACTGCGCAAGAGTTGTGCCTTAAAGTATCAAGTGTTGATGCGAAAAATGACGTCGATTTCAAATGAATTGTTCATTGAAATTTTCGGCGCGGGGCGCTGACCGGGCAGCGGAACCCCCCATTCCCGCTGACCAGGCAGCGGAACCCCCCATTCCCGCTGACCAGGCAGCGGACCCTCAACTAACTCTGCGTAGTGTGATTGGTCGCCGAAATTTAATTTGGTTTTAATTAATTAAAAGAATTAAAATTAATAATAATAATGTGTTTATTATTATTGTCTTGTGGTGATCGGTTATGGCCTTAATTTTCCTTTATTTTGTTTTGGGTTTTTAAAATACGACATGTGTGTCGTGCCTCTCTTTTAATCTCATAATGTAACTTCTTTTGTCATCTCACTCCCTCGTATGTAAAACAAGTTTCTTTTATGTAATGTAATGTTATGAAGAAAGAGAAGAATTCAATACCAAAGGAGGAAAACCTTGAAGATCTTGCTTGGAGAAGCTTAGATCGTTATTAGGTTAGCTTAGATTCTCTCATTGGCTTGGGAGAAAAATTGCGCTAGGGGCCATAATTGTTTCATTATATATGTATGTTAATGCATGCGAATGTATGTTAATGCATGTGAGAGACGATTTATATGATAAATAAGCCGGTGAGATCAGAATATTTGCAAATTCCCTCAAATTAAATATTAAGTTTATGCTTTCCAAGTTTTAGCACTCATCAAGACTAGTATCGGATAATGTAGGTTTTGCCTACGCGAGGTGCATGTTTTATATTAGTAAGGTGCGATGGGATAATTGTAATATCCAATTTGTAAAACAATGGGTCAAACTTAACTAAACAAATTATAATAAGATTATATATGTTTAGAAGCAAGAGTTGGAAATGATCCATGTGATGGATTGGAATAAGGAGTTATTCACCCAACTAAAATATTCGAGAGTTGTATTAGATACAATTGGAAGGAGTTCCTACCTAAATAACCTAGTTTTGTGTAATCCGCCTACGCAGACTTAAAACAAAGTGAAGTATGGATCTCGACCCACTAGAAAATCTTCCAACGGGATTTTCCGAATCAAATGGTGAGGGTCATTTGTTTTGAGTAAAATAGTGGGAGCATATTTAATTAAAGGCCTAATTAAATATGTTATTGATACTTATATTTTCATTATTTTCATGTATATTACCATGACAACAAACACCTCTAACAACATTTTGCGATCAATCTTTGACAAGGAAAAATTGTCTAGGACAAATTTTCTGGATTGACACCGAAATCTGAGGATTGTCCTCAAACATGATAGAAAGTTGTATGTCTTGGAGAAATCTGTTCCTGAAGAGGAACCTCCTAGTTCTGCACCTAAGGCAGAAAGAGACGCTTATAAGAAGCATGTCGATGATGCCAATGAAACTGTTTGTCTCATGCTAGCTACCATGAACTCAGAGTTGCAAAAGCAACATGAGAACATGGCAGCGTTCGATATGATCGAACACCTGAAGATGCTTGTAAGACCCCAATTTTGTCCCTAAGATCCCTCATGGCATCATATCATATCACATCATTGCCCCAAGGATCATGGTGCACTTTGCCTCCTTCCCTGTGGGTGGGTTATCTTTTGAGAGTGATTCTTGATCACCAAGCATGTTTTTCATTTGTATATCATTGCTTTTCATTTGTTTACTAACCAAAAGTACAAGAATATGTCATCTAACCTTGTTACTTGCAGTGGAAGCAACACTAGGTCAAGGCAATCAAAGGCAGTCAGTGAGCAATAGATGGTGGCCATTCTTGAGAATTTGGGCACCATGATCATTCATAAAAAGTTCATATGAGTTGTGACATCATTTTGAATCAAAATCTCAAGTGGTAGAGGCTTGAAGTGCATCAAGGCATTGTCCAGTCAACTGAAACCCTAGACAAGTCAACACAAGTCAACTGTGCATACAATCATGGATTTGAAGGTGGGAGATGGTTAGAAAGGCCTCATTCATGTCCATACAAGTCTCATTTGACATTTCAAACATCAACATTGAAGGATTTGAGGTCAGATGAAAAGTTTCCAAAAATAGTAAGTGACCTGTAATTTGGAATTGCCAAAAATGGAAAGGTTTTCTCCTCAAGATTACATGTCCAAGAAAGCTTCAAATGAAATTTTGTCCAACATGAAAGTTGAAGATCTTGCTATCACCTTTCCAAAACGTCCAAGAACATGAATTTCTCATTTGTGGTTGGCAAGATATGATCAAATCATTGTCAATGGATTTTGAACTTCAAGCTTGCATAACTTTTGAACCAAAGGGCCAATTGGAGTGGTTCTTTTTGGAGCATTTCTCTCTTGATCTCTACTATCATAATCATGCATCACATTTCATCAATTCTCATCACAAAAATATTGCATTTTTCACTTGAATTTAATTTGAATTTTGGAGGGAAATCTCCAATTTGAAAGTTGTGCATTATTTCCACTTCCAACCAATTTCATTTGCATCAAAACAGATTTTGAAACTTGTTTCAAGCCAAACTCGGTACTGTTCCATTGCCTTGCATTGCATAAGGGTGATTTTGCCATTTTGCATAAACATGCTAATTTCACTAATCCTTGGGTTTTTGGCTAAACATGATTAACCAGCTTCATTAGCAGATGATATATAATCATAATCATAACAGAAAGTGCTAACAACAACTTCACAAATCCAGATCTGAAAATTTTCATCTCAACTTTCTCTCAACTTTTCATCGAATTTCTTGATATCCTTTGATTGTTTCTTGAGCTGTTCACCATCTATAAGCATCATTGAAGTGGATTGAAGCAAGATCCTGCAAAATTCAAGCTAAATCATGGACTGTTGAACATTGCATCATCCATGGCAACTGAAATTTCTGGACAAATCAAGCATTGTTGAGCTACAATCCATCATCCATTCATCTATTCAAGAGTTGTAGAGCATCTGTTTCAACTTTTCCAAGCCTAAACTGCACGATTCCACCTCTGTTTCTCTAGCAAGGTCAGAACTTGAATCTTATAATTCATGAAATTATGATATGCATCTTGTAGATCTCTCATTGCTGATCATGCTGAACTTTAGATCTATTGATTTCATGCAATATTGAAGTAGTTATGTTGATTTTAAGTTTGGTTAGTGAAACTTCATGTGCATGAATCTTTTGATGTGTGCTGAATTAGATGAAATCAATACTGGATATGTGATGTATGTTGAAGGACGATTCCATTGATATATGTTTGGTAGATTTCTGTGTTGATTTGTTCTTGGTGATGAAGAACACGATGAACTGGATGAATGTTCTAGGTTTTCTATTTCCAAATTTCATTTGATCCTCCTGAGCGCTGCATGCATGTGTTTTGTTGTTTTTCGGTCATGTATTAGTCCAAGTGCCGGCTTCTGATTGACCAGCGTTTCAATTAAATGAAACGCGGCGTTTAACCTGGCGCCACAATTTGAACGCATGCATGGTTCGATTCCGGTTCATGCCATTTTCCATATTTGCTTTATGTATTTTTTCCAACTATGCTTTCCATGTTCACATGCCTTGTTCTTATGTTTTTTAATTTTTCTCTTCATTAAAAAATTCATAACTCAAAAAATACTCATCCAAATCACATGAAATTTTTTGCACAATGTTCTTCATGATGTCTTCTTTTTTTTTGTGATGATTTTTCCAGAATTTGTGCTAGGTTGGATTTTTAAATGGCCTAGGGTTTGTTCATGCATATGCTTTCTTGCACCTTGTTTGCCTTTTCCTTTGTGAAATGATGATGGTTAATCCAATGCTCTTGAAAATTGACATGTGCAAAATAGACATCTTAATTGACAGTTTGGCTTTGAGTTTGTATTTTTTGCATTTCTGGATGTTGAGTTATGATGTGATCAATGTAGGTGTGACAATGTGTGTCACACCATTTCTTGTCCAATTTGCTGATTTTATTTACCATGCCATATAAATGCCAAATGATCTGAATTTTTGCATGATGCTACTTCTGGATGTTAGGTTTGCGCATGATGTTTTGTAGAATTTTTGGATCCATTTCCAATTTGTTTGGGATTTTCTTTGCTGGTTGGTCATAATTGGACTTTTATTGAGTGTTGAATTTAGATGATTTGTGAAATTCTTGTGCCTTATCATATGAGCTTGAAATTTTATACATTGATTCTTGACATGTTGAAGTTTGTCTTGGCTTTGGTTTGAGTCATTTATCTTATGTCATTTCTGTTTTAGGATTGCCTTAAGTTGATGCACCATTTATGGTCTTGTTTGAGCTTGTTTTTGCATACCTTGACTTGTTTATTTTAATTGACATGCTTCTACTTATCCAATTGCCATGATTTTTGGTATGTTGATCATTTGATGTGTTCTGTTTAGACATGATTTTTATTGGAATTTATTGAGCCATTTTTGATTTGATTTGAATTGGTTCATTCTATTTGCCTCATTGAGATTCCAACTTGCATGCTTTGACATGATTTGTTTATGAAATGAAATTGGTTGATGCTTTTGACATGAGACCACTTGGATGATGTCCTTGATTGATTGAACTTGATTCTTGTAAATTTTCATGTTCTGTTTTGGATTATTTCTCCTTCTTTGACCCTAGGCCTTGTCCTAGTGGTTTGCTTCTCATGTTTGAGTTTGTTTTCAGGTTAAGAAGCATATGGCTTTAAGGAGATTAATTCACTTGGCTTGAGTTGGTTTATTTGATTGTTATTGACTAACCTTGAGTTGTTTTGTAGGATGCCTTAGCTCATTTGAGTTGAGCTTGTGCCTTGCACAATGTAGCCTTGATTGTTTGATTGTGTATTGTCTGTTGACTGTTTGTTCATCTGTTTGACTTTTGTGACTTGTATACTGATTAAGTTGGATTGATTTCAGGTACATTAGTTGCTTAAGTTCATTTTGAACTTGTTGTTGCTTGGTTGCTTAACCAATTAGGTATAACTTCTCTTCTTCATGTAGTCTGGAAGACCTGGCCTGTTATTTGGTCAGGCACCTGTCTGAAGTCCTCCTTAAGAGGCAATGCTTGTGATTGTTTATCTTTGTCCCCAAGCAGGAAAAGTCCTTTGATAAGGCAATTGGTAGAACACAAGAGATGTGCAATCCATCTATTCACCCCATTCACCCAATTCCATTTGACTTTAAAGTCTAACCCTTGCTTGAGCCTAATTGCTTGTGTATAGTGTGTGCTATTTGACTTTGCTTGATTGCTTGTTGGTTCCTCCATTTGTACATGTTTGTTTGTATGCCTTTGTGCATTTATCATCATTAATTGTTCATTATTGCATGATCATCATTTCATATCTTTGTGACATCTTTGATTGTCCATTGAGGAATCAATTGTAAGTCCATATGTTGGCCATTATTCCTATGATTTGGAAGGGATTGAGTGTAAGACCATTCATTGGCTACTTGTACCCTGTTTGCTTAGTGCTCCTGTTTGTTTGTTGTATGTGAGGATTCAATTGTAAGTCAATGTTGTTGGCATTTGTATTCCTATGATCATCTTGTGGAGATTGGAATAAGTCCAGATAGATTGGCATCTGATATCCATGTTTTGTTTTGCTTTGGGAGATTGGAGTAAGCCCATTTATTGGCATCCGGTATCCTTGTTTGTTTTGGTTCTTTGGAGATTGGTATAAGTCTAGTTGATTGGCATCCGGTATCCACTCTTTTGTTTTGTGTTTGCTTTAGGAGATTAGTATAAGCCCATTGATTGGCATCTGATATCCATGTTTGTTTTAGGAGACTGGTGTAAATCCATTGATTGGTATCCGATATCCACTTTTGTTTGTGAGATTGGTGTAAGCCCATTGAGTGGCATCCGGTATCCATTTGTTTTGCTTATTTGTTATTGCTCATTTGCTAATTCCAAAGGATACACTTGGATCATCTTCTATATGATCTCAAGAGGTGAACCCTTCTAAGAAGTTTTACACTCCATTATCCATATCCCTTTTGTTCCAAAATCCCTTTTCACATGTTGTTTTTAAAACTTGAAATAAATGTTGTGCAAACATCTTCATGACTTTTCAAAATTAGAAACCTGAACCTTAAGTCCTTGACTTTTCAAACTTCATTTTTGATAATACTTCTTTCTGAATTGAATCGTAATCATACTTTGACCATCCTTTTGTGAATACTCATAATCAATTAACTTCACTCATTCAATTGTTTTGTGGCTTTGTCCATTCTTGTTAAGTTTCCATACATTAGCCATAGGTTTGATTTATCCTAGCTGGTTGATGTTAATCTCACCTATTTGTCTTTAGTGATTGAATTGTAAGTCTTCCTTGCTTATTATAGGGTTAACCCCTCACTAGCAAGTTGAAGCTTTTCTCACATGGTGGACTTGCTGTTTGTGTAAGGTTGAGTTTTCTCCCGTGGATAACGTAAGACCTTAGGGCTTGTGTTTAAAATGAATTCACTAATTTTTGGAAATCTTTTAGCCGAACTACAGCGTTTTGATCCTTTACCTTTTCATGGAAAGGTACGTAGGCAACGGGTTCATCCGTTCAAACACAAAAATAATAAATTGTACATTCTTTTCTCATCATCCCATTCATGTTTGCACAATAAGTATTTCAAAACAAATAACATTTTTCATTCAACAAGTGTGAAAAGGGCTCCCTAGGAGTACCTAGGACGTTTTGGGTGCCTAACACCTTCCCATTGCGTAATTTACCCCTTACCCCGATCTCTAATCTTTTCATTAGTTTTCTATGTGTAAAACTTCTTAGGCTTTTGTTCGCTTTTTAGCCATTCCTTTGGATAAATAAAAGTGCGGTGGAGACTCGATTTCCTTGTATGCTTTGCTTATGGTTTAATCAATAAATCATATAGCGACGAATACACCGCTACAGAAAAGTGGCGACTCCACTGGGGACCCTCCTTGGTCGTATTGCCTACTTTTCACCCTTGTTGTGCTATATTGTTATTTGTTATTTGACATATTTTTGTACAATTTGGGATAACTGTATTGATTGTAATGTTTGAATTGCTTGATATACAATTGCTGTTTGTTTCGGTGATCTCTGTGAGATGAGTTCTATACCCGAACTCGAGTGCACCTTAGGATAGGAGAATGGCATAGTCTTGTTGACTGGTGTGGAGTATTCCTTAGCCAGTTGACTTGCGAGTCCATTCACTTGGTGGAGGTCATGTTGAATTAATAATGTCACACAAGTTATTTGTGGTTAGGCATTATTCTTTCAATCATGTGCCTTAGAAGCCAAGGACCGTAGTTTACCAAGCCCATCTTGGCCTATTTTAGGACGTAGTGCGGAGGTCGTTCAGATGTCAGTTCTGATGCGATTGTGACGCGATACTACACTCATAAGAGTCTCTTTTGAGAATATTTTTGGAATACGAGTACTCGTTCCTCCGATAATATCCGAAAGATGGGACGATGATTATGGGAACCTCTGGTAGAACATGTTCGGCAGGTTTAAACCCTAGTACACTCCCTTTGGGTGGTTCCTAACCAAGACTCCATGCTCGTGACTCTCAGCAAACCCGTGATTCATGGTTGAGTCGTTCAAACAACCTTAATATCAATGGAATCTGGGTGTTGATCAGGTGTAAAACCTAAATCCACCAAAACGGATGGTTGATATTAAGGATGTTTGAGCCGGTTCATGTACCGTTAATATCAATGGAACTTGGGTGTTGATAAGGTGAAAACCTAAATCCACCAAAATGGATGATTGATATTAGGGATACAATGAGCTTTCCCATGACCTTTGTCTGGCGTGACTTGCTTGATCCTTGAGTGTGATTGTTGCATTCATGCATTCATGCATTCATCTGCATCTCATGTCATCAGAAAAATCAGAAAATTTTCAAGGAACTTAAAGGGTTTATTTGCAAAATTTTCAGACATGGAAAGACCGAAAAGGCATACAAAGAAGTACTGCTTTAGACAGCCTAATGTGAAAGAGTTAAGGAATCTGACATCTTATGTATTAAATCCCTTGGGTTTCAAGGCTCGTTACGGGAAGCTTCTGCCTCTGTTGACTACTCAGGTTGATGAGGGATTGATGAGTACCCTGGCGCAGTTTTATGATCCTCTGTATCACTGCTTCTCTTTCCCGGATTTCCAGTTGCTGCCTACCTTGGAGGAGTATTCTCATCTTATTGGGATTCCGATCCTGGATCAGGTGTCGTTCAATGGCTTAGAGAGCATTCCGACTGCTCGAGAGATTGCAAGGTTGTTGCACATAGATGAAGACTTGATTAAAGCTAATCTGACTACCAAAGGCGGAATTCAGGGTTTTCCTTCCGAGTTCCTCATTTCTCAAGCTACCTTGTATGGGAAGGCCAGGAGTGAGGATGCCTTTGAGGCTTTATTTGTGTTGCTCATCTATGGAATGGTGCTATTTCCCAACTTCGACAAATTTGTAGACATGAACGCCATTAGGATCTTAAGGTATGATGTGAATGCAAGGCTAAGGAATTAGTATTTAAGATCAACTGATTTTGTTGAAATTAAAACTTTAAATGAGAAATTAAAAATGAGAATTCCTTTGGTATGGTCAGGTTGATTCAAGGATCAGATTTGAATGAAGCAAGGCATGTATTTATAGCTGGAGTTGATGCCAAGTGAGGAGAAACTTGTGTGCATGAAGCTTTGGATCTTCCATGCATGGGCCTGTACAGGCGCATGTGAGGCCCAAAACCAATTGGAAATGAATTTTGAGCTCATTGGGAGGAGGTTTGGAAGTGTAGTTTGCATTGCAATTGCTTGTGCATGAAGATTCATCATGAATTCCATAATTGGGCATAAATGTTCCCCTCTTCGAAAGTCACTCATGGAAAATCCAAACATAGGCATGTGAGTAACGGTTGGAAAGGCCTTGACATAAGGAACAAAAGTTATGTTGGGAAAAAATCTATTTGGAGTTTGGAAAATTGTGAAAAATGGCCATGAAGTTTGATGTACAAAACATGTCTTTGAAAATTTTGCCAAAAGTGACCAACTTCAAGCCCTTCTGTTTCAATGATGCAAGCCTCAAATGGAAAAACCTCCATAAATAAAGTTTTAGATATTTTCAAGATGATCAATTTGGACTTAAATTTTGCAACATTTTGATTTTTGATGAGAAAGTTCTAGGCACTTGAAGTTGGACTTTTTCAAGATTCAATGGTTTTTGTCCAAAGTGACCTATAATATTTTGTATTATCACATGTGTTTATTTTAGGAATATGAAAATTTGTCCAACATAACATTTTAATTAGACATATTAGGCTTTCCAATGCAATTTGTATCACCTAAAAATCATAAAAAATGAAGAAGTTACGTTCTTGGGAAGTTGACCCAAAATTAGGGTTTTAGTCAAAATGACCTATAATGTTTTGAAATGAATGATGACCTTAAAAGTTTCAAATGAATTTTTGATGAACATTAAAGTTGTTCATATGGTTCTTAAGAACATGTTTTCTCTTGGGATCATCTTCATTTGACAAACACATCAAAAGTTAGGTCTCAGTGGATCTCAAAATTGTCAGATGACTTGACTGGTCAACTTCTTAAGTCCAAACTTCAAATCTTGATGAATGAATGATTGAGGATACTCACATAGGCTCATATATGTATAAAATAATGAATGAAATAACTTCCCTTTATTGAATTTGATCATAGGTTGAGGTTGCTTCATGGGCAAGGCACAACCAATGCACAAATGAATTAGGGTTTCCTTGGGAAACAAGCCTCAAGCCCTTTGGTTTATCTTGATAAAATTGGAAATTTGAGATACTTGGGAGGTATATATGATGATTGAGAGCTTTGAGAACCATTGTCATGCTTGCTTTCATCTTCATCTAGCCACTTCATTGAGCATAGGAGCCTTGGATCACATGACTACTTAAGCTTCAAAACAAAACAAGTTAGTGACATATTTTTGTGGTTTTGGTTAGTAAACAAAAAATAAGAAAATAAATAATATATAATTCAAGCATGCTTGGTGGTCTCAAACCAACTCACACAAGTCCCAACCCAAGGGTTAAGGAGCCAAGATGCTATGATCCTTGAGGCAAATGCAATGTGCAATGATATGATGCCATGAAGGATCTTAGGGTCAAAATTAGGGTCTTACAATTATCACTTATGCAAAATATGGAAGATGATCAATGGATCAACTTACCATAGGTTTGTACCAATGAAAATTGTACAACCCTAATCTATCAATAGATTTACAAAAGGAAGACTATGAAAAACTCAAGGTGGAAAGTTAATATTTGATTAAGTTAATTAGTTTTAACAAGGTATAAGATCAAGGTATAATGTTAACAAGGTAATAAGAGTTAGTTTATGATATATACAAATGAATATAAGGGGTTAGTGGGTTATTATGAACCAAAAGAAATAACAATGTATCAGATGAAATTGCAAGTTAGCATATGTGTAAGTAAGGCTTCATCCACAAGTCAAATGACCTAAGTTGTTTGAAATAAGGGAAACCTATCCATGATTCAAAGTACCATGGACGAACACTTGATCATCCATTAGTAGGTTTGAAGTATGGAAGGTTTAATCAACCTTATACCAAACAAATCATGACCTCGTTGGACTTCATTAGCCAATGAATTTAAGACTCCATAAGTCCATAAATAATTGCTCAAATGAAATGAAACAAGGCACCAATATATTCTAGAGACAAAAATAATGGGGTTCCATGTTCAAAATATTTTCAGAATGATAAAATAAATGGGGTAAAAAAATAATTCAAAGTTGGAAATAAAATAGGGTAAAAATAAATAAAATAAAAATGAACTAAAAACAAAATTACCAAAGTTGCAAACGCTGGGGGTTGAACCCTTGACCCTGGGGTCATGGGAGGATCAACCTCCTCTCCCACTAGGAAAATGGATCAGTTGTGTTAATCGAACACACTTAAACAAATAAATAAAATAAATAAAAATAAAATGGAAAGTGCGTGTTGGCCAACCAATCAGAACACGACATCATTTCCTTTTGAATTAGAAAGCACGCGCCAATGACTGTCTTTAACCTTCGACCTTAAAAATCAAACTCCAGAAATTAGTGTTTTTGATCAAATTTTTATGTGGATTCATGTTGCAAACATATAAATAAACTAACCTCCACACTCAAGAGCCATTGATTGGCTCTGAGTGTGGAGTATTTTGCCATGAACCAGAAGAACACAAATGAACTAGTTTAAAAATTAAAGGCTGGAAATGGGACAACGAAGCTGAAAGCTTAAGGTAAATGATCAGAAGAACATTTCGAGGTGAATGGAAAATTGTTTAGATAATGGGGGTGAAGGGAACTACCTGATCAAAATCAACTCAGTGAGGTATTCCAACGAATTGGCTGATCTCAAATGAGGCATGGACTGTTGGTGTAAGCCCTAGAGGCCAATACTTTTGGTACTTGTATCGAATTATTTATTAATAATAAAACGCTTTTTATTTATTATGTTTGTTTAATAAAGTCCCTAGAATAGATAGTCCGTTTAATGTATCAAGTGTGACTTAATCATGAGATCACATTAAACATAAGGACACTATTCTTAAAGTATTTGTAGTCGAGCTTTATTGTGAAGTGGGATAACATTAAAGCATTAATACTATTATATATGTAGACTGATGATCACATTTCATGGATCATGGATAACGAGTTATCAAGTCTTAAACATAGGTATGAATATTAAGAGTAATATTTATACTAGATTGACCCGCTATGAGAATACTATATAGAATGTTATGCAAAGTGTCATAAGTTATTCTCACGGTGATAATGGTGTATACCACCCTTCGACCTGAAACCACTATGGACCCTAGATGTAGAGTCGAGTGCCTTATTACTGATCAAACATTATCTGTAACTAGATGACCATAAAGACAGTTGACGGGTACTCCACGAAGCATGCTAAGGGACATAAGTGACCTAGATGGAATTTTCCCATCCTGCATAACAGGATAAATGTCTATGGGCCCAATATTGAACTAGACAAGGATGACACGGTCTATGACTTGTGTTCAATATAGACATAAGAGCAAAAGGGTAATTGTACATATAAGTATTATCACAAAACGATTTGTCAGATCACATGACATTTTCGTGTCTTGGGTAGCAGTGATGTGTTGCTAGATACCGCTCACTGTTTATTATGTTAAATACGTGATTTAATATAATTGCCAATGCCTCGAAAACCTACAAGGTCACACACAAAAGGACGGATTGATGAGAGATAGAGTAACTAAGGAATACTATAATGTACAATGCCCTTAAGTGAATTGTAGAACATCGTAAGATACGGTGTACTTAAGTAGAATAAGAAATATGGTAAGGTACCACGCGCTTAAGTGATTTTGGCATATTATAAGATATGGGCCACATACACTTGAGTGGGCTTTTTAGCTTGTAGCCCACACAAGTGGTTCTATAAATAGAACCCTTGTGTAGAAGCATTTGAGCAGTTGCAATTTTGTTTCTCTCTCTCTCTCTCTCACTGAAAGCCTTCATTCATAGCAGCTAACACTGAGATTGAAGGAATCCGTTCGTGTGGACTGAGTAGAGGCGTTGTCATTGTTCAACGTTCGTGATTGCTCCGTAGATCTGCATCAAAGGTTACAATCGCCATAAGAGGTAACGATTCTATCACTGATCATGCCCATTCGTAAGGATCATTAAAGGAGAAATTTTAAATTCCGCTACGTTTTGGATCGCCCTTCTCCTTCAGTGGTATCAGAGCCACTTACGAAACCATGCATTTGATAACTGTTTATTTTCTGTATTTTCTGTATTAATATGATTAAAAGACAGAATGAATCAAAGAATAAACGAGTAATTAAATTTGGCATCATGTGTGTACGATTTGGAGGATTGATGTTGATTATGCTTTTGAATCCGACATTAGTATGGTGACACAGCGATTCATCAATAGTCCATAGGTTATGCAATTGAGATCGATCAAGTTATATATATGATATAAGTAATCCTGATGCAAAATACGGTATATATGATATACTGTTTCTGTTTCGTTCATTCAAACACTTAATGGTTGTTTTCCTTTGAGCGATCAATGGTCGTTTGCTTCTTGATCCGGAATTAGTATGGTGAAGCAATGACGTGTTGATCAATCATACTGAATCAACAATCGAGATGTGTTTGATGGTCTGAAATTAATGCATTAGGGTTAATGACGGCACAAGGGTTGTGTTGTCAAAGAGTTATGCGATTAGGGTTGTGACTGCGCAAGAGTTGTGCCTTAAAGTATCAAGTGTTGATGCGAAAAATGACGTCGATTTCAAATGAATTGTTCATTGAAATTTTCGGCGCGGGGCGCTGACCGGGCAGCGGAACCCCCCATTCCCGCTGACCAGGCAGCGGAACCCCCCATTCCCGCTGACCAGGCAGCGGACCCTCAACTAACTCTGCGTAGTGTGATTGGTCGCCGAAATTTAATTTGGTTTTAATTAATTAAAAGAATTAAAATTAATAATAATAATGTGTTTATTATTATTGTCTTGTGGTGATCGGTTATGGCCTTAATTTTCCTTTATTTTGTTTTGGGTTTTTAAAATACGACATGTGTGTCGTGCCTCTCTTTTAATCTCATAATGTAACTTCTTTTGTCATCTCACTCCCTCGTATGTAAAACAAGTTTCTTTTATGTAATGTAATGTTATGAAGAAAGAGAAGAATTCAATACCAAAGGAGGAAAACCTTGAAGATCTTGCTTGGAGAAGCTTAGATCGTTATTAGGTTAGCTTAGATTCTCTCATTGGCTTGGGAGAAAAATTGCGCTAGGGGCCATAATTGTTTCATTATATATGTATGTTAATGCATGCGAATGTATGTTAATGCATGTGAGAGACGATTTATATGATAAATAAGCCGGTGAGATCAGAATATTTGCAAATTCCCTCAAATTAAATATTAAGTTTATGCTTTCCAAGTTTTAGCACTCATCAAGACTAGTATCGGATAATGTAGGTTTTGCCTACGCGAGGTGCATGTTTTATATTAGTAAGGTGCGATGGGATAATTGTAATATCCAATTTGTAAAACAATGGGTCAAACTTAACTAAACAAATTATAATAAGATTATATATGTTTAGAAGCAAGAGTTGGAAATGATCCATGTGATGGATTGGAATAAGGAGTTATTCACCCAACTAAAATATTCGAGAGTTGTATTAGATACAATTGGAAGGAGTTCCTACCTAAATAACCTAGTTTTGTGTAATCCGCCTACGCAGACTTAAAACAAAGTGAAGTATGGATCTCGACCCACTAGAAAATCTTCCAACGGGATTTTCCGAATCAAATGGTGAGGGTCATTTGTTTTGAGTAAAATAGTGGGAGCATATTTAATTAAAGGCCTAATTAAATATGTTATTGATACTTATATTTTCATTATTTTCATGTATATTACCATGACAACAAACACCTCTAACAACATTTTGCGATCAATCTTTGACAAGGAAAAATTGTCTAGGACAAATTTTCTGGATTGACACCGAAATCTGAGGATTGTCCTCAAACATGATAGAAAGTTGTATGTCTTGGAGAAATCTGTTCCTGAAGAGGAACCTCCTAGTTCTGCACCTAAGGCAGAAAGAGACGCTTATAAGAAGCATGTCGATGATGCCAATGAAACTGTTTGTCTCATGCTAGCTACCATGAACTCAGAGTTGCAAAAGCAACATGAGAACATGGCAGCGTTCGATATGATCGAACACCTGAAGATGCTTGTAAGACCCCAATTTTGTCCCTAAGATCCCTCATGGCATCATATCATATCACATCATTGCCCCAAGGATCATGGTGCACTTTGCCTCCTTCCCTGTGGATGGGTTATCTTTTGAGAGTGATTCTTGATCACCAAGCATGTTTTGCATTTGTATATCATTGCTTTTCATTTGTTTACTAACCAAAAGTACAAGAATATGTCATCTAACCTTGTTACTTGCAGTGGAAGCAACACTAGGTCAAGGCAATCAAAGGCAGTCAGTGAGCAATAGATGGTGGCCATTCTTGAGAATTTGGGCACCATGATCATTCATAAAAAGTTCATATGAGTTGTGACATCATTTTGAATCAAAATCTCAAGTGGTAGAGGCTTGAAGTGCATCAAGGCATTGTCCAGTCAACTGAAACCCTAGACAAGTCAACACAAGTCAACTGTGCATACAATCATGGATTTGAAGGTGGGAGATGGTTAGAAAGGCCTCATTCATGTCCATACAAGTCTCATTTGACATTTCAAACATCAACATTGAAGGATTTGAGGTCAGATGAAAAGTTTCCAAAAATAGTAAGTGACCTGTAATTTGGAATTGCCAAAAATGGAAAGGTTTTCTCCTCAAGATTACATGTCCAAGAAAGCTTCAAATGAAATTTTGTCCAACATGAAAGTTGAAGATCTTGCTATCACCTTTCCAAAACGTCCAAGAACATGAATTTCTCATTTGTGGTTGGCAAGATATGATCAAATCATTGTCAATGGATTTTGAACTTCAAGCTTGCATAACTTTTGAACCAAAGGGCCAATTGGAGTGGTTCTTTTTGGAGCATTTCTCTCTTGATCTCTACTATCATAATCATGCATCACATTTCATCAATTCTCATCACAAAAATATTGCATTTTTCACTTGAATTTAATTTGAATTTTGGAGGGAAATCTCCAATTTGAAAGTTGTGCATTATTTCCACTTCCAACCAATTTCATTTGCATCAAAACAGATTTTGAAACTTGTTTCAAGCCAAACTCGGTACTGTTCCATTGCCTTGCATTGCATAAGGGTGATTTTGCCATTTTGCATAAACATGCTAATTTCACTAATCCTTGGGTTTTGGCTAAACATGATTAACCAGCTTCATTAGCAGATGATATATAATCATAATCATAACAGAAAGTGCTAACAACAACTTCACAAATCCAGATCTGAAAATTTTCATCTCAACTTTCTCTCAACTTTTCATCGAATTTCTTGATATCCTTTGATTGTTTCTTGAGCTGTTCACCATCTATAAGCATCATTGAAGTGGATTGAAGCAAGATCCTGCAAAATTCAAGCTAAATCATGGACTGTTGAACATTGCATCATCCATGGCAACTGAAATTTCTGGACAAATCAAGCATTGTTGAGCTACAATCCATCATCCATTCATCTATTCAAGAGTTGTAGAGCATCTGTTTCAACTTTTCCAAGCCTAAACTGCACGATTCCACCTCTGTTTCTCTAGCAAGGTCAGAACTTGAATCTTATAATTCATGAAATTATGATATGCATCTTGTAGATCTCTCATTGCTGATCATGCTGAACTTTAGATCTATTGATTTCATGCAATATTGAAGTAGTTATGTTGATTTTAAGTTTGGTTAGTGAAACTTCATGTGCATGAATCTTTTGATGTGTGCTGAATTAGATGAAATCAATACTGGATATGTGATGTATGTTGAAGGACGATTCCATTGATATATGTTTGGTAGATTTCTGTGTTGATTTGTTCTTGGTGATGAAGAACACGATGAACTGGATGAATGTTCTAGGTTTTCTATTTCCAAATTTCATTTGATCCTCCTGAGCGCTGCATGCATGTGTTTTGTTGTTTTTCGGTCATGTATTAGTCCAAGTGCCGGCTTCTGATTGGCCAGCGTTTCAATTAAATGAAACGCGGCGTTTAACCTGGCGCCACAATTTGAACGCATGCATGGTTCGATTCCGGTTCATGCCATTTTCCATATTTGCTTTATGTATTTTTTCCAACTATGCTTTCCATGTTCACATGCCTTGTTCTTATGTTTTTTAATTTTTCTCTTCATTAAAAAATTCATAACTCAAAAAATACTCATCCAAATCACATGAATTTTTTTGCACAATGTTCTTCATGATGTCTTCTTTTTTTTGTGATGATTTTTCCAGAATTTGTGCTAGGTTGGATTTTTAAATGGCCTAGGGTTTGTTCATGCATATGCTTTCTTGCACCTTGTTTGCCTTTTCCTTTGTGAAATGATGATGGTTAATCCAATGCTCTTGAAAATTGACATGTGCAAAATAGACATCTTAATTGACAGTTTGGCTTTGAGTTTGTATTTTTTGCATTTCTGGATGTTGAGTTATGATGTGATCAATGTAGGTGTGACAATGTGTGTCACACCATTTCTTGTCCAATTTGCTGATTTTATTTACCATGCCATATAAATGCCAAATGATCTGAATTTTTGCATGATGCTACTTCTGGATGTTAGGTTTGCGCATGATGTTTTGTAGAATTTTTGGATCCATTTCCAATTTGTTTGGGATTTTCTTTGCTGGTTGGTCATAATTGGACTTTTATTGAGTGTTGAATTTAGATGATTTGTGAAATTCTTGTGCCTTATCATATGAGCTTGAAATTTTATACATTGATTCTTGACATGTTGAAGTTTGTCTTGGCTTTGGTTTGAGTCATTTATCTTATGTCATTTCTGTTTTAGGATTGCCTTAAGTTGATGCACCATTTATGGTCTTGTTTGAGCTTGTTTTTGCATACCTTGACTTGTTTATTTTAATTGACATGCTTCTACTTATCCAATTGCCATGATTTTTGGTATGTTGATCATTTGATGTGTTCTGTTTAGACATGATTTTTATTGGAATTTATTGAGCCATTTTTGATTTGATTTGAATTGGTTCATTCTATTTGCCTCATTGAGATTCCAACTTGCATGCTTTGACATGATTTGTTTATGAAATGAAATTGGTTGATGCTTTTGACATGAGACCACTTGGATGATGTCCTTGATTGATTGAACTTGATTCTTGTAAATTTTCATGTTCTGTTTTGGATTATTTCTCCTTCTTTGACCCTAGGCCTTGTCCTAGTGGTTTGCTTCTCATGTTTGAGTTTGTTTTCAGGTTAAGAAGCATATGGCTTTAAGGAGATTAATTCACTTGGCTTGAGTTGGTTTATTTGATTGTTATTGACTAACCTTGAGTTGTTTTGTAGGATGCCTTAGCTCATTTGAGTTGAGCTTGTGCCTTGCACAATGTAGCCTTGATTGTTTGATTGTGTATTGTCTGTTGACTGTTTGTTCATCTGTTTGACTTTTGTGACTTGTATACTGATTAAGTTGGATTGATTTCAGGTACATTAGTTGCTTAAGTTCATTTTGAACTTGTTGTTGCTTGGTTGCTTAACCAATTAGGTATAACTTCTCTTCTTCATGTAGTCTGGAAGACCTGGCCTGTTATTTGGTCAGGCACCTGTCTGAAGTCCTCCTTAAGAGGCAATGCTTGTGATTGTTTATCTTTGTCCCCAAGCAGGAAAAGTCCTTTGATAAGGCAATTGGTAGAACACAAGAGATGTGCAATCCATCTATTCACCCCATTCACCCAATTCCATTTGACTTTAAAGTCTAACCCTTGCTTGAGCCTAATTGCTTGTGTATAGTGTGTGCTATTTGACTTTGCTTGATTGCTTGTTGGTTCCTCCATTTGTACATGTTTGTTTGTATGCCTTTGTGCATTTATCATCATTAATTGTTCATTATTGCATGATCATCATTTCATATCTTTGTGACATCTTTGATTGTCCATTGAGGAATCAATTGTAAGTCCATATGTTGGCCATTATTCCTATGATTTGGAAGGGATTGAGTGTAAGACCATTCATTGGCTACTTGTACCCTGTTTGCTTAGTGCTCCTGTTTGTTTGTTGTATGTGAGGATTCAATTGTAAGTCAATGTTGTTGGCATTTGTATTCCTATGATCATCTTGTGGAGATTGGAATAAGTCCAGATAGATTGGCATCTGATATCCATGTTTTGTTTTGCTTTGGGAGATTGGAGTAAGCCCATTTATTGGCATCCGGTATCCTTGTTTGTTTTGGTTCTTTGGAGATTGGTATAAGTCTAGTTGATTGGCATCCGGTATCCACTCTTTTGTTTTGTGTTTGCTTTAGGAGATTAGTATAAGCCCATTGATTGGCATCTGATATCCATGTTTGTTTTAGGAGACTGGTGTAAATCCATTGATTGGTATCCGATATCCACTTTTGTTTGTGAGATTGGTGTAAGCCCATTGAGTGGCATCCGGTATCCATTTGTTTTGCTTATTTGTTATTGCTCATTTGCTAATTCCAAAGGATACACTTGGATCATCTTCTATATGATCTCAAGAGGTGAACCCTTCTAAGAAGTTTTACACTCCATTATCCATATCCCTTTTGTTCCAAAATCCCTTTTCACATGTTGTTTTTAAAACTTGAAATAAATGTTGTGCAAACATCTTCATGACTTTTCAAAATTAGAAACCTGAACCTTAAGTCCTTGACTTTTCAAACTTCATTTTTGATAATACTTCTTTCTGAATTGAATCGTAATCATACTTTGACCATCCTTTTGTGAATACTCATAATCAATTAACTTCACTCATTCAATTGTTTTGTGGCTTTGTCCATTCTTGTTAAGTTTCCATACATTAGCCATAGGTTTGATTTATCCTAGCTGGTTGATGTTAATCTCACCTATTTGTCTTTAGTGATTGAATTGTAAGTCTTCCTTGCTTATTATAGGGTTAACCCCTCACTAGCAAGTTGAAGCTTTTCTCACATGGTGGACTTGCTGTTTGTGTAAGGTTGAGTTTTCTCCCGTGGATAACGTAAGACCTTAGGGCTTGTGTTTAAAATGAATTCACTAATTTTTGGAAATCTTTTAGCCGAACTACAGCGTTTTGATCCTTTACCTTTTCATGGAAAGGTACGTAGGCAACGGGTTCATCCGTTCAAACACAAAAATAATAAATTGTACATTCTTTTCTCATCATCCCATTCATGTTTGCACAATAAGTATTTCAAAACAAATAACATTTTTCATTCAACAAGTGTGAAAAGGGCTCCCTAGGAGTACCTAGGACGTTTTGGGTGCCTAACACCTTCCCATTGCGTAATTTACCCCTTACCCCGATCTCTAATCTTTTCATTAGTTTTCTATGTGTAAAACTTCTTAGGCTTTTGTTCGCTTTTTAGCCATTCCTTTGGATAAATAAAAGTGCGGTGGAGACTCGATTTCCTTGTATGCTTTGCTTATGGTTTAATCAATAAATCATATAGCGACGAATACACCGCTACAGAAAAGTGGCGACTCCACTGGGGACCCTCCTTGGTCGTATTGCCTACTTTTCACCCTTGTTGTGCTATATTGTTATTTGTTATTTGACATATTTTTGTACAATTTGGGATAACTGTATTGATTGTAATGTTTGAATTGCTTGATATACAATTGCTGTTTGTTTCGGTGATCTCTGTGAGATGAGTTCTATACCCGAACTCGAGTGCACCTTAGGATAGGAGAATGGCATAGTCTTGTTGACTGGTGTGGAGTATTCCTTAGCCAGTTGACTTGCGAGTCCATTCACTTGGTGGAGGTCATGTTGAATTAATAATGTCACACAAGTTATTTGTGGTTAGGCATTATTCTTTCAATCATGTGCCTTAGAAGCCAAGGACCGTAGTTTACCAAGCCCATCTTGGCCTATTTTAGGACGTAGTGCGGAGGTCGTTCAGATGTCAGTTCTGATGCGATTGTGACGCGATACTACACTCATAAGAGTCTCTTTTGAGAATATTTTTGGAATACGAGTACTCGTTCCTCCGATAATATCCGAAAGATGGGACGATGATTATGGGAACCTCTGGTAGAACATGTTCGGCAGGTTTAAACCCTAGTACACTCCCTTTGGGTGGTTCCTAACCAAGACTCCATGCTCGTGACTCTCAGCAAACCCGTGATTCATGGTTGAGTCGTTCAAACAACCTTAATATCAATGGAATCTGGGTGTTGATCAGGTGTAAAACCTAAATCCACCAAAACGGATGGTTGATATTAAGGATGTTTGAGCCGGTTCATGTACCGTTAATATCAATGGAACTTGGGTGTTGATAAGGTGAAAACCTAAATCCACCAAAATGGATGATTGATATTAGGGATACAATGAGCTTTCCCATGACCTTTGTCTGGCGTGACTTGCTTGATCCTTGAGTGTGATTGTTGCATTCATGCATTCATGCATTCATCTGCATCTCATGTCATCAGAAAAATCAGAAAATTTTCAAGGAACTTAAAGGGTTTATTTGCAAAATTTTCAGACATGGAAAGACCGAAAAGGCATACAAAGAAGTACTGCTTTAGACAGCCTAATGTGAAAGAGTTAAGGAATCTGACATCTTATGTATTAAATCCCTTGGGTTTCAAGGCTCGTTACGGGAAGCTTCTGCCTCTGTTGACTACTCAGGTTGATGAGGGATTGATGAGTACCCTGGCGCAGTTTTATGATCCTCTGTATCACTGCTTCTCTTTCCCGGATTTCCAGTTGCTGCCTACCTTGGAGGAGTATTCTCATCTTATTGGGATTCCGATCCTGGATCAGGTGTCGTTCAGTGGCTTAGAGAGCATTCCGACTGCTCGAGAGATTGCAAGGTTGTTGCACATAGATGAAGACTTGATTAAAGCTAATCTGACTACCAAAGGCGGAATTCAGGGTTTTCCTTCCGAGTTCCTCATTTCTCAAGCTACCTTGTATGGGAAGGCCAGGAGTGAGGATGCCTTTGAGGCTTTATTTGTGTTGCTCATCTATGGAATGGTGCTATTTCCCAACTTCGACAAATTTGTAGACATGAACGCCATTAGGATCTTCTCAGTTCTTAATCCCGTTCCGACTTTGTTGGGTGATGCATATGTCTCTTTGCACCTGAGGAATGCAAAGGGTGGAGGAGTTATTGTGTGTTGTCTGCCCCTGCTGTATAAGTGGTTTATTTCGCACTTACCGCAGACGGTTGCTTTCAAGGAGAACAATGGATGTCTACGGTGGTCTCAGAGGCTTATGTCTCTCACTAATGATGATATCTCTTGGTATGATCGCGTGTATGATACTGTGCAGATTATTGACTATTGTGGTGAATTCCCTAATGTGCCTCTTCTTGGTACATGTGGTGGGATCAGCTACAATCCTATCTTAGCACGACGTCAGCTTGGGTTCCCCCTAAAGAATAAACCTCATAACATTCTGTTAGAAGGTGTGTTCTTTCAGGAGGGTAAAGATCCCCAAGGCCTGAAAACCAGATTTGTCCACGCTTGGCGCAATATTCACAAGAAGGGTAGGAATGAGCTAGGTCCGAAGAACTGCATTGCTTTGGAGCCATATACCTCCTGGGTCAGACAGAGAGCTGCCGTATACCTTATGCCATATGATCATCCGAGACCTACACCTTTGGATGTGGCTAGGCCTTCAACCCTCCCCACCCAACGTGTAGAGGAGTTGAGGGAAGAAGACCTTTCACATGCTTGGATCCGTGAAAGAGAAGAATTGCTTCAGCAGCTTAAGGAGAAGGACGCTCTGATTGAGTTCCTCGAGCATCAGGTGATCGATGATCCGAATGATACTTGGACTTCTCTGCTTCCTCAGTCTTCTAAGTTCTAGAAGAGGAAGTATGATCAGCTTGCAAAGGAGAAAGCGGATATGGAAGCAGCCTTGAGAGAGAGATCAAGAAGCTGTGTGTATCTCGTCTTCCAGCATCTCGAGCTTCTAGGGATCCATAGGATGTTTATTTTCCTTTTCTCTTTGTAATAATAAAAAATGTTGTACTTCTTTGTTCAAAATATATTTGATGAGATATTTTCCATATGCTATTAAATGTTTAAATATTCAAAAATTTGCAAATAATACCCTGAAGGTTCCTTGAAAATAAACAAAGCATATGCACAAGCATTTCATGCATCATTTTGCATAAGCAGGTATCTTGTTCTTGGTCTTCTTGTCTGTGGCCTAACTCTGTGCTCTTCATTTATTTTGAAGACAAGCTGACTCACCGGTACTATACAAGAGCTAATTCTGCAAGAGTTATGGATCAGCTAGAACAAGAGAACCGTGAGCTGAAGGAAGAAGTGGCTCGTCTGAGTGCTTTGATGGAGCAGTTTCTGTCTGCTCAGAATCAACCTTCTCCGCCTCCTGCAACTCCTTCCTAGAGGACTGTTATATCAGAGGTCGTCGCTCCGACAGTGCCAGCCGCCAGTGCTCATTTTGTGCCGAGTGCCATGCCAGCCGGGTTTCCTTGGGGTATGCCTCCGGGTTTCATGCCTGATATCCCTGCTCCAACCTTTGCTCATATGCCGGCATCTAGCCCGGTCCCTGTTGCTGCTCCTCCTGTCGTGCATACCATGCCTAGGGTAGACGACACCATCTATCATTCTGAGCCGTCTGAGGGCCCAGATGTCAATGAGAAGATGAAGGCTATGAATGATCAATTCCTTGAGCTGAGAAAGGAATTGAAAACTCTCAGAGGGAAAGATCTGTTTGGCAAGTCTGCTGCTGAGCTTTGCCTGGTTCCCGGTGTTAAAATTCCAATCAAATTCAAAGTTCCTGACTTTGAAAAGTATAAAGGGAACACCTGCCCTCTTGCTCATCTGGTTATGTACGCCAGAAAGATGTCTACTCAAACAGATAATGATCAGCTGTTGATTCATTATTTCCAGGATAGTTTGTCCGGTGCGGCTCTGCGTTGGTATATGAGCCTTGATAGTGCAAACATCCGGTCCTTCAACGATCTTGGCGAAGCCTTCGTCAAGTAGTACAAATACAATGTTGATATGGCGCCTGACCGTGATCAACTCAGGGCCATGTCTCAGAAGGATAAAGAGACATTTAAGGAGTACGCCCAGAGGTGGCAAGAGCTGGCTGCTCAGATTACTCCCCCGCTGGAAGAGAAAGAGATGACTAAGATCTTTTTGAAGACTCTTAGTTCTTTTTATTATGAGCGGATGGTAGCAAGTGCTCCCTCTAATTTCACCGAGATGGTGAACATGGGGATGCGACTGGAGGAAGGAGTTCGTGAAGGACGATTGGCAAAAGATGAGAGCTCTTCTAAACGGTATGGGGCGTTTAAGAAGAAGGATGGGGAGGCACATGCTGTGCAATCCCATGCCAAGCCTAGAAGACCCTCTATTTAGAGGAAGCCTGCACGTCGTGCCGGTAATCAGCACCAGGTGGCCCACATAGCACCTGCTTTCAGGGATAATTCGCAATATCAGCAGCCTCAGCATCAGCATCAGCATCAACAGCAACAACCTCAGTATCAACAGCAACACCGTCCACAGCAACAGGCTTACCAGCCTCGTGGCAGTACAACCAACCAAGCTAACTTGAACTATGATAGGAAGAAGATCAACTTCGATCCGATTCCTATGTCATACGCTGAGTTGTATCCTTCCTTGTTGGAAAGGAAGTTGGTTACTCCCAGGGACCCTCCTGCCGTGCCTACGAATCCTCAGTGGTGGTACAAGCCAGATCAATACTGTGTTTATCATTCCGGTGCTCCGGGTCATAACATAGAAAACTGCTTTCCGTTGAAAACCAAGGTGCAAGACCTTATGAGATGTGGCATTTTGAGTTTCGAGGACTCAGGCTCTAATGTTACAAAGAACACATTGCCTGCGCATGGGAAATCAGTGAATATGGTTCAGGGGTGCCCTGGGAAGTACAAAGTCAAATATGTCAGCCATATTAGACAGTCATTGGTCGAATTACATCGGTTGCTATGTCAGTACAGCTACATGGAGCATGACCATGACAAATGCCGCATCTGTTCGGTTAATCGTTTGGGTTATCGCCAAGTGCGCAGAGAACTTCAAGAATTGCTAGATGAGGGGACCATTGAGATTCTTCAGAACCGAAATGTTGATGAAGATGAACCCGAGGTAAATGTTATATCTCCTGTGTTCAAGCTACCTGAGCCTGTTGTCATTCGCTATGATAACAGCAAGCCGAAGGTCTCTCCTTCACTAGTCATCAAGCCTGCAGGCCCTGTGCCTTACTCTTCAGATAAAGCAGTTCCGTTCAGATATAATCCTGTTGCTGTGGAAGATGGAAAAGAAGTGTCGTTGCCTTCAACCTCTGTGACCAATATTGCTGATGTGAGCGGATTGACCCGTAGTGGTCGTGTGTTCTCTGCACCCCCAAAGGCTCCTGTTGTTTCTGATGCTGTTGAGCGTCCGGTTGGGACGGCTGTTAATGTTCAGAACCCGGAACTTGTTGTTGCCAAAACCTCCTCTGTACAAAAGACTCCTGCTTCTTCAGTTGGCCCGAGTGGCGTTGTGAACGAAGAGTGTGATGAGATGCTGAGGCTCATCAAGAAGATCGAGTACAATGTTGTAAACCAGCTTCTACAAACACCATCCAAGATTTCCGTATTATCTTTGCTGCTGAATTCAGAACCCCATAGGGAGGCTCTGCAGAAAGTCTTGGATCTGGAATATGTTGATCACGACGTCACAATTGAATAATTTGATAGTATAGTTGCAAACATCACTGCTTGCAACACTTTGAGTTTCTGTGACGCTGATCTCCCTGAGGAGGGAAGAGACCACAACATAGCTTTACACATTTCCATGAACTGCAAGTCTGATGCCATGTCCAACGTGCTGGTGGACACTGGATCATCTTTGAATGTATTGCCAAAAACCACGCTCTCTAGATTGTCGTATCAGGGGCCTCCCATGAGGCAGAGTGGTGTTGTTGTGAAGGCTTTTGATGGGTCGCGTAAGACCGTGATTGGGGAAGTTGATCTCCCGATCAAAATTGGACCAAGTGATTTCCAAGTTACCTTCCAGGTTATGGATATCCACCCATCTTATAGCTGTCTCCTTGGCAGACAATGGATTCACGAGGCTGGCGCTGTGACATCCACCCTACACCAGAAGCTGAAATTCATGAAGAATAAGAAACTGGTTGTGGTAGGGGGAGAAAAGGCTCTCCTAGTTAGCCACTTGTCTTCTTTCTCATATATTGACGCTGAGGATGAAGTTGGAACTACTTTCCAAGCTTTATCTATTGATGAACCAATTGAGAAGAAGTCTCCTTCATTTGCTTCCTACCGTGATGCAAAACTGGCCATTGAATGTGGTGCAGTTGCTGGATTAGAAAAAATGATTGAACTTGAAGACAACAAATCTCGGGCTGGCATTGGCTATTGTTCTGGGGCATTCAACGAGCAAGGTTTGTTCAAGAGTGGAGGATTCATCCATGCTGATCAATCTGAAGAAGCTGCTGCTATCTTGGAAGAGGATGCAGAGGATTTGAGCAACTTCATCATACCTGGTGGGGTCTGCCACAATTGGGTCGCTGTAGATGTTCCTACAGTCATCCATAGATCAGAGTAATTGTTCACTTTGTTCAAAACCCTTCTCCCATGCCAAAAGGAGAAGTGATGAAATTGTTGGCAGCATTTATCCAATGATATTTTCATTCAATTAATGCATTGTTAAACATTTGTTTTCACTTTTTGCTTTTTTTTGCATGAAATCAGTGATCACAAAAAAACCCATAAAAACAAGAATAAAAACAATCCTTTTTCATCTGCATAATGGTTTGCTTGTTTAAATTCTAAAGTTTTTCATTAACCAAAATCATTATGCAGGTTGATTCTAAAACCCATTGAACATAATGATCCAACGCCATCTCCCAACTTTGAATTCCCTGTATTCGAGGCAGAGGAAGATGATGTTGAAGAGATTCCTGATGAGATTACCCGTCTCCTTGAGCACGAGAAGAAGATCATTCAGCCGCACCTTGAAGATCTGGAAACAGTCAACTTGGGGTCTGAGGATTGTGTTTGTATGGTGAAGATTGGGGCACTTCTTGAAGAGTCTGTCAAGAAAGAGTTGATTAGTTTGCTACGAGAATATTCCGATATCTTTGCTTGGTCGTATGAAGACATGCCGGGTTTAGATACAGATATTGTGCAACATTTCCTGCCTTTGAAGCCTGAGTGCGTGCCTGTGAAGCAGAAGCTCAGAAGAACTCATCCAGATATGGCAGTAAAGATCAAAGAGGAAGTTCAGAAGCAAATTGATGCGGGGTTTCTGGTGACTTCTACATATCCTCAATGGGTGGCCAATATTGTGCCTGTTCCTAAGAAGGACGGAAAAGTCCGTATGTGCGTTGATTACAGAGATTTGAATAAAGCTAGTCCGAAAGATGATTTTCCTCTACCACACATTGATATGTTGGTAGACAATACAGCTAAATTCAAAGTCTTTTCGTTTATGGACGAATTTTTCGGTTATAATCAAATCAAGATGGCACCCGAAGATATGGAGAAGACAACATTCATCACACCTTGGGGAACATTCTGTTATCGAGTGATGCCCTTCGGTCTGAAGAACGCCGGAGCCACGTATCAACGAGCTATGACCACCTTGTTTCATGATATGATGCACAAGGAGATAGAGGTATATGTTGATGATATGATTGCTAAGTCCCGAACGGAAGTTGAACATGTTGAGCATTTGTTGAAGCTTTTTCAGCGTCTGAGGAAGTTCAGACTTCGCCTGAATCCGAACAAATGTACATTTGGAGTCCATTCCAGCAAGTTGTTGGGTTTTGTTGTCAGTGAAAGAGGTATTGAGGTTGATCCTGCAAAGGTCAAAGCAATACAAGAGATGCCTGCACCCAAAACTGAGAAGCAAGTCTGAGGTTTTCTTGGCCGCTTGAACTATATTTCCAGATTTATATCCCACATGACAGCCACATGTGCGCCGATATTCAAGCTCCTTCGGAAAGATCAGTCTCATGATTGGACCGAGGATTGCCAGAAAGCTTTCGACAGTATTAAAGAATATCTGTCTGAACCTCCGATCTTGTCTCCACCTGTGGAAGGAAGACCTCTGATTATGTATTTAACTGTTCTTGAATACTCGATGGGTTGTGTACTCGGTCAGCAAGATGAATCAGGGAAGAAAGAATCTGCTATCTACTACCTCAGTAAGAAGTTTACTGATTGCGAGTCTCGGTACTCAATGCTTGAGAAGACGTGCTGTGCTTTGGCTTGGGCTGCTAAGCGTTTGCGCCAGTACATGATAAATTATACAACTTGGTTGATATCCAGAATGGATCCAATTAAGTATATCTTCGAGAAGCCTGCTTTAATTGGGAGGATTGCCCGGTGGCAGATGTTGTTGTCTGAGTATGATATTGAGTATCGAGCTCAGAAAGCTATCAAAGGTAGTATCTTGGTTGACCATCTAGCGCACCAGCCGATTGAAGATCATCAGTCAGTTCAGTATGACTTCCCGGATGAGGAGATTCTGTATTTGAAAATGAAAGATTGTGATGAGCCTACACTTGATGAAGGTCCAGAACCTGGTTCCAGATGGACGATGGTGTTTGATGGCGCTGTTAATCAGTATGGAAATGGAATTGGGGCAGTAATTGTTACTCCTCATGGCACACATATTCCGTTTACAGCAAGGCTAACTTTCAAATGCACGAATAATATGGCTGAGTATGAGGCCTGCATTATGGGACTGGAAGAATGTATTGATTTGAGAATCAAGCATCTTGATGTGTATGGTGATTCGGCCCTAGTTGTTAATCAGATCAAGGGTGAATGGGAGACGAATCAGCCTGGTCTCATTCCGTACAGAGATTATGCAAGAAGGATTTCAACGTTCTTTACAGAAGTTGACTTTCATCATATTCCTCGAGAGGACAATCGGATGGCAGATGCTCTTGCTACGCTTGCTTCGATGATTGTGGTCAAATATTGGAATGAAGTCCCCAATATTGCTGTGATGCGCTTGGATAGACCAGCTCACATATTTGCAGTTGAAGAAGTGAATGATGACAAGCCTTGGTATTTTGATATCAAGAATTTCCTCCAGAACCAGGTCTACCCGCCTGGGGCATCTGCGAAAGATAGGAAAACTTTGAGAAGGTTGTCAGGCAGTTTCTACCTCAGTGGTGAAGTGCTGTATAAGAGGAATTTTGATATGGTTTTGCTCAGATGCGTGGATAGACACGAAGCGAACCTGTTGATGACTGAGGTCCATGAGGGTTCATTTGGTACTCATTCCAATGGACATGCCATGGCTAGAAAAATGTTGAGGGCAGGCTACTATTGGCTGACAATGGAGTCTGACTGCTGCAAATATGTGAAGAAATGTCACAAGTGTCAGATTTATGCGGATAAGATTTATGTTCCTCCGACACTTCTGAATGTGATTTCATCACCATGGCCTTTCTCTATGTGGGGAGTTGACATGATCGGCATGATTGAGCCGAAAGCGTCCAATGGACACAGGTTTATTCTCGTAGCAATTGATTACTTCACCAAATGGGTTAAGGCCACATCGTATGCGAATGTGACCAGACAGGTGGTTGTGCAGTTTATCAAGAACCAGCTGATTTGCCGTTATGGTGTGCCAGATAAGATCATTACTGATAATGGATCTAATCTGAATAATAAGATGATGGAAGATTTGTGCGCTGAGTTCAAGATTGCACACCATAATTCCTCTCCCTACAGACCCAAGATGAATGGGGCTGTTGAAGCTGCTAAGAAGAATATCAAGAAGATTATCCAGAAGATGACAGTGACATACAAAGATTGGCATGAGATGTTGCCATTTGCTTTGCATGGATATCGTACATCTGTACGCACTTCAACAGGGGCAACCCCTTTCTCTCTTGTTTACGGCATGGAAGTTGTTCTCCCAGTAGAGGTGGAGATCCCATCAATGAGAGTCTTGATGGAAGCCAAGTTGACTGATGCTGAATGGATTCAGAGTCGATATGACCAGTTGAATTTGATTGAAGAGAAGAGATTAACCGCCATGTGTCATGGTCAGTTGTATCAGCAGAGAATGAAGAAAGCATTCGATAAGAAGGTCAAGCCTCGAGTGTTCCGAGAAGGTGACCTTGTGCTCAAGAAAGTCTTGTCTTTCGCGCCCGATTCCAGGGGCAAGTGGACTCCAAACTACGAGGGTCCATATGTTGTTAAGAGAGCCTTTTCAGGCAGAGCTTTGATGCTTACAACAATGGATGGGGAGGATTTCACTCGTCCTGTGAATTCAGATGCAGTCAAGAAATACTTTGCCTAAAAAAAAAGTATATGCAAAAGAAAAAACAGAATAACTCGCTAAGTTGAAAACCCGAAAGGGCGGCTTAGGCAAAAATGAGCGTCTCGGTGGAGAACCCGCAAGGGTAATCCAGGCAAAAGTTAGAGACATGAAAAAAAGTATATTTGCATCCCGCTAGATTGAGTACCTCACCCTGGGGCAATCTAGGCAAAAATTAGGGATTTGGCAAGTAACTGCATCCTGACAAGACTTTCTGTTCACCAGCTGTCTTTTCGTCCAAGACTCTCGATTCGTCGTCAACTGAAGCTTCGAATACATCGAGATTCAAGTTGGTAGAGAAAGGATCATTATGTTCAATGTAGCCCTCTTCCAATATATATCACTGATTTCAAATTTGTACAGATCTATGGAGTCTTGCCATTTGCAGGCTACCATTCCATCAAATAAATTTGAGCTTTTTATCCAATTATTTGCACTCTTATTTGTTTCAATTCAACAAATGTTTTGCATGTTTTAATTGATAAAATGTCATTGTTTTAAATAAATAAATTTTTCAAAATTTGTTGTTTTAAACAAAGTGAATATTCACGATGTTGAAAGGATACTTAAGAATGTCTCAGTGCTCTCCCAAGGGTGGTTTGATTTCCAACAGGTAAGACATTTGTTCATATTCCTGGTTTGGTTGTATCCTTTTCTCCGGATTCTTTGTTGTGGGTTGTTCCCCAAGCAGAGTGTTGTTGAAGACTCAGTTTCTTCTCCAGCAGTAGTCCCTCCTCAGCATGGATGTTCTTTGAAAGATTCAGTTAGTGGGTTGACATCCCCGTACTTTATCTGTCTCCTCAGCACAGTTGCCATGGAGTCGTTGTTATTCTCTTCAGCATGGATGGGTGCTTTCCTTTTTGGTTGATTTGGTAGTTGGTGGGTTGACATCCCAGTACCTCGTCACTCTCCCCAGTGCGGTTGCCAGCGGGGTTTGTTGTTTTCTCTCCATCAGAGTGTTTATTCTCTTCAGCAGAGCAGGATTTATTTTCCTACTCAGTGGTTGATGGATTTTCGTTGGAAGATTCAGTGATTGATTGGGTTGATATCCCAGTATTTCATCCATTTTCTCCTCGGCTTAGTCTGCAGAGTGAGTTGTTGTGGCAGTTTCTGCCTGTTGAAAGCTCTTTCGATCCCCAGTAGAGTGGCTTATGTTGCAGAATCTACTGGTGTGATCAGTTGACTATGTGTGTTCTCCCCAAGTAGAGTGGCTTATTGCAGAATCTACTTGTGTGATCCGTTCTCCCTCAGTGGGTTGATCCCCAACGGAGTTATGTGGAGTTGCTTTTACAGCAGTTCTTGCTTGTGCAGTGAACTTTTTGTCTCTCGGTTGATACTGGGATCCCCTGCAGATACCTTGAGGTTTCTCTTGTTCCCCAACAGATTGGTCTTGGTGGCAGTTTGGCCTGTTGTGACTTTCTGTGCCTTGGTTGGGTTGTTTGGTGATCCATTTCTCAGAGATTTGGTGTTTCCTGATATCTCTAATCTTTTGCTTCTCCCGCAGATCTTTGCTTTTTAGCATGTGGATCTCCAGCAGATAGGCTTTCCAATTGGTTCTTCCCCTGGAAGTATAGTACCGGGCGTTTGATTCCTGGACCTGTTGTGTTAGATATGTCTGTTTTGTCAGCATTCATCAAACATAAATTACGCATATTCATGCATATTCATAAACATTCAGATATTCATGTTGCATTTGCTTGCCATATATCTTTTGTTTGTTGTTCTCCTGCTATGGGTGATATGGATCTCTTTATAGATCTTCCCAAGCAGATGTTGGGTGTTTAATCTCTCCATATAGAGTCAGCCCTATAAGCAGAAAGTGTCTGTATTTCCTTCTGCAGTTCCCCACTGAGATATGTCCTCGTGGATGACGGTTTCTTCCGTTTCCTCCCAACACATATATTGGGACGAATCTTCCTATTGAGTTATATCCTCATAGGACAAGTCTTGATTCAGTCTGTCTTTTCGGATTGATCCCGAATTGGCTTTTTGTCAGCTGTTTCTTGTGCTTCCCTGTGGAGTAAATGAATGAATTGCCCAGTAACCGGCAATAATTCTTTTTTTATCCCACAGCGGAGTTTTTTGGTGGGCCTCTACCCGTATCCGGTAGTTGTAAGTCCTATGTTCCTTGCCCTTTTGATGGAATTGGTGGTTATATACCTTTTATTCCTTGGCAAGAGTTAGTGGTTTGTTATAAACCCTATTTTTGTTTCCCGTGCGGATTTGTGATTCTTCCTTCCCCACGTGGAGTTGTTGGTTTTCTACCCAGTATTCGGTAGATGTAAACCCTAATTCGTGTTTATCCCCACCAGAGTATGGCTACTACCCCGTATTCGGTAGTCGTAAGTCTTATCTCTTTTCCCCTAGCAGAGGTAACCTTGGTGGTTCGTTCTGGTTGATGGTGGATTTTGTGCTGTTGTGGTTTCATCCCCAACAGAGTTGGTGTCTCCCTGTGGAATAAGTTGAATAATTGCTCAGTATTTGGCATTCATTCACCCTATCCCCATTCGAGTTTGTGGTCTTCTACCCCGTATTCGGTAGTTGTAAATCCCATGTTGTGGTTTTTTCTCCCCAGTGGAGTTTGTGCCTTGTGGTACAGTTGGATAGTTGTCGGTTGCTTGCAATTTTATCCTCAGCTGAGTCTTTGATTTCTACCCAGTAGTCGGTAGTGTTAAACCTCTTGTTTCCTCAGCCAGATTTTTGGTATTCTACCCCGTATTCGGTAGTTGTAAACCCTAATTTCTCCCTTTGCAGAGTTAACCTTGTTGTTCATCCTAACCGATGGCGGTTACTCTTTGTGGTTATCTTCATTCGTTGTTCGATGTTGATATTCCTTCTTGCTTCTGGATAATTGTCGGTTGCTAGCAATTGTATCCTCAGCAAATCGTCTGGGTCATTGCCGTATGCTCGCAATGTTATCCCTTTGAAGTCGCCAGTGGGTCTTTTCACCGTTTGCTAATGATTTGTTCCCCGGATCATTGATTGGTTATCAATGCATCCCCAGCTAGTCCTTGTGGGTAATTGCCGGATGCTTGCAATTCATCCCCAGCGGGTCTTCTTTCATTTACCCTTTTGTTGGTAATGTTGTTGCCCTCTTTGATCGGTCATCTTTATATACCTAGTTTTGGTATCCTGATGCCTTTCTTTTCGGTTGATTTATCCTTTGTTAACCCAGTAACCGGTTGTGGATAATCTTCCATGCGAGTGTGTTATCCATGTTTTGATGGTAATGGATAATATATCTCATGCACTCTTCAGTCGAAGCCTTTGGTGTTTCTCTGGTCGAGTAAGATTCGCTATTCGTTTGTGGAATCGAATATTCTTTGTTTCTCGGATAATTGCCGGATGCTTGCAATTTATCCTTTGAGTTGTCTTTCGTTTACCCGTATGCTTGGTATCGATTGTCTCTCTTTTGGTTAGTCACCTATTATATACTTCGGTATCTCTGGTGTCTTTTCCTTTCGAGTATATTATTCACGTTCTGACGGTAATGAATAATATGTCTCATGCGCTCTTTGGTTGGAATCCTTTGTTGATATTCCCCAATAGAGTAAGATTCGTATTCTTTGTAGAATCGAATATCCATCCTTTAACCAGTTTGTGTTTTGGATGATGAGTGTTTTGGCAGTAAAAACCAATCCGCGTTTTCGGTAGATCACCTATTATATACCCAGTAACCGGTATCCCTGGTGTTTCTTACCATGCGAGCATATTATCTACGTTCTGACGGTAATAGATAATATATCTCATGCGAGTATTCTATCCACGTTCTGACGGTAATGGATATTATATCTCATGCACTCTTTGGGTTTGTGTCCCCAGTTGAGTAAGATTTGTCTTCCCGTTGTGGATTCGAATGGCCATCCTGTAAGTCGATTTGCTTTTTCAAGCCCTCCTTCTGGATGATGAGTGTTTTGGCAGTAAAAACCAATTCACGCCTCGGTCGGTCACCTATTATATACCTCGGTATCCCTGGTGTTCCTTCCTTTCTGCTCCCTATTATGACTTTGGTCCCCTGTGGAGTCCGACTTTCCTGAGTTAATGTACCTTTTTAGGTCTTTCTCAGATGTTTGGTTGATTAATATCTCTCACCCTTATACCGGTCTTAGATATTCATTCTTCCTGAGCTTGTTACCCTTATACCGGTAACACCTCATCTTGTTGCTTTTTCCCCATGAAAGTCTCTGTGTTAGACATTTCCCGGTGGATTTCCTGTTGTGATTTTACCCTTTGCTGTATTGGCGTTTTCCCCAATATGTGCATTTTCCCCGGCAGAGATTCTTTGTGGATCTTTTCTTGGTCCGAGTCCGGATTTTTATCCGAAGTATCCTTTGTGGATAGTTTGAGTCAGCTTGTGTCTCTCCAATGGATGTCTTGTCCTTTGGAATTTTCTTTTCCTCAGTGTGAGTCCTTCACTTCCCTAGTGAGGTCTCCGGTCCAGTCGTGTCTTGTTCACGTTGTGTCATGTTATTTTCCCCAACTCGGAGTCGTGTCCTGCTCACGCATTCTTCTTTGTTATCCTCTATAAGAGTCCCAACAAGAGTCTTATTAGAGTCTCTGTTCCTGGTAAGTGTATTACTCCGATGGATCGTCTTTTCTTCTGTGTGAACCATATCCCCACAGAGTTTGTGTCTTTTGCATGCATACATTTGCATCATGAGGTCTCTTAGGGACCAAAATTTGTCTCATTACTGTTATTTAAGCTCATTCTACCGCGTCGAGATGAAGATTTCTAAACTTCACTTCTCCGGCTAGAATGACCTTAAATAGGGGCATCTGTAAGACCCCAATTTTGTCCCTAAGATCCCTCATGGCATCATATCATATCACATCATTGCCCCAAGGATCATGGTGCACTTTGCCTCCTTCCCTGTGGATGGGTTATCTTTTGAGAGTGATTCTTGATCACCAAGCATGTTTTGCATTTGTATATCATTGCTTTTCATTTGTTTACTAACCAAAAGTACAAAAATATGTCATCTAACCTTGTTACTTGCAGTGGAAGCAACACTAGGTCAAGGCAATCAAAGGCAGTCAGTGAGCAATAGATGGTGGCCATTCTTGAGAATTTGGGCACCATGGTCATTCATAAAAAGTTAATATGAGTTGTGACATCATTTTGAATCAAAATCTCAAGTGGTAGAGGCTTGAAGTGCATCAAGGCATTGTCCAGTCAACTGAAACCCTAGACAAGTCAACACAAGTCAACTGTGCATACAATCATGGATTTGAAGGTGGGAGATGGTTAGAAAGGCCTCATTCATGTCCATACAAGTCTCATTTGACATTTCAAACATCAACATTGAAGGATTTGAGGTCAGATGAAAAGTTTCCAAAAATAGTAAGTGACCTGTAATTTGGAATTGCCAAAAATGGAAAGGTTTTCTCCTCAAGATTACATGTCCAAGAAAGCTTCAAATGAAATTTTGTCCAACATGAAAGTTGAAGATCTTGCTATCACCTTTCCAAAACGTCCAAGAACATGAATTTCTCATTTGTGGTTGGCAAGATATGATCAAATCATTGTCAATGGATTTTGAACTTCAAGCTTGCATAACTTTTGAACCAAAGGGCCAATTGGAGTGGTTCTTTTTGGAGCATTTCTCTCTTGATCTCTACTATCATAATCATGCATCACATTTCATCAATTCTCATCACAAAAATATTGCATTTTTCACTTGAATTTAATTTGAATTTTGGAGGGAAATCTCCAATTTGAAAGTTGTGCATTATTTCCACTTCCAACCAATTTCATTTGCATCAAAACAGATTTTGAAACTTGTTTCAAGCCAAACTCGGTACTGTTCCATTGCCTTGCATTGCATAAGGGTGATTTTGCCATTTTGCATAAACATGCTAATTTCACTAATCCTTGGGTTTTTGGCTAAACATGATTAACCAGCTTCATTAGCAGATGATATATAATCATAATCATAACAGAAAGTGCTAACAACAACTTCACAAATCCAGATCTGAAAATTTTCATCTTAACTTTCTCTCAACTTTTCATCGAATTTCTTGATATCCTTTGATTGTTTCTTGAGCTGTTCATCATCCATAAGCATCATTGAAGTGGATTGAAGCAAGATCCTGCAAAATTCAAGCTAAATCATGGACTGTTGAACATTGCATCATCCATGGCAACTGAAATTTCTGGACAAATCAAGCATTGCTGAGCTACAATCCATCATCCATTCATCTATTCAAGAGTTGTAGAGCATCTGTTTCAACTTTTCCAAGCCTAAACTGCACGATTCCACTTCTGTTTCTCTAGCAAGGTCAGAACTCGAATCTTATAATTCATGAAATCATGATATGCATCTTGTAGATCTCTCATTGCTGATCATGCTGAACTTTAGATCTATTGATTTCATGCAATATTGAAGTAGTTATGTTGATTTTAAGTTTGGTTAGTGAAACTTCATGTGCATGAATCTTTTGATGTGTGCTGAATTAGATGAAATCAATACTGGATATGTGATGTATGTTGAAGGACGATTCCATTGATATATGTTTGGTAGATTTCTGTGTTGATTTGTTCTTGGTGATGAAGAACACGACGAACTGGATGAATGTTCTAGGTTTTCTATTTCCAGATTTCATTTGATCCTCCTGAGCGCTGCATGCATGTGTTTTGTTGTTTTTCGGTCATGTATTGGTCCAAGTGCCGACTTCTAATTGGCCAGCGTTTCAATTAAATGAAACGCGGCGTTTAACCTGGCGCCACAATTTGAACGCATTCATGGTTCGATTCCGGTTCATGCCATTTTCCATGTTTGCTTTATGTATTTTTTCCAACTATGCTTTCCATGTTCACATGCCTTGTTCTTATGTTTTTTATTTTTTCTCTTCATTAATAAATTCATAACTCAAAAAATACTCATCCAAATCACATGAAATTTTTTGCACAATGTTCTTCATGATGTCTTCTTTTTTTTTTGTGATGATTTTTCCAGAATTTGTGCTAGGTTGGATTTTTAAATGGCCTAGGGTTTGTTCATGCATATGCTTTCTTGCACCTTGTTTGCCTTTTCCTTTGTGAAATGATGATGGTTAATCCAATGCTCTTGAAAATTGACATGTGCAAAATAGACATCTTAATTGACAGTTTGGCTTTGAGTTTGTATTTTTTCCATTTCTGGATGTTGAGTTATGATGTGATCAATGTAGGTGTGACAATGTGTGTCACACCATTTCTTGTCCAATTTGCTGATTTTATTTACCATGCCATATAAATGCCAAATGATCTGAATTTTTGCATGATGCTACTTCTGGATGTTAGGTTTGCGCATGATGTTTTGTAGAATTTTTGGATCTATTTCCAATTTGTTTGGGATTTTCTTTGCTGGTTGGTCATAATTGGACTTTTATTGAGTGTTGAATTTAGATGATTTGTGAAATTCTTGTGCCTTATCATATGAGCTTGAAATTTTGTACATTGATTCTTGACATGTTGAAGTTTGTCTTGGCTTTGGTTTGAGTCATTTATCTTATGTCATTTCTGTTTTAGGATTGCCTTAAGTTGATGCACCATTTGTGGTCTTGTTTGAGCTTGTTTTTGCATACCTTGACTTGTTGATTTTAATTGACATGCTTCTTCTTATCTAATTGCCATGATTTTTGGTATGTTGATCATTTGATGTGTTTTGTTTAGACATGATTTTTATTGGAATTTATTGAGCCATTTTTGATTTGATTTGAATTGGTTCATTCTATTTGCCTCATTGAGATTCCAACTTGCATGCTTTGACATGATTTGTTTATGAAATGAAATTGGTTGATGCTTTTGACATGAGACCACTTGGATGATGTCCTTGATTGATTGAACTTGATTCTTGTAAATTTTCATGTTCTGTTTTGGATTATTTCTCTTTCTTTGACCCTAGGCCTTGTCCTAGTGGTTTGCTTCTCATGTTTGAGTTTGTTTTCAGGTTAAGAAGCATATGGCTTTAAGGAGATTAATTCACTTGGCTTGAGTTGGTTTATTTGATTGTTATTGACTAACCTTGAGTTGTTTTGTAGGATGCCTTAGCTCATTTGAGTTGAGCTTGTGCCTTGCACAATGTAGCCTTGATTGTTTGCTTGTGTATTGTCTGTTGACTGTTTGTTCATCTGTTTGACTTTTGTGACTTGTATACTGATTAAGTTGGATTGATTTCAGGTACATTAGTTGCTTAAGTTCATTTTGAACTTGTTGTTGCTTGGTTGCTTAACCAATTAGGTATAACTTCTCTTCTTCATGTAGTCTGGAAGACCTGGCCTGTTATTTGGTCAGGCACCTGTCTCAAGTCCTCCTTAAGAGGCAATGCTTGTGATTGTTTATCTTTGTCCCCAAGCAGGAAAAGTCCTTTGATAAGGCAATTGGTAGAACACAAGAGATGTGCAATCCATCTCGTACTATTCTGTGTGTCATCCCTTTGCTCACATTACATGTTGTAGCATTGTGGATCTTAACCCAAGATCTATAGAGTCATTAACTTGTGGAGAGAGTTCCAACTTCCTGAACTCCCACACCTTCTATCATTTGAAGCTCTCCCTGACCAGGGATAAGAGCATGAGGCACACCCCTCATATCCTTTCATCTGCTTCACCTTAACTCTCAATGTTAAGGTTAAGAGCACCATTCACCCCATTCCATTTGACTTTAAAGTCTAACCATTGCTTGAGCCTAATTGCTTGTGTATAGTGTGTGCTATTTTACTTTGCTTGATTGCTTGTTGGTTCCTCCATTTGTACATGTTTGTTTGTATGCCTTTGTGCATTTATCATCATTAATTGTTCATTATTGCATGATCATCATTTCATATCTTTGTGACATCTTTGATTGTCCATTGAGGAATCAATTGTAAGTCCATATGTTGGCCATTATTCCTATGATTTGGAAGGGATTGAGTGTAAGACCATTCATTGGCAACTTGTACCCTGTTTGCTTAGTGCTCCTGTTTGTTTGTTGTATCTGAGGATTCAATTGTAAGTCCATGTTGTTGGAATTTGTATTCCTATGATCATCTTGTGGAGATTGGAATAAGTCCAGATAGATTGGCATCTGATATCCATGTTTTGTTTTTCTTTGGGAGATTGGAGTAAGCCCAGTTATTGGCATCCGGTATCCTTGTTTGTTTTGGTTCTTTGGAGATTGGTATAAGTCAAGTTGATTGGCATCCGGTATCCACTCTTTTGTTTTGTGTTTGCTTTAGGAGATTAGTATAAGCCCATTGATTGGCATCTGATATCCATGTTTGTTTTAGGAGACTGGTGTAAATCCATTGATTGGTATCCGGTATCCACTTTTGTTTGTGAGATTGGTGTAAGCCCATTGAGTGGAATCCGGTATCCATTTGTTTTGCTTATTTGTTATTGCTCATTTGCTAATTCCAAAGGATACACTTGGATCATCTTCTATATGATCTCAAGAGGTGAACCCTTCTAAGAAGTTTTACACTCCATTATCCATATCCCTTTTGTTCCAAAATCCCTTTTCACATGTTGTTTTTAAAACTTGAAATAAATATTGTGCAAACATCTTCATGACTTTTCAAAATTAGAAACCTGGACCTTAAGTCCTTGACTTTTCAAACTTCATTTTTGATAATACTTCTTTCTGAATTGAATCTTAATCATACTTTGACCATCCTTTTGTGAATACTAATAATCAATTAACTTCACTCATTCAATTGTTTTGTGGCTTTGTCCATTCTTGTTAAGTTTTCATACATTAGCCATAGGTTTGATTTATCCTAGCTGGTTGATGTTAATCTCACCTATTTGTCCTTAGTGATTGAATTGTAAGTCTTCCTTGCTTATTATAGGGTTAACCCTTCACTAGCAAGTTGAAGCTTTTCTCACATGGTGGACTTGTTGTTTGTGTAAGGTTGAGTTTTCTCCCGTGGATAACGTAAGACCTTAGGGCTTGTGTTTAAAATGAATTCACTAATTTTTGAAAATCTTTTAGCCAAACTACGGCGTTTTGATCCTTTACCTTTTCATGGAAAGGTACGTAGGCAACGGGTTCATCCGTTCAAACACAAAAATAATAAATTGTACATTCTTTTCTCATCATCCCATTCATGTTTGCACAATAAGTATTTCAAAACAAACAACATTTTTCATTCAACAAGTGTGAAAAGGGCTCCCTAGGAGTACCTAGGACGTTTTGGGTGCCTAACACCTTCCCATTGCGTAATTTTCCCCTTACCCCGATCTCTGATCTTTTCATTAGTTTTCTATGTGTAAAACTTCTTAGGCTTTTGTTCGCTTTTTAGCCATTCCTTTGGATAAATAAAAGTGCGGTGGCGACTCGATTTCCTTGTATGCTTTGCTTATGGTTTAATCAATAAATCATATAGCGAAGAATACACCGCTACAATGCTCTATCAAGAGAAAGCAAGGCATGAAAGGTTTGAAGTTTCAAAAGCCCTTTTTCAAGGAAAGTTAGCTGAGGGAGCCCCTGTAGGTCCCCATGTGCTCAAGATGATTGGGTATGTGGAAAACCTTGAGAGGTTGGGTTTTCCCCTCGAAAAGGAACTTGCGACTGATTTGATCTTGCAATCGTTGCCAGATAGATTCAGTCAATTTATCCTAAATTTCAATATGAATGATATGGACAAATCTCTTCCTGAACTGTTAGCCATGTTAAGAACTGCTGAGCAGAATCTGAAGTAAACAAGGAAATACATTTTGATGATCGGAAGAAAGGGATCACATGAATAAGAATCCATATGCATATGTAATAGGATCTATCATGTATGCCATGTTATGTACTCGACCAGATGTCTCGTATGCTTTGAGTGCAACTAGTAGGTACCAATCTGATCCTGATGATGCTCATTGGATAGCTGTCAAGAATATCCTTAAGTATTTGAGAAGGACTAAGGACTCATTCTTGATATATGGAGGTCAGGAAGAGCTGGTTATAATTGGATACACCGATGCTAGCTTCCAAACAGATAAGGATGACTTTAGATCGCAATATGGTTATGTGTGTTGCTTAAACGGTGGTGTTGTGAGCTGGAAAAGTTCAAAGCAAGATACAATTGTTGATTCTACAACTGAGGCCGAGTATATTGATGCCTCAAGTGCAGTAATGGAAGCTGTTTGGATCAAAAAGTTCAATAGTGAACTTGGCATAGTTCCTAGCATTATGGATCCCATTGGTCTCTATTGTGATAACAATGGTGCTATCACACAAGCTAAGGAGCCTAGATCTCACCAACAATCCAAACACATACTTAGGTGTTATCACCTCATTTGAGAGATAATAGATAGAGGAGATGTGAAAATATGCAGAGTACCTACACTTCACAATATTGCTGACCCACTGACAAAGCCTCTTGCGCAACAGAAGCATGATGGCCATACTAGATCTATGGGCATTAGGGGTATGATTGATTGGCTCTAGTGCTAGTGGGAGCTTGTTGGTTTAAGCCCTAGAGGCCAATACTTTTGGTACTTGTATCGAATTATTTATTAATAATAAAAGGCTTTTTCTTTATTATGTTTGTTTGATAAAGTCCCTAGACTAGATAGTCCGTTTAATGTATCAAGTGTGACTTAATCATGAGATCACATTAGACATAAGGACACTATTCTTAAAGTATCCGTAGTCGAGCTTTATTGTGAAGTGGGATAACATTAAAGCATTAAGACTATTATATATGTAGACGGATGATCACATCTCACGGATCATGGATAAGGAGTTATCAAGTCTTAAACATAGGTATGAATATTAAGACTAATATTTATACTGGATTGACCCGCTATAAGAATACTATATAGAATGTTATACAAAGTGTCATAAGTTATTCTCATGGTGATAATGGTGTATACCACCCTTCGACCTGAAACCACTATGGACCCTAGATGTAAAGTCGAGTGCCTTATTGCTGATCAAACATTATCCGTAACTGGATGACCATAAAGACAGTTGATGGGTACTCCACGAAGCATGCTAAGGGACATGAGTGACCTAGATGGAATTTGCCCATCTTGCGTAACAGGATAAATGTTTATGGGCCCAATATTGAACTGGATAAGAATGCACAGTCTATGCCTTGTGTTAAATATAGACATAAGGGCAAAAGGGTAATTGTACATATAAGTATTATCACAAAAGGATTTGTCAAATCACATGACATTTTCGTGTCTTGGGTAGCAGTGATGTGTTGCTAGATACCGCTCATTGTTTATTATGTTAAATACGTGATTTAATATAATTGCCAATGCCGCGAAAACCTACAGGGCCACACACAAAAGGATAGATTGATGAGAGATAGAGTAACTAAGGAATACTGTAATGTACGGTGCCCTTAAGTGAATTGAAGAACATCGTAAGGTACAATATACTTAAGTAGAATACAAAATATGGTAAGGTACCACGCGCTTAAGTGATTTTGGTATATTATAAGATATGGGCCACATACACTTGAGTGGGCTTTTTAGCTTGCAGCCCACACAAGTGGTTCTATAAATAGAACCCTTGTGTAGAAGCATTTGAGCAGTTGCAGTTTCGTTTCTCTCTCTCTCTCTCTCACTCAAAGCCTTAATTCGTAGCAGCTAGCACTGAGATTGAAGGAATCCGTTCGTGTGGACTAAGTAGAGGTGTTGTCATCGTTCAACGTTCGTGATCGCTCCGTAGATCTGCATCAAAGGTTACAATCGCCACAAGAGGTAACGATTCTATCACTGATCATGCCCATTCATAAGGATCATTAAAGGAGAAATTTTAAATTTCGTTGCGTTTTGGATGACCCTTCTCCTTCATGGACAGGATGAGTCAGGGCTTTGGAAAATTTGAGTGGATGTTGGTGAAGTTTTATGGATGGTTATTTAGGATTGAGATGCTCTGGAAATGAAAACACGATTCTCTGTTCTTGGATCTTTGGTTCGAAAGTGCATCAAAGGTTTTAGGGGTTTTCAAGCTTAGCAACTGAAGGAGACACCTTCCCCTATTTATAGGGAAGGTGGGTGGATGGTTAGGTGAGAGGAAAGGTGAGGTTTGATCATAAATGTTGAGTCACTCGAAGCATGCCTTGGATGTATAGCGGAAATTTTTTAAGTTTAAGCTATTGATTAACTTAACTCACAAAGCAAGTGTCTCCACCGCGCTTTTATTATTTCCAAAGGAAAAGGGAAAAAAGTAAGAACAAAACCCAAAGAAGTTTTAAAATAAAACTAATAAAAAAGAGATAAGGGTCCGAGGGTTAATTATGAAAAGGGGAGGTATAAGCACCCTAAACATCCATGGTACTCCATGAGAACCTCATTGAAAATATGTATATTTTAGTTTTAAAAAAGGTGTTATTTTCAGAAGATTGGAGATATGGGAAAATAAATATTTTTCTTAACTTTTGTGTTTGCTAAGACTTTTGAAGTCTCATGCCTACATACCAACAAAGTGAAATGGAGGATCAAAACCCTGTAGTTCGTGGTAAGAATATCAAAGGTATTTGTTTTGATTCATTTTTAATGATTTTTTTTTGTCATCTTAAGGAGAATACTTAACTAGTCACCCACAAGTATGAGAAGTTTGTATCATTATCAAAAAGGCTCCAACTTGGATAAAAATCTACAAGTATGCCACTAGCTCTCTTAGATGGAAAATAATTATCATCAATATTATGGGGATAGGAGAACTGTATCTCAACTATTGAAATGACTCATGTCTAAACTTTGAGAAAAGTTTTAAAAAGACAAGTGCACAAAGGGGCACAAAATGATTTGAGTGGGTTATGCATTTTTTAAGTCTTTTGAAACTGGTCTGAATATACTTAAGATGGATTAATATTTATTAGGAATTTTTTCTGAATATCACTTGACAAAAGTCAAGGTTTATTGAGGAAGTGGTTCATGTTTATCAAAAACAAGAAATTTTTAAAAAAAGACGAAAGATTTTGAAAATTAAAGAAAGAGAGGAGAAAAAGAGGCTCTCCTATAGCATAAAGTAAAAGATAGAAAGGAAAGATTTAACGAAGAGATAGCAAGCTTTATGATATAAGTTAAGCAAGAATTCTGTCATTTGGATTAAGCCTCAAGTAAGCCAAATAAGAAAAGAATAATTCATATATCAGATGAAACCAAAACAACCAAGTCAAGTCTTCACAGAGAAGTCCAAAGTCAAATGTATCAGATGAATCCCAAAGTCCCAAATCATAACCTCCCACAACAAATGTCAAAGTCCTAGCTCTAAGTCCATAACTCCATAACAATTCTAAGGATAGTAACCTCTGTAGCGGTAAATTCATGACCTCCAAGCTATGGATAAGCTAGACGTCAATAAAACCAGAGTCGCCACCGCGCTTTTATTGTTTCCAAGGGAAAAGGGAAAAGGGAAAAGTAAAAACAAAACCCAAAAGGTAAGAAGTTTTCAAATCAAAACTAATAAATTTCCAGAGATTATAGGTAAGGGGGTTGGTTACACAGAGGGAAGGTGTTAGCACCCAAAGTGTCCTAGGTACTCCTAGGGAGCCCTTTTTTGTGTGCATATGTGTTTTTTTGTACAAATGATGTTTGCAAGCAAATAAAATGGGAGGATTTGAAAAGAATTCATTAATTATATTTTTGTGTTTGACAAGACCTTCGGACTTGCGCCTATGTACCAACATAAAAATGAGGGATCAAAACCTCGTAGTTCGTGGTATCAATTTAAAAGTGAGTGCGTTGCTTTTAACAAAATTTTAAGTTTGAGAGGCACAAAGGGCCTAAAATGGTTTGAATGGGTGTTAGTTCTGTTGGCTTTTGAAATTTTAAGTCAAGTATAGTTAAGTTTATTTACAAGTTTGGTTAAGAAAATGAGTTTGAAAATGCAATGGCATAAGGCCAAAGTTTCTAGTTTGCAAAATGGTCAAAGTTTAGAAATCAACAAACACAAGCAAAGAAGATTTTTAAAAGAAGGGAGAGATTTTGAAATTAAAGAAGTGGGAAGGAGATGGAGATACTAATAATTTAAAAGTTGAGAGTTGAAAAGATCTGACCAATGGGCTGCAATCCAATAGACAAGAATGTCATATAGAAACCCAAATTTCCCTTGGACTTTAGAATAAAGCAATATCAATACACAAATAGCAAGGGAAGAGCAAGGCATCAAATAAAGATATCCACATCCAAGCTTAACAACCTCATGATCTTCTTCAAGTTTTTCCCATGTAGCATATGACTTCAAAAGATGGCATAAGTCACAGGTTCAAAATAACAGTTTCACAATGATCATGTTACAGATGAACTCAAATGGGTCTTCAGTGATGTATTAGATGAAGTCTCAAATCACAAGCACTTGGTTTCATGAAATTTGGCATTGTCCAAGTCTTTTACATAGGGAGTGTTGCCTAAATTCTAAGTCAATTGTCTCAGATCAAACCAACAGTCCACACAAAATGTTTTTTAGGGTTTTTTTTCTTATTATGTACATTAAGGTCAAAAGACCACACAAACAAACAAGTATTTGCAAACACAATATATCACAAAAAATAAGGTCCAAGTGGACAAAGTGAAAATGACATTAACATAAACAACTTGAATGGTATGAATAATGACAAATGAATAAAGCTTAAAAATGAAAGTGCATTAAAAGTAAATGACTTGAAATTAAATGTTAGTTGTTAATGAGTTAGAGGTTAGTATTGCTTTTGTTTTTGTTTTGTGTAAGTCATTCTTTGGAGAACACTCAACCCACATATCACAAGCATGGATCCTTGAACCAAGACATCTTCCAAAGGAAGGAAAAAAAGCCAAGTTTCCACACAATACCATGAAAGAGGGGAGACTTACAATCTCACTAACTAGAATGCTATACCTTTTGTGTCAAAATTTAGCGCTGGTTAAACAATTGTAATTGGACTTATGTAGAAGTCACAACTATTTGAGGTCGGGCAATAGAATTTTGGTGTTAATGCATGTTAGAGACATATTATAATGGACTATGCTCATGAAACATACCACACACAAAAGAATATGCAAAAGTGGGGGAACCTAATCTCATCCATACTTATGTTGATTTTGCAATCAACTAGCCTTAGGATATAGAGATATTATAGGTCCATGACATGAATACATAAAGAAGGGGAATGAGATGAACAGGGAGGGGGAACGGATCAAACACAAATTGGACAAAGGAGGACTTTTATCAAATTAAGATCATTCATTCATTTTGGGAGATGGAATGTACATTCCATCAATCCCCTAAATCAAATGATCTTAACCTAGCAAAGTCAAATCAACCTTGACCAAGGCCCAACAACACAAGTCAATCTCACAAAGAAAAATAAAATGACTTCACAAAATTAATTTGGCATTTAATCAATTAATAATGCATTAAATTAAATATGGTTGGTCAATTTCCTAAAACCTCATCAAAACACCAAATAAATGGCTATGATATTTATCATAAGTCAAACAAGGTCAAAAGACCTTGGAGAAATTTTTTCAGAATTTTTGGAAACTTAAAAGTATTTTTAAATAATTAAAAATAATCACAAAATCAATTAACTCATGAAAAATATTAATAATGATCCAAAAAATAATTTTAATTCAGAAAATGAAAGAGGATTTTTTTTTTTTGTGAAACTCATATTTTTTGGATCAATATTAAATTTAAAATGAATTAATGAAAATAAAAGGAATAAAATGAAAATCAATTAAATCAAAAAAACGTGGACCACTTGATCTCCCTCATTAATTGAGGTGGCAGATTAAGTGGTGGAGAACGCAAGTTCCATGGTACACGCTAGTCAGCGCGCTGCATAACTGGTCATCACAAGCAACGTTCATGATTAAAACATTTTGAATTGATCCAATGGTTTAGAACACATCCAGCGTATCGCCGGAGCCAAGTGCTGGTCATCTTCTCCGATGACCTTGACCAGACTGGTTCTCTCATCACCATCACATAAATGAAAAAGGAGGACATGATCTTAAAGATAAAATGGCGTAGATCATGAATCTGACCTCAATTTAAACTAACTCCAAGTATATTGAGAGATACGTGGAGTTGAATTTTAAGGTGTATGAATTGAGTTGCTTCGATTTGACCTCAAAGCAACTCAATCTTCTTGCCTATATTGGTAGGACTTCAGACAGCCAAAGGTCCAAGAGAATTGATGAGAATTGAGAGAGAATAGAAGAGAAGAAAAATCTAGAAAAATGTCTTCAATGTTGTGCAAAACTGGATCTCTCTTACTTCAATTCGTGCTTGATCTTGCTTATGAAGCTTGTAGAAGTAGATTAGGAATGGTGCAAGGCTTTGGATCCTGAAGTTCTTGAATCTCCAAACAGTGAGATTTAAACTCAAATTTCAAGTGAAATTTATCAGGTTTTCCTTTGAATTGTGAGGGATTCAATGATTGGAGGCAAAGTTGGTGCCCAAGGTCCTTCAAATCTGATGCAAGGGACCTCTATTTATAGAAAATGTAAGTGATGCAAGGCATGTACAGGCCCATGAAGCAACTCAATTAGGTCCAAATGCAAATGAAATGAAGTCTGAATGAGAATTGTGATGCAAGGCAAGAGTGTTTGGATGTTTGAAGAATGATTCTTGCCAATCGATATAGCCCTATTCAAGCCATGCGCAGACCCCTCAAACCTTGTCCAAAATGAATGAATGTGGACTCTTTGTAAAGGTTAGATCAAGAGGAACAACTCTTATGTTGAACACTTTTCCATTTGGAACTTGTGTCATGCTGAATTTTGTGGTGGAAGTTTGGAAATTTCAACATGTCAAAATATTTTCTAAGTGTTAAGCCATATGTTCAATTATTCCACCTTGGCTAACTTTTTATGTGAGCTCCAAATGAGAAAAGTGTATTTATCAAAGTTGTAGAGATTTCAAAAACCTTAAAATGGTAAAAATTTGGACCTTATTTGGATTTGGGATGAATGAGTTATGAATTTTTGAAGTTGAGGAAAATCACTTGTTCATTGGTATTGGTCCAAAATGATCTATAATGTATCCTCATATCACATGCTCATAAAAGTTGAATTAGATTTTCCTCCAAACATAAATGTTGAAGTAGACACCTTGAATTTGATTGTACAACTTGGAAATCTTTCATCTCATAAAAATTGAGCAAGTTATGGCCTTGGGAAGTTGACTTTCAAATTAGGGTTTAGACAAAATGACCTATAATGTTTCAATATAAAAAATGACTTTCCAAGAAAAATTAGCTCTAGACCTCAACATGAAAGTTGTTTGGAATGTCATTTAGAGTAACCTGTCTCTAGGAATCATTTTTCATATGATGAAAATTGTAGGACATAGGGTCTAGGGGGACCCATTTTTTATCAGATGAACTCCTCTGGTCAACCACCATTAACCACCTTGCTAACTTGCAATTCTTGACTTTTTGGACTCATGGGAGATCACATATGCATAATATGATGAAATTTGAAGTGTCCCTTGAAGTATTTAATCAATTAGTGAAGAAGGTTGTTGAAGAAGTTACTCAAGATACCCAAATGAACTAGGGTTTCCAAGGCAAACCAACTCCAAACTCTTTAAGAATGCTTGATCAAAATAACATGTAGAGATCATGGGGACTCATATATGATGCCTAGAACCATTTTGGATCATTCCTTGGTTGTGCTCTTAGCAATGAGGGTCTTAAACCCTAGATATGGACTTGATAGATCAATGGTGATCATGCCCTACCTACAAAAGAGTTAGACAAATGCAAAGACATTTTTTTTGGGTATTTTGGTTAGTAAATGATAAAATACAAAGTATGATACAATCACATGGTCCTTGGTGATCTCTCCCAATACAAACCCAATGAATGAGGGGTGAGGAGGATGCCAAGGTATGATCCTAGTGCCAATGCATATGATGAGATAACATGAGGGGTCTTAGGGTCAAAATTGGGGTCTTACAGCTGCCCCTATTTAAGGACATTCTAACTGAGGAGGAGAAGGTTAAAATCTTCGTATCGACTCAGTAGAATGGGCTTAAATAACAACATATAGAAACAAATTTTGGTCCCTAAGAGACCTCATGATGCATATGATGTGAATGTTAAAATAAATTCTCTATGGGAAATATTGCCACAAAGGAAAAGAAATCAGAGAAACTTAAAGTCCGCAGGAGCGTATTGCACTCCATAAGGAAACTTCACTGGGGAGACAGAGACTCTGGGGGATAAAAGGGTTATGCCTAGGCCAGGCTACGACTTAAAAACTGCTGGGGGACTAGAGGAATTCCATGAAAATGGAAAGACTCAGCTGGGAAACAAAGGGAAAGCCTGCAGGGGAAACAAGTAGATCCGAATAAAACTGAAATACTCGAACCATGCAGAAAAAGTGATTTCACCAAGGAAATACGCACTCAACTTGACTGGGGGAAAGAAATAAACTTCAACATAGGAGGAGCAGAAATCTATCATCCACTACCGGTTATTGGGTAAGGAGATAATAAAAGTATGACAAGGAGGACATCTGTTACTGGTTAGGGTAAACATATTGAGGATGACTCACTGAGGGTCACCAGGAGGTGTATTCATTACCGGTCACTAGGTAAGAATAGCCTTGTTGGGGAAAAACTGAAAATAGGATTTACAACTACCGGTTACTGGGCAGAAGACCGAAGGGAGAGAATATCTGTCACCGGTTAAAGTGAACATATTAGGGATAGACTCAAAGGAAAGAAAATTCGTCATTGGTTAAGATGAACATATCAAGGATTGACTTGCCTGGGAATGTTAAGGAGGATACCCGTCATCGATTAGGATGAACATATCAAGGATAAACCACCGGAACAAGAAAAATAAGGAATTACATCTATCGAATGCTGGATAGAATACCATCAAAGAGAATATCCGTCACCGGTTAGGATGAACATATCAAGGATAGACTCCAAAGGGAGAAATAGGGATTACATCTATCAGTTACTAGATAGAATACCATCAAAGAGAATATTCGTCATCGGTTAGGATGAATATATCAAGGATAAACTCTACAAGGGGAGAAAAAAGCAGGATTTACAACTACTGATTACTGGGCAGAAGGCCGCAAAGAGGAGGAAACCCGTCATCGGTTAGGATGAACATATCAAGGATTAACTCTCTAGGGAATAAAATAGGAATTACAACTACCATTTTACTGGGTAGAATACCAAAGATGAGAATATCCGTCACCGGTTAGAGTGAACATATCAAGGATAAACTCAAAGCAAGGGAAGAAAATATCCGTCACCGGTTAAGATGAACATATCAAGGATAAACTTCCTGGGGAAACATGAAAACGAATCCGCTTGGGAGAAAAAGGTTATTTTTATCGGGTATTAGGAAAGAAATAACAAACTGCAAACTAGGAGGAATATTATCAATTACTGGGTAATACACTCTTAGGGGATCCAAAACATCTATCTAGGTAAGATCTAGAAGGAAATGGTGAATCAAGACTCAACCCAATGAAGACATAACTCAAGGGGAGTGGTTCCATCCAGATAATCAATTGGGGAGGAAACTGAAATAATCATCATCCACGAGGTAATAACTCAGTGGGGAAAGAAGAAAGGTTAAAGTCTTTCTGCTTATGGGGATGACACTCTACAATTGAAAAGAGGACATACTCACCAAACTTTTATGGGGATAAAGTACCACCATCACAAAGAATAAGAGTCACAAAATGAATCAACATGTGCAATGATGCAATAATGAAATTATATGAGTGTATATGTATATGTATATGTATATATGATGATTATGCTGACAAAACAATCATGAAGGATACAAAATGTCGCAGATTTGAATCATCGATACAATTCTCGGCCAATCCACAAAAGAGGGAAACAAATGTTGAAGAAAGGAGAAATCAACATCCCAAGGCTCAAACTTAACTTGGGAAGGAGAAGATCTGCTGAGGAAAACTATTACCAACTCTGCGGGGAATTTTTAAGTCAACACCATATCAAATGGGAGACAACCCTACAGGGGATAACCACAAATAACTGCTTAGAAACCAGGAGGAAACTTTAACTGGGAGCGGATCTGATGGCGACTGGTGAGGAAACTGAAGTCCTACTAGAACCATGCAAACTGCTACAATGAAATATTCTCACACTACTGGAGACCAACTGCAAATTTGGCTGGGAAATAATCAACCAACTCAGCTGGGGACGACAGATAAACAACCATCTGGAGGAATCAACAATCATTGAGTGCTGAACAAATGTTGCCGGGGATGAAAGAGAAATCACGCCTACTGCTCGGGGAGAACCAATAATGCTCCACATTTAGGGCTTACTACTTTCAAACCGATGTTGATACTCCTCTTAAATGAAATCGATTGCTTAAAATTAATGTTTTTATATGTTTAAGATAACATGATTTTGATTAAAAATTTTAATTTTCAAAAATGATCACAATAAAATTTAAAACTATTTAGCTGAATTAAATAAGAGTAGAAACAATTGGATAAAAACTCAACTTTATTTAATGGAATGGTAGTCTGTAAATGACAAGAGTCCATAGATCTTGACAAAGTTGAAAATGGTAATTTACATGGAAAAGGGCTATATTGAATACAATGATCACTAATCCTTTTACCAACTCTTGATATCCACTGTGCTCTTGGCTACTACTGGGGATCAGAACCGACTGTTGTGCTCAAGACCGTCTTCAAATCTGAAGATTAGTTGGATGCAGTTACTTGCCATAATCCCTAATTTTTGCATAAATTTCCCCAATGCGGGGTACTCAATTTATCGAGATAATTCTTTCTGTTTTATGTCTCTAACTTTTGCCTGGATCGCCCTTTCGGGTTTTCAATCCACCGAGACGCTCATTTTTTCCTAAGCCGCCCTTTCGGGTTTTTAACATAGCGAGCTGTTCTTTTCTTTTTCAGGCGAAGTATTTCTTGACTGCATCTGCGTTCACAGGATGAGTGAACTCTTGACCATCCATAGTTATAAGGATCAAAGCACCGCCTGAAAAGGCTCTCTTAACAACATATGTGCCTTCATAATTAGGAGTCCATTTTCCCCTAAAATCTGGTTTAAAAGATAAAATCTTCTTGAGCATAAGGTCACCTTCTCTGGAAACACGAGGTATAACCTTCATATCAAAAGCTTTCTTCATTCTTTGCTGGTATAACTGATCATGGCACATGGTAGTTAACCTCTTCTCTTCAATCAAATTCAGCTGATCATACCTGGTCTCAACCTCTACTAGGAGCACAACATCCGTACCATATACAAGAGAGAAAGGGGTTTCCCCTGTTGAACTACGGATGGATGTACGATACCCGTGCAAAGCAAATGGGAGCATCTCATGCCAATCCTTATATGCTACAACCATCTTCTGAATAATCTTCTTGATTTTCTTGTTTGCAGCTTCAACAACCCCATTCATCTTAGGTCTGTAGGGAGAAGAATTATGATGTGCTATTTTGAAGTCTTTACAAAGAGCTTCCACTATATTATTATTCAAGTTCGATCCATTATCAGTAATGATCTTACTTGGCGTACCATAACGACATATAATCTGATTCTTGATAAACCTTACAACAACTTTCTTGGTTACATTCATATATGATGCCGCTTCAACCCACTTTGTGAAGTAGTCAATTGCCACCAAAATGAAAAAATGTCCGTTCGAAGCTTTAGGCTCAATTATACCAATCATATCAATTACCCACATGGAGAAGGGCCATGTGGAGGAAATGACGTTCAACAGTGTCGGAGGAACGTGATTCTTATCTGCATATATTTGACACTTGTAGCACTTCTTCACAAACTTGCAACAGTCAGATTCCATTGTCAGCCAATAGTAACCTGCTCTCAACATCTTCTTTGCCATTGCATGTCCATTGAAATGACTACCAAAGGAACCTTCATGGACTTTAGTCATCAATAGGTCTGCTTCGTGTCTATCCACGCATCTGAGCAAAACCATATCGAAGTTTCTCTTGTAAAAAACATCACCATTCAAGTAGAAATTTCCGGCTAGTCTTCTCAAAGTCTTCTTATCTTTCACAGATGCCCCAGATGGGTGGATCTGACTTCGGAGGAAACACTTGATATCATAATACCACGGATTTTCATCTTTGACTTCTTCGACAACAAACACATGAGCTGGCCTATCAAGACGCATCACAGTCAAATTGGGAACCTCATTCCAATACTTCACTACAATCATTGTAGCCAACGTTGCAAGAGCATCTGCCATCCGGTTTTCATCTCGAGGGATATGATGAAACTCAACCTTTGTAAAGAAAGCTGAAGTCCTCCTCGCATAGTCTCTATATGGTATCAAACCGGGTTGATTCGTCTCCCATTCACCTTTGATTTGATTCACAACCAAAGTTGAATCTCCATAGACGTCCAAATACTTGATTTTGAGATCAATGGCATCTTCAAGCCCTATAATGCAAGCTTCATATTCAGCCATATTATTTGTACACTTGAAAGTCAATCTAGCTGTAAATGGAAAATGCGTGCCTTGAGGAGTAATGATCACTGCCCTAATGCCATTTCCATATTGATTAACAGCTCCATCGAATACCATGCCCCAACGGGAACCAGGTTCTGGCCTTTCTTTAAGCAAAGGTTCATCACAATCTTTCATCTTCAATTACAAGATCTCTTCATTAGGAAAATCATATTGCACTGACTGGTAATCTTGGATCGGTTGGTGAGCCAAATGGTCATCCAAGATACTATCTTTTATCGCCTTTTGAGATTGGTATTTAATATCATATTCTGATAATAACATCTGCCAACAGGAAATCATCCCAGTTAAAGCAGGATTCTCAAATATATACTTGACCGGATCCATTTTGGATATCAACCAAGTGGTATGATTCAGCATATATTGACACAGACGCTTAGCAGCCCAAGCCAATGCATAACAAGTCTTCTCTAGCATAGAATACCGAGTATCACAGTCGGTGAATTTCTTACTGAGGTAGTAAATTGCAGATTCTTTCTTTCCAGTCTCATCTTGCTGACCAAGGACACAACCCATACTCTCTTCAAGCACATTCAAATACAAGATCAACGGTTTTCCTTCAACAGGCGGACATAGAATCAGGGGCTCAAGTAGATATTCTCTGATACTATCAAAAGCTTTATGGAAATCCTCAGTCCGATCAAAAGACTGATCTTTCCTAAGAAGTTTGAATATAGGCGCACATGTGGCAATCATGTGTGAAATGAATCTTGAGATATAATTGAAGCGACCGAGAAAACCTCTGACATACTTCTCAGTTTTGGGCGCATGCATCTCTTGTATTGCTTTGATCTTAGCTGGATCAACTTCCATACCCTTCTCACTGACAATAAATCCCAACAATTTACCAGAACGAACACCGAATGTATACTTTTTGGGATTCAAGCGGAGTTTATACTTCCTCAAGCACTGGAATAGCTTCAACAAATGCTTAACATGTTCTTCTTCATCAATGGATTTGGAAATCATATCATCAACATGGACTTCAATCTCTTTATGCATCATATCATGAAAAAGTGTATTCATTGCTCTTTGGTAAGTTGCACCAACATTCTTTAAACCGAAAGGCATCACTCTTTAACATAATGTTCCCCAAGGTGTAATGAATGTGGTTTTCTCCATATCTTCGGGTGCCATCTTGATTTGATTATATCCAGAAAATCCATCCATGAACGAAAAGACTTTGAATTTAGCTGTATTTTCCACCAACATATCAATGTGTGGCAGAGGGAAATCATCTTTCGGACTGACTTTATTCAAATCTCTGTAATCGACACATATACGTACTTTGCCATCCTTCTTCGGAACAAGCACAATATTGGCCACCCATTGCGGATACTTAGCAGTCACAAGGAAACCGACATCAATCTGCTTTTGCACTTATTCTTTAATCTTTACTCCCATATCAGGATGAGTTCTTCTCAACTTCTACTTGACTGGCTGGCATTCTGGCTTCAACAGCAATCTATGCTCCACTATCTCAGAATCCAAACCAGGCATGTCTTGATAGGACCAAGAAAACACATCTGAATATTCTCGGAGAAGATCAATAAACCCCTTCTTAACATCTGGACACAGTCGAGACCCAATCTTAACTTCCTTCATATCATCGTCGGAATCCCAGTTGACTAACTCAATCTTCTCTTCAAATGGATGAATGGATTTTTCTTCATGCTCAAGAAGACGAGATAATTCATCACTCACTTCTTCATCACTTTCCTCCTTAGCCCCAAACACATGGAATTCAAAATTTGGAGAAGGAGAAGGATCATTGTATTCAATGGGGTTAGAAACCAACCTGCATAACGATTTGATATTTTGATTTTAGAGAAGTGAATTTGTGACTAAATATTATGCAGATGGACAATTATATTATTTATTTATGTTTTTTGTGATTACTATTTTCAAAATAAAACAAAAAGTAAAAACAAAGCATCATAGATGTAGATGAATAGAATTATATTTTATTGATGATCAAATTGAAATGCCCAAATAATGTTCACATCTCTCTTAGGCATAGGAGAAGGATTTTCAAAAACAAATAAAAGTAATTACTTAGATTGATGCATAATAACAGGAATATCAACAGTAGTCCAATTGTTGCAAGCTTTTCCATGCGTCACCAAATTGGTCCAGTCTTCCTCTTCGGCATCCTCTAGCACGACAACTAAGTGTTGTTCATTACCATGAATGAACCCTCCACTATGGAAACTGAGTTGTACATCTTCAGATCTGACTGCGGATGAACCTTGTTGCAAACCCAAACCGGCTATACTCTTGTTATCGGAGACCTCTACCATCTGGCCCCATTGATCAGATTGGCCATCTTCAACAATCTTCCTTGCATCTTTGAATGAGGACATGGGTTCCCCAACTCTCTTTTCAACAGCAATAGATAAGGCTTGGAGCGGAGTTCCAACCTCATCCTAAACTTCAACGTAAGAGAAAGATGACAGGTGGCTGACTAACAACGTCTTTTCCCCGCCAACAATAACTAGCTTCCCATTCTTGACAAACTTGGGTTTCTGATGCAACGTGGATGTAACAGCTCCCGCCTCGTGAATCCATGGCCTTCCTAATAGACAATTGTAGGCCGGGTGGATATTCATTACTTGAAAAGTAATTTGGGAGTCACTCAGACCTATCTTCACTGGAAGGTCCACTTCTCCAATCACAGTCTTGCGCGAGCCGTCGAAAGCTTTGACGATCACACCATTATATCTCATAGGCGATCCTTGGTATGACAACTTGGAAAGAGTAGACTTTGGCAAGACATTCAAAGAAGATCCGGTGTCTACCAACACATTTGACAAAGCGTAATCTTTGCAGTTCATGGAAATATGCAAAGCCAAGTTATGATTCCTACCCTCCTCGGGGAGTTCTTCATCACAAAAATTGAGATTATTGCAAGAAGTGATGTTAGCCACAATATGATCGAATTGATCCATCGTAACATCATGTTCCACACAGGCTTGCTCAAGACCTTTTTGCAGTGCTTCTCTATGTGCTTCTGAATTCATCAACAAAGACAATACTGAGATCTTTGAGGGGGTTTGGAGCAACTGCTCCACCATGTTGAACTCACTTTTCTTAATTAGGTTGAGTACTTCATCATCATCATTAGGCTTCAAGCCGCTGGATTCACCAGACTGACACCTTGGAGCACTAAAAGATTATAATACAGGCACATCCACCTTCTTACTGACAGATAAATCTTCCATATTCTTTGGGAACATCGACCCAAACACATGACCACTACGGGTCACCTTAGTAACATCAGCAATGCTTACAACAAAATTGGTCATAGGTAACAGGACCTCTTGACCACCTTTCACCATAGTAGCATTATACTGATACAGGACAGCTTTATCGGATGCATACGGGACTAGACCCACCAACCATATTACTAACGGCGATGCCGATTTGTTGCTGACGCTGTTACTGCTGCTGCTGTTATACTGAATAACCACTTTCTCAGGAGTTTTGAAAACTGGTACTACTACATTGACATCGTCATCTATATGACGGGATTGAACAATCTGGATCAAGCCTTCATCCATCAACCGCTGGATATCCCTCTTTACAATCACACAACCTCTAGGATTGACACTGCAGATAGCATAACCATTATGGTCATGCTCACAATCACTAACCAAGCAAATATCCTTTTGCATCCTCACCAAGGACCTCCTAATGAAGCGTACATCTAATACCTTGAACTCTCCTGGACAACCGTCCACCATTTTAACAGATGAATTTCCATGGGCAGGCAGTGGATTAGCTTTGACATTTGGCGCTCGGTCCTCAAAGGACACCATTCCATTCTTAACCAGCTTTTGAACTTCATACTAGAGGGGGTAGCAGTTCTCTATATCGTGGCCAGGGGCTCCTCGATGAAAAGCACAGTGGAGTTCTGGTTTGTACTACCATGGAAGTGGTTCGGGAATTTGTGGAGGATTTCTTGTTGTAACAGGTTCTTGAGAACCAAAGACGGATATAGTTCTGCATATGTCATTGGAATTGGATCGAAAGAGACCTTTTTCCTCTAATTTTTTTTGTTGTTGATGATTCTATGTATTGTTGTTGTAGGTGTTTGTTCGTTGTTGTGGTTGTTGTTGTTGACGTTATTGTTGTTGAATTGGTGCTGACTGATTTGTTGAAAATACCGGAATTACTGATGATACTTGATGATGATGTTGACGGGGTGGTTGATTTCTTCTTACCCGAGACCTCCTCTGCCTCCCCACAGACACTGCATTAACTTCACTCTCCTTCTTTTTGCTGAAACTATTATGATATCTCTTGCTAGATGACACTTCCTCTCTAGACAACTGTCTGTAAGACCCCAATTTTGACCATAAGATCCCTCATGTAATTCCATCATAAGCTTAAGCATTGGGATCATACCTTGGCATCCTCCTTACTCCTTTTCATTGGGTTTGTTTTGGGAGAGATCACCAAGCACTTTGTGATTATATCATACTTGTATTTTATTATTTCACTAACCAAAATACCAAAAATATGTAGTTGTCTAACTCTTTTGTAGGGAAGGCATGATCTTCTTGATTCATCAAGATTACATCTAGGGTTTGAGACCCTCATGAACAAAGAGCACAACCAAGAATTGATTCAAGAATGGATCTGAGCATCATATATGAGTCCCAATGTTCTCTACAAGTTATATTGATCAAGTTTGCTTCAAGAGTTTGAGGGTGATTTGCCTTGGAAACCCTAGTTTGACTGGGTATCTTGAGTAACTTCTCCAACAAGCTATCTCACCAATTGATCAAATTTCTCAAGGGACACTTCAAATTTCATCATCTTATGCATATATGATCTACCATGAGTCAATAAAGTCAAGAGAATTGGAAATTAGCAAGTTGGTTGATGGTGGTTGACTAGATGAATTCATCTGATCAAAATTGGGTCTCCCTAGACCCTATCTCCTACAATTTTCACCATATGAAAATGATTCCAAGAGAAACCTTACTCTAAATGACATTATAAACAACTTTCATGTTGACCTAGAGCTAGTTTTTATTGGAAAGTCATTTTCTATGTTGAAACATTATAAGTCGTTTTGTCTAAACCCTAATTTGAAAGTCAACTTCCCAAGGCCATAACTTGCTCAATTTTTATGAGATGAAATATTTGCAAGTTTCACAATCAAATTCAATGTGTATAATTCAACTTTTATGTTTGGAGTGGGAGCTAATTCAACTTATTTGAACATGTGATATGAGGCTACATTATAGGTCACTTTTGACCTATACCATTGATCAAGTGATTTTTCCAAACTTCAAAAATGCATAACTCTATCATTTCAAATCCAAATGACATGAAATTGTTGACCATTTGAAGGTAGTTGAGAGAGATACAACTTTGATGAAGACACTTTTCTCATTGGAAGCTCATATAAAAATTTAAGCAAGGTGGAATATTGAGACATATGGCTTGACACTTAGAAAATTTTTGATATGTCAAAATTTTCCAAACTTCCACCTCAGATATCTCCAAGTTACAAGCTCCAAATGAAAAAGTGTTAAACATAAAACTTATTCCTCTTGATCTCACCTTTCCAAAGAGCTCAAATTCATTCATATTGGATGAGAAATGCATAGGCTGCACATGGCTTAAATAGGCGGATATCATTTGGCATGGATCAATCTTCAAGTGACAATGCACATGTACCTTGCAATCCAATCCATCTTTGAAGCATCTGATCATTCATTTGGACTTTAAAACCATCATTCCATGGGCCTATGCGCGCCCATGCAGCATGGTGTCGCATTACGCGAAAAACCGGCGGGAAAACAAAACAACAGAGCCGCCACCGTGCGTTATTTATCCCAAAAGAGGGAAAGGAAACGCTCGAAGTAAACCTGGGAAAGACATGGTCTCGCGACCAAAGAGGATGGGATCGGGAGTCGGTTATGCGAAGGGAAGGTATTAGCACCCCTACGCATCCGTCGTACTCGACGGGATCCACGCACAAAAGGAAGGATAAAGGTTGCTAAACGCTGCTCAAACACCTCAAACACTGGCTGAAAGGAGACACAGAAAACAAAAGAAACTAACTCGGAAGGATATCGCATCCTGGGCCTACGTAGTCCATCAAGCACAGACATCAGAGTCAATGTAGTTCGGGACAGGGGGAAACGTGCTCGCTAGGATGTCGCCTCCTATGCATACGTATCTTCTCGGACTAAAGAAGAATCAGAGCACTCGTAGCTCGGCTAATGCACGCCAAACAAAACCACACAGGAAACCGACTGCCAATCGCTGGACTTACGTCAGACTCCACACAAAACAGGCAAACATGGAAACCGAATGCCAATCGCTGGACTTACATCAGACTCTGAACCAAACACATGCACACTAGAAACCAAATGCCAATCGCTGGACTTATATCGGACTCCAAGCACACAACAAGAGGATACGGAATGCCAATCGCTGGTCTTACATCCATCTCCTAACACACACAAGAGACAAAAGCAAAAAGGGCACCCGGAGAGATCAGCTCATCTCCTGCCTACGTACCTCATCTGGTATGAGGATCAGGGCGACGTAGTTCCCCTATGCAGGAACAAAGGACTAGCCTAACCAGATACAAAGGGAGACACAAACTACTAGGGAGACTATAACTCGAGCCTAGAAGTTGTCATGCATACGATCCCTAAGTTAAGGTTGCTATCTAACTTGCACAAGGAGCAAGCTATCCTAAACAGCACAGGCAAAGTAATCATTCACACAATTAGCACACACTATATACAAACAAAGTGGGCTCACACAAGGTTGGGCTGTGAAACACAAGCCAGCTGGAATCGGGTGATGTTAGCTCTTAACCCTAACATTGAGAGTTAGGGTGAAGCAGATGAAATGGGAAGTGAGGGGTGTGCCTCACAGCTCTTATCCCTGGCCTGGGAGAGCTTTAGACAAATGAAAGTGTGGGAGTTCAGAAAGTTGGAACTTTTCTCCACATATGACTGACTCAACAAAGATCTTGGGTTAATATCCACAATGCATCAACACAAGGTGTGTGAGCAAAGCAGAAGACACACTGAATAGCAGGAGATGGATTGCACATCTCTTATATCTGCCAATTTCCTCTTAGAGGTATTTTCCTGCTTGGCACAAAGATAAACAATCACAAGCATTGCCTCTTAAGGAGGGCTTCAGACAGGTGCCTGCCCAAGTAACAGGGCAGGTCTTCCAGACTACATGAAGTCAAAGAGATTATACCTCAAATGGTTAAGCAACCAAGCAACAGCAAAAAGCAAGTTCAAAAGAACTTAAGCAACTTATGTACCTGAAAACAATCTAACTCAATCAGTACACAACTCAAAAAGTCAAACAGACAACCAATAGTCAACAGTCAACAGACATAGTCAAACAGATAATGCACCAATGTGCAAGGCACAAGCTCAACTCAAAGTAGCTAAAAGCCACCTACAAAACAAGTCAAGATTAGTCGAAATTAACCAAATAATCCAACTCAAGCAAATGAATCAATCCTCTCATGGCCATATGCTTCTTATCCTGAAAACAAAGCTCAAACATAAGCACAAACCACTAGGACAAGGCCTAGGGTCAAAGAGGGAGAAATAATTCAAAACAGAACATGAAATTCCACATGAAGCAACTTCAATCAAGTAAGAACATAATCCAAAAAGTCTCATGTCAATAGCATCAAACAAATTCATTTCACAAATAAAATAAGGCAAGGCATGCAAGTTGGAAGCTCATTGAAGCAACAGAATGAGCAAATGCACATTAATTCCAAAATGATTCAATTAATCTCAAGAAAAATCATGGCTAAACAGAACACATAATATGATCAACACACCAAAAATCAAGGCATTTGGACAAGTCTAAGCATGGCAAAGAAATTCCATAAGGCAAGGTAAGTATAAACAAGCTCAAATAGGACACAATTTGGTGCATCAACTTAGCACAAGCCTAATACAGAATTGACAAATGATAAAGACCTCAAAGCAAATCCACAACAAACTTCAATATGTCTAGAAACAATGTGCAAAATTTCACATCCATAGGATAAACAACCATCATTTCCCAAATCATTGAAGTTCAAGACTATTCAAAAGCTCACAAATGGCAATCCAGGAAGCAAAATCTCAAACAAATCAGAAATGAATCCAAAAATTCCACAAAACATCATGAGCAATCACAACATCTAGAAGAAGCATCATACAAAAAATCACATCATTTGGCATTTATTTGGCATGGCAAAGAAATTCATCAAGTTGAGCAAGCAAAGGTGTGACACACATTGTCACACCTACATTCAAAGGATCATAACTCAGCAACCACAAATGATAAAAATGCAAACTCAACACCAAAATGTCCATCAAGATGTCTTGTTTAAGCATACCAAATTTCAATAGCATTGGATTAACGCTCATCATTTCACAAAGCATATGACAAGCAAGGTACAAACAAACATACATGTGCACAATCCCTAGGCCATACAGTTTTACAACCATGCACAATTTATGGAAAATGCTCATAAAATACTAGACACAATTTGGAACATGATGCAAAAAATCCCACATTATTTGGATCAATATTTATTTAGTTATGATTTTTTAAAGTGAAAGAAAAATTAAACAAACATGAAAAGGCTAGCACATGAATGGATGAGGAAAAATGAAAAAAATGAAATGCAATATGGAAAATATGCCTCAGCCAGGATTCGAAGGGTGTACACATTTGAACTAGAGCGCGATAACATGTGAAACGCGCCGTTTCACTTAATCCACGTGGCCAGGCGAAACAATGAAGACCAATCAATTAGCCACGCAAGCTACAGCTGGACCAATACATGTCCATAAACATCCAAACACATGCAAACAAGCGCTAGGCAGGATCAAACAGATTCTGGAAACGCAAACCCTAGCATCTTCATCAACATTCATCATGTTCATACGCTCTCAAGAACAAAAGTGCCAGAAATTAAAAACGATCATATCATTGTGTTCATCTTCCATCACACATCACAAATCCATATCTAATTTAACCTAATTCAACATATATTCAAAGATTCGAAGCCATACATTTTCATGCATCAAACTTAAATCTAACATATCTTGCTCAATTCTTCATGAAAATTAATGATCTAAAGCTCAGCATGCTCAGTGTTCAAAGATCTACAACTATCACCTATCAATTTCAAGAATTAATGGAATCGAATTCTGACCTTGTTGAAGATGCAGAAGTGAAACAAATGATTTCAAGCCTTGAGAAGCTCAAACAGATGCTCCAATGCTCTTGTATGATTGAATGGATGAATGTTTGATGCTTACTCGAGCTTGATCTTGCCAGAATTGCCAACTGCCATGGATGAATGCAAGCTTCGAGCTGCTTCAAATCTGAATGAATTGTGATGGTTCTTGCTTCAAACATGCGCCATAATCCTTCCAGATAATGATTTGATCAATGGATGATGAATTGGTTTGAATAAAATTGCAAAAGTTTGAGAGAAAAAGTGTGAAGAAAAATTTCAGATCTGAAAATGTGATGATGGTTTTTGCAATTTTCTGTTAGGATTAGCTATATATATGAGCTCTTAATCATGTTTGTTAATCATGCTTAACCAATTGCCAATGGATTAGTGAAAAGAGAGTGTAAATGCAAATTTGCAAATGAACCTTATGCATGGAAATGCAATGTAACAGTGCACGAAATACCTTGGAAATTCACTTGAAATGTTGTTTGGCAACCAAATGCAATGCTAGAATATGAAAACAATGCTTAATTTTCAAATTTGGAATATCCCTCCAAAATTCAAATGAAAAACCAAATATTTTTGTGATGGAAATGCATGGCTTATGATGCATGATTTGGATAGTAGAGATCAAGAGAAAAATGTTGCAAAAAGAGCCATCTCATTTGGACATTTGGTGTGAAAGTTATGCATGCTTGAAGTTCAAATTCACTTGGCCATGATTGATCCATATCTTTTCAACCATACATGAGAAATTCATGATATTAACTTTTTGGAAAGGGGAGAACAAGATCTTCAACTTTCATGTTGGACAAAATTTCATTTGAAGCTTTCTTGGTCATGTAATCTTGAGGAGAAAACCTTTCCATTTTTGGCAATGTCAAATTACAGGTCACTTACTATTTTTGGAAACTTTTCATCTGACCTCAAATTCTTCAATGTTGATGTTTGAAATGTCAAATGAGACTTGTATGGACATGAATGAGGCCTCTCTAACCATCTCCCACCTTCAAATCCATGATTGAATTGACAGTTGACTTTGGTTGACTTTCTAGGGTTTCAGATGAATTGCATCTTGACTGATGAGCTTTGAACATCCAACCCTTGGCCAAACCACTTCAAAATGATCCCTAGGTCACATGAACTCAATGAAACAACCCTAGGGCTTTGCTTCCATAGAAAATGCACTTGCTTGCTTGCACAACTGGATCTCCTGACCAGTCCTGACTGATGACTTGCACTAGGCAATGGACAATACAATGTTATGCAGTGGACAATGCAATGCTAATGGCCTAAAATGAAAATGTGTATAAAAAATGGGAGGTGCAAATTTGAGGTGCTACAGCTGCCCCTATTCAATCAACTGGGAACCCGAACGGATGAGAGAAACGGCTGTCAGACCTTCAGAATAAACAGGGATTGAATACCAAAGAACCGTAGAAATTTGCACACTGCGGGAAATGACTTATGATATTCGCACTCCGCAGGGAATAATGCAAAGAAAAGCCAAGTAACCAGACAATACGTTCACCTACGACTCCTGGGGTTTTGATTTTTTCACAAGAACGGGATACAACCAATCGTCAACGGACGAAAGGGAAAAACTCAACGTTTATCGACACCAACGGAGAGGTGACCAGACATCAACGGATGAATGGGAAGGACTCGACCAGACGTCAACGGACGAAAGGGAGAAGCTCGACGTTTATCGACACCAACGGAGAGGTGACCAAACATTAACGAATGACTAGGAAAGACTCGACCAGACGTCAACGGACGAACGGGAGAAGCTCGACGTTTATCGACACCAACGGAGAGGTGAATACTTCACTAAGGAAGGAATACAACAACCGGAAACCAAATAGGACGTTTACCGACAACTCTACTGGGGATTTCTGGCTTGGAAATTTCCAGACATTAACCGATGACTGGGATAAGACTCGACGCTTACCGACATCGAAAGATGATGTTTACTGACACCAAACAAAGCCGACCAGACATCAACGGATGAATGGGAATAGGATGTACAACCAGACGTCAGCGGACGACTAGGCCAAAACTCAACGTTTACCGACACCAACGGAGAGATGAATCTACTGGGGAAAGGTTATCACAACCAAACGTCAACGGACGATTGGGAAAAACTCATCGTTTATCGACACCAACGGAGAGGTGAATCTGACTGGAGAACCACTACACGTCCACAGACGAATAGGACAAACTCAACGTTTATCGACACCAACGGAGAGGTGACTCTGAGGGGAAGATCACTATACATCAACGGACGTATAGGACAAACTCAACGTTTGTCGACACCGACGGAGAGGTGACTCTTCTGGAGAAGAATAAGGGTATTACGAACATCGAAAGATGACGTTTACCGACATCAAAAGAAGACCAGACATTTACCGATGACTGGGGTGAGACTCGATATTTACCGACACCGAAAAAATGGTGTTTACCGACACCAAAGAAAGACGACCAGACATTAAGGAATGACTGGGATGGGACTCAATGTTTACCGACACCGAAAGAATGGTGTTTACCGACACCAAAGAAAGAACACACGCGGGTGCTGACATGACACTGACCGGTATCACAAGATGACATCTACATATGTCAGGGCAAGGCTAAACACTTGCTGGGGATCTCACTGGGGAGAATCAGGCTTTCCTTTCACCAATGGATGAGGAAATAAACTTCTCTGGGGGTATAATCCTGAATGCAGTCAAGAGCAACTGTAGCAACCGTGCTGTACAAATGTCGAACAATGATCCGCCTCTGCCGGGGATATGGTCTGATTGGTTTCAACACATGAATGCATATGTTTGAATTTTTCTATGGCGTAATGCTCCATATTGAACGGAAATGCTACGCGACTTTGAGGATGCAATGCCAAATGCAAATGATGACAACTCCACTGGGGAACCAACTGATCAGGTACTCCAACTCTGTGGGGAGACTCTGCTTGAGGAATACTCTGCGGGGAGAGCACCGACTTCTCACTCATGCTGGAGAAATAAAACTGTTGTTGGGGAACGGATCCCAATCCACTCGGGGACTCCGCTTGGGGAAACAATCAATACGACTCCGCTGGGGAATAAGCAATACGACTCCGCTGGGGAATAAACAAGGTGACTTCACTGGGGAGAGTTGCCAACCACCGGTAGGATAAACTCTGCTGGAGATAATTTTCATCGGACCTGATCCACTCGGGGAACCTGCTGGGGAAAACCAACAACACAAACCCTCTGCTCGGGAGATCTGCTAGGGAAAAACTTCACAACCCTGACGGGGACAGGTTTCCGCCACTCTGCTGAGGATAAGCATAACTCTGGTGGGGAAAGTAACAGACCAGACCGCGCTGGAGATAGACATCCACAACCCTGCTGGGGTAAGCGCTCACGACCACGCTGGGGATAGCAATACTTCAAACTAGACTGCTGGGGAATAAACTCCACTGATACCTCCGCTGGGGATACAACTTCCTTCCAACTCAGTGGGGATGACCCATCTTCAAACTCAACTGGGAACTCAACTGGGGAAAAAACTGCTGGGGAATCGCCCTCACAGATGACAACCTGCAAAACAACACGACAAACATGCCCCAGGGGTGTGCATGGACAAGATACGCTCAAGTGTCCTCAACATTCAAAATGATTTTCAAATGTTTTATCTTTCAGCACATTATCGTCTAGCCTTCATGTTTTTATATGCAATGTTTATCAAAAATTCGGACGTTTTTGCAAACAAAACAGTAAAAATAAAAACAAGAGAGCTATTTATTTGAATAACGACTTTTATTGATTGAAAATGGGCCTGAAAAGGCGAATACATTGGGAAGCAATTCCTAAAAAGAGGTAATTGCACACAAAGGGAAAAATCTATCTTAATGGCAATGTGAACACGGCATCCACTATTTCCCAATTCTGTTATAACTAACAGATCATCAGTTTTCCTCCCAACTTCCTTACTTTCTGAGAAGAATGACTGGACCGATCACATCTTTGGAGATGGCAGACGACAAAGCGCGATGAAGTACAGATAACTCAGACTGTAGTCTTCGCTTTAATCCCTCTTTTGCCTGGATCGCCCTTTCGGGTTTTCAATCCACCAGGATACCCATTTTTGCCTAAGCAGCCCTTGCGGGTTTTCGACTTACCGGGTGTACCAATTCTTTCCATTTTATCCCTAATTTTTGCCCGAACCTTTTCTTTCTGTTTTTTGATTCGCCGGGATGCCCTTTTTTGCCTGGACTCTTTTATTCTTTTTGTCCAGCGGGTCAATTTATGCGAAATATTTTTTGACTACATCTGAGTTAACAGGGGACGGAAAATCTTCACCATCCATAGTTGTAAGCATCAAGGCTCCACCGGAGAAGACCTTCTTAACAACGTATGGACCTTCGTAATTAGGAGTCCACTTGCCCCTGTTATCTGTACCGGGAGGAAGGATCCTCTTTAAAACTAGATCACCAGTTTGATAGCTTCGAGGACGCACTTTCTGATCAAAGGCTCTCTTCATCCTTCTCTGATACAACTGCCCATGGCACACAGCTGCTAGCCGTCTCTCCTCGATAAGGCTCAACTCATTAAACCTTGTTCGAATCCACTCGGCTTCGTCCAGCTTGACATCTAGCAAGACTCTCAGAGAAGGAATCTCCACTTCAACAGGTAGGACTGCTTCCATACCATACACAAGGGAGTACGGAGTTGCCCCGGTCGACGTACGTACTGAGGTACGATACCCATGCAAAGCGAAAGGCAGCATCTCATGCCAATCCTTGTATGTCACGACCATCTTCTGCACAATCTTCTTAATATTCTTGTTTGCCGCCTCTACAACACCATTCATCTTCGGTCTGTAAGGAGAAGAATTGTGATGTTCAATTTTAAAATCTTTACAAAGCTCTTTCATCATCTTGTTGTTGAGATTCGAACCATTGTCAGTGATGATTCTCTCAGGAACTCCATAACGACAGATGATTTCCTTGTTGATAAACCGGGCAACCACTTATTTGGTAACATTAGCATAGGAAGCTGCTTCTACCCACTTGGTGAAGTAATCAATCGCGACCAGGATGAAGCGATGTCCATTAGAAGCAGTAGGCTCAATCTTCCCAATGAATTGCATCTTGACTGATGAGCTTTGAACATCCAACCCTTGGCCAAACCACTTCAAAATGATCCCTAGGTCACATGAACTCAATGAACCAACCCTAGGGCTTTGCTTCCATAGAAAATGCACTTGCTTGCTTGCACAACTGGATCTCCTTACCAGTCCTGACTGATGACTTGCACTAGGCAATGGACAATGCAATGCTATGCAGTGGACAATGCAATGCTAATGGCCTAAAATGAAAATGTATATACAAAATGGGAGGTGCAAATTTGAGGTGCTACACATGGCATCATCATTTTACCAAATTTGGAAAGTGGAAAGAGTGTGCAAATATCATTTGATTTCCCTATAAATTGAGGCCCTTATGCTCAGAATTAAGACACACGTTGCGCCAGCTTTGAATCCCCATTGAAAACCCTTCACTCTAAGAGGATAAACCTGATAAATTCATTTGAATTTGAGCTTGAATCTCCACTGTTTTGGAATTCAATTCTCCAGGAGTCCATTGCTTCTAAACCTTTCCATTCCTCTCCTGCAAGCAATTGAAGTGAAGCCAAGCACAATTCAGATCAAGATCTAGCAAGCTCAGACCTTCATTGAAGGTAATTTGCAGAAATTTTAAACTCTTCGATTCTCTTAAATTGTTGCTCAATTCCATTGATTCTTGAGTTTTTTGAAGTCCTACCAATGTAGGCAAGAAGATTGAGTTGCTTTGAGGCCAAATCGAAGCAACTCAGATCATGAACCTCATTTTTCAATTCCACATATCTCTTGATATATTTGGAATTGGAGGAATTGGAGGTCATATTCGTGCTCAGTGGTGTTTTCTCTTTAAAATCATATGCCTATTTTGAATTTTAGTGATGGTGTATCTTGACCAGTCCGGTGGAGCTCACCGGTGAAGATGACCGGAGCTCTGGCTCTGGCGATGATGTGGCTTGCATTTGGACCATGGGATCTAATTCTCACGTTTTAATCTTAAACATGCCTTGTGAATACTCATGTTACAGCGCGCTTGACTAGGGCATTGGTGGAACGTGTGTTTTGGATCATCAGATCTACCACCTCAATTAATGAGGGAGATCTGATGGTCCACGTATTTTTGGATTTTCTGAATTTCATTTTAATTCCATTTTCTTCAGTAATTCATAATAAATTTAATATTGATCCAAAAAATATGGGACTTTAATCAAAAAATTTCAAATATTTTTCTCTTTCATATTCTGAATTAAAATTATTTTTGGATCATTATTAATATTTTTCATGAATTAATTGATTTTGCATTTGTTATTAATTGTTTAAAAATATTTTTAAGTGTCCAAAAATTATGAATTTTTTTCTCCAAGGTCCTTTGACCTTGTTTGACCTATGATACATCTGATGGCCATTTATTTGGTGTTTTGATGAGATTTTAGGATTTGGACAAAAATTATTTGAATTTAATGCATTATTTTATTATTTTTAATTGAATAAATGCCATTTTAATTGTGTTGACCATTTGCATTGACTTAATTGGGTTTCTTATTTATTGTTGGGCCTTGGTCAAGGTTGATTTGACTTTGTCAAGTTAATATTATTGGATTTAGGGGATTGATGGAATGCACATTCCATCTCCAAAAATGGATGAATAATATTAATTTGGTAAAAGTCCTCCTTTGACCAATTTGTGATCTCATTCATCCCTTTCCCTCTTCATCTAATTCCCCTTCTTCATTCATTCATTTCCAATTGGCCAATGACATCTCAAAGTCCTAATGCTAGTTGATTGAAAGATTAACATGAGTATGGATGAGATTAGGCCACACCTTTTGCATATTTTTTGTGTGTGGTATTTTTAATGAGCATAGTTCATAATACTATGTCTCCAACATGCATTAACACCTAAAGTCTATTGCCTGACCTCAAATAGTTGTAACTTCTATATAAGTCCAATTACGATTGCTTAACATAGCGCTAAATTTGTGACATAAAAGGCATAAACATTCTAGTTAGTGAGATTGTAAGTCTCCCCTCTCCCATGGTATTGTGTGGAAACTTGGCCTTCTTTCCTTCCTTTGGAAGATGTTTTGGTTCAAGGATCCATGCTTGTGGCAAGTGGGTTGAGTGTTCTCCAAAGAATGTCTTTAAATCAAAAGCAAAACAAAACTAACTACTAACTTAGTAACCATTAACTTTTACTTTCAAGCTTTTACTTTAATGCAATTTACATTTAGCACTTTATATCATTTTTCCATTGTACATATCATTCTAATTGCTTATGTTAATGTAATTTTCACTTTGTCCATTTGGACCATATTGTGTGATATTATTTTATTTTATGTATGCTTTGTTTGCTTGTTTGGTCTTTTAGGGTCTTCATCTTCTCCCAACTTCTTTAATTTCAAAATCTCTCCCTCCATTTTTCAAAAATTCTGTGTGTGAACTACTTTTGTTCTAAACTGTGACCACTTTTACAAAAAGATAGAAACTTTGGCCTTATGCCATTGCATTTTCAAACTCATTTTCTTAAATCAAACTTGTAAATAAACTTAACAATATTCGACTTTGTCGCAGCCTGAAAAAAGGAATTCGAAAAAAATAACCGGCGAGAAAAGAGATGACAGAAGAGTCGCCACCGTGTGTTATTTAACCCAAAGGAGGGGAAGGAAACGCTCGAAGTAAACCTGAAAAGAGGAAAGGAAAAGACAAGGTCTCGCAACCAAATCTTGGGTTCGGGAGCCGATTATGCGAAGGGAAGGTATGAGCACCCCTACGCATCCGTAGTACTCTACGGGATCCACTTTTGTTGTTCTTGTCTAAAGGGTGTAGGTTTATCTAATGTACTATTTACTAAAAGGGGGGTCAAAAGAAAATGACTTGCACGGATGTCGCATCCACTGCATACGTATCTCATCTGAACATGAGAATCAGAGTCTTCGTAGCTCGGCTACCTAGGGGTTAAAGAGGAGTGTGCTCGCTAAGACATCGCGTCTTATGCCTACGTATCTCATCTGGAATGAGAATTAGAGCAAGCCGTAGTTCGGCTAACTACGGGTTAAGGGTGAACGACGTTACTACGCAATCTACCGGATGCTCGACCTTTGGAGACTTACTCGCCTGTAGTAGAAGGAGTTAACGTGTTTAGGAGAAGAAAAATCAATGAGTTGTTTGGGTTTGGGAATGCTCATGCAAAAAGGAAGTCCTTGACGAAGGAACATTGCTACCTTAATTGACATGCCAACGGGAGACTACGAAGCCTAGCAAAAACTCAACAAACGGGTTAGAGTAACAGGATGGAATCAGGGGAAAACAATACCATGACAAACACAAAACAGATTAAGGCAAAAGGCAGCTACTGTCGCGATCGCTACTGCATCGCTTAGCAAAGGCTTAGCGAAGCTTCGCTGCAGGCTCGCCTAGCAAAGGTGCTAGCGAATGCCTGCGGGTTCTGGATTCTTCATTGATAACAGACCGATCTCGGTAACCCCAAACCCTGTGGTATCCATCTCAGAAAACGACAGGATTAAACATTCAAGGTATTGTTTTATATATTCATGCATATCTAAACCCGTGGGCAAAACCTAATGATACCTCACACATTCAGAGAATTAAATTGAAAGCATAGAGTAATGGGGATAAGGGCAAACCTGATTGGAGAGATCGAATGAAATTCAATTGCACCCCTGGGTTTGCAAAACGATCTTTAGGGTTTATGTGAGAGGGGATTGGTTCTTTGCAGATGAGTTCCTTTCAGTGTCCGGCGGCTGCTCTGGATTAGCTCTCACTCTCTGTCCCTGCTTCTTTTTCTTTCCCTCTGTCTTGTCTGTCTGGGGTTTTTGTTTTACTGAAACTCTAGTATTTATAGCCTAATTTTCGCAGCTTTGTGGGCTTAAATGAGGGCAACTCAAGCCCATGACTTTCTGTTATATTCTGAAAACGCGTGCGCTTCGCCTAGCGAAGGATCTGCTCGCCTAGCGAGCATGACAGTTCCTTTCGCTAAGGAACCATTCTACTCGCCTAGCGAGCATGACAGCTCAGACTCTGCTTTTTGCTCCTTCAAGGTTAGTGCTTTAGGGTGATATTCAAGCTTCTTGGACTTGATCCTGATTGACATGATGAAATGTAATATGAAATGCTAAATGACCTAAAAATGAATGCATGAATGAGGAGGGCAAATTTTGGGGTATTACAGCTGCCCCTATTCAATCAACTAGAGACCCGAAAAGAAGATAGCACCGGCTTTCGCACTTTTGAGGTATCAAGTGATTGAATACAATAAACCTGAAAATTTGCACCGAAGTGAAGTGGAGTAACAATGCTTGTCAGAATCGGCAAAGAGGTGGTCTTGAAAGAAGAATCCGTATGGTACGGTGAGAGTCAGTCTGAATACCGAAAAAGAATGTTAACTTGGATACTAAAATAAATGGTAACACAGAAATAACCATGGCCTGAATGCCGCTCATCAGTCTGAATACTGGAAATGACTTCGATCTGAACATCGGAAGATATGAGATTATTAATATCAGTATGAACACCGAGAGGTTGGCCTGAATGCCACAAGTTGCATCGACCTGAATGTCGGAAACTTCTTCGATCTGAACATCGGAAAACTGGCATGAATGCCACTTCGATCTGAATATCGGAAAATTGGCCTGAATGCCACAACTTGCATCGACCTGAACGTCGAAAACTTCTTCGATCTGAACATCGGAAAATTGGCCTGAATGTCACTTCGATCTGAATATAGGAAGATATTAGATTATCATACATCGGTCTTGACACCGAGAGACTGGCATGAATGCCACTTCGGTCTGAATACTGGAAACCTGTCCTGAATGCCACAAGTTTCATCGACCTGAACGTCGGAAACTTCTTCGATCTGAACATCGGAAAACTGGCCTGAACGCCACTTCGGTCTGAATACCGGAAACTGGCCTGAATGCCACTTCGATCTGAATACCGAAAACTTAGCCTGAATGCCATCGACCTGGTTGTCGGAAAATTGGCTTGAATGCCACTTCGATCTGAATATCGGAAAATTGGCCTGAATGCCACAAGTTGCATCGACCTGAACGTCGGAAACTTCTTCGATTTGAACATCGGAAAACTGGCCTGAACGCCACTTCGGTCTGAATACCAGAAACTTCATGCTTGTCAGCATTGGCAGAAATAGGGAAAAATAATAAAGGTAAGTCATGAACAATCTTCAGTTTGAGTACTGGAAACAACTTCTGGCTTTTCACTTGGGATACCGAGAATGTTTTATGCTTACATGCGTATGTTTGAATTTTTCAATGGCGTAATGCTCCATGAAAATGGAAATGCTACGCGATTTGGGAGGATGCAATGCAATATGATTCTACATGCAGGGATGCGAAATGTTGGGTAGAATGCCAAGCCGAGGCAAGGGAATCTGCTGGGGAAATGATCACCATCTTCTGGACCCTGACAAGGCTGTTGGAGATGCACAGCGCAAAGAACTATGTGGGGAAATGACCCGCCACACGGTGTTCTAGCAATGACGAAATACCGAGACTCTGACTGGGGAGAGAACGACACTGAAAACCTGCTGTTGGGGAAATCGATAGTGGTTCTGGCAATCATAATCTGCGAGAGAGACGACTCAGCAGGGGAAGCAAACACCAATACATTACCGAGATTATGCTTCAAGGAAAGAGACCATGGATCTGAGGAGCAGCCGCTTCTGCTGGGAAGATACAGTCTGACACTGTCAACTCCGCTGAGGATATATAGTCTGGCACTGTCAACTCTACTAGGGAGTGTATATTCTGAAACAAACGCTTGGGGGAGGTATAGCAGTGAGAGCCTGCCGGGGATCGAAGAATCCAATGCTTTGATCAGCTCTGCAGGGATAAGATACCAACTTCGACTGTTGGGGGAAAACATTCGCGATCATCGGCTGGGAACCTTAAGGAAATGCCCCGAGTGTACCTGTTCTGAATAGACGATCCAAAGCACTTAAAATTTACAGCAATTTTAAATGTTTATTAAGCATGTACCTGTAAAGCTCTTATGTTTCATGATGCAATGTTTATCAAAAATTCGAACGTTTTTTTGCACACAAAACAGTAAAACGAAAATGAACACAGAGATGTATTTGAAGGAGAATTGCGGTCCAAAACGCAGCGGAAATTAAAATTTCTCCTTTAGAGATCCTTACGAATGGTCATGATCAGTGATAGAATATTTACCTCTTGTGACGGTTGAAACCTTTGGTGCAGATCTCTTGTAACGATCAAAACCCTTTGATGCAGATCCACGAAACGATCACGAACGTTGAACGATGACAACGTCTCTACTCAGTCCACACGAACGGATTCCTTCAATCTCAGTGCTAGCTGGTACGAATGAAGGCTTTGAGTGAGAGAGAGAGAGAAAGAGAAAACGAAATTAATGCAACCGCCATTAATGCTTCTGCACAAGGGTTCTATTTATAGAACCACTTGTGTGGGCTTCAAGCTAAAAAGCCCACTTAAGTGTATTTTGGCCCATATCTTATAATATGCCCAAAATCACTTAAGCCCATGGTACCTTACCATATTTCGTATTCTACTCAAGTACACCGTACCTTACGATGTTCTATAAATCACTTAAGGGCACCGTACCTTACGGTATTCCTTAGTTACTCTATCTCTCATCAATCCGTCCTTTGTGTGTGACCCTATAGGTTTTCGCGGCGTTGGCAATTATGTTAAATCATGTATTTAACATAATAAACAGTGAGCGGTATCTAGCAACACATCACTGCTACCCAAGACACGAAAATGTCATGTGATCTGACAATTCCTTCTGTGATAATACTTATGTGTATAATTACCCTTTTGCCCTTATGTCTATATTGAACACAAGGTATAGACCATGTCATCCTTGTCCAGTTTAATATTGGGCCCATTGACATTTATCCTGTTACGCAGGATGGGCAAATTCCATCTAGGACACTCATGTCCCTCAGCATGCTTTGTGAGGTACCCATCAACTGTCTTTATGGTTATCCAGTTACGGACAATGTTGGATCATCAATAAAGCACTCGACTCTATATCTAGGATCCATAGTGGTTTCAGGTCGAAGAGTGGAATACACTATTATCACCATGAGAATAACTTATGACACTTTGCATAACTTTCTATATAGTATTCTCATAGCGGGTCAATCCGGTATAAATATTACTCCTAATATTCATACCTATGTTTAAGACTTGATAACTCTTTATCCATGATCCATGAGATGTGATCATCAGTCTACAAACATAATAGTCTTAATGCTTTAATGTTATCCCACTCCGCATTAAAGCTCGACTACGGATACTTTAAGAATAGTGTCCTTATGTTTAATGTGTTCTCATGATTAAGTCACACTTAATACATTAAACGGACTATCTATTCCAGGGACTTTATTAATCAACCATAATAAAGAAAAAGCCTTTTATTAATTCGATACAAGTACCAAAAAGTATTGGCCTCTAGGGCTTACACCAACAATCTCCCACTAGCACTAGAGCCAATCAGGCATACCCCGTATGCCCATTGATCTAGTATGGCCATCATGCTTCTGCTGCGCAAGAGGCTTTGTCAATGGGTCAGCTATATTGTCAAGTGTAGGTACTTTACATATTTTCGCACAACGCCTAAGTATGTGTTTGGATCGTTGGTGAGATCTAGGTTCCCTAGCTTGTGCGATAGCACCATTGTTATCATAGTAGAGACCAATGGGATCCACTATGCTAGGAACTATGTCAAGTTCACTAATGAACCTTTTTGATCCAAACAGCTTCCTTTGTTGCACTTAAGGCAACAATATACTCGTCCTCAATTGTAGAATCAGCAACTGCATCTTGCGTTGAACTTTTCAAGCTCACAGTGCCACCATTTAAGCAAAACACATAACCATATTGGAATCATTCATATTAAAGCGTCTCAGCACTTTGTCTATGTACTCTGACTTAGGCCAAGCATTTCATGATCTATCTCTATAGATTCTGATAGGCTGCTTCACCCAGGTCCTTCATAGAAAAGCATTTCCCCAACCAAGACTTTACTTGTTGCAGGGTAGGGATATCGATTCCAATGAGTAATAAGTCATCTACATATAATACCAGGAATACGATCATGCTCCCACTAACCTTCTTGTAGACACAAGGCTCATCTTCGTTCTTGATGAATCCATACAGTTTTACTGTTTCATCAAGGCGAAGATTCCATGAGTAGGTCACAGGCTCATCTTGATCCATGAGTAATACATCACCTTGATCAGATATCCATAAATCTCAGGTAGGTGACGTATCCTGCCTGACCTATGCTGGTCTTGTTCTACTTGAGCAGGTTGCTCTTACACGACTACTTGTGTTTCCTGCTCTAATTCCTCCATAGGTGTATCAATGCTTTGTGATTCTTGAATTTCTTCAAGCTCTACTTTCCTCCCACTGGTTCCTTTGGAATTAAAATCCTTTTCTAGGAAAACTCTAGTTAGAGCGACAAACATTTTGTCCCCAGAAGGATTGTAGAAGTAATACCCTTTTGTTTCTTTAGGATACCCCACAAATAAGCATTTGTCAGATTTGGGCTCAAGCTTAGTTGAAATTTGTCGTTTCACATAAACCTCGCAACCCCAAATCTTCATGTAAGACATATGTGGTTTCTTACCACTCCATATCTCATATGGTGTCTTCTCAACCCTTTTGGATGGAACACGGTTAAGTGTGTAAGCTGCTGTCAATAGTGCATGTCCCCAAAAGGAGTTTGGAAGATCGGCGTGACTCATCATGGATCGGACCATGTCTAACAGGGTTCGATTTCTTCTCTCAGATACACCATTCCATTGGGGTGTTCCAGGAGGAGTAAGTTGGGATAGAATCCCACACTCTTTCAGATGGTCATCAAACTCTAGGCTTAAATATTCACCACCTCGATCTGATCGAAGAGTTTTAATATTCTTACCTAGTTGGTTGTGTACTTCATTCTTGAATTCCTTGAACTTTTCAAAGGACTTTGATTTGTGTTTTATTAAATACACACAACCGTATCTACTAAAATCATCGATAAATGAAGTACTGAAAAACCTCCTCTGGCTGGAATGTTCAGTGGTCCACATATATCAGTATTTATGAGGGCCAAAAGATCATTAGCTCTTTCACCTTTTCCTGTGAATGGAGATTTTGTCATCTTCCAAGTACTTTGGGCAGTTTCTCTTCCAGTGTCCGGTCTTACCGCAATGGAAGCAGGTGCCTGCCTTTGTTATGCCTCCACTAGGCCTCAAAGCAGCAACAGTGGGTCTGGGTTTGGCAACTTCCTTGCCCTTCCCTTTATCACCCTGCCTGGTGGGCCTTTTGTTCTGTCTCTTTCCATTTCCGATCATCAGAATGGACTTCCCTTTTGTCTTCAGATTCTGCTCGGCAGTTCTTAACATGGCGAGCAGTTCACAAAAGAGATTTGTCCACATCAATCATATTGAAATTTAGGACAAATTGACTGAAACTATCTGGCAACGATTGCAAGATCAAATCAGTCGCAAGTTCCTTTCCGAGGGGAAAACCTAACCTTTCAAGCTTTTCCACATACCCAATCATCTTGAGCACATGGGGACTTATAGGGGCTCCGTCAGCTAACTTGCCTTGAAAAAGGGCTTTTGAAACTTCAAACCTCTCATGCCTTGCTTGCTCTTGATAGAGCATCTTCATGTGTTCGATCATATCGAACGCTGACATGTTATCATGTTGCTTTTGGAATTCTGAGTTCATGGTAGCTAGCATGAGACAAGCTGTTTCATTGGCATCATCGACACGCTTCTTATAGGCATCTCTTTCTGCCTTAGGTGCAGAACTAGGAGGTTCCTCTTCAGGAACAGGTTTCTCCAAGACATACAGCTTTTTATCATGTTTGAGGACAATCCTCAGGTTTCGGTGCCAATCCAGAAAATTTGTCCCAGACAATTTTTCTTTATCAAGGATTGATCGCAAGATGTTATTAGAGGTGTTTGCTGTCATGGTTATCTACATAAGGATTAATGAAAATATAAGTATCATTGACATATTTAATTAGGCCTTTAATTAAATATGCCTCCACTATTTTACTCAAAACAAATGACCCTCATCATTTGATTCGGAAAATCCTGTTGGAAGATTTTCTAGTGGGTCGAGATCCATATTTCACTTTGTTCTAAGTCCGCATAGGCGGATTACACAGAACTAGGTTATTTAGGTAGGAACTCCTTCCAATTGTATCTCATATAACTCTCGAAAATTTCAGTTGGGTGAATAACTCCTTATTCCAATCCATCATATGGATCATTCCCAACTCTTGCTTCTAAACATATATAAGAAAATTATAATTAAGTTTGACCCATTGTCTTAGCATTTGGATATTACAATTATCCCATCGCACCTTACTAATATAGAACATGCACCTCGCTTTGGCGAAACCTACATTATCCGATACTAGTCTTGATGAGTGCTAAAACTTGGAAAGCAAACATATATAATATTATCATAATTTGTTTAGTTAAGTTTGACCCATTGTTTTAGCAGTTGGATATTACAATTATCCCATCGCACCTTACCAATATAGAACATGCACCTCGCTTTGACGAAACCTACATTATTCGATACTAGTCTTGATGAGTGCTAAAACTTGGAAAGCATAAACTTAATATTTTAGTTTGAGGGAATTGCAATTGTTATGATCTCACCGGCTTGTTTATCATATAAATCGTCTCTCACATGCATCAACATACATTCACATGCATCAACATACATACACAATGAAACAGTTATGACCCCTAGCGCAATTGTTCTCCCAAGCCAATAAGAGAACCTAAGCTAACCTAATAACGATCTAAGCTTCTCCAAGCAAGATCTTCAAGGTTGTCCTCCTTTAGTATTGAATTCTTCTCTAAGGTTCTCCAAGCAAGATCTTCAAGGTTGTCCTCCTTTGATCTTGAATTCTTCTCTTTCTTCATATCATTATTTTACAGAAGAAACTCGTTTTACATACGAGGGTTTGAGATGAGAAAAGAAGTTACATTAAGAGATCAAAAGGAGAGGCACGACACGCAAGTCGTATTTAAAAAAAAAACCAAAACAAAATAAAGGATAACTAAGGCCATAACTGATCACAACAAGGCAATAATAATAAACACATTATTATTATTATTATTAATCTTAATTCCTTTAATTAATTAAAACCAAATTAAATTTCGGCGACCGATCACACTACGCAGAGTTAGCCGGGGTTTCCGCTGCCCGGTCAGCGGACGGTGGTTCCGCTGACCGATCAGCGGACGGTGGTTCCGCTGACCGATCTTGCGGGGTTGGAGGGGCAGCGCCCCTGTCCAAAATTTTAATGAACAATTCATTTGAAATGGACATTGTTTTTGCATCAACACAACTCTTGCGTAGGCACAAAAAATAAAAACCCCAAAATTTTGACTCTGTGAGTGTGACGACCGTCACAGGCATGTGACGACCGTCACAGGCATGTGACGACCGTCACAGGCATGTGACGACCGTCACAGGCATGTGACGACCGTCACAGGCATGTGACGACCGTCACAGGCCACGTGAGTGTGACGACCGTCACACAAAACACGTTACGACCGTCACAGGGCCAAAAACAGAAACGCCTAGTTTTCTGGACTTGTGAATGTGACGACCGTCACAAAGCACGTGACGATCGTCACGCCCATCATGTTACGCTCGTTACAAGCTTGTCACGAGCGTCACGGCCAAAATAACAGAACTTTTTGAAATAGTCAACAGACGTGTTCCAAAAGCCCTAAATTCACAACTCTCTGACGGCACAACCCTTGCGCCGTCACCAACCCTAATGCGCCAATTTCAGACCGTCAAACACACCTCGATTGTTGATTCAGTATGATTGATCAACATGTCATTGCTTCACCATACTAATGTCGGATTCCGAAGCAAATGACCATTGATCGCTCAAAGGAAAACAATCATTTAGTGTTCGAATGAATGAAACAGAAACAATATATCACATATACCGTACTTTGCATTAGGATTACTTATATCATATATAAGTTGATCGGTCTCAATTGCGTAACCAATGGACGATCGATGTATCGCTGCTTCACCATACTAATGTCGGATTCTGAAGCATAGTCAACATCAATCATCCAACTCGTACACTCATGATGCCAAATTTAATTACCCGTTTAATTAATTGATTCATTCTGTCTTTTAATCATATTAATACAGAAAATAAACAGCTATCCGATTCATGGTTTCGTAAGTGGCTCTGATACCACTGAAGGAGAATTGCGGTCCAAAACACAGCGGAAATTAAAATTTCTCCTTTAGAGATCCTTACGAATGGTCATGATCAGTGATAGAATATTTACCTCTTGTGACGTTGAAACCTTTGGTGCAGATCTCTTGTAACGATCAAAACCCTTTGATGCAGATCCACGAAACGATCACGAACGTTGAACGATGACAACGTCTCTACTCAGTCCACACGAACGAATTCCTTCAATCTCAGTGCTAGCTGGTACGAATGAAGGCTTTGAGTGAGAGAGAGAAAGAGAAAACGAAATTAATGCAACCGCCATTAATGCTTCTGCACAAGGGTTCTATTTATAGAACCACTTGTGTGGGCTTCAAGCTAAAAAGCCCACTTAAGTGTATTTTGGCCCATATCTTATAATATGCCCAAAATCACTTAAGCCCATGGTACCTTACCATATTTCGTATTCTACTCAAGTACACCGTACCTTACGATGTTCTATAAATCACTTAAGGGCACCGTACCTTACGGTATTCCTTAGTTACTCTATCTCTCATCAATCCGTCCTTTGTGTGTGACCCTGTAGGTTTTCACGGTGTTGGCAATTATGTTAAATCATGTATTTAACATAATAAACAGTGAGCGGTATCTAGCAACACATCAATTCTACCCAAGACAAGAAAATGTCATGTGATCTGACAATTCCTTCTGTGATAATACTTATGTGTATAATTACCCTTTTTCCCTTATGTCTATATTGAACACAAGGTATAGACCGTGTCATCCTTGTCCAGTTCAATATTGGGCCCATAGACATTTATCCCGTTACGCAGGATGGGAAAATTCCATCTAGGACACTCATGTCCCTTAACATGCTTTGTGAAGTACCCGTCAACTGTCTTTATGGTTATCCAATTATGGACAACGTTGGATCAGCAATAAAGCACTCGACTCTACATCTAGGATCCATAGTGGTTTCAGGTCGAAGAGTGGAATACACTATTATCACCATGAGAATAACTTATGACACTTTGCATAACTTTCTATATAGTATTCTCATAGCGGGTCAATCCGGTATAAATATTACTCCTAATATTCATACCTATGTTTAAGACTTGATAACTCTTTATCCATGATCCATGAGATGTGATCATCAGTCTACAAACATAATAGTCTTAATGCTTTAATGTTATCCCACTTCACACTAAAGCTCAACTACGGATACTTTAAGAATAGTGTCCTTATGTTTAATGTGTTCTCATGATTAAGTCACACTTAATACATTAAACGAACTATCTATTCCAGGGACTTTATTAATCAACCATAATAAAGAAAAAGCCTTTTATTAATTCGATACAAGTACCAAAAAGTATTGGCCTCTAGGGCTTACACCAACAGTATTAAATAACATGATTTTATTGATTGAGTATCCTCTGAATAGGCATTTACATCTGGAAGCAATCCTTGGAAAGAGGTAATCGCACAAAAGATGAAAACAGAAATTAATCTAATGGCAATGTGAAATGGATTTCTATTGGGTTCCAATTCTGCTATGACTTGGTCGTCTTCAAGATCCTCCAGATGATCAGCTTTCTGAAAAGAGTGATTGGACTGTTTCCTATCCTTCAAAAGTTTCCAGTCATTGACACGAGATGAGATTCAGAACTACTCAGAACGCAGTCATTCGTTTAATCCCTAACTTTTTCCTGGATCGCCCTTTTCGGGTTTTCAATCCACCGGGATACCCATTTTTGCCTAAGTTGCCTTTTCAGGTTTTCAACTTACCGGGTGTACAATCTTTTCATTTTTTTTCCCGAACCTTTTCATTTTCTTGGTTCGTCGGGATGCCCATTTTTTGCCTGGACTATTCTTTTTACTGTCCAGCGGGTCTATTTTATGCGAAGTATTTTTTAACTGCGTCTGAGTTCACAGGGGAAGTGAAGTTTTCACCATCCATTGTTGCAAGCATTAAGGCCCCACCATCAAAACCTTGGTGACAATATACGGTCCATCATAGTTAGGAGTCCACTTGCCCATGTGATCTGTCTGAGGAGGAAGGATCCTTTTCAACACTAAATCTCCAACTTGGAAACACCGAGGACGCGCTCTCCGATCAAAGTCCCTCTTCATCCGCCTCTGATACAACTGCCCATGACAAATGGCTGCCATTCGCTTCTCTTCGATAAGACTCAACTCATTGAACCTTGTCCGAATCCATTCAGCTTCGTCCAACTTGACATCCAACAGGACTCTTAGAGAAGGAATCTCCACTTCAACCGGTAGAACTGCTTCCATACCATACACAAGGGAGTAAGGGGTTGCCCCGGTCGATGTACCTACTGAAGTACGGTACCCATGCAAGGCGAAGGGTAGCATAGCTCGTTGATATGTTGCCCCATCATTTTTTTTAGACCAAACGGCATCACCTTGTAGTAGAAGGTGCCCCATGGGGTTATGAAAGTTGTCTTCTCCATGTCTTCTGGCGCCATCTTGATTTGATTATAGCCAGAAAAGCCATCCATGAAGGAGAATACCGAGAACTGAGCCGTGCTATCCACCAGAACGTCGATGTGAGGTAATGGGAAATCATCTTTAGGGCTAGCTCTGTTTCGATCCCGGTAATCAACACACATCCGTACCTTTCCATCCTTCTTAGGTACTGGAACGATATTTGTAACCTATGGCGGATAATGTGTAACTGCTAGAAACCCTGCGTCCAACTGTTTTTGCACTTCTTTCTTTATCTTGACAGCCATCTCTAGTCTTGTTCTTCTGAGCTTCTGCTTGACCGGAGGACAATCCTCTTTGAGAGGTAAACGGTGTACCACAATATCTGTGTCAAGCCCTGGAATGTCCTGATAAGACCAGGCGAAGATGTCAACATACTCTTGCAGCAATTCAATCAACCCCTTCTTCATATTATCTTCCAAAGCAGCCCCCTATCTTGATTTCTCTCTTGGCGTCATCGGTGTCGAGATTAATCACTTCAACGGACTCTTGATGCGGTTGAATGACCCTTTCCTCCTGTTTTAATAACCTGGCAAGTTCTTCAGGGAGTTCACAGTCTTCATCACCCTCTTCTTCAGCTTGAAAGATTGGATTTTCAAAGTCGAAGCGAGCCATAGCAGAATCGTTATCAATAGGATCTGGTGATGTGCATCTGCATGAGTGATGGTATGTGCTTATGAGTGTGAACAAGGAATGAAAACTAAACAAAACACTGCCAAAATATTGATTTTTGAAAACTGCAAAAACAGAAAGACAGGGAACAAAACATTTGAATGCAAAAAGACGTCCTTTATTTATGATAAAAAATGCAAGTATCCACACAGATGAGCCCTGCAATGAGTCGTTACGCCCTGGGCGGAACGTAAGACTTGGATATGCATGAATAAACAAAGAAAATTACTCCTCTAGAAAAGTGACTTGGACAATCTCCTTAGAAGACTAGTGGCGAAGGACTTCACCCGGGATCCTCGGAAGCACCCAGTTATCGATGTCGCAATCACTATCCCCATCTTCTTCGTTGATTCCTTCGGGTACCATATCGGTGAATGCCTGAGTCAGCTATCCTAGTAGTGGAATACCAAACAACTGCGAACAATGCGGCGATACATGTTATGCAAGACATGCTAATGTGTATGCAAATGCAATGACATGTTTATCAATTCCGAAAGGTATTCTACCCCTTGATTCCAGTCTCACGAGAAGATCGAGCCATAGATAAACTTAGAAGATCAAGATGCAATAGAGATAAAACCATCATACAGATAAGTTCAAAGAGAAGGGCCTTAGCCGACAGTACATCAAGAGAGGATCTCCACAACAAGCCGGTGGATCATCACTACAATACAATACGTGAAGGAAGGAACAAAAATCAGGAATCAGTCTCCTGTACACAACCCATAAGGACTGCTCCTAACTTCATCCAGTAATGCCACTGTGTCAGGATGATCTAGAAATTCTGTCAAACGCCGGATAAGCAGATTCCTCTTATGAATAACTCCATCCAACTCGTTGATATGCTCTCTGTAGTAATTCCCATCATCTACTCTGAATACCTCTTCAAGTCTGGACTTCTTCAAACTCGCTAGCACCTTGAGTTCTTCAATCTGTTCTTGAGCTTTGTCGAGTTGATCTGTGATGTAGCCATTGGTCGAACGGGCACACAGAAGTTCATTGTTCTTCCCCTTCAGCAAAATCTTCAACTTCCCCATCTGACCCGTCAATTCGGCCACCATCTCCTCCTCTTTTGCCTTCCTAGAAGCTGAAAATGTATCCCATTGCTCTTGCCAACCAGCTAACTTACCATGAGCATCTGTTAACTACTTCGCCCCAAGGCTTCGTCTGTTTTCCTGAAGAAGTCCAACTCCACAACTAATTTCCTCTCTGCTTCCTCTTGCAATGTGACAACTTCCTTCTTCTGATATTCCGCCTCATGGTACAAGTACATATAGTCTTGCAGTTTCACACTCAACTCCGAGTTTTCAGTTTGAAGTTCCTCCATGGCATTCTTCAATTTATCATACTCCTCTCGGCTCACCATTGTTGACTGCTCAGGAGTAGGTGGATACAAAGGTTCTTCAGGAGGAAATGGCATACCAAACTCTTTAACTCTTCCTTGAAGCCACTCTTCATACTGAGGATAAGTCTTGCAATCTCCTTTTCCAAGCGCAGTTCTTCCTCTCTTGATCATCTTGAGCCAAGCCTTAGCTACCTTATGGGACATAGTCAGATCAGTTGAGGAATGGAAAAACAGAGATCCTTCCACATCCTTTTCCAACGGCGGAGTTCTTAAAGCATATCCAAACTGTCTAACTGCTAGAGAAAGATTATAGTTGATTCCTCCTCTTCTTCCTACCAATGGTACATTCGGGAAGTTCCCATAACTGTGAATAATATCCGCCCGAAGCAAGCTCCGGTCAGACCACCAAGAAATATCTTCAGCTCTCAACCCCATCAATCTCTTCGACCAACTCAACGAGTCCTTGACATCAACGAACGCTCCTGACTTGGGTAGGTGAGAACTGAACCACTTATGAAACAAGGGTGCACAACAATTCACCAATCCTCCCTTTCTATTCTCATTCCTGTGGTGCACCGAATGAAAGAAATCTCCTAGCAAGGTCGGCACTGGATTACCCAACACGAAGAGGCGTATGGCGTCTATGTCCACAAATTTCACCACATTAGGGAACAGGACAATCCCATACACGCAAAGAGCCAACACAGCATTGAAACCCCTCTGGTCATCTTCTTCAAGCTTCTTCTTTGCTTCTCCCAGTAAGAAACTCAAATGAAAACCACTGACTCCTCCCTTCTGACACATATTAGACTTCAAGACTGATTTCCCCAAATATGTGGCTAAAGCAACCATGTTGAGATCAGGCAGAAACTCGGAACTGTAGAATGGCAACTGTGACTTGATAGGAACTCTGAGAAAACTAGAAATCTCCTCCAAAGTAGGGACCAAAATATAATCTGGGAATGTGAAACACCTCAATGGAGGGTCATAGAACTGCAGCAGTGTAAAGAGAGCATCATGTTGATCTTTGGAGAGAACCGTAACGAAACTTAGAATACAGACAACACTCACTATGTAAAGGACTTGGCCATTGCCAACTTTCATGAAAACCAAGTACTTGTGAAGTGAACTTCCATTTGATACAAATATTGAAGATCCATTTGAGTTCATCTGTAACATGATCATATTGAAGTTGTTATTTTGAACCTGTGTCTTATGCCATCTTTGAAGCCATCTGATACATGGGAATTTAGAAGAAGATCATGGAGTTGCTAAGCTTAGATGTGTTTATCATTATTTGATACATTTCTCATCACCTTGCTATTTGTGTATTGATATTGCTTGATTCTAAGTCCAAGGGAAATTTGAGTTTCTATATGACATTCTTGTATATTGATTACAGCCCATTGGTCAAATCTTTTCAACCTTATAACTTTTAAATTTGTGCTTAGGATTAGTCTCTTCATCTCCCTCCCATTTATTTAATTTCAAAATCTCTCCCTCCTTTCAAAATCATCTTTGCTTGTGTTTTTTTTTTCAAACTTAGACCATATTGCAAATTAGAAACTTTGGTCTTATGTCATTGCCTTTTCAAACTTATTTTCTTAGTCAAACTTGTAAATAAACTTAACTATACTTGACTTTAAATTTCAAAAGCCAAAAATAACTAACACTCATTCAAACCATTTTAGACCCTTTGGGCCTTTGTTAAAATTAAATTTTTGTTAAAAGCAATGCAGTCACTTTGAAATTGATACCACGAACTACGAGGTTTTGATCCCTCATTTTTATGTTGGTACGTAGGCACAAGTCTGAAGGTCTTGTCAAACACAAAAATATAATTAATGAATTATTTTTACATCCCTCCACTCTATTTATTGCAAACATCATTTGTAAAAAAATACATATGCACATAAGAAAGGGCTCCAAAGGAGTACCTAGGACACTTTAGGTACTAACACCTTCCCTTTGTGTAACCAACCCTCTTACCTATAATCTCTGGCATTTTATTAGTTTTGATTTGAAAAATTCTTATCTTTGGGTTTTGTTCGTACTTTTCCCTTTTCCCTTGGAAATAATAAAAGCGCGATGGCGACTCTGGTTTTATCGACGTCTAGCTTATCCATAGCTTGATGGTCATGAATTTACCGCTACAGAAATTAAGTGGCGACTCTGCTGGTGAGTAGTCTCCAGTGGGTTTAGCCTACTTTTGTGTGTATATAACTATGTATTTGATGTATGTATATTTGTTTGTATGATATAATCTTCTTGTTGTGCTTGGTGATCTCTGAGTGGTGAGATAAGTTCTAACCCAAACTTGAGTGCAATTAAGATATGAGGATGGTATAGTCATATTCGACTTGTGTGGAGTAGTCCTTAACAAGTTGGCTTGAGATCCATCTACTCAGTGGAGACCCTTTTGGAGTTATGAATGTCACACAAGTTTTTTTGTGGTTAGGCATTATTATCTCTAATTTGGGGCCCGAGAAGCTGAGGACCGTACAACATTTAACTCCTCTTAGCCTATTTAGGGGGTAGTGTTGAGACTGTTCAAGTGTAGACTTGGTAACAGTTATTACGCGATACTACACTCAGATGAGGTTCTCTTGAGAATATTATGGGTTGATGAGTTAGTCATCCTAACCTGTAATATCCGATAGATGGAATTAAGACTCTCAAAACTTTTTAGATCATGATCTACAGGTTTTTATCCTTATTTCATTCCTTTGGGATGGTTCTTACCCAGACTTGATGCTCGTGACTCACAATAAACCCTTGATTCTTGGTTGATCCAATCAAGTTTTGTCAATATCAATGGAACTTGGGTGTTGATAAGGTGTAAACCAAAATCCACCAAAATGGATTATTGATCTTGACAATGACTTGATTAATCCATTGACCTTTATTTATGATTGTTGCGTTCATACATTCATGCGCATCATAACATTTATCACACGAAAATTTCACGGAACTGAGGTCTTATTTGCAAAATATTTTCAGACCATGGATTATGGACGAAGGAACACTAAGAAGTACAGTTTCAGATGTCCAAATTTGAAAGAGTTAATGAAGCTAGCATCTTTTGTATTAGATCCCTTGGACTTCAAGCAACGTCATGGGAAGCTTCTATCTATTTTGTCTGCTGATGTGGTTGAAGGACTCTTGAGTGTATTGGTTCAATTCTATTATCCTCTCTACCGTTGCTTCACTTTTCCTGATTATCAGCTTGTGCCTATGTTGGAGGAGTATGCCCATCTCTTGGGAATACCAATTTCTATCAAAGTTCCTTTTAGTGGATTGGAAGAGATTCCCAAATCTCACCTTATAGCTGAAGCTCTTCACTTGAAGAAGTCAGAGATTGAGGCTCGTTGGGTGAAGAAAGGAGGATTGTTTAGATTGCTATCTGATTTCCTCATCAAGGAAGCCACTGCCTTTGCCCAAGACGGTAGTGTGTACGCTTTTGAAGCTATCTTTGTTTTGCTCATTTATGGATTAGCCTTGTTCCCTAACATTGACGATTTTGTTGATGTTAGTTGTAACACCTCAAAATTTGCCCTCCTCTTCTTGGGACTAGCTTAGCATATTGCATCTCATTTTAGGACATTAGGCATTTTCATATTGCATATCATGTGGAAATAAAGAAGGTCATGTTCCAGAGTCTTTCTCAGAAGATGGAGAAGTTGTGTGGTTCAAGCCTGAGGGTCTCCATGAATTGATGATCAGCCATCTGAGGGTATGGGCTTTAGTTAGGGTTCCTGATCCTTCAAAGGCCTTGGGAATTATGTTTATTGCAAGGGTACATCACCATCATCATGGTTTTATCCTCCTCAAGGGCTTATGATTCATGCTCAGGTTCCTTTAGATTAGGGTTTTGACCTCTAGTCAACCCTAATCAGTGACATTCTTCCAGCCAGGGTTTTTCAAGGAGAAGAGGTATTCTATTGATATGGAGATCACATGAGTCTTTTATTGAGATTATATGAGCTAGGGCTTCATTTTTGAGCCATTTTATCAAGTGGTGGAGGTTTAAGCTGATCAGAGCACGTCAAGGTCATCTGAGGACCTATACAGTCAAATGTGCAAGAGGTGAGGGCTTTGAGGTGGGGGAATGAGTTTCTACACCTCATTGATGTTCAGAAGAGGTTCATTTGTCATTACAAACATCTATCTTGAAGAATTTGAAACCAGATCAAAAGTTTCTAAAAATGGAAAGTGGCATGTAATTTCGAGTTTCCAAAAATGGCAAGTTTTTGGACCACAGTCAACTTGACTTTCCAACATCAAAGAAGCTTCAAATGAAATCTTGGTCAACATGAAAGTTGAAGATCTTTCTCTTCCATTTCCAAAAAGTCTAAGATCATGAGCATCTGACAAATGGTTAAGGAGTTATGATCCAATGATTGCAATATGTACATGGAGGTTCAACAAGCCATAACTTTTGATCTAAAACTCCAATTTAAGCCACTCTTTTTGCAAAATGATTCTCATGACCAATATTTTTCAAATCCATCATTACATTGCATAAAGTTACATCACATGATCATATGTGCATGCATGAACATTTTGGAGGGAAAGTTGGAAATTCAAATTTGGTGCATCATACATGAAAAATACCAATGCCATTGTGTTCATGAGTTGATTTTAAGTGATTTTGAGCATTCACATGGTACTGTTCACGTACAAATTCTCCATGCACCACATACTTACCAATTTTGGTCATGCACCTTATTTTCTCTTAATCTTAATTAATACAAGCTTAATCAAATTTTCAGAGTCTTTAGGAGGTGGTATAAAGCCTTAATCATAACAGAATTTTGGAGGTTCACACATTCTAGATCTAGATTTTGGTTTTCCCTCCATTTTTGCTCTCATCTCAAATCTCAAATTCTTTCACATAACACCTCAATTCGACTGCATAATCGAGTTCATGGAACATCACTGAGTGCAAATCAAGTATTGGATTGAAGGTTTTGGTGAAGAAACAAGTTGCATCAACACATGAACATGAACATGGAGTTTTGAATTTCAGCTAGATCCAGACCAATTCAAGTGTCAATTTCTCTCCAAAGCTTCAAAGCAATCATAGAGGAGTGGATCTGGAGCTGGTGGAAGCTGTAGCACACGATTTTAGTCACTGCGAGTTCAGGTTGGTGAAATTTCGATCATCATAATTCTGCATTTTTTTGCCATGATCTTGTAGAACTTTCAATGCTGATAATCCTAATGTGTTTAGATTCTGTTTTGGTTGAGTAATGAGAGAGTTATGTTTAATTGAAGTTTGAGTGGTGAAACTTATTTCCTTCGATCTAGAAAATAGGCGATGAATTAGGTCTAGATAATGGTAGATTCGTGTTCTCCATTGAGAGATACTTCGATCCATGTGCCTGTTGCTAATTTCTGCAAAAAAAATTGTTGCTCCTCCGCCTGAACCGTCGGAGAAGACGGCTGAGCTCCACCGTCGCCGGCTCTGCAATTAGGCTAGGGTTTTGGTCCAGTCATCGTCCACGTTTGCACCTGCTTGGCGCTTCCATGGGTCCATAGTATTTTGACCGTGCCAGCGTGTGTTGACTGTGCATGTGGCTGCCACGCCATTTAGTGAAACGGTGTGTTTCACTAGCGCCTTCAACCTTAGGCGTGCGTGTTCGAATCCCACGCCATGCATTTCTTCATTTTCCAATTGTTATTATTTCCAGCGCTATCCTTTGATCCTTTGTTACTTGGGTTAGAAACTTGGCAAATGCTGTTTATGAATATTATTTTCCAGCGCTTCATTTGACTGAATGAACCTGAGTTCAACTCCTGGTTCTAGCATTGTGCCTATTTCATTTCATTTTCACTTCCACAATTATTTTCTACATATTTCCATGTTAATTTATTTCATTTTCATCAAATTGAGAAATTCATAAAAAATAGAATATGCATCCAATTAAATCCAAATTTTTTTCTCACATGATCAGTTGAACGTCTATTATTTTGTGGTTGTGATTTCATGATATTATCATTTCTGGAATTTTAAATGTGTTTGCTTATTTGAACATATATGCAAATTTGACATGTTGCACCAATTCTCTTGTGAAATGCTCATACTTGATCCATTTGCCATGAAATTTAATATGCTGATTCCTAACATGTTGCATGATTTGTGAGCTTTTGGTTGGCATTTTTAGCATTTTCCATCTCTGTTTTGGATACATGGATGTATGGTGTGACAATGTGTGTCACACATTTTGATGATGATGTTGTTCATATTCATTGACATGCCAATTGAACTTTTCTGATTCCAATTTTTTGCATGATGCTGGTGTTTAACATGTTATGTGCACATAAAAATTTCCATAGTTATTTGATTCATTTCTGTTTTAATATGGAATTTTTACTCTTAATGTCCAATTGTGTGCTTTGTGATTACCTTTCCCTTAGCATGATCATTAGATGGATTTGCCTTAGGATTTGAGTCTGGTCCTTTTTAGGACATGTTCTTACTTGTTTAAATGTGCTTCATGGTGAATATCACTTTCTGTTTTGACTCTTTGCTTTGCCTTTGACCCTAGTCTTGGACTAGTGGTTTGTACTCATCTTTTGAGCTTTGTATTTCAGGTTCAAGCTATTAACTCTAGTGGTTGATGCAATATCATGACTTGAGATGCAAATTTACTTTGTACACTAACCTTAGTTGTGTTGTAGGTTCATTGGTGTTGAACTCACTTGAGTTGTTGACTTGCATTGTGAACCTATTGGTTGTAACATTGTTGACTGTCTGTTTGATTTGTCTGAATATGAATATTGACTTGTTTGATTTTCTTACAGGTACTTTAGTAGCTTTAGCTCATTGCTTGAGCTTTTCTTTGCTTGTGGTTGGCATACCACCTAGGTAACCATTCTAACTCCATGTAGTCTGGAAGCCCTGTCGTTTCTTTTGGCAGGCATTTGGCTGAAGTCCTCCTTAAGAGGCAATGATTGTGTTTGTTTACTGTTATGCTAAAGACCTCCTTGTCGAGGCATGGTTACTTAAGTCCTCCTAAGTGAAGAGGCAATTGGCAAATAGAAGGGATTAGCAATCAATCCCCTGCTAATCGTTTGAGTCGTTCATTATGCTCGCACTACGTGCTGAGGCTCTTGAACCTAACCCAAGATCTTTGTATATAGAGTCAGTCAAGTGGAGTAGGGTCCCTCATTCTGGATCCCCAGGTTTTCATTGATTTGAAGCTCACCCAGGCCCGGGTTAAGAGCTATGAGGTCTTATCCTCATTACCTTTCATCTGCTCACCCTGACGGTCAATGTTAGTGGTTAAGAGCCTCAGACACCCCTTCTAGTGTTGGCTTGTTTGTCGAGGTTGATATGACCCCTTGACTAAAGCCCAACCTTGTATGAGCCGCTTGTTTGCATATAGAGTGTGATGATTGCTTGTGTGTTTGATTTTCATACCTGTTGATTTGTTGTTCGTATTGACTTGCTTCCTATGCGAGTTAGGTTTTGTTTAGATACTTCAACCTATGGCCATTGTGGATTACATGACAACTATTAGGCTCGAGTCAGACTCCCTTTTAGTTTGTTATTCCCCGGTCTCTGGTTAAGAGAAAGTTTCTCCCCTGTTAAGGGGAACTACGTCGCCCTGATCCTCATACTAGATGAGGTGCGTAGGCAGGAGATTGAGCTGATCTCTGCGGGCGCCCTTTTTCTTTTTAACCTTTTTGTGTGTGTTAGGAGTCGGATGTAAGCCCAGCGATTGGCATTCCGTTTCCTATTCGTTTTGTGTGTTAGGAGTCGGATGTAAGCCCAACGATTGGAATTCCGTTTACCGTTTGTTTGTTGTTTGTTTGGAGTCTAATGTAAGTCCAGTGATTGGCATTCCGTTTCCAGTTGTGTGTTTGTTTGACGTCTCATCGTCTCCTTTCAGTGTTTTGTTTCGGCGTGCGTTAGCCGAACTACGAGTGTTCTGATTCTTTCTCTGGTTAGAGAAGATACGTAGGCATAGGATGCGATATCCTATCGAGCACGTTTCCCATTTCCCCGAACTACGTTGACTCTGATGTTTGTGTCTGACAAACTACGTAGGCCTAGGATGCGATATCCTGCCGAGTCCGCTTTCTCCGTTTTCCTTCGCCTGTTTTATTATTCCAGGGTGTGTGCATTCTTTGAGCAGTTTTTATCAGCAACCTTATTCTATTCTTTCTGAGCGTGGATCCCGTCGAGTACGACGTACGTGAGGGGTGCTAATACCTTCCCCTTGCGTAACCAACTATCGATCCTAGCAATCTCTGGTCGTAAGACCATTCCTTTCCCTTCTTCAGGTTTACTTCGAGCGTTTCCTTTCCCTCCTTTGGGATAAATAACGCACGGTGGCGGCTCTATGTCTTTTCCCGCCGGTTGTTTTTCGCTGATGCGACAGCTGGCGACTCTGCTGGGGACTAAAGAAGTTGACCTCTTGCTGGTCCATCTTCCCTAAGCGAGTCAATCCTAGCGCTCTCTAGGATAGTTTTGGTTGCTTTTGCTGCTCTATTTATTGCATTTGTGATTATTATACTGTGATTGATTATATTTGCATATATGTTTGCATGCATCATATTGTCACTGTGCTGGACTCTGTACAGGTTGGTTCCTCTGATTTGGGGTGGGTGTTCTGAGTGGGGCTAAAACCCAGGCCCGAGTATACACCTAGGATTAGCGTGGTCTCGCGTTCCTCACATGTTGGTTGGGCATGTTGTTGTGACGTGACATGCCACAAGCCGAACGAGGTTCTTCTGAGAGAGCTCTTCCATTTTGGAGTATTCCACTTTGGTTGGGTTATCTCTTTAGAGTTGTTGACTTCGGTGACCGTTCTTTCCCGGATCTTCGGTTTAGATGATCTTAGGAGAGCTACAACGGCACACCCGAAAGGGAAAACCCGTTGAGTATCTTGTCCGATTGTCGAGACCACTATCCGCCTTAGGATGACCTTGTTAGAATTCACCTGTGAGGGGAGGGTTGATTCCTATAGATGCATGTTCTGATGGTGACTATGGTTCAGTCGGATTTATGGATATTTATTTCTGAGACGCCGGAGTTCTGTCCGTGGTATTTATCAGCGGGTTCCGTTTATTTCGGATCCCCAGGTTGGATTTGAGGGTATTGGTTTAGAGGATCTTGCGGTTATCTGTTCAGAGGACTTTGTGGTGATGATGGTGATGTATCCTCCGTTCCATTTATTTTGGAACCCTGAGTTGGATTTGTGGTTATTTATTCCCTCAGATGGTTGTGATCCGTTCAGAGACTGGGGCTTCCGTACAATGGATGTTCAGATGACTTAGAGGATGGCACAGTGCATTGCATTCATGCATCAGCATCATTCCCATTTTGCATTTATCCGCATCTAACTCATGTTTATCCATATGCAGGGGACATTCTTGATTAAGATCCTGGTTGAGAGACTTCTTTACTCAAATATGAGGGCCGGCTTGAAAGATGATGTTGTCTATAGTTTCTTTGACCCAGAGATTGGCGTGTTGAGAGATATGATAGCATTGATCACACCTGACCATGTGGGGATGTTCCGTGAGACTTATGGTGGTATTCTGAAGATGGTTTTCAGGCTCACAGACAGGGATAGGAGTGTCATCCATACTCTCCTTCAGTTTTATGACCCAGGTTTGAGATGCTTTATTTTCCCGGATTACTTGTTGGGACCTTTGATGGAGGACTATGCCAGTATCCTGGGTATTCAGATCAGAAATCAGGTTCCTTTTTATGCTACTAAGGAAGAACTTGATGTTGGTGGGATCTCCCGTGCTCTTTATTTGAGCCCCAAAGTGACTAAAGGAGGTCTGAAGGAGAAGGGGAAGTTGCCTGGTTTTAATCTGAGTTTCTTGGAGGCTAAAGCCAAGGAGCATGCTGTTTTGGGTGATTGGAAGGTTGTCTGTGCTTTGGTTGCTGTAAGCGTTTATGGAATCATCATGTTCCCTAACCAGAAGAACTTTGTGGACATTAATGCCATCCGGGTGTTTGTGCAGAGGAATCCTATTCCTACTTTGGTTGGGGATGTTTATTACTCGGTCCATAACCGAAATGAGAAGCGGCGTGGGGGTTTAATTAGATGTTGTGCTCAACTGTTGTACAAATGGTTCATGGGGTATTTGCCTTCCAGGTGTGCCTTTGTTCTTCTTGACCATACTGTAAATTGGACAACCAAGTTGATGGGTTTGCGAGCCAAGGACATAGCTTGGACTCACAGTAGTGGGGTTGGACAAGATTTCATTTGCAGTTGTGGGAATTTTCCCAATATGCCTCTTATAGGAGTTCAGGGTTGTATTAATTATAACCCGACGCTTCTTAAGAGACAAATGGGATTCACTATGGAGGTTCCTCCTCTCAAGTGTGAGATTCAGGAAACTTTCTACTTCCCGGTTGAGGGTAACCAGTCATCGTTAAGGCATGTGTCTGATGCATGGTGCCGCATTCAAAGGAAAGGCAAGTTTTCTTGGGGTAGAGCTAATAACAGGTATTTTCCTCCTTTTGATGATTGGCTCAGAAGGAGAGTGGAGCTCACTCATCTACCATTTCCTGTGGGTGATCCTTGGTATCCGTTGATTGAGGAATCTCATTCTTCTGTCAGTATGGAAGAGTTCCTGGAGGTGAAGGGGGAGAGAGATCAGCTGCATGCAGAGAAGACTGAGTTGGAGATGAGTGTTGCTAGAATCCAAATGGCTAATCAGGAAATCAAAGGGAAAATAGAAGACCAGGATAAGATACATGCTTTTATGGTGAAGTGTTTTGAGATAGACACCGCTTATTATGGCAAGATCAGCCAAGCTTTAAAGTCATCCACGAGGGAGCATGACATCACCAAGGAGAAGTTGGCTAGAGCTTTGAAGGTCATTGAGGATGAGAAGAGGAGACAGATCCTTGTGAAGACTCAGAGGGAAGCTAGAGCCAAAGTCCTTGCCACAGAATGGGAAGCGGAGAAAGCAAAGATTAGGGATGAGAGAGATCATTATCTTGCTGAGAGGGACCATTATTTCCGACAGATGAAGATTCACCAGAAGGAGATAGGAAGACTGCAGTAGGAGAACACTGAGCTCAGGTTCGCCATGAAGTTTACCAAGATGGTTGATGATGCAGGGCCTTCTGTGGGACCTTCTTCAGATTAGACTCTTGTCGCAGTTATTATCATGTGTTGGATTACCGTCAGGCCTGTTGACGGTATTCACTTGCTTGTATTTCCTTTCTGATTCTAGAGAATTGTAATTTGATTTGTATCAGACTAGATGTATGACTCTCGCACGTGTAGTGCACTTTTGATATACAGTGGTTATTATCTTTCAGTGATTGATCTTCAAGCTTTATTTACTTTTCTGTGCGCACTCACATAACACACACATGGTCGGGTGATATCTTTGCTAAATCGTAATTCTTTGTTCTGAATGGCAAAACCAGATGATTGATGTCAGAATATGGCTGTCAAATTATTATTTGTCTCGATGAAACCAGGATCGAAAGACAGAGTGTTCCTCATGTGGATAGACATTGCATTCATGCATGAATCATAATAACTTGTCTTCTATTTTGCAGGTGTCGGTTTCTAACGTGCTTGATTGTTTCAGGAATCATTGCTCGCGCACGTAGAATCATTCCCTTGCACGTAGCCCGTCCACACAGATACCCTACCAGCCGCAACAAATCTAAACTGATGGATACATCAAACACAGATATTCTCGAGCTGAAAGAGAAGATGGGAGAGTTGACCAATGTTATGCAAGGGTTCGCCTTGGGGCAGAAGGCATTGATTGAGAAAGTGGAGAAGCTTGAGCGGGCTTCTGCTGCTAATAGTGGTAATAATCTAGAGGGTGTCTCCAACAATGGTCTCGGTGGTTCTAGGTATGGCGGTGATCCCAGAAAAAAGGCAACTACTGCTGGTGTGGTTATCAACAACGGTGGTGGTTTTGGTGTTGCCGTAGGCGGTGGATTAGGTCTCATGGGCAATAATCTGAAAGATAGTCCGTTTCCTCCTTTCTTTGGGGCCGAGGAGGATAGAGAAGAAGACCAGTTCTCCGGGCTGAATGAGCAATTTGGTCAGTACGGTGTTCAACCACCAAACAAAGAAATTCAGGTGCTGGCGGAGAAGATCAGGGCTCTAGAAAGCTATGCTACTCCGTGGGTTGTCAACATGTCAAACATGGGGCTAGTTGAGGGGATTGTGATCCCACAGAAGTTTAAAGTGCCTGCGTTTTATAAATACAATGGGAGTTCTTGCCCGGAAACTCATCTCCAGGCTTTTGTCCGAAATATTTCTGCTTATACAATGGACCAGAAGCTTTGGATGTACTTCTTCCAGGACAGTCTGTCTGGTGGGTCTCTGGAATGGTATACCAAATTGAGGTCGTCGGATATCAAGAGCTGGCAGGATCTGGGGGATGCGTTCTTTAAATAATATCAATTCAATGCTGACATGGCTCCTAGTCGTACCCAGTTGCAGGGTATGTCTCAGAAGCCTAATGAAGGGTTTAAAGAATACGCGCAGAGATGGAGGGAGTTGGCTGCCAGAGTTCAACCTCCGTTGGTAGACCGGGAGATGTCTGATCTGTTTATGGGTACCCTTCAGGGGACGTTTGCAGAAAGAATGGTGGGATGCCCGGTTACCAACTTCGCAGATATAATGGTGGCTGGGGAAAGAATAGAAAGCTGGTTGAAGATGGGGAAGATACAGGGTAACGCTTCGTCTTCTGGACCGAAGAAGCCCTTTGGTAATGGCCAGCGAAAGAAGGAGGGTGACACAAGTGCTGTGTATGCCCAGAGAGGTCAAGGTAGGGATCGTTACTACCAGCACACTGCTGCGGTAACCATTCCTGCTGATAATTCACCTGCACAACAACATCAACAACAACCACAGCAACAACAACGACAGCCATTTCAGCAGAGACCACAACGGGCCGGGTATCAGGTAAAAGGACGAATGATTGATCGTCAATTTGATAGGCCACCTGTGACATACTCATTCTTGCTGAAGAAGTTGAAAGATTTGGGGTTGGTTCAGCTAAGAACATTGGCTCCATTGAGACCGGATCAGAGGCCGGCTAACTATGATGAGAACGCCAAGTGCGAATTCCACTCTGGTGCCCTCGGACACAATGTTGAGAATTGTAAAGGTTTTAAGCATGTGGTCCAGGATCTGGTAGACTCCAAGGCCATCAATTTTTCTCCATCTCCAAATGTTAACGCTAATCCCATGCCGGTGCATGGTCAGATGGGGGTGAATGCAATTTCTGAGGATAGGAGGATGATTGGGCTGATGAATGTGGACCAGTTGAAGACTCCATTGGCTGAGGTCAAGAGACAACTGTTGCAGAATAGGGTCTTTCCGGGTTGTGGTGATTGTTGTGTTGCGTGCACTGCTGCTACCGATGGGTGTGTTATATTGAGGAAGGCTGTCCAGAGGATGATGGATGAGGGAAGCCTCAGATTTGAGAAGGTTAGTTTGGAAAGGGAAGATGTCTCCACCATAACAATTTACTTTGATCCGGTCGACTTGTCAGTGCTGGCAGATGCGGCTCCAGTTACCATCATGGTACCTGGGCCGATTCCTTATGACAATGATGATGCGGTACAGTGGCACTATGGTGGGGAGGTTTACTGTAATGGGAAGAAGCAGGAAGATCAGGCTGCAGGTGAAACCACCGTTTCAAAGGTGGATAATGCCGGACCTAGTGGTTTCACTCGCAGTGGAAGGTTGTTTGCACCGGATACTTTAAGGAGTGGGGAAGGAGAAAAAGAAAAGAAAGATAAGGCCGAGGCTTTAGCCAGGGCAAGAGGGAAGCAGATGGTAAGCGAGGGTACTCCTGTAGCGACACCGGCGCCTTGTGGGTCGGAAAAAGAACTTGATGATGAAGCTGAGGAATTTTTGAGGATCATCAAGAAGTCAGAGTATAAGCTTGTTGACCACTTGCAGCAAACGCCGTCTAAGATTTCAATACTGTCATTATTGTTAAGCTCTGAGGGGCATAGAGAGGCTTTGTTGAAAATATTGAAAAGAGCCTATGTCCCGCAAGAGATAACGATTAATCAGTTGGAGACAGTGGTGTCAAATTTTAATGCCAGCCATGGATTGGGGTTCACTGATTTGGATTTGACTGTGGACGGGCGTAATCACAATAGGGCATTACACATTCCCATAGAATGTAAAGGAGCAGTGCTCTCGCACGTTTTGGTGGATACCGGCTCGTCGCTCAATGTGTTGCCGAAGAAGGCCCTGGCAAAGTTGGACTGTGAAGGATTGGTTTTGAGGCCAACTGATTTGGTGGTGAGAGCCTTTGATGGTTCGAAGCGGGCTGTGTTTGGGGAAGTGGAGCTCCCTGTGAAGATCGGGCCCGAGGTGTTTAAGTCCGTATTTTATGTCATGGATATTCAGCCGACATACAGTTGCCTGTTGGGTCGCCCATGGGTACACGCTGCTGGGGCAGTGACTTCGACTTTGCACCAGAAACTGAAGTACATCTGGGACGGGCAGGTTGTCACCGTTTGTGGGGAGGAAGACATCTTCGTCAGCCACCTATCATCGTTCAAGTATGTTGAAATGGACGGCGAAATTTTTGAAACACCAAGTCAGGCATTCGAAACTGTCAAGGTGGAGAATGCCATTTTTGCTAAAGAAGAGAAGAAGCCGTCCATTTCTTCGTACAAGCAGGCCGCCAAGGTGGTGAAGAGTGGAGAAGCTCAAGGTTGGGGAAAGATGATTGACATCGCCGCCAAAGAAGACCGGTTTGGGGTTGGTTATCAGCCGGGCCGAGGCTCGTCTGGGCAGAATAAAGGACGTCGTCAGTCATTCACGTTCACCAGTGCTGGAATGCTGGATCCAGATCGCATCTGTGCGGTGGGTGAAGAGATCGACAGTGACTGCGAGCTCGACTCGTGGATAAAACCATGTGTATCAGGGATGGAGATCCATAACTGGAAGGCCGAAAAGATCATCACTGTCACTCTACGTGAAGAGTAATATTTCTGTTTTTCAATTCTGTCTGCATGAAAGCCATACATTTTGCCCAAAACGTAATGGTTCATTGTAAGGGCCACCTCATGTGTTTCATTTTGCAATATTTGCATCATAAATAAATGGATGTTTTTTTTTTCATTAAAAGTGGTGTTCCTTGTTTTTCATTTATTTTTGCAGTTTAAAAAAAAATAAATAAAAATGGCAATGTTTGTTTTCATTTTTCTTTTAATTTGCTTCGTTCCGGCTCTAAAGCAATGCATGAATCAACATTCATGCATATGCGATCATTCTCCGGATCTCATTGATAACAATCCTGTTACACCCTCATATGACTTCGACAATCCAATCTATCATGCCGAAGAAGAAGGCGAAGAAGAATGTGAACTGCTGGAGGAATTAGCCAGGTTGTTGAAGCAAGAGGAGAAGGTGATTCAACCGCACGAGGAGCAAGTCGAGATTGTGAATCTGGGTACAGAGGAGGTTAGAAAGGAAGTGAAAGTTGGGGCCACCTTGGAGGTAAATGTCAAGAGCATAATGGTAGCCTTGTTGAAAGAGTATGTTGATATCTTCGCCTGGTCTTATCAAGATATGCCAGGGTTGGATACCGATATCGTTGTACACAAGTTACCACTGAGAGCAGACTGTCCTCCAGTGAAGCAGAAGTTGCGCAGAACTCGACATGAGATGGCCATGAAATTTAAAGAGGAAGTGCAGAAGCAGTTGGATGCTGGGTTCCTAGCTGTCACTAATTATCCGCCTTGGGTCGCGAACATTGTGCCAATCCCAAAGAAAGATGGAAAGGTTAGAATGTGTGTGGACTACCGGGATTTGAACAGAGCTAGCCCGAAAGATGATTTCCCATTACCTCACATTGATGTGTTAGTAGATAATACAGCTCAGTTCTCGGTGTTTTCCTTCATGGACGGTTTTTCTGGCTATAATCAAATTAAAATGTCGCCAGATGATATGGAGAAAACAACGTTCATCACACCGTGGGGCACTTTTTGTTATAAGGTGATGTCATTCGGTCTCAAGAACGCCGGTGCCATGTATCAGAGGGCTATGATGACTTTGTTTCATGATATGATTCATCATGAAATTGAATGCTATGTTGATGACATGATAGCAAAGTCCCAAACAGAAGAGGGGCATTTGGTAGAACTGGCCAAGTTGTTTGACCGATTGAGACAGTTCAGACTAAGGTTGAATCCGAATAAGTGCAATTTCGGAGTGCGGTCCGGTAAGTTGTTGGGGTTTATTGTGAGCGAAAGAGGAATCGAGGTTGATCCTGCTAAAGTAAAAGCAATACAAGAAATGCCTGAACCGAGAACACAGAAGGAGGTTCGTGGTTTCTTAGGTAGATTGAACTACATTTCACGGTTCATATCTCATCTAAAAGCCACGTGTGAACCCATATTCAAGTTGTTAAGAAAAGATCAAACGGTCAGGTGGAATAATGATTTCCAAGTGATCGCGACTTTGTGAGTCTATTGGGGTATTAACTGCAAGTGCACAGTTTAATCGCGTAGTTTTAAAAGATATCGATCCCACAGGGACTTATGAATCGATATACCGTTTTTCTAAGGTTACTTCGTAAAGCTAAGGCGGATGATACTTTGATGATTACGGGGAAAAGTAAAACTAAAATAAGATCTAGATTAAATATTAAATAACACGGATATCGGTATGTAGTTCGTCGTAATTAGGGAATCAAATCTTCATTGGTTTCTTAGTTTTAAAATAAGTCTTTTCAGTAGACACTATTGATTGAAAGTCTTTTCTCAAACTCTCGCTTTGTTGAATAAAACCATGACTTTATATTAACGTGCGCTCTCACTATTTAGTTAAGTCTAAAATCACTTTTTGAAAACAATAGAATCTTTAGAAATTCTTTTTAAGAAAATACTAACCGTTTAAACACCCTCGTCTCAAACTCTCGCTCTGTTGACTTAGATTATATGATTAAACTTAAATGCTTAACTCTCGTCCTCACATTTAACCTTTAAAAATACTTTTTAAAAATGATTAGAATTTAATTAACCTTAAAAATTGCTCTCGCCCTGATTTAAAGTTAATGTCCAATTTACACTGTCTAGTTAAAAGCTCAAACTGTCGTTCTAAAGATTTTAACTTCTTTATGTCTTTTACTCTCGTACAAAAACTTTGGTATTAACTCTGTAAATTGAGACCATAAAAAGAGTGACTATGTTTTTAAATGAATTTAAACCAACTCAGTTTTGATTCTTTTATTCCGCTTACTTTACATACCGATATCTAAGTTTATTTAGCCGGACATGCTAAACAAGCCTGAATAATAATTATGCTTCAATAAAGCCATATCAGATAAACAGTAAAGATAAACAGCAGTACAGAGAATATATAATTTAAAACAATAAATTAATGAACCTGTAAAATTAATAGAAATCTTGGTTATTCCCTAGCTTCGATGCTTGAACACTCCACCACAAATCGATTGGATTTGTTCTTACAATCTTCGATCGGACAGGAAAATAAAAATGAAGGAATAAAATACTATGACCTAACGTAAGGTTAGATCCAGTAAAAGTTACACAATAGTTTCCGGTGTAGAAACTATTGTGAGAAAATTAATTGAATGCTTTGAAAATTGACTGGAAAAGAAAAGGAAATAAAAAAATGCTAAGAATGTAGAGTGCTGGAAAATTAAAAAGCAGGAAAAATAATGCACGGTGCCGAAAACTGGAAAATGTGTGTGTGCTCTGCAGGGTTCCACTTGGGTCTATTTATATGCATCCATCAAGCAACCATTTCTTCTAAAGTCCCTTCAGTAGGTTTTCTAACGCGTCAAAGAGTCAAGCGAAGAAAAAGGATGAACGTGCTTCTGTTACGCGTCAAAGCCAAAAATATAGGACTGGGGGTGTGACGTTCGTCACACCATGTGTTACGCTCGTAACACTTAGCAGGGGGGCGTGACGCTCGTCACACCTTGTGTGGCGGTCGTCACAGGTCTCAGCGCTTTTCCTTGTAGTTGTGGGTTGGGCTTCAGTGGAATGCTTTTCCTTAGGGAATCCTCTTTTTGCACCCCCTTTTCTTTCTTTTTCACGTATGCTTCAAATAATGTTACCTGAAATAAATAGAAGGAAAATACCAAGTAATATCGAATAATATAAAATAAATCGAATCAAATAATAATATAATTTAATTAAATCAAGTCCAAAAATGTGATATTATTTCATGTTATCAAACTCCCCCACACTTAGCCTTTTGCTTGTCCTCAAGCAAGATACAATGTAGAAATCGATTTAAAATATTAGCCAGATGAAATTTCCAAATACACATCAATTCGTAGTAGGTTGCAAGTAAATCTCATTTAAAAATAACCTGAGCTTAATCTTAACATCACAAATTTCCGTAACAACACTAGATAACCCCACCTTATGCAAACCAGTTCGAGTCATGCTATTATAGCTAGCCTAGTTCTTTTACTCTTATTTCACCCGTTTTCGTTCTAGCGAAATCACATTAAGCCCTTTATCCTTTCGCGCACATAGTGGAGTAACCGGTTAGCGATTTTGATCCCCTTTTTAGCTGGAAGTTCTGGTACATAAGTTGGATAACTTCGTTATTTAGTCCATTGCAAATTGCGGGGGATCGGACCGTAGTCCGCCCTACCAAGTTCAGCACCAGTAACCGCTGAACCAACTCACAATGAGTCGTTCATACTATGTTTTTTTTGTAGGGTCCGCAACCTTTGGATTAAATGATCGGGTAAGGATCACCTAACTTAATTAGTGCATTTCCTGATTTTTAATATATTGTTTTGGGAATCATTCACTTATATTCATCGGCTCTCCACGTAGTTTGCTATTAAGACGGTGCCGACTTCTCGTATAAACTACTCGGGGTTACTATAAAACTAAAAGTTCAAGGAATTGATATAATAGGTACTTAGCCTGATCTAACATGTTGAGGTTTTTAGAGCGTTTGGGCGGTAATAATTTCTATCTTGATTTTTACTAAAGTTTTATAAAATAAGCAACCTTTATACTTATTGAGTGTGTTGAATTTTTGTTATGGCTCAAGAAAATTGAGGGGAATAGATAATGAAAATTTTCACACTAGGGACTCGACTTAAAATAAATATATATATTATATAATATTTTTTTTATATATAAGGGAAATAACAATGAAAGGGAAAATAACATACTTGAAAGAGGAATGTTGAAAGAGAAATAGTCATAACTGAAACAAAGTTTTCCCCCCTATGCTTAAACGAAACATTGTCCTCAATGTTTTAAAGAAAAGCGAAAAGAAAGGAAAAATAAATAAATATGCTCAATTCTGCCGACGTCCTCTTGTTCTCGGACCCGGTGAGCGTTGACGGACATCCAAGTCATCAAACCTGCTGAGCAAGTCGGTGAACCGCTGGTCGGTTATTGTATTCCTCTCTTCCTGTTGTTGTTGCATTTGGCGCATCAGTTGCATCACTTCGGTATTCTGTGCCTGCATGGCATCAAGCCGTTGGGCTTGATGTTCAATAGCGTCCATGATGTCATCATTAGTGGCCGGCCTTCTTCGTCGACGACGTCGGGAGGATGGACTGGTTGCATTATCGGAAGGGTTAAGCGGGGCTGACCGTTGTTCAGGACCTTGATCACCTTGCTCCATTTCATCAAACTCGTCTTGGGGCGGGTTTGCTTATGTAGGCTCGGTAGCTTCGGGAGCATTCAGGTCGTAGATGAATCGGTCGGGGTTGGTGACATCTGTGAGAGCAATGTTTGGCAAACCAATGCTTGGGACCTCCTGGTTATTCACCATCAGATGATACTTCCCGCCTACCCTGTTTTTGATTAGGCGGCTGGAACGACAGTAGCTTATATCCATAAAAGGGGTGGCACAGATTGTAAATTTTGAAGGCGGTCCCCTAGATTTAAGCCAAGTGCTATGGTGGTTATTAATCCTCCAATCACAAAAGGTTGACGGCCTCGAGCACATAGGGTACGGATATGGTGAAGTAAGAAAGAGGCGGTGTTTACCTTGGTATCCATTTCAAAGACGCAGTGTAGGAAGAATAATTCCTTTGCGTTGACCTTGCAGTTGTTGGGTCGTCCAAAAATGGTGTTTTGCAGAATACGGACAAAATACCGGATAGTGGGGTTATGTATGTGCGAAACGAGTAAGGCATCCCAATTGGTGGTTTCTACACCGGATATTTTTCCGTAAAGGTCGAAGGCGTTTATGTGCCACTGGGAGTTCGGAGGGATTCTGGGGTGGACATGGTCGCCTACAGGGAAGTGTAGCATGGTACTCAACTGGTCCTGGGATAGTGAGAACTCGGTGTTGAACATGCAGAAATTTGCGGTACAGGTTAAGTATTCGTTCTCACCGGGTGGAATGGTGTAGGAATAAGAACTTAAAAGCTCTAAGGTGAGTGATGGGTAAGTAGGGTGATTTTGTATGCATAGAGAAGTTAAATCAGAAAGCCTAAGTAGCCATTGCACACCTTGAAGTAATCCTAATTCTTGTAAACAATTTAAATCAGGATACCTGGTAGAGACGACACCACGTTGTTGGAACCTTGCGAACTGCTCTCGTTGAAAGTTATCATCTTCAGATCAGAAAATAATATTTCCGGATTGTTGGTTCTCCGTCATAATGATAGGTAGGTAAAAAGAAGGAAAAAAGGAAGGATGAAATGTATTTGTAGAGAGGAATTTGTTGGGATGATGTGGTGTAGGAAGAAATGGATTGTAGGTATTTATAGGAAAAGGTTTGGAATTGGGAAGAGGAGGGGGTGAGAGAAAAATAAATGTGGATGAATGTGAGTGGAATGGAGTAAAGGTGAGTTGAATGAAAAGAAGGGGAGCAACGTTCATGTCCCCAACGGTCACCAACGTTCACCTGTTCTGAAGCTGTCACGCTCGTGACAAAGTGTGTTACGGGCGTCATGGGTAGCGTGGCGACCGTGATGACTTGTCTGACGCTCGTCACGCTGGTGAGCATGCAAGGTCACTGGCGCTCGTGACTGCTTACGTGGGTGCTTCATAAATTGTTTTTATTAATAATTTTTGTTTTGCTTATTGTATTTTCTATTGTTATATTTTTGAATTTAGATGTATGATATTCTACTACACACCATAGTGCATAAATATATCTTTCTCTAACGGACTATGTGAGTAGTAGCATATGGTGAATATCATTACTGGTAATTGTAGATATTGCATAAATCAAAATAAAATAAAATAAACCAATAATGCAATAGCTTCATAAGATAAAAATAATGTAACATTTAAAGAAAAAATAAAATATGCGAAAAATAAATCCTAAGATTAAAATTAATGTCAAATGAAACTGTAAATTTCCTAAAACTAAAACTAGTTAACTCTAATTCTTCTAGCCACTTGTGGGATCTTTGGCCGGAGGAGCGAAGGAATTGACACGGTGGAGCAGCTCGTGAAATTGGTTTGTCATTTGACTCATGCATTCCATAAATTCATGTCCCATATTAGTTAGCTCTTCTCTGATGGCATCTTGTTCTGAAATCAAGGCTTGAATGGAAGTGTTGTAATCAGTTCCGGGCATACGATGTCTAAGATCAGGTATTACCGATTGTGCAGACGGGATAAGATGATGTGGAGAGGCAGCATCATGGTAACCAGTTGGTGTCTCTGGATCAGACTCAGCATAAGGAATCTGGTCGTCACAAATCTCATAATCTTGAATGGATTCAACAGATTTGACAGGGGAAGGTATTCCATTCAGGTTGTAGAGCCAATTGTTACGGTTGTGGACACTAGTCATCGGACTAGGCATGGTGAATAAGTAAAGAACTTGGTTATTAATTATTAGTTCAAACTCTTCAGGTCCAAGGTTTCTTATAAACATAATGTTGAAGAGGAAAGGTATATTCATGGACTCAATGCCACAAAAGGATTCAAATCAAGCACGGCTTGGCACAGTCCGATAGCATTAGCAATCATGGTTATCAATCCTCCTATGTGAATCGGTGCACGGTCATCCTGAATAAGGAGGTCAAAATTTGCCAACATATAGGTGGCACCATTCACTGGACGGTTCTGGGAAGCACAAAATATTATGAAGAGTTCATCACGTGACACTGTGGTAATGTTTGATCTCTTCCCAAAAAGAGTGTGTGCCAGGATCTTGTGAAAATAGCGAAAGGCCGGGTTATGTATGTTTTTAGAAAGAAACTCATGTTCCTCGGGGTCGTCATTTCCACTCAAACTTCCCCAAAAGTGCTCAAGCTCTCTATATTCAAACAGGTCTTCTTGGCTCATGGTGAAAGTGTCAAAAGAAGTAGGGAACCCTAAGAGATTAGTGAACTCTTGAATTTTATACTGGTACTCCATATTAAACATCCTGAACTGAATGAACCCTCGGTTTATTCCTTTTCCATGGGTTGGTAAATAAATCAGGGAACTAAGGAATTCTAGAGTTAGTCTTCGGTAGGTAACAAATTGTCGTCGAATAGGAGTGGTTTCCCACCCTATTTGACTCAGCAAATAAAGGACACTCTCTCTTAGTCCAAGAACGGTCATTGCCCAATCATCAGCATAGAAGCTTGGGTGCATCTCTCTTTCAGCTAGTGCTTCAAATTTTTGCTTCTGAGCTCTCCCTCGGAATTTGATACCCATACGATCAATATGTCACATCAGATTAGTGTTAGCTAAAGAAAAGAGAAACAAGAATTTAGTCAGGATTTGGCCAGATGCCGAAAGAAGAAAAGAAGAAAAATTTATTTAAATAAAGAATATGAAGAATGAATACTGAATAGAATTAAAAGAATAATTAAAGAAAAATAAAAATAAAAATTTGTGGGTTGTCTCCCACGAAGCGCTTTGTTTATTGTCGCAAGCTCGACATAAACCTATTAAATGTTAATCTATTAATTTTGGAGACAATACGTCTAAGTGCAGGACTTGTGAGTCTTCATTGTTTTCTGCACAATGGTAATGTTTTAGACGCTGTCCGTTTACGATAAATGCTTCACTAGATTTTCCTTTAATTTCTACAGCCCCACTAGGAAAAACATTAGTGACTTAGAAATGGCCTGACCACCTAGAGCGTAGTTTTCCTGGGAATAACTTAAGTCTAGAGTTAAACAACAGGACTACGTCGCCTTGTTTGAAAGTTTTTCTTGATATACGTTTATCGTGCCATTTTTTCGTCCTTTCTTTGTAGATTCTGGCATTTTCGTAGGCGTCTTGTCTAAGTTCCTCTAATTCGTTTATATCAAGGATTCGCTTTTCACCGGCGGCCTTATAGTTTAAATTTAAATTTTTAATAGCCCAATATGCCCTATGTTCTAGATCCACCGGGAGGTGGCAAGACTTACCATAAATTAGCTTAAATGGGGTTGTTCCTATGGGAGTTTTGTAAGCGGTTCGGTACGCCCATAAAGCTTTGGGTAATTTTGATGACCAATCTTTCCTCGATGTAGCGACTGTTTTTTCCAATATTTGTTTGATTTCTCTATTAGACACTTCCACTTGTCCACTAGTTTGCGGATGGTAAGGTGTTGCTACTCGATGTTTTACACCATACTTAAAGAGTAATTTGTCAAGTATCCTAGATATGAAGTGCGATCCACCGTCACTGACTACTATTCTTCGGACACCAAATCTTAGAAAGATTATATTCTTAAAGAGTTTGATTACTACTCGTGTGTCGTTTGTTGGAGAGGCTATAGCCTCAATCCATTTTGATACGCAGTCAACCGCCACGAGTATGTACTTGTTACCGAAAGAAGGTGGAAAAGGTCCCATGAAATCTATTCCCCACACATCGAAAATTTCTACTTCCAAAATGCCTTTTTGTGGCATTTCGTCACGTCTAGATATATTTCCCGTGCGTTGACACCTATCGCAAATCTTGACAGCGGTATGTACATCCTTCCATATGTTTGGCCAATAAAGACCGGCTTGTAGGATTTTAGAGCAGGTCTTGGATGTACTTGCGTGTCCACCATAAGGAGCGGAATGATAATGTTGGATTATGCTCTCTACCTCTTCTTCAGGTATACAGCGACAGAAAATACCATCGGTGCCTCTTTTGAAAAGTAAAGGGTTGTCCCAGTAATAACGTTTTACGTCATGGAAGAATCGTTTCTTTTGTTGGTAGGATAAATCAAGTGGAACCACTCCGGCGGCTAAATAATTGACAAAATCAGCATACCAGGGTGTAACGCATATAGCCAAGGTGGTTTCTACCTGTTCACCGGCTCTATTTTCTTCCAAATTAGCTATGAGTTTATCATACGAGAAGTCATCGTTGATCGATGTCCTTTCCCGTTCCAGGTTTTCAAGTCTAGAGAGATGATCTGCTACTACGTTTTTAGTTTCTTTTTTATCTTTGATTTCCAAATCAAATTCTTGTAGCAACAAGATCCACCTTAGAAGTCTAGGTTTAGCGTCCTTCTTTGTTAAGAGGTACTTAATGGCAGCGTGATCAGTGTAAATGATTATTTTAGCTCCGACCAAGTAGGAACGAAATTTATCTAGTGCAAATACTACTGTTAAAAGTTCTTTCTCGGTCATGGCGTAATTCATTTGTGCTTCATCTAGAGTTCTACTTGCATAATATATGACGTGAAGTTTTTTATCCTTTCGTTGTCCTAAAACAGCGCCTACAGCGTAGTCACTTGCGTCACACATTATTTCGAAAGGTTCATTCCAATTCGGGGTCTGCATTATGGGCGCGGAGATCAATGCTTGTTTAAGTGTTTGAAATGCTTCTAAACATTTATTGTCAAAGATGAATTCAGCGTCTTTCATTAATAATCCGGTTAAAGGTTTAGTTATTTTAGAGAAATCTTTAATGAATCGTCGGTAAAAACCAGCATGTCCTAAGAAGCTTCGTATTTCTCTCACAGTTTTCGGAGATTGAAGGTTCTCGATTACCTCTATTTTGGCTTTGTCTACTTCAATTCCCCTATTTGATATGATATGTCCTAAAACAATTCCTTCTTGCACCATAAAATGACATTTTTTCCAATTAAGTACTAGGTTTACTTTTACACATCATTCTAGAACTCTCTCTAGGTTTTCAAGACATTCTTCGAAACTTTGCCCGCATACGGAAAAGTCATCCATAAAGACTTCCATGATGTTTTCGAGAAAATCAAAAAATATTGCCATCATGCACCTTTGGAAGGTTGCAGGAGCATTGCACAAGCCAAATGGCATTCGTCGATAAGCGAAGGCACCAAAAGGACATGTGAACGTTGTCTTTTCTTGGTTATCAGGATGAATTGGTATTTGAAAGAAGCCTGAGTAACCGTCCAGATAGCAGAAATGAGAATGCTTGGCTAGTCGCTCTAACATCTGGTCTATGAAAGGTAAAGAAAAATGATCTTTTCGGGTTGCTTTGTTTAGTTTCCTATAATCAATGCACATTCTCCATCCCGATTCGATTCGTTTGGTTATAGTTTCTCCTTTTTCATTTTCGATCACGGTTATACCTCCTTTCTTTGGTACTACGTGTACAGGACTAACCCATTTTCTATCGGATATAGGATATATGATACTTGCCTCTAATAACTTCATTACTTCCTTCTTCACCACCTCACTCAAGATTGGGTTTAGTCTTCTCTGATGTTCCCTAGAAGTTTTACAGTCTTCTTCTAGCATGATGCGGTGCATACAAATAGAAGGACTTATCCCTTTAAGATCGGTGATGTTGTATCCTAGTGCGGTTGGATATTTTCTTAAGATATGTAGGAGTTTTTCGGTTTCAAGTTTTCCTAGGTCTGCATTGACTATCACTGGTTGTTCAAGTTCTAAGTCTAGGAACTCATATCTCAGATTTTTGGGAAGTGTTTTCAGGTCGAGGGTTGGTTTCTTAAGGCATTGCGTAAGATCTGATGTTATTGCTAAACATTGGTTCAGTCTGTCTTCTACATGATAGTCAGACAATTCGTCATTTTCTAATTCTGTTTCTTTTATGCACTCATCGATGATATCCATGAAGTAACATGTGTCTTCTATTGCAGGTGCTTTCAAGAATTTGAAAAGAATAAACTCAATTTTCTCTTCTCCTACTTCGAAAGTGAGTCGTCCTCGTTTTACGTCTATGATAGCACCGACGGTTGCTAAGAATGGTCTTCCCAATATAATGGGGGTAACTTCATCTTCTCTTATGTCCATAATTATAAAATCGGTGGGGATGTAGAATTGACCTATGCGCACGAGAACGTTTTCAAGAATTCCTACGGGATATCTAATGGAACGATCTGCTAATTGCACAGACATTTTAGTTGGTCTTAATTCTCCCATTTCAAGTTTCTTGCATATGGACAAGGGCATAACACTGATACCGGCTCCTAAATCGCATAAAGCTTTATCTATGACAAATTTTCGTATGTGACAGGGTATAGAAAAACTACCAGGGTCTTTAAGTTTAGGAGGCATATTCTGGATTATTGCACTACACTCAGCGGTGAGTGTAACAGTTTCGCTATCTTCAAGTTTCCTTTTATTAGATAAAATTTCTTTTAAGAACTTAGCATATAAGGGCATCTGTGTAATAGCTTCTGTAAAAGGAATTATGACGTTTAATTGTTTTAGTAGGTCAACAAATTTCTTAAATTGGCCCGCGTCTTTGGTTTTAATAAGCCTTTGAGGGTAAGGGATAGGTGGTTTGTAAGGCGGCGGAGGTACATAAGGTTCTTTGTTTTCTATGGTTTCCTTATTACACTCTTCCTTTTCTTTAGGTTCACCTTCTTCCTCAGTTGACTTTTTAGAGTTTTGATTTTCAATCCTTGGGTCAGATGGTCCTTCTACCTCTGTTCCACTTCTTAATATAATAGCATGAGTGTGGCCTTTCGGGTTAGGTTGAGGCTGTCCAGGAAATGTACCAGTTGGGGCAGAAGTAGGCTCTTGTTGTTGAGCTACTTGCGAGATTTGTGTTTCCAGCATTTTGTTATGGGTAGCCAGGGCATCTACTTTACTTGCTAGTTGTTTAATCTGTTTGTTAGTGTGTACATTCTGGTTTAAGAACTCTTTATTGGTTTGTTGTTGAGAAGCTATGAAGTTCTCCATCATGATTTCTAAATTGGATTTCCTAGGAACGTTATTGTTAGGTGTAGATGGGGCCATGCTTTCGATAAGTTCATAAGCGTCAGCGTAAGGTTTATCCATAAGCGCATCACCGGCAGCGGCGTCTATTGTTAACCTTGTGTTGTACAAGAGACCATTATAGAAGGTGTGAATTACTAACCAGTCCTCTAAACCATGGTGTGGACAAAGTCTCATCATGTCCTTGTATCTTTCCCATGCTTCGAAAAGAGATTCGTTATCTTTCTGTTTAAATCAATTTATCTGGGCTCTCAGCATAGCTGTTTTGCTTGGAGGAAAATATCGGGCAAGAAAGACTTTCTTCAACTCATTCCATATGGTGACTGAGTTGGAAGGAAGAGATTGAAGCCATCTTCTAGCTTTATCTCTTAATGAGAAAGGAAAGAGACGAAGTCTAATTGCCTCTGAAGTGCACCATTAGCTTTTACAGTATCAACGTATTGGACAAATACGGATAAATGAAGGTTTGGATCCTCGGTAGGATTTCCAGAGAATTGGTTCTGTTGCACTGCTTGCAACAACGAAGGTTTAAGTTCGAAGTTGTTCGCTTCGATTGCGGGTGGAGAAATACTCGAATGTGGCTCATCTTGCGATGGAGCAGCGTAATCTCGAAGAGCACGAGCTGGTTCTGCCATCTCGGGTATCGGCGAAGGAAGGAGATTTTTGAGATCAGGAATTTCAATCGGAGGAAGATTGTTTGCAGCACGATACTCCCGAATTCGTCGTAAGACTCGGAGATATCGTTCAACGTCGTTGATTCGTAAGTAGTACGGTTCACCTTGTGAGCGAGTGTGTGGCATACAAATCAACGAAAGAGAAGGGAAAAATAGAAATTCCCTTAGTCTCTACAGCGTAACAGAAGAGTTACGATATCGACTAAATAAAAGTCCCCGGCAACGGCGCCAAAAACTTGATCGCGACTTTGTGAGTCTATTGGGGTATTAACTGCAAGTGCACAGTTTAATCGCGTAGTTTTAAAAGATATCGATCCCACAGGGACTTATGAATCGATATACCGTTTTTCTAAGGTTACTTCGTAAAGCTAAGGCGGATGATACTTTGATGATTAGGGGAAAAAGTAAAACTAAAATAAGATCTAGATTAAATATTAAATAACACGGATATCGGTATGTAGTTCGTCGTAATTAGGGAATCAAATCTTCGTTGGTTTCTTAGTTTTAAAATAAGTCTTTTCAGTAGACACTATTGATTGAAAGTCTTTTCTCAAACTCTAGCTCTGTTGAATAAAACCATGACTTTATATTAACGTGCGCTCTCACTATTTAGTTAAGTCTAAAATCACTTTTTGAAAACAATAGAATCTTTAGAAACTCTTTTTAAGAAAATACTAACCGTTTAAACACCCTCGTCTCAAACTCTCGCTCTGTTGACTTAGATTATATGATTAAACTTAAATGCTTAACTCTCGTCCTCACATTTAACCTTTAAAAGTACTTTTTGAAAATGATTAGAATTTAATTAACCTTAAAAATTCCTCTCGCCCTGATTTAAAGTTAATGTCCAATTTACACTGTCCAGTTAAAAGCTCAAACTGTCGTTCTATTGATTTTAACTTCTTTATGTTTTTTACTCTCGTACAAAAACTTTGGTATTAACTCTGTAAATTGAGACCATAAAAAGAGTGACTATATTTTTAAATGAATTTAAACCAACTCAGTTTTGATTCTTTTATTCCGCTTACTTTACATACCGATATCTAAGTTTATTTAGCCGGACATGCTAAACAAGCCTGGATAATAATTATGCTTCAATAAAGCCATATCAGATAAACAGTATAGATAAACAGCAGTACATAACATATATAATTTAAAACAATAAATTAATGAACCTGTAAAATTAATAGAAATCTTGGTTATTCCCTAGCTTCGATGCTTGAACACTCCACCACAAACCGGTTGGATTTGTTCTTACAATCTTCGATCGGACAGGAAAATAAAAACGAAAGAATAAAATACTATGACCTAACGTAAGGTTAGATCCAGTAAAAGTTACACAATAGTTTCCGGTGTAGAAACTATTTTGAGAAAATTAATTGAATGCTTTGAAAATTGACTGGAAAAGAAAAGGAAATGAAAAAAAATGCTAAGAAAGTAGAGTGTTGGAAAATTAAAAAGCAGGAAAAATAATGCACGGTGCCGAAAACTGGAAAATGTGTGTGTGCTCTGCAGGGTTCCACTTGGGTCTATTTATATGCATCCATCAAGCAACTATTTCTTCCAAAGTCCCTTCAGTAGGTTTTCTAGCGCGTCAAAGAGTCAAGCGAAGAAAAAGGATGAACGTGCTTCTGTTACACGTCAAAGCCAAAAATATAGAAGTGGGGGTGTGACGTTCGTCACACCATGTGTTACGCTCGTAACACTTAGCAGGGGGGCGTGACGCTCGTCACACCTTGTGTGGCGGTCGTCACAGGTCTCAGCGCTTTTCCTTGTAGTTATGGGTTGGGCTTCAGTGGAATGCTTTTCCTTAGGGAATCCTCTTTTTGCACCCCCTTTTCTTTCTTTTTCACGTATGCTTCAAATAATGTTACCTGAAATAAATAGAAGGAAAATACCAAGTAATATCGAATAATATAAAATAAATCGAATCAAATAATAATATAATTTAATTAAATCAAGTCCAAAAATGTGATATTATTTCATGTTATCACCAAGCGGCATTTGAAAAGATAAAAGAATATTTGCAGGAGCCTCCAATTCTAATGCCTCCCGTGGAAGGATGACCGTTAATTTTGTACCTGACGGTCCTCGAGGGGTCTATGGGGTGTGTACTGGGGCAGCATGACGAGTCTAGTCGAAAAGAGCATGCCATATACTACCTTAGCAAAAAGTTTACCGACTGTTTAACAAGATATTCACTGCTCGAGAAAACTTGTTGTGCTTTGGCCTGGGTTGCTCGCCGACTGAGACAGTATATGCTGGTTCATACCACTTTGTTGATTTCCAAGATGGATCCGATCAAGTATATCTTTGAGAAGCCAGCATTGACCGGACGGGTTGCAAGGTGGCAAATGATTTTAACGGAGTATGATATTCAGTATACCTCTCAGAAGGCGATCAAGGGGTGTGTATTGTCTGATTACCTCGCCCAGCAACCCATTGAGGATTATCAACCGATGAAGTTTGAATTCCCTGATGAGGATATCATGTTTCTCAAATCGAAAGATTGTGAGGAACCAATCCCGGAGGAGGGGCCTGACCCTGAGTCCGAATGGATTCTGATGTTTGATGGGGCCGTTAACGTGAATGGTAGTGGAGTTGGTGTTGTTTTGGTTACGCCGAAAGGATCCCACATTCCTTTTGCTGCCCGGCTAACATTTGAATGCACCAACAATGTGGCTGAATATGAAGCTTGTATCTTGGGTATCGAAGAGGCGATTGATTTGCGGATCAAGAACCTTGTTATCTATGGAGATTCAGCTTTGGTTGTGAATCAGGTTAACGGGAAATGGTATACGCATCAATCTCATTTGATTCCATACCGGGACTATACGAGGAGATTGTTGACGTTCTTCACCAAGGTGGAATTACATCATGTGCCGAGAGAAGAGAATCCTTTGGCAGATGCTTTGGCTACTCTGGCTGCCTTGATTAAGGTGCAGTGGTGGAATCAGTTCCCTAGTGTCGAGGTAGGACGACTGGATAGATCGGCTTATGTGTTTGCTGTTGATACAGCGCCTGATGATGAGAAGCCGTGGTATTATGATATCAAGCGGTATCTGGAAACCCAAGAATATCCTGAGGGAGCATCCAAGAAGGACCGAAAGACTCTGAGGAGGTTGGCCATGGTGTTCTATCTGAACAAAGATGGGGTTTTGTACAAGCGGAATTTTGATTGGGTGTTGCTTAGATGCGTCGATGACAAAGAACCAAACCAATTGATGAAAGAGGTGCATGAGGGGTCGTTTGGTACCCATGCCAGTGAGAATGCTATGGTGAAAAAGTTGTTACGAGTTGGTTGTTATTGGATGACAATGGAGGCCCAGTGTTTCAACTTCGTGCGGAAATGTCATAAATGCCAGATTTATGCTGATAAGGTGCACGTGCCTCCAAACCCATTGAGTTTGATGTCGTCCCCATGGCCGTTCGCTATGTGGGGCATTGATATGATCGGAAAGATTGAGCCTACGACTTCGAATGGGCACCGTGTCGCATTACGCGAAAAACCGGCGGGAAAACAAAACAACAGAGCCGCCACCGTGCGTTATTTATCCCAAAAGAGGGAAAGGAAACGCTCGAAGTAAACCTGGGAAAGACATGGTCTCGCGACCAAAGAGAGATGGGATCGAGAGTCGGTTATGCGAAGGGAAGGTATTAGCACCCCTACGCATCCGTCGTACTCGACGGGATCCACGCACAAAAGGAAGGATAAAGGTTGCTAAACACTGCTCACAAACATCACACAAGGCTGGAAAGAGACACAGAAACGACAAAAGAAACTAACTCGGCAAGATATCGCATCCTGGGCCTACGTAGTCTGTCAGGCACAGACATCAGAGTTGACGTAGTTCGGGACAGGGGGAAACGTGCTCGCTAGGATGTCGCATTCTATGCATACGTATCTTCTCTAACCAGAGAAAGAATCAGACTCCGAACCAACAAACACACACTGGAAACCAAATGCCAATCGTTGGACTTACATCAGACTCCAAGCACACGACAAACAAACACACACAACACAGGAAACCGACTGCCAATCGCTGGACTTATGTCAGACTCCAACTCACACAAGGGGTTGAAAACAAAAAGGGCGCCCGGAGAGATCAGCTCATCTCCTGCCTACGTACCTCATCTGGTATGAGGATCAGGGCGACGTAGTTCCCCTACACAGGGAAAAAGGACTAGCCTAACCAGAAACAAAGGGAGACACAAACTACTAGGGAGACTATGACTCGAGCCTAGAAGTTGTCATGCATACGATCCCTAAGTTAAGGTGGCTATCTAACTTGCACAGGGAGCAAGCTATCATAAACAGCACAAGCAAAGACATACAAGCACAAAAAGCAAGCACACACACTATATGCAAACAATTGGGCTCATACAAGGTTAGGCTGTGAAACACAAGCCAACTGGAATCGGGTGCGATTAGCTCTTAACCCTAACATTGAGAGTTAGGGTGAAGCAGATGAAATAGGAAGTGAGGGTAAGACCTCACAGCTCTTATCCCTGGCCTGGGAGAGCTTCAGACAAATGAAAGTGCGGGAGTTCAGAAAGTAGGAACTCTTCTCCACAGATGACTGACACAACAAAGATCTTGGGCTATTATCCACAATGCATCAACACATGGTGTGTGAGCAAAGTGGATGACACACTGAATAGCAGGAGATGGATTGCACATCTTTTTTATCTGCCAATTGCCTCATAGAGGTCTTTTCCTGCTTGGCACAAAAATAAACAAACACAAGCATTGCCTCTTAAGGAGGGCTTCAGACAGGTGCCTGCCCAAGTAACAGGACAGGTCTTCCAGACTACATGAAGTCAGAGAGTTATACCTCAAATGGTTAAGCAACCAAGCAAAGCAAAAGCAAGTTCAAAAGAACTCAAAGCAACTTATGTACCTGAAAAAAATCTAACTCAATCAGTATACAAGTCAAACAATCAAACAGATAGTCAATCACACAATCTGACAGATAAGCAAGCAACGCAACAGTGTGCAAGGCACAAGCTATTAAGCCACTTGGTCTCAAAGCCTACAAAACAATTCAAGGTTAGCCAACATTTAGAGCAAACATCAATACTCAAATGAGGAAGCATCATCAACTATGGACTTGGATGTGTAAACCTGAAATCAAAGCTCAACTGTGAGTCACCAACCACTAGGTCAAGGCCTAGGGTCAAAGATGGAGAAAAAATTGAAAACAGAACATGAAATTTAACATGAAGCAACCTCAATCAATCAAGAACACCATCCAAAAGGTCTCATATCAATATCATTCACCAAATTCATTTCATGAACCAAACATGGCAAGGTATGCAAGTTGTGATCACATTGTGACATCAGAATGAACAAATGCACATTAAATCAAAAACGATTCAAATAATATTGGGAAAATTCATGAGTAAACAGGACATAAAACATGATCATCACACAAAAAATTAGAGGCATTGGACATCATTAAGCATGGTAATCACATTGCATAAGTCAAGGCAAACATAACAAGCATATGTGTGACACCAATTGTCACACCAACTTAGTATAGGCATAAAACAGAAATGATAATTGGTAAAAACCTCAAACCAAAGCCAAAACAACATTCAACATGTCTAGAAATAGTGTGCAAAGTTTCACATTCATTGGATAAAGAAAAAGCATTTCACAATCAAATGAAATTCAAGGCAATGTAAAAGCTCAAATGTGACCATCCAGAATGAAAAATCTCAATTAAATCAGAAATGATTCCAAAAATTCCAAAAAAATCATGAGCTATGACAACATCCATAATATGCATCATACAAAAAATCAAGGCCATTGGAATTCATTAGGCAAGGCAAACACATCACATAAGATGAACAAGCAAAGGTGTGACACAAATTGTCACACCTACCTTAACATGATCATAAAACAGAAATGGAAAGTGATAAAAATACCAAATCAACACCAAAAGTCAAGCAAAGAGTCTAGTTTCAACATGCAAAATTTCATGAGCACTGGACAAGAAACAAGCATTTCACAAATGATATGGCAAGGCAAGGTACAAAGTGCATACATGTTCACAAACTCTAGCACAAAATATTTTCCAGCCATGCACAGTTTATGGAAAAATGATCATAAAATACTAGACAGAAAATGCAACATGATGCAAAAAACCTCATATTTTTTGGAGCATTATTCAATTTGTTTCGATTTTTGTAAGATGAAGAAAAATTTTAAAAATGTAATGGAGCAAAACATGAAAATATGAAGGAAATGGAAAAATAGGCATGGCATTTGAATGAAGCGCCACAGATGGGAATCGAACCGAGGCTGGATTTAAAAATGCATTGGCGCGCTGGCTGCAAAACGCAGCGTTTCATTAAACGCTGGCGAGAGCCAATCAGAAACGCGCATGGGCTTCAGCATGCACCAATGAGAATTAAGCCCTAACACAAACACATAGGCCACGGTTTTATGTTGTAGAAAAGATCAAAAATAGTTCCAAAAGATGAACATCATCATCTTCATCATGAACGCATGAACAGTGCAGATGCAGCATGAACAAATTTACCAGAAATCAAAATCAAAGCCATCATCATGTAGATCTTTCATCATAGAGTACGAATATATGCATGGTTAAGGCTAAATCAACACACATCAAGAGAATCGAAGCCATGAACATTTGCACATGAAACTTAAAATCCACATTACTCAGCCTATAGTGCATGAAATTCAATGGTTTAAAGCTCAAAACAACCAGCATTGCAAGATCTACAACAATAGCATAACAATTTTAAGAAAAAGAGAGATCGATTTGGAACCTCTTTGAAGAGCAGAAGTGGAATTCGATGGATTCAAGCCTTGAAATGCTCAAACAGTCCTTCTATGATGCTTGTACAAGTGTTTGGGAAGAGGATTGAAGTTCAATTGTGCACGATCTCACCAGAATTTGGATTTGCCATGAATGCTTCCAAGCTTCAATATGCTTCAATGCTGCACGATTTCCTTTGGTTCTTCCTTCAAACTTGCTCAAAGATGCTTCCAGGTGATGAATCAAGTAATGGATTGTGGTTTGTTTGAAGAAATTTGAAGAAAATTTGAGAGAAAAAAGTTTGAGAAATTTCTAGATCTGAAAATTGTGATTGTTGTTAGCTGAAAACAGTTAGGGTTTGTGTTATATACCTCTCCCTAATCATGCTCCTAATCATGTTTAGCCAAATGTTAAGTGAATTAGCCAAAATAAGGTGCATATGCAAATTATCCATTTCACCCTATGCATGAAAATGCATGGTGAACAGTACACGGGTTTGTGCTCATTTTCACTTAAAATCTCATTTTGGAGCCAAATGCAATGGTAGAATGTGTGAACAATGCACCAATTTTAAACTTTAATTTTTCCCTCCAAAAATCAAGTGAAATATCAAGTGATCATATGATGATAATGCATGACATGTAATGCAAGATTTGGAAAGTATAGGTCAAAATAAGAACAATGCAAAAAAAACCACTCAATTTGGACTTTTGGTTTGAAAGTTATGCCCTTTTGAAGTTCAAACCACACTTGGCCAAGATTGATCCATATCTCTTCAACCACACATGAGAAATTCATGATCTTGGACTTTTTGGAAATGGGAGAGAAATATATTCAACTTTTATGTTGGACAAAATTTCATTTGAAGCTTTCTTGATGATGTAATCTTGAGTTGAAAACCTTTCCATTTTTGGCAAATTCAAATTACAGGTCACCTGCTATTTTTGGAAAGTCTTGATCTGACCTCAAATTCTTCTATGTTGATGTTTGAAATGTCAAATGAGACTTGTTCCCACATGAATGAGGCATCTCTAACCATCTCACACCTCCAAATCCACAGTTAAACTAACAGTTGACTTCTGTTGACTTTTTAGGGTTTCAGATGATTTGCACATTGACTGATGATCTCTGAACCTCCAATTCTTGACCATATAACTTCAAAATGATCTTTGGGTCACATGAACTCATTTTACCAACCCTAGGGCTTTGATTCCATAGAAAATGCACTTGCTTGCTTGCACAACTGAATCTTCTGACCAGTCTTGCCTGATGACTTGGTAGACTAATGCAATGAACAATGCAATGTTAATGACCTAAAATGAAAATGTATATACAAAATGGGAGGTGCAAATTTGAGGTGCTACAGCTGCCCCTATTCAATCAACTGAGAACCCGAACGGATGAGAGCAACGGCTGTCAGACCTTCAGGGTAAACAGGGATTGAATACCAAAGAACCGTAGAAATTTGCACTCCGCGGGGGATAACACAGGATATTTGCAACAATAACCAGACAAGACGTTTACCGACGACTCCTGGGGATTTTGATTTTTATCAAAGGAAAGGTACAACCAAACGTCAACGGACGAAAGGGAAAAACTCATCGTTTATCGACACCAACGGAGAGGTGACCAGACATTAACGAATGACTGGGAAGACTCGACCAGACGTCAACGGACGAACGGGAGAAGCTCGACGTTTATCGACACCAACGGAGAGGTGACCAGACATTAACGAATGACTGGGAAGACTCGACCAGACGTCAACAGACGAACGGGAGAAGCTCGACGTTTACCGACACCAACGGAGAGGTGAACACTTCACTGGGGAAGGAAAATAAATACTCGCAACCGGAAACCAGACAGGATGTTTACCGACGACTCTACTGGGGATTTCTGGCTGGGGAAATACCAGACATTTACCGATGACTGGGATGAGACTCGACGTTTACCGACATCGAAAGATGATGTTTACCGACATCAGACAAATACGACCAGACATTTACCGATGACTGGGGGATAGGATTGGAATAGTATGTGCAACCATACGTCAATGGACGAATGGGAAAAACTCAACGCTTATCGAGACCAACGGAGAGGTGAACACTGGGGAAAAAGTTAATCACAACCAAACGTCAACGGACGATCGGGAAAAACTCAACGTTTATCGACACCAACGGAGAGGTGAATCCTGGGAACAGGATACAGCTATACGTCAACGGACGAATAGGAAAAACTCAACGTTTATCGACACCAACGGAGAGGTGAACAGACATCAACGGATGACCTGTGGGGGAGATACAACTAGACGTCAACGGACGAATATGAAAAAACTCAACGTTTATCGACACCAACGGAGAGGTGAATCTTGCTTGGGGAAAGAAAATATGTTACGAACATCGGACGATGATGTTTACCGACATCAACAAAGAAGACCAGACATTTACCGATGACTGGGGTAAGACTCGATGTTTACCGACACCGAAAGAATGGTGTTTACCGACACCAAGGAAAAGACGACCAGGCATTTACCAATGACTGGAGATGAGACTCGATGTTTACCGACACCTAAAGAATGGTGTTTACCGACACCAAAGAAAGAACACACGCGGGTGCTGACATGACACTTACCGGTATCACGGGGATGACATCTGCATATGTCGAAGCAGGGCTAAACACTTGCTGGGGATCTTACTGGGGAGAATCAAGCTTTCTTTTCGCGGACGAATGAGGAAATAAACCTCTCCGGGGAATATCAATCCTGAATGCTGTCAGGAGCAACTGTAGAAACCGTGTCGTACAGACGTTGAACAATGATCCGCCTCTGTCGGGGATATGGTCGGACTAGGTTTCAACACATGAATGCATATGTTTGAATTTTTCTATGGCATAATGCTCCATAATGAAATGGAAATGCTACGCGATTTGAGGATGCAATGATCACTATATGCAAAATGCAAAATGATGAACTCCGGCTGGGGAGCAAACTGATCAAAGACTCCAACTCTGTGGGGAGACTCTGTCTGAGGAATACTCTGCGGGGAGTAGCACCGACTTCTCACTCATGCTGGGGAATAACACTGCTGCTGGGGAAAGGATCCCAATCCACTCGGGGACTCCGCTAGGGACACAATCAATGCGACTTCGCTGGGGAAAAGCGCCAATCCATAAGTGGGATAAACCCTGCTAGAGATAATTCACCGAACCTGATCCACTCGGGGAACCTGCTGGGGAAAACCGTCAACACAAACCTCTGCTCGGGAGATCTGCTAGGGGAACACATCACCGCCCTGATGGGGATGACACACGCACCGCTCTACTGAGGAAAAGCATAACTCTGTTGGGGAAATAAAATACCAGACCACGCTGGAGAGATAGACCTCCACCCTGCCGGGGACAAGCGTTCACGACCACGTTGGGGATAGCAGTACTTCAAATCAGACTGCTGGGGAATAAAACCACTCCACTGACACCTTTGCTGGGGATACAACATCCTTCCAACTCAGTGGGGATATTCAATCTTCAGACTCAGCTGGGAACTCAGTAGCTTTCAGACTAGCTGGGGACTTAACAATCCTTAGCTCTGCTGGGGATAGAAAGCACTATCCACAGACGTCTTTGCAGGGGAGAAAAAATAATTTTGATAGCTTTCCGACTTGCTTGGGGAATCAACCGTGGCTTAACTGCTTCAGCCAGGAATCCAAAGGTAACAACCTGCAAAACAGCACGACATACATGCCCCAGGGGTTGCATGGACAAGATACGCTCAAGTGCCCTCATCATTCAAAATGACTTTCAAATGTTTTATCTTTCTGCACTTTATTGTCTAACCTTCATGTTTTTATATGCAATGTTTATCAAAAATTCGGACGTTTTTGCAAACAAAACAGTAAAATAAAACAAGAGAGCTATTTATCTGAATAACGACTTTTATTGATTGAAAATGGGCCTGAAAAGGAGAATACATCGGGAAGCAATTCCTAGAAAGAGGTAATTGCGCACAAAAGGAAAAATCTATCCTAATGGCAATGTGAACACGACATCCGCTATTTCCCAATTCTGTTATAACTCACAGATCATCAGTTCTCCTCCCAACTTCCTTGCTTTCTGAGAAGAATGACTGGACCGATCACATCTTTCGAGATGGCAGACGACGAGGCGCGATGCAGTACAGATAACTCAGACTGTAGTCTTCGCTTTAATGCCTCTTTTGCCTGGATCGCCCTTTCGGGTTTTCAATCCACCGGGATACCCATTTTTGCCTAAGCCGCCCTTGCGGGTTTTCGACTTACCGGATGTACAAATTCTTTTCATTTTTTATCCCTAACTTTTGCCCGAACCTTTTCTCTTTTTTTTTTGGTTCGCCGGGATGCCCTTTTTTGCCTGGACTCTTTTATTCTTTTTCTCCTGCGGGTCATTTTACGCGAAGTATTTTTTGACTACATCTGAGTTAACAGGGGACGGGAAATCTTCACCATCCATAGTTGGAGAAGACCTTCTTCACAACATATGGACCTTCGTAATTAGGAGTCCATTTGCCCCTATTATCTGTACCGGGAGGAAGGATCCTCTTCAAAACTAGATCACCGATCTGATAGCTTCGAGGACGCACTTTCTGATCAAAGGCTCTCTTCATCCTTCTCTGATACAGCTGCCCATGGCACACAGCTGCTAACCGTCTCTCTTCGATAAGGCTCAACTCGTTAAACCTTGTTCGAATCCACTCGGCTTCGTCAAGCTTGACATCCAGCAAGACTCTCAGAGAAGGGATCTCCACTTCAACAGGTAGGACTGCTTCCATACCATACACAAGGGAGTACGGGGTTGCCCCGGTCGACGTACGTACTGAGGTACGGTACCCATGCAAAGCGAAAGGCAGCATCTCATGCCAATCCTTGTACGTCACGACCATCTTTTGCACAATCTTCTTGATATTCTTGTTTGCCGCCTCTACAGCACCATTCATCTTTGGTCTATAAGGAGAAGAATTGTGATGTTCAATCTTGAAATCTTTACAAAGCTCCTTCATCATCTTGTTATTGAGATTCGAACCATTGTCAGTGATGATTCTTTTAGGAACCCCATAACGACAGATAATCTCCTTCTTAATGAACCAGGCAACCACTTGTTTGGTAACATTAGCATAGGAAGCTGCTTCCACCCACTTGGTGAAGTAGTCGATCGCAACCAGGATGAAGCGATGTCCATTAGAAGCAGTAGGCTCAATCTTCCCAATCATATCAATGCCCCACATGGCGAACGGCCAAGGCGAGTTCATGACATTCAAAGGGCTTGGTGGTACATGCACCTTATCAGCATAGATTTGACACTTATGGCATTTCCGAGCGTATTTGAAAACAATCGGATTCCATAGTCATCCAGTAATAACCGGCTCTCAACAATTTCTTGGACATTGCATGACCACCAGCATGGGTACCAAAAGATCCTTCATGCACCTCTTGCATCAATATGTCTGCTTCGTGTCTATCCACGCATCTGAGCAGAACCATGTCAAAGTTTCTCTTGTACAACACATCATCCTGATTCAAATAAAAGCTTCCAGCTAGCCTTCTCAGGGTTTTCTTGTCATTCTTCGACGCACCTTCAGGATACTCCTGGCTCTTGAGGAAGTTCTTGATATCATAGTACCACGGCTTCTCATCAACAACAGACTTGGCTGCAAACACATACGCAGGCCTCTCGAGTCGATTCACCGCAACATGTGGCACATGATTCCACCAATGAACTTTGATCATAGAAGACAAAGTAGCCAAGGCATCAGCCATCTGATTCTCATCATGGGGGACATGATACAACTTCACCTTCTTGAAGAACGTCAGTATTCTTCTGGTGTAATCTCTGTAAGGAATCAAATGTGGCTGGTTGGTATTCCAATCTCCATTGACCTGGTTAATCACTAGAGCGGAATCTCCATAAATGTCAAGAGTTTTGATCCTCAAATCAATGGCTTCTTCTATCCCCATGATACAAGCCTCATACTCAGCCTCGTTATTGGTGACGTCAAAAGTCAGCCTGGCAGAAAAAGGTATATGAGCCCCTTTAGGATTGATAAGTACTGCACCAACACCGTTGTCATTCACATTCACAACCCCATCAAACATCAATGTCCACTTGTCATCAGGATTCGGTCCTTCCTCGACAAGAGATTCTTCACAATCTTTCATCTTAAGATACATGATGTCTTCATCAGGGAATTCAAACATCATCGGCTGATAATCCTCAATCGGTTGCTCGGCAAGGTAGTCTGATAGGATACTACCTTTGATGGCCTTCTGTGACGTGTACTGGATATCATATTCTGTTAAAATCATTTGCCAACGGGAAACACGTCCGGTCAGAGCTGGCTTCTCAAAGATGTACTTCACTGGATCCATCTTAGAAATCAACAAGGTAGTATGGTTCAACATATACTGCCTCAGTCGGCGAGCAGCCCAGGCCAAAGCACAGCAAGTTTTCTCAAGCTGTGAATATTTGATTTCACAGTCGGTAAACTTTTTGCTAAGGTAGTATATGGCATGCTCTTTTCGACCAGACTCGTCATGCTGTCCCAATACACACCCCATCGAATTCTCGGTTACTGACAGGTACATTATCAGAGGTCTCCCAGGAACTGGAGGTATAAGGATTGGAGGTTTCTGTAAATACTCTTTTATCTTGTCAAAAGCTTTCTGACAGTCATCATTCCACTTGATTGCCTGATTCTTTCTTAGCAATTTGAATATCGGTTCACACGTTGCAGTTAGGTGAGACACAAACCTTGCAATGTAGTTCAATCTCCCTAAAAACCCACGAACCTGTTTTCTGTTTTCGGTTCAGGCATCTCTTGAATAGCTTTGACTTTTGCTGGATCAACCTCAATCCCTTTCTCACTGACAATGAAGCCTAACAGCTTCCCGGATCTCACCCCAAACGTACACTTGTTCGGATTCAGCCTCAATTTGAACTTTCTCAATTAGTCAAACAACTTCTGCAAATTAACCAGGTGCTCCTCTTCTGTCTGCGACTTCGCAATCATATCATCCACGTACACTTCAATCTCTTTGTGCATCATGTCATGAAAGAGAGTCGTCATAGCCCTCTGATAGGTAGCACCGGCATTCTTCAGCCCGAATGGCATCACCTTATAGCAGAACATGCCCCAAGGTGTAATGAATGTCGTCTTTTCCATGTCCTCTGGCGCCATCTTGATCTGATTATAACCAGAGAAACCATCCATGAAAGAGAAAACCGAGGATTGAGCCGTATTATCAACCAATACATCAATGTGAGGTAATGGGAAATCATCTTTCGGACTCGCTCTGTTCAAATCCCGGTAATCGACACACATCCTGACTTTGCCATCCTTCTTCGGCACGGGAACGATGTTGGCCACTCACGGGGAATAAGTAGTTACTGACAAGAAACCCGCATCAAACTGCTTCTGAACCTCTTCCTTGATCTTAACAGCCATATCAGGACTCGTTCTGCGAAGCTTCTGCTTGACTGAAGGACAATCTTCTCTGAGAGGTAGCCTATGCACCACGATGTCGGTATCCAACCCAGGCATATCTTGATACGACCAGGCGAATATCTCCACATACTCTCTCAGCATCTCAATCAACCTTCTCTTGACATCTTCTTTCAAAGCAGCCCCGATCTTAATATCTCTTCTGGCGTCCTCAGTACCAAGATTAACAACCTCCAACTCCTCCTGATGAGGTTGGATGACCCTTTCCTCCTGCTTCAACAATCTAACCAATTCTTTGGGGAGTTCACAGTCTTCCTCACTCTCCTCTTCAGCTTGGTAGATGGGATTATTGAAATCATACTGAGCCATAACAGAACTGTTCATAGTGGATTCCGTGAGATCATTTCTGCATGTTTAATGCTTTGTTTTAGAAAAAGAGTTCAAGAAAGTCACAAAAACAAAAACATTGCCATTTTTATTTTTTTGAAAAATGAAAAACAAAAATAAAAAGACAGGGATCACAAAATTGTTTGCAAAACGTCCTTTATTAATGATAACATTGGAAAAAACATGATGAGGCCCTACAATGAACCACTACGCCTTGGGCAGAACGTAGGGTTTTGTGCAAAATGAAAAAAACAAAAGAAAATTACTCTGTTTGAAGAGTAACTTGAACCACATCTTCTGTCGTCCAGTTGTTGATCGTCTCCCCTGGTGCACACGGGCGAACCCAGTTGTCCAGATCACAATCACTGTCATCATCTTCACTACAGGCTGCAAAGACGTCACCGTGATTCATCAGCCCAGCGCTGGTAAAGGTACTCGGCCCTGTCTGCACACCCTGTTCCGCCTGCAGAGGTTGATAGCCAATTCTGAACTTGTCTTCTTTGACAGGCAAATCCACCATCTTGCCCCAGCCTTCAGCATTACCAGAGTTGACAACATCCACTACCTGCTTGTATGATGCAATTGAGGCACTTGGCTTCTTTTGCTCAACAAAAGCCACCCTCTCAAGAGCAACAGTCTCGAATGCCTGGCATAAGGTTTCATGGATCTTGCCATCCACCTCTACATATTTGAAAGAGGATAGGTGACTCACCAGAATATCTTCTTCACCGCAAACAGTCACAATCTGACCATTCCAGACATACTTCAACTTTTGGTGGAGAGTTGACGAAACTGCCCCAGCTGCATGAATCCAAGGACGCCCCAATAAACAATTGTATGCCAGCTGAATGTCCATCACATAGAAGACAATGTCGAAAACCTCCGGACCGATCTTCACTGGCAAGGTGACTTCACCAAAAACAGACCGTTTGGATCCATCAAATGCACGCACAATCAGGTCACTCGGAGTGAGGATAACCCCTTCCACATCAATCTTACCCAAAATCTTCTTAGGCAACACATTCAGAGACGAACCAGTGTCTACCAACACGTGAGACAACACTGCACCCTTGCACTCCATCGTGATATGCAAGGCCTTGTTATGGTTACGTCCTTCAGGCGTCAAATCCAAATCCGTGAACCCCAATCTGTGCCTGGTACTCACATTGGCAATCACTCCCTCCAGTTGGTTAACAGAAATCTCTTGAGGCACGTAAGCCATATTCAGCATCTTCAACAAGGCATTACGGTGTGCCTCAGAGCACAGGAGCAAAGAGAGTATAGAAATTTTGGACGGAGTCTGATTCAGCTGATCTACAATCTTGTAGTCACTCTTCTTGATTATCTTCATGAACTCCTCCACGTCTTTCTCAAACGAGCCCTCAGGCGCCTCCTTCTGAGCCGGTTCTTCATCAACAGCAGCCTGTTTACCTTTCGCCTTGGCGAGAGCCTCGGCATTGTTGTCTCTCAACGGTTGCGGAGCAAATAGACGTTCACTTCTGGTAAACCCTCCTGGTCCTCCAACATTGTCCACAACTGGACTTACAACCAAAGGAGTTCTACTAGGCAACCCAATAGTCACAGGAGACTGATTCACCGGCCTAATCTGATTTTCGGCCCTTCGATTGCTGCGATAAGCGTTGTCATACCTCCATGGCACGGCCCTACTATTCTCAACAGGTCTTCTTCCCGAAGCAACAATAGTAGTTGGAGCACTGACGGTTACAGGAGCAGAAATGGTAACAGGAGTACCACTAGTTGTAGATGCACTAACAGTCCTCTGGCCACGTCCCTCGGACGGTTTGAAATAAATGGTGACGGTTGACACCACCCCACGATCTCTAACAGCCCGAACAAACTGCAAACAACCCTCGTCAATCAAACTCTATATACCAGCCCTCAACTGTTCACAACCATTCTCTGACTCTGCGCAGTCTACACAACCCTCACAACAGCCCGGGAATACTTCCCCATTCAACAAACGGTCCTTCACAACTGACAGCGGAGTCTGGATCTCCTCAATGCTAACAACCAAGTCTTCAGCTTCTCCCCCTTCCACATTGTTCACTCTGTGTGCACCATGCGGAGGCATAGGGTTGTTTACAACATTCGGCACGGGAGCAAAATTGATAGTTTTAGCATCAATTAGGTCCTGGACCTTATGATGAAAAGCCCTGCAGTTCTCAATGTGGTGCCCCGGTGCACCAGAGTGGAAATCACAATGCACGTTGGCATCATACCCAGGTGGTATCTTTGTCAACGGTGCCATGGTACGCAACTCCACGAACCCTAGTCTGAGCAACTCAGGTAGCAACTCAACATAGGTCATCGGTAAAGGATCAAAACGTCGATCAGGCATCCTCTGTCTAGGCTGATACGGACGTTGCTGTTGTTGTTGTTGTTGTTGCGGTTGTTGTTGAACTCTCTGTTGTTGCTGAGGTTGACGTGGTTGAGGTGCTGGAATGGTCACAGCAGCAACCTGGCGGTACTGATTTCTGTTTACAATCCTTCTACCGTGCTGCACAGCACTGGTTTCACCCTCTCTCCGACGAGGTGCCCCAGCAAACAGTTTCTTGGAAGATGAGGACCCTGCATCCTGAATTTTTCCAGCTTTGATCAGACTTTCAGTCCTTTCCCCACAGATTACTACATCTAAAAAACTACCGAATGGGCAGCTTCCCATCCGGTCCATGAACACACCCTGCAGTGTACCGATAAACATATCAGTCAGTTCCCTTTCCAGCATAGGGGGTTGTACTCTTGCAGCCAATTCCCGCCACCTCTGGGCGTACTCCTTGAAGCTTTCATCGGATTTCTGACAAAGACTCTGCAACTGAGTCCGGCTCGGCGCCATGTCCATGTTATGTTTATATTGCCTCAGGAAGGCCTCACCCAGGTCTCTCCAACAGCGGATAGAATCTCTCTTAAGTTCCATGTACCAATCCAAGGAAGCCCCAGATAAGCTGTCCTGGAAGAAATACATCCATATTTTCTCATCATCTGTGTAAGCAGAGATTTTCCGATAATACGCCTGCACATGGGTGCGAGGGCATGAAGTACCGTTGTATTTATCAAAAGAGGGTGCTTTGAATTTGTAGGGAATCCTCAAACCTTCCACCAGACCCATGTTGGTCACATCAAAACCTAGGGAGTTCTGACATTGCATAGCTCTGATCTTCTCAGCAAGGGCATCAACTTTGCGGTCCCTCTCTTCAACTCTCACTACATCATCGTCTTCACTGAGCAACGTAAACATGTCCTCTTGTCTATCAACAAGCGGAGCAGGATGACGAACAGGAGCCCGGGTAGCTCTGGCATTAACAGTCTCTGCAGCAAGAGGCTGTCCGTTGATTCTTATACCCCTCAACTCATCCCCTACAGCGTAGTCATTGGCGGGAGCAGCAGCAACAACATTCTCATGAACAGGCACACCCACTGGTGAAGCACGGTTGGACGGCGGAATCACGGTTTCCTGTCTCTGGGCTAAGGCACGTAGCTCCTCTTGCCCCTGAACAACCCCTTGCATCATCTTCATAAATTGGGCCATGTTTGCCCTCATCTCAGCCAATTCTGCTTGAACCTGGTCCATACTTCTCTGATGATTCAATTTGGTTGAGTAACGATGCGGTCTTCGATCAGCTATCCTGCCTGACACAGGAACCAGAGTGAGAAGTCGCGAACAAGAACACCTGTTATGCAAAATGATATGGGTATGATGCTAATGATATGATGCACATGATATGTTCATTTCTCAGACATTCAAAGAGCCTAATTCATCTTCAAGAAATGGCAACCTGCAATACATAACAAGGAAGCAACACAAGATAATGAGCACAAGGTGAAACACCAACAACCTCATCCATAGATATGAGCAACAAAGGATCATACAACAATGTCAACAAAGATCCAAATAATCGGAGTACAACAAATGAATCCCATCCAACAGGCCTGGAGGTGATTCTCAACATACACATCAGAGATACAAGCTAAGACAAATGGCTTCCAGGAATGAGAGTCTTCAGGTGCTGACACTGGTCTATCAACAGGTCACACTCTGAACATTCTGGCAAGGGAGTGAGCTTCTCCTTCAGTTGTCTTCTGAGCTCTACAACTTCTCCTCCAAGTTGGCTCTCTGATGCATGTCTCAAATCGACTTCCTTCTTCAACTGGATGTCTTTGTCTTTGAGTTGCTTCTCTAAGTCTCTTATCTTCTTCTGATAGCTGGCCTCAACTCTCTGCAACCTCAAGCATTCCCGGTGTTCTGCATTCAACAAGTTCTCCATCTCTTCATAGGATCTTTTCTTGCTCTTTACTCCACCCATATCTACACTCTGCATGTCTCTGAGTTGATGAACCAAGTTCAACTTATCAGCTTTGGCTTTGTAGAGCTCCATCTGGGTATCTTGCTGCTTCTCCTTCAACCAGCGATTCTCCATCAGGGCTTGCTTGTACTGCTCAGCAGGTACACTCTCAGTAAGGATCAAAGGTGGTTGCACTTGCAAAGACTTCATCCTATCATAGGGCAGCAACAAAGTTTCCACTCTCTTCTTGACCCACTTAGTGTAGTCAGGCATAGCAATGGCAAACTTCTTCCCTAGGACAGCTCCATCCTTGACACCAATGGTCTTCCAAGCTCTTCCCACTCGCCCCAAACTAACAGGGTCACTCCGCTTCTCAAAGTACACACTCTCAGCTATCTCAGCATCAAGTGGTCTTCCATTCATCACGAACCCTAACTGACGAAGAGAAAGAACTGGATTGTAATTGATGCAACCCTTAGTCCCTACAAGTGGCACATTACGGAACTCCCCACAACTCATGATGACATCACGCACATCCATCCGGCAAGATTGCCACCTGATATCATATGAAGTAAGAGACATGATCCTCTGAGTCCACTTATGAGTGCTCTGAGCATCCACAAAAGGTCCACTGGCTGGCAGGAGAGACAAGAACCATCTGAGCAACAATGGAAGGCAACATCTGATAGCTCCACCCTTACCATGCCTACTGTGGATAGCATAGTAAGTGTCAGCTAACAGAGTAGGAACCTGGTTTCCTCCAAGAAAGATAGTGACTGCAGCAAAGTCCACAAAGTTGGGCATACTCGGGAACAAGACAATCCCATAGATCATAACAGCTAACTGAGCATGAAAAGCTTCCCAATTTCCCTTCTCAGCTTCTTCTCTAGCTATCCTCAACAGGAACTTCAAAGGCAACCCTACAACATCCCCACTGGACTTCCAATTATCACTGACTTCCTTGATACCCAAATGGAGAGCTATGGCAACAACTCTGAAATCAACCTCCTTAGGCACATCCAGGAAAGGAACCTGATACCAGACTGGAACATTCAACAGAATGGAGTACTCCTCCAGGGTAGGCACCAACTGATAATCCTGAAAGGTGAAGCAACGAAGCTCTGGGTCATAGAACTGTAGAAGAGTCTGCAACGGCATTGGATCTACCACCATCTTCAACAGTGTCAACAAATCCCCATACTGATCAACGAACCCCTTCTGATTACCACTGGTCACAAGGTTGCTCAACTCTATCAGGGACGTCAAAGGCTCACGATGAAAACTGTAGGAGCAAGTATTCCGCTTCATCTCTGGGACTGTTGCCATCCCTATCAATGAATCAAACTCCTGAATGAACCTGAGAAATGATATGCATGCAGAGATTAGTTTTTTTCTTCTTTTTTCTATTTTTTTTCTACTTTTTTTATTGCATATTTTTTTTTTGAAAATAAACATGCTATGATGCAAATGATGCAGACAAGACTGGCTGGCTGTGCATCTCGGAGCACAGGATCAAAGCTTCAGCTTGAACTCGGAACCACAAATTCATTTGAAACCCAAAGTCATCTGAGACAACCCAATCTGAAGAACCAAGTCACCAACAAGATCACAAGTCACCAACAAGTCACCGACAAGTCACCAATTGTACCTGTAATAATGATCATTCCCTCCCCACTCACGGGTGTCATCTAGGCCAGGGTAAGGTCGAGAGAAACGCAGCATAAATAACCCTTTCATAGAATATCATCATATACACACCCGAAGTATGTAACGATGATACCCCATCAGAGTCTGAACTGCTCGTGATATCAATGTTCCGCTAAGTGGCGCAATACCACCCGCTTCCCATGAATCACTCTATTCCTAGGTGTCCTAGATTTCACTCATAGCCTGGGTATTGGGCCTTTTACCTCGAGTAACTCCCACCCCAACAGAGAGACAACACAGTACAGCCAGCACAGATGAATATGAATGAATGCAAACATAAATGCAAACAATAAATGCAAACAATAAATAAATGAATGCAATAAAGGAAACAGCAAAAGCAACTAAACCCTATCCTAGAGAGCGCTAGGAGAGACTCGCTTAGGGAAGATGGACCAGCAAGAGGTCAACTTCTCGATATCCCCAGCAGAGTCGCCAGCTGTCGCATTACACGAAAAACCGGCGGGAAAACAAAACAACAGAGCCGCCACCGTGCGTTATTTATCCCAAAAGAGGGAAAGGAAACGCTCGAAGTAAACCTGGGAAAGACATGGTCTCGCGACCAAAGAGAGATGGGATCGGGAGTCGGTTATGCGAAGGGAAGGTATTAGCACCCCTACGCATCCGTCGTACTCGACGGGATCCACGCACAAAAGGAAGGATAAAGGTTGCTAAACACTTCTCACAAACATCACACAAGGCTGGAAAGAGACACAGGAACGACAAAAGAAACTAACTCGGCAAGATATCGCATCCTGGGCCTACGTAGTCTGTCAGGCACAGACATCAGAGTTGACGTAGTTCGGGACAGGGGGAAACGTGCTCACTAGGATGTCGCATCCTATGCATACGTATCTTCTCTAACCAGAGAAAGAATCAGAGCACTCGTAGCTCGGCTAACGCACGCCAAACAAAACCACACAGGAAACCGACTGCCAATCACTGGACTTACGTCAGACTCCACACAAACAGGCAAACATGGAAACCGAATGCCAATCGCTGGACTTACATCAGACTCCGAACCAACAAACACACACTGGAAACCAAATGCTAATCGCTGGACTTACATCAGACTCCAAGCACACGACAAACAAACACACACAACACAGGAAACCGACTGCCAATCGTTGGACATATGTCAGACTCCAACTCACACAAGGGGTTGAAAACAAAAAGGGCGCCCGGAGAGATCAGCTTATCTCCTGCCTACGTACCTCATCTGGTATGAGGATCAGGGCGACGTAGTTCCCCTACACAGGGAAAAAGGACTAGCCTAACCAGAAACAAAGGGAGACACAAACTACTAGGGAGACTACGACTCGAGCCTAGAAGTTGTCATGCATACAATCCCTAAGTTAAGGTGGCTATCTAACTTGCACAGGGAGAAAGCTATCATAAACAGCACAAGCAAAGACATACAAGCACAAAAAGCAAGCACACACACTATATGCAAACAATTGGGCTCATACAAGGTTAGGCTGTGAAACACAAGCCAACTGGAATCGGGTGCGATTAGCTCTTAACCCTAACATTGAGAGTTAGGGTGAAGCAGATGAAATAGGAAGTGAGGGTAAGACCTCACAGCTCTTATCCCTGGCCTGGGAGAGCTTCAGACAAATGAAAGTGCGGGAGTTCAGAAAGTAGGAACTCTTCTCCACAGATGACTGACACAACAAAGATCTTGGGCTATTATCCACAATGCATCAACACATGGTGTGCGAGCAAAGTGGATGACACACTGAATAGCAGGAGATGGATTGCACATCTCTTTTATCTGCCAGTTGCCTCATAGAGGTCTTTTCCTGCTTGGCACAAAAATAAACAAACACAAGCATTGCCTCTTAAGGAGGGCTTCAGACAGGTGCCTGCCCAAGTAACAGGACAGGTCTTCCAGACTACATGAAGTCAGAGAGTTATACCTCAAATGGTTAAGCAACCAAGCAAAGCAAAAGCAAGTTCAAAATAACTCAAAGCAACTTATGTACCTGAAAAAAATCTAACTCAATCAGTATACAAGTCAAACAATCAAACAGATAGTCAATCACACAATCAGACAGATAAGCAAGCAATGCAACAGTGTGCAAGGTACAAGCTATTAAGCCACTTGGTCTCAAAGCCTACAAAACAATTCAACGTTAGCCAACATTTAGAGCAAACATCAATACTCAAATGAGGAAGCATCATCAACTATGGACTTGGATGTGTAAACCTGAAATCAAAGCTCAACTGTGAGTCACCAACCACTAGGTCAAGGCCTAGGGTCAAAGATGGAGAAAAAAATTCAAAACAGAACATGAAATTTAACATGAAGCAACCTCAGTCAATCAAGAACACCATCCAAAAGGTCTCATATCAATATCATTCACCAAATTCATTTCATGAACCAAACATGGCAAGGTATGCAAGTTATGATCACATTGTGACATCAGAATGAACAAATGCACATTAAATCAAAAATGATTCAAATAATCTTGGAAAAATTCATGAGTAAACAGGACATACAACATGATCATCACACAAAAAATTAAAGGCATTGGACATCATTAAGCATGGTAATCACATTGCATAAGTCAAGGCAAACATAACAAGCATATGTGTGACACCAATTGTCACACCAACTTAGTATAGGCATAAAACAGAAATGATAATTGGTAAAAACCTCAAACCAAAGCCAAAACAACATTCAACATGTCTAGAAATAGTGTGCAAAGTTTCACATTCATTGGATAAAGAAAAAGCATTTCACAATCAAATGAAATTCAAGGCAATGTAAAAGCTCAAATGTGACCATCCAGAATGAAAAATATCAATTAAATCAGAAATGATTCCAAAAATTCCAAAAAAATCATGAGCAATGACAACATCCATAATATGCATCATACAAAAAATCAATGCCATTGGAATTCATTAGGCAAGGCAAACACATCACATAAGATGAACAAGCAAAGGTGTGACACAAATTGTCACACCTACCTTAACATGATCATAAAACAGAAATGGAAAGTGATAAAAATACCAAATCAACACCAAAACGTCAAGCAAAGAGTCTAGTTTCAACATGCAAAATTTCATGAGCATTGGGCAAGAATCAAGCATTTCACAAATGATATGGCAAGGCAAGGTACAAAGTGCATACATGTTCACAAACCCTAGCACAAAATATTTTCCAGCCATGCACAATTTATGGAAAAATGATCATAAAATACTAGACAGAAAATGCAACATGATGCAAAAAACCTCATATTTTTTGGAGCATTATTCAATTTGTTTTGATTTTTGTAAGATGAAGAAAAATTAAAAAAATGTAATGGAGCAAAACACGAAAATATGAAGGAAATGGAAAAATAGGCATGGCATTTGAATGAAGCGCCACAGATGGGAATCGAACCGAGGCCGGATTTAAAAATGCATTGGCGCGCTGGCTGCAAAATGCAGCGTTTCATTAAACGCTGGCGAGAGCCAATCAGAAACGCGCATGGGCTTCAGCATGCACCAATGAGAATTAAGCCCTAACACAAACACATAGGCCACGGTTTTATGTTGCAGAAAAGATCAAAAGCGTTTCCAAAAAAAAACATCATCATCTTTATCATGAACGCATGAACAGTGCAGATGCAGCATGAACAAATTTACCAGAAATCAAAATCAAAGCCATCATCATGTAGATCTTTCATCATAGAGTACGAATATATGCATGGTTAAGGCTAAATCAACACACATCAAGAGCATCGAAGCCATGAACATTTGCACATGAAACTTAAAATCCACATTACTCAGCCTATAGTGCATGAAATTCAATGGTTTAAAGCTCAGAACAACCAGCATTGCAAGATCTACAATAATAGCATAACAATTTTAAGAAAAAGAGAGATCGATTTGGAACCTCTTTGAAGAGCAGAAGTGGAATTCGATGGATTCAAGCCTTGCAATGCTCAAACAGTCCTTCTATGATGCTTGTACAAGTGTTTGGGAAGAGGATTGAAGTTCAATTGTGCACGATCTCACCAGAATTTGGATTTGCCATGAATGCTTCCTAGCTTCATTATGCTTCAATGCTGCATGATTTCCTTTGGTTCTTCCTTCAAACTTGCTCAAAGATACTTCCAGGTGATGAATCAAGTAATGGATTGTGGTTTGTTTGAAGAAATTTGAAGAAAATTTGAGAGAAAAAAGTTTGAGAAATTTCTAGATCTGAAAATTGTGATTGTTGTTAGCTGAAAACAGTTAGGGTTTGTGTTATATACCTCTCCCTAATCATGCTCCTAATCATGTTTAGCCAAATGTTAAGTGAATTAGCCAAAATAAGGTGCATATGCAAATTAGCCATTTCACCCTATGCATGAAAATGCATGGTGAACAGTACACGGGTTTGTGCTCATTTTCACTTAAAATCTCATTTTGGAGCCAAATGCAATGGTAGAATGTGTGAACAATGCACCAATTTTAAACTTTAATTTTTCCCTCCAAAAATCAAGTGAAATATCAAGTGATCATATGATGATAATGCATGGCATGTAATGCAAGGTTTGGAAAGTATAGGTCAAAATAAGAACAATGCAAAAAGAACCACTCAATTTGGACTTTTGGTTTGAAAGTTATGCCCTTTTGAAGTTCAAACCACACTTGGCCAAGATTGATCCATATCTCTTCAACCACACATGAGAAGTTCATGATTTTGGACTTTTTGGAAATGGGAGAGAAAGATCTTCAACTTTCATGTTGGACAAAATTTCATTTGAATCTTTCTTGATGATGTAATCTTGAGTTGAAAACCTTTCCATTTTTGGCAAATTCAAATTACAGGTCACCTGTTATTTTTGGAAAGTCTTGATCTGACCTCAAATTCTTCAATGTTGATGTTTGAAATGTCAAATGAGACTTGTTACCACATGAATGAGGCATCTCTAACCATCTCACACCTCCAAATCCACAGTTGAACTGACAGTTGACTTCTGTTAACTTTTTAGGGTTTCAGATGATTTGCACATTGACTGATGATCTCTGAACCTCCAATTCTTGACCATATAACTTCAAAATGATCTTTGGGTCACATGAACTCATTGTACCAACACTAGGGCTTTGATTCCATAGAAAATGCACTTGCTTGCTTGCACAACTGAATCTCCTGACCAGTCTTGCCTGATGACTTGGTAGACTAATGCAATGAACAATGCAATGTTAATGACCTAAAATGAAAATGTATATACAAAATGGGAGGTGCAAATTTGAGGTGCTACACAACGGTTCATATTAGTGGCTATTGACTACTTCACCAAGTGGGTGAAAGCAGCCTCTTATGCAAATGTGACGAAGCAAGTCGTTGTCAGATTCCTGAAGAGAGACATCATTTGCAGATACGGGGTTCCCGAGAGAATCATTATTGATAATGGTTCTAATCTCAACAACAAGATGATGGCAGAATTGTGCCGGGAATTCAAGATTGAGCATCACAATTCTTCTCCTTATCGTCTGAAGATGAATGGGGCGGTCGAGGCAGCTAATAAGAATATTAAGAAGATTGTGCAGAAGATGGTCGTGACCTATAAGGATTGGCACGAGATGTTGCCGTTTGCATTGCATGGGTACCGTACCTTGGTGCGTACGTCTACTGGGGCAACGCCTTTCTCACTTGTGTATGGGATGGAAGCCGTGTTACCAGTTGAGGTTCAGATTCCCTCTTTGAGAGTCCTGATGGATGTTAAATTGCAAGAGGCGGAATGGGTAAGGCCCCGGTACGAAGAGTTGAGCCTGATTGAGGAAAAGAGGCTAGCGGCCATTTGTCATGGACAGTTATACCAGCAGCGAATGAAGCATGCTTTTGACCGAAAGGTGCGACCTCGGGTATATCACGTAGGGGATATGGTGTTGAAAAGGATCCTTCCTCCTCAAAACGATCGTCGGGGAAAGTGGACACCCAATTATGAAGGTCCATTCGTGGTCAAGAAGGTTTTCTCTAGCGGAGCCTTGTTGTTGACGACCATGGATGGCGAGGATTTTCCATCCCCTGTGAATGCGGACGCAGTTAAAAAATACTTCGTATAAGAGACCCGCTGGACGAAAAGAATAAAAGAGTCCAAGCAAAAAAGGGCATCCCGGCGAACCAAGAAAAAAATGAAAAAAGGTTCGGGCAAAAATTAGGGATAAAAAGAAAAAACTGTACACTCGGCAAGTCGAAAATCCCACAAGGGCGGCTTGGGGAAAAAAGGGTATCCCGGTGGACAGAAAACCCGAAAGGGCGGTCCAGGCAAAAGAGGGATGGAAACGAACAACTGCGTCTAACATGATCGTTTGTATTTTTGGATATGACAAGTGGATAATTCCCGGCAGGGATCGGTCGGAAGCGTCTTGTTCAGAAGGCAGAAAGTGCGGAGAGTCTTGAGGACATATGGGGTGTAACCGAGTTGGAACTCGATGAGATCACGGTTTCACATTGCCATTAGGATAGATTTTCCTTTTATGCACAATTACCTCTTTTCAGGGATTTCTTCCTATGTATTGCTCAGTTATGAGCCATCTTTTCAATCAATAAAATGCATATTCAGTCAAATAATTTTGTTTTTGTTTTCATTACCGCTTTGATTGCAAAAACATCTGTTTATTTTGATAAAGAATCTTTGCATTTTGAGACATAGAGATCCCTTCCGATGCATGTTTATAGGATTGAGAACTTGAAATCTTATTTGGAAGGTAGAGTGACCCAGGTGTTAAAATTTTGGCACGCCTGGGGCACGTTTTTATCTAACGATCTCTTTTGCAGGTGCTGTTAGATATTTTCACTCACTTGCAGGTTGTGATGTAAAGCCTTTTGACGAAAGATCCCCATGGAGTCTGATCGGGGATAAGGGATTGAAGAATGGTGAAAAGACGGTGAAAGAATGGCGACGATCCTGGAGGATTAATCAAGAAGACTCTTCAAAGTCTGAAAAGTGGAAAGTTGGCACCATGGTTAGATGGTGAGTGCCGGTGTTCGACGAGTCGACTGGCGTTCCATGTCAAATATGCAGTATCTCCCCCCAGCGGATTCGAGATCGATGTTTCCTCGACAGCCAGGCCTGAGAGTGGTTGTTTCCCCTAGCAGGGTTGAGATTGTTATTTCCCCAGCAAGTCAAAGATTGTTGTTTTCCCCGCAGAGTGCGTTGGTAGCTGTTCCCCAGCAAAGTCCCCAAGCGGATCGAGTTCAGTGGAGGTCATCCCTGGTGAGGGTTGTCCTTTTCCCAACAGCAGTGCTATTCCCCAGCAGGGTGGAGATTGGAGTGTTGTCGAGTTCCTCAGCAGAGTGCCTCGAGCTTCCCAGTAGAGTCCCCTGAGGGGGATACTTTTTATACATTCATCATTTAGAAAAGCATAGCATATTGCATAGCTAATTGCGTAGCATTTCCATGGTTATGGAGCATTACGCTGCAGAAAAAAAAGCATGCATCAGCATTGCAAGCATAAGCTAGTCTCAAGCCGTGGTTACCGTTTGAGAATTGGTTTAGCTGGTTGGTGGAGATGTTACTCAAGCTGTGGTTACCGTTTGAGATTTGGTTTCGTAGGATAGCGAAGATGTTACTCTGAGGAGTTTAGCATCATGACGTTGGATCAACGCGACTCAAGCCGTGGTTACCGTTTGAGATTTGGTTTCGCTGGATAGCGAAGATGTTACTCTGAGGAGTTTAGCATCATGACGTTGGATCAACGCGACTCAAGCCGTGGTTACCGTTTGAGATTTGGTTTCGCTGGATAGTGAAGATGTTACTCTGAGGAGTTTAGCATCATGACGTTGGATCAACGCGACTCAAGCCGTGGTTACCGTTTGAGATTTGGTTTCGCCGGATAGAGAAGATGTTACTCTAAGGAGTTTAGCATCATGACGTTGGATCAACGCGACTCAAGCCGTGGTTACCGTTTGAGATTTGGTTTCGCTGGATAGCGAAGATATTACTCTGAGGAGTTTAGCATCATGACGTTGGATCAACGCGACTCAAGCCATGGTTACCGTTTGAGATTTGGTTTCGCTGGATAGCGAAGATGTTACTCTGAGGAGTTTAGCATCATGACGTTGGATCAATGCGAGTCAAGTCGTGGTTACCGTTTGAGATTTGGTTTCGCTGGATAGCTAAGATGTTACTCTGAGGAGTTTAGCATCATGACGTTGGATCAACGCGACTCAAGCCGTGGTTACCGTTTTAGATTTGGTTTCGCTGGATAGCAAAGATGTTACTCTGAGGAGTTTAGCATTGTGACGGTGGGTCAACGCTATTCCCCAGTAGTGCGGTACTGAAGGAGATTTCTGTAGTGCGAGATGGAAGTTGGAAGATGTTACTCTGAGGAGTTTAGCATCGTGACGTTGGGTCAACGGTGTTCCCCAGTAGTGCAATACTGGAGGAGATTTCTGTCGTGCGAGATGGAAGTTGGAAGATGTTGCTCTGAGGAGTTTAGCATCATGACGTCAGATCAACAATGTTCCCGAGTAGCGCGATATTGGAGGAAAATTTTCCGTCGGGCAGGGATGGAAATGAAGATCAGAGAACGTTACGCGATCAACGCGAAAGTTGGGGTTCAAATGCGGTGATCCGGGATCATCCGCGCGGAAGAAAATATTTGTTATGGGGTTCAAAAAAAAAATCAATCAAAGAAGTACCGGGGTTCAAGAAAAGCAAGAAAAGAAAAAATCAGGAAAGTTTCGGGGTTCAAGAAAAGCAAAAAAAAAATATATAATCCCCAGCGGAGCGCAAATTGTTCGTTTGTTCTTGGTATTCAATCACTCTTCACCCTGAGCATCTGAAAGTCGAGGTTGTTCATATTGACAGGTTCATAGTGGATTGAATAGGGGCAGCTGTAACACCTCAAACTTTGCCCTCCTCTTCTTAGGACTAGCTTAGCATATTGCATCTCATTTTAGGACATTGGGCATTTGCATATTGCATATCATGTGGAAATAAAGAAGGTCATCCTCCAGAGTCTTTCTCAGAACATGGAGAAGTTGTGTGGTTCAAGCCTGAGGGTCCCCATGAATTGATGATCAGCCATCTGAGGGTATGGGCTTCAGTTAGGGTTCCTGATCCTTCAAAGGCCTTGGGCATTATGTTTATTGCAAGGGTACATCACCATCATCATGGTTTTATCCTCCTCAAGGGCTTCATGATTCATGCTCAGGTTCCTTTAGATTAGGGTTTTGACCTCTAGTCAACCCTAATCAGTGACATTCTTCTAGCCAGGGCTTTTCAAGGAGAAGAGGTATTCTATTGAGATGGAGAATACGTGAGTCTTGTATTGAGCTTATATGAGTTAGGGCTTCATTTCTGAGCCATTTTATCAAGGGGTGGAGGTTTAAGCTGATCAGAGCACGTCAAGGTCATCTGAGGACCTATACAGTCAACTGTGCAAGAGCTGAGGGCTTTAAGGTGGGGGAATGAGTTTCTAAACCTCATTCATGTTCAAAACAAGTTCATTTGTCATTACAAACATCTATCTTGAAGAATTTGAAGCCAGATCAAAAGTTTCCAAAAATGGAAAGTGACCTGTAATTTCAAGTTTCCAAAAATGGCAAGTTTTTGAACCAGATTCAACTTGACTTTCCAATATCAAAGAAGCTTCAAATGAAATCTTGTTCAACATGAAAGTTGAAGATCTTTCTCTCCCATTTCCAAAAAGTCCAAGATCATGAGCATCTGACAAATGGTTAAGGAGTTATGATCCAATGATTGCAATATGTACATGGAGGTTCAACAAGCCATAACTTTTGATCTAAAACTCCAATTTAAGCCACTCTTTTTGCAAAATGATTCTCATGACCAATATTTTTCAAATCCATCATTACATTGCATGAAATTACATCACATGATCATATGTGCATGCATGAACATTTTGGAGGGAAAGTTGGAAATTCAAATTTGGTGCATCATACATGAAAAATACCAATGCCATTGTGTTCATGAGTTGATTTTAAGTGATTTTGAGCATTCACATGGTACTGTTCACGTGCAAATTCTCCATGCACCACACACTTACCAATTTTGGTCATGCACCTTATTTTCTCTTAATCTTAATTAACACAAGCTTAATCAAATTTTCAGAGTGATTAGGAGGTGGTATAAAGCCTTAATCATAACAGAATTTTGGTGGTTCACACATTCTAGATCTAGATTTTGGTTTTCCCTCCATTTTTGCTCTCATCTCAAATCTCAAATTCTTTCACATAACACCTCAATTCGACTACATAATCGAGTTCATGGAACATCACTGAGTGCAAATCAAGTATTGGATTGAAGGTTTTGGTGAAGAAACAAGTTGCATCAACACATGAACATGAACATGGAGTTTTGAATTTTAGCTAGATCCAGACCAATTCAAGTGTCAATTTCTCTCCAAAGCTTCAAAGCAATCATAGAGGAGTGGATCTGGAGCTGGTGGAAGCTGTAGCACACGATTTTGGTCACTGCGAGTTCAGGTTGGTGAAATTTCGATCATCATAATTCTGCATTTTTTTGCCATGATCTTGTAGAACTTTCAATGCTGATAATCCTGATGTGTTTAGATTCTGTTTTGGTTGAGTAATGAGAGAGTTATGTTGAATTGAAGTTTGAGTGGTGAAACTTATTTCCTTCGATCCAGAAAATAGGCGATGAATTAGGTCTACATAATGGTAGATTTGTGTTCTCCATTGAGAGATCTTTCGATCCATGTGCCTGTTGCTAATTTCTGCAAACAATTTTGTTGCTCCTCCGCCTGAACCGTCGGAGAAGATGGTTGAGCTCCACCGTCGCCGGCTCTGCAATTAGGCTAGGGTTTTGGTCCAGTCATCGTCCACATTTGCGCCTGCTTGGCGCTTCCATTGGTCCATAGTGTTTTAACCGTGCCAGCGTATGTTGACTGCGCATGTGGCTGCCACGCCATTTAGTGAAACGGTGCGTTTTACTAGCGCCTTCAACCTTAGGCGTGCGTGTTCGAATCCCACGCCATGCATTTCTTCATTTTCCAATTGTTATTATTTCCAGTGCTATCCTTTGATCCTTTGTTACTTGGGTTCGAAACTTGGCAAATGATGTTTATGAATATTATTTTCCAGCGCTTCATTTGACTGAATGAACCTGAGTTCAACTCCTGGTTCTAGCATTGTGCCCATTTCATTTCATTTTCACTTCCACAATTATTTTCTATATATTTCCATGTTAATTTATTTCATTTTCATCAAATTGAGAAATTCATAAAAAATAGAATATCCATCCAATTAAATCCAAATTTTTTTCTCACATGATTAGTTGAATGTCTATTATTTTGTGGTTGTGATTTCATGATTTTATCATTTCTGGAATTTTAAATGTGTTTGCTTATTTGAACATATATGCAAATTTGACATGTTGCACCAATTCTCTTGTGAAACTCTCATACTTGATCCATTTGCCATGAAATTTAATATGCTGATTCCTAACATGTTGCATGATTTGTGAGCTTTTGTTTGGCATTTTTAGCATTTTCCATCTCTGTTTTGGATACATGGATGTATGGTGTGACAATGTGTGTCACGCATTTTGATGTTGATGTTGTTCATTTTTATTGACATGCCAATTGAACTTTTCTGATTCCAATTTTTTGCATGATGCTGGTGTTTAACATGTTGTGTGAACATAAAAATTTCCATAGTTATTTGACTCCTTTCTGTTTTAATATGGAATTTTTACTCTTAATGTCCAATTGTGTGCTTTGTGATTACCTTTGCCTTAGCATGATCATTAGATGGATTTGCCTTAGGATTTGAGTCTGGTCCTTTTTAGGACATGTTCTTACTTGTTTAAATGTGTTTCATGGTGAATATCACTTTCTGTTTTGACTCTTTGCTTTGCCTTTGACCCTAGTCTTGGACTAGTGGTTTGTACTCATCTTTTGAGCTTTGTATTTCAGGTTCAAGCTATTAACTCTAGTGGTTGATGCAATATCATGACTTGAGATGCAAATTTACTTTGTACACTAACCTTGGTTGTGTTGTAGGTTCATTGGTGTTGAACTCACTTGAGTTGTTGACTTGCATTGTGAACCTATTGGTTGTAACATTGTTGACTGTCTGTTTGATTTGTCTGAATATGAATATTGACTTGTTTGATTTTCTTACAGGTACTTTAGTAGCTTTAGCTCATTGCTTGAGCTTTGATTTGCTTGTGGTTGGCATACCACCTAGGTAACCATTCTAACTCCATGTAGTCTTGAAGCCCTGTCGTTTCTTTTGGCAGGCATTTGGCTGAAGTCCTCCTTAAGAGGCAACTGTGTTTGTTTACTGTTGTGCTAAAGACCTCCTTGTTGAGGCATGGTTACTTAAGTCCTCCTAAGTGAAGAGGCAATTGGCAGATAAAAGAGATTAGCAATCAATCCCCTGCTAATCGTTTGAGTCGTTCATTATGCTCGCACTACGTGCTAAGGCTCTTGAACCTAACCCAAGATCTTTGTATATAGAGTCAGTCAAGTGGAGTAGGGTCCCTCATTCTGGATCCCCACATTTTCATTGATTTGAAGCTCACCCAGGCTCGGGTTAAGAGCTATGAGGTCTTATCCTCATTACCTTTCATCTGCTCACCCTGACGGTCAATGTCAGTGGTTAAGAGCCTCAGACACCCCCTCTAGTGTTGGCTTGTTTGTCGAGGTTGATATGACCCCTTGACTAAAGCCCAGCCTTGTATGAGCCGCTTGTTTGCATATAGAGTGTGATGATTGCTTGTGTGTTTGCTTTTCATACTTGTTGATTTGTTGTTCGTATTGACTTGCTTCCTGTGCGAGTTAGGTTTTGTTTAGATACCTCAACCTAGGGCCATTGTGGATTACATGACAACTATTAGGCTCGAGTCAGTCTCCCTTTTAGTTTGTTATTCCCGGGTCTCTGGTTAGGAGAAAGTTTCTCCCCTGTTAAGGGGAACTACGTCGCCCTGATCCTCATACCAGATGAGGTACGTAGGCAGGAGATTGAGCTGATCTCTCCGGGCGCCCTTTTTCTTTTTAACCCTTTTGTGTGTGTTAGGAGTCGGATGTAAGCCTAGCGATTGGCGTTTCGTTTCCTATTCGTTTTGTGTGTTAGGAGTAGGATGTAAGCCCAGCGATTGGCATTCCGTTTCTCGTTTTTTTGTTGTTTGTTTGGAGTCTGATGTAAGTCCAATGATTGGCATTCCGTTTCCAGTTGTGTGTTTGTTTGACGTTTCAGTGTCTCCTTTCAGTGTTTTGTTTCAGCGTGCGTTAGCCGAACTACGAGTGTTCTGATTATTTCTCTGGTTAGAGAAGATACGTAGGCATAGAATGCGATATCCTATCGAGCACGTTTCCCATTTCCCCGAACTACGTCGACTCTGATGTTTGTGTCTGACAAACTACGTAGGCCTAGGATGCGATATCCTGCCGAGTCCGCTTTCTCCGTTTTCCTTCGCCTGTTTTATTATTCCAGGGTGTGTGCATTCTTTGAGCAGTTTTTATCAGCAACCTTATTCTATTCTTTCTGAGCGTGGATCCCGTCGAGTACGACGGACGTGAGGGGTGCTAATACCTTCCCCTTGCGTAACCGACTCCCGATCCTAGCAATCTCTGGTCGTAAGACCATTCCTTTCCCTTCTTTAGGTTTACTTCGAGTGTTTCCTTTCCCTCCTTTGGGATAAATAACGCACGGTGGCGGCTCTGTGTCTTTTCCCGCCGGTTGTTTTTCGTGGATGCGACATTAACACCATTAGAATCTTCTTGATTGGGAATCCTGTGCCTACTTTGTTGGGTGATATGTACTTCTCTTTGCATCTAAGGAATTCTAAAGGTTGTGGAACTATCGTCTGTTGTGTTTATCTTCTGTATAAGTGGTTTATTTCACACTTGCCTCAGACACCTGCTTTTGTGGAGAACAAACAATGTCTACGGTGGTCTCAGAGACTTATGTCTCTCACTAATGATGATATAGTTTGATATGATCCTTCATTAAGTAGTTTGGAGATTATTGATTGTTGTGGTGAATTCTCTAATGTGCCTCTCATTGGTGCACGAGGAGGAATTAACTACAACCCGACTATGGCTCGTCGTCAACTTGGGTTTCCCTTGAGAGACAAACCTAATAACACTTTGTTAGAAGGTCTTTTCTATTTAAAGGGTAATGATCTCCAACATTTGAAGCAGAAGATTGTGCATGCTTGGCATAACGTGCATAGGAAAGGAAGACCCGAGCTTGGTCCGCGCAATTGTGTAGCTTTGGAGGCTTACACTCTTTGGGAGAAGAAGAGAGCTTTGGAATTGAAGATGTCGTATGCTTGTGAGAGACCTATGTACATGGTTGTGGTTGAGCCATTAACTCTCCTTAACCAAGATGTAGAGGAGTTGGAAAACGCGCTCGCTAAGATGAAGCAAGAGAAGGATATGTGGGAAGAGCGTTTCCATGCTTTGAGTAGAAATCATGAGGAGTTGTAGATTGAGTCTAAGGATAAAGATGCACTTATTGAGCTACTTGAAGACTGAGTAGCTAAGAGACAAAGAGAACCGAAGGTTTCATATTTATCTAGTATGCCTTAGCCTTCTGTTGCTTGGAAGAAGATTTTTGATCAGCTTGTCCTCGAGAAGACTCAGATGAAGACTTCTTTTGAGACCGAGATCCGACGCATTCGAAGGAAGTACGAGCCTGCAGCCAGATCTTTTGATGTTGTTATTAGGGATCCTTAGGATGACTAGTCTCCTTTCCTCTTGTATTTTGTGTTTTTGGTTTCTGAAATTGTACTCAGTGTAATCCTTCTAATTATATAAATAAAAGAGATTTTATGGTCAATCAAATTGTTGCAACTGGTATTATCATATATATTTGAAAATAAAATAGTAAGTTCCTTGAAAATAAAAATAAAAATCAAGAATTACATTTCATGCATCATTTTCATAGCAGGTTTCTCTCTCGCCAGATGTTTTATTGGTATTTCTTATGTGCTTCAACCAAGCTGACTCATCGATACAATACCTGCGCTAATCACTCAAAGATTATGGATCATCTAAAGCAAGAGAACAGAGACTTGAAGGACAAGATCGCCCGCCTAACTGACATGATGGAGTCAGTTTTAGCTGCTCAAATCCAATCTTCTCCAACGCTTGCAACTCATCTTCCTTAGAGGATTGTTATTTCAGAGGTTGCTACCTCTACCATTCCTGCTACTGCTGCTCATTTTACGCCTAACATGCCTGCCAGATTCCCGTGGGGAATGCCGCCCAATTTTGTGCCCGAAGGTTTCGCGCCCACATTTGCTTCCATGCCGGCATCTAACCCGGTCATGTCTGTGCCGCCACCAATTGTGCATACTCTACCCCGTGTGGAAGACACCACCTATCATTCTGAGCTATCTGAGGTCCCTGATGTGTATGAGAAGATGGACAAAATGAAAGACCAATTCCTTGAGCTGCGAAAGGAGTTGAAAATATTAAGGGGGTAAAGATTTATTTGGTAAGAGTGCTACGGAACTTTGTTTGGTCCCAAATGTTAAAATCCCGGTGAAGTTCAAAGTGCCTGACTTTGAAAAGTACAAGGGGAATACCTGTCTACTCAGTCATCTTGTGATATACTCTAGAAAGATGTCGACGCGAACTGATAATGATCAGTTATTGATCCATTATTTTCAAGACAGTTTAACCGGTACCACTCTAAGGTGGTACATGGGTTTGGGTAGCGCGAGCATCCGTACGTTAAATGATTTGGGCGAAGCATCCTTAAAGCAGTACAAGTATAATGTGGATATGGCGCCAGATAGATACCAGTTGAGGTCGTTGTCTCAGAAAGAAAAGGAGACGTTTAAGGAGTATGCTTAAAGATGGAGAGAGATTGTCGCTCAAATTACCCCTCCTTTGGAAGAGAAGGAGATGACCAAGATTTTTCTCAAGACCCTGAGCTGATTTTACTATGAGCGGATGATTACAAGTGCCCCCAGTGATTTTACTGAGATGGTAAACATGAGGATGAGGATAGAATAAGGTGTCCGAGAAGGACGGTTATCTTAGGAGGAAGCATCGTTCAGCAAGAGGTATGGTAGTAGTTTTGGTAAGAAGAAGGAGAAAGAGACTAATGCAGTATTCGTTGGGAGGCAGAGGAGGCCTCATGTTAGAAGTAGTCCACAACCCTGTCAACACCATCATCAATTATCATATGTAATTCCGGTATTTTCAAACAGTCAATCAACACCAATTCAACAACAACGTCAACAACCGCCACCGCAATGAACAAACACTTAAAACAATAATACCAACAATCAACAACAACAAAATTTTGAGGGGAAGAAGGTCTCTTTTGACCCAATTCCTATGACATATGCAGAATTGTACCCATCATTGGTTCTCAAGAACCTGTTGCAACCAAGGAACCCACCTCAAATTCCTGAACCACTTCTATGGTGGTACAAACCTGATATTCGTTGTGCTTTTCACCAAGGAGCTCCCGGTCACGATATCGAGAATTGCTACCCCCTGAAGTATGAAGTCCAAAAGCTGGTTAAGAGTGGAATGGTGTCCTTTGAGGATCGTATGCCAAATGTCAAAGCTAACCCACTGCCTACCCATGAGAATTCATCTGTTAATATGGTGGACGACTGTCTCGGGGAATTCAAGGTATTTGATGTACACTTCATTAGAAGGTCCTTGGTGAGGATGCACAAGGATACCTGTTTGGCGAGCGAGTGTGAGCATGACCATAATGGTTATGCTATTTGCAGTGTCAATCCTAGAGGTTGTATGGTTGTGAAGAGAGACATCCAAAGGTTGATGGATGAAGGTATGATTCAGATTATCCAGTCCCGTCATATAGATGACGATGTGAATGTTATTGTTCCCGTTTTCAAAACTCCTGAAAGAGTAGTGATCCAGTATGATAGCAGCAGCAGTAACAACATCAGCAACAGATCGGTATCGTTGTTGGTTATACGGTTAGCAAGCCCTGTCCCGTATGCATCCGATAAGGTTGTCCCATATTAGTACAATGCTACCATGCTAGAGAATGGTCAAGAGGTTCCTTTGCCTACGACCAGTTCTGTTGTGAGCATAGCTGATGTTACTAAGGTGACCCGTAGTGGTCGTGTCTTTGGGCCGGTGTTCCTGAAAAATGTGGAAGATATATTTGTTAATAAGAAAGTTGATGTGCTTGTGGTAGATTCTGCTAGTGCTCCAAAGTTTCAGTCTGGTGAATCCAACAGTTTGAAGCCTAACAATGATGATGAGGTGCTCAGATTGATCAAGAAGAGCAAGTTCAATGTGGTAGAGTAGTTGCTCCAAACTCCCTCCAAAATTTCGGTGTTGTCTCTGATAATGAACTCAAAAACACGTAGAGAAGAACTATAAAAAGTGTTAGAGCAAGCTTATGTGAAACATGATGTTACGGTGGATCAATTTGATCATATTGTGGCTAACATGACTTCCTGCAACAATCTTAGCTTTTATGATGAAGAACTCCCCGAGGAGGGAAGAAATCATAACTTGGCTCTGCATATTTCAATGTATTGCAAAGATGACGCTCTGTCAAATGTGTTGGTTGACATTGGTTCTTCATTGAACGTACTTCCGAAGTCAACTCTTTCCAGGTTGTCATACCAAGGAGCTCCGATGAGATATAGTTGTGTGATCGTCAAAGCATTTGATGGTTCGCGCAAGACGGTGCTTGGTAAAGTGGACCTTCTAGTGAAAATAGGTCTGAGCGATTTCCAGATTACTTTCCAAGTAATGGATATCCACCCGGCCTATAGCTGTTTGTTGGGAAGCCCACGGATTCATGAGGCATGAGCGGTTACTTCCACATTGCATCAGAAATTGAAGTTTGTGAAGAAAGGAAAGCTGGTCATTGTTGGCGGGGAGAAGGCTTTGTTGGTAAGCCACCTGTCATCTTTCTCTTATGTAGAAGCTGAGGATGAGATTGGAACTCCGTTCCAAGCCTTGTCTATTGCTTAAGAAAAGAGAGTTGGGGCACCCATGTCCTCCTTCAAAGACGCTCATAAGATTGTTGAATATGGTCAGTCTGATCAGTGGGGACGAATGGTAGAGGTCTCCGACAACAAGAGCATATCCGGTTTGGGTTTCCAACGAGGTTCATCAGTGGATAGAGCTGAAGATGTGCAATCCATAGCGTAGGGTTCATTCATGGTAATGAACAACACTTAGTTGTTGTGCTCGAGGGTGATGAAGATGAAGACTGCACCAATTTTGTGACACGTGGAAAAGCTTGCAACAATTGGACTGTTGTTGATGTTCTTATTATTATGCATCGATCTCAGTAATTGCTTTTATTTGTTTTTCAAAATCCTTCTCCTATGCCTAAGGGAGAAGTGAACATTGTTTGGCATTTTCAAATTTGATCATTAATAAAATATAATTCTATTCATCCACATCTATGGTGTTTTTATTTTTTACTTTTTGCTTTATTCTGAAAATGGTAATCACAAAAAAAAAACATAAATAAATAATAATTGTGCATCTGCATAATATTTGGTCACAATTCACTTCTCTAAAATCAAAATATCAAATCATTATGCAGGTTGATTTCTAAACCCATTGAATATAATGATCCTTCTTCTTCTCCAAATTTTGAATTCCCTGTGTTTGAGGCTTATGAGGAAAGTGATGAAGAAGTAAGTGATGAACTGTCTCGTCTACTTGAGCACGAGGAAAAAGCCATTCAGCCATTCGAAGAGCAGATTGAGCTAGTCAACTTGGGTTCCGAGGATGATGTGAAGGAAGTCAAGATTAGGTCTCAACTGTGTCCAGATGTTAAGAAGGGGTTGGTTGATCTTCTCTGAGAGTATTCAGATGTGTGTGCTTGGTCCTATCAAGACATTCCTTGTTTGGATTTTGTGAAGCATACATTGTCGTTGATGCCAGAATTCCCACCAGTCAAGTAGAAGTTCAGAAGAACTCATCCTGATATGGTAGTGAATATCAAAGAAGAAGTGCAAAAGCAGATTGATGTTGGTTTCCTTGTGACCATTGAGTATCCGTAGTGGGTGGCCAATATTGTGCTTATTTCGAAGAAGGATGGAAAAGTCTGCATATGTGTTGATTATAGAGATTTGAATAAATCCAGTCCGAAAGATGATTTCCCTTTGCCACCCATTGATATGTTGGTAGACAATACAGCTAAATTCAAAGTCTTTTCATTTATGGATGGATTTTCCTAATATAATCAGATCAAGATGGCACCCTAAGATATGGAGAAGACCACATTCATTACACCCTGAGGAACATTCTGTTCTAGAGTGATGCCTTTCGGTTTAAAGAATGTCGGTGCAACTGACCAAAGAGCAATGACTACTCTTTTTCATGATATGATGCATAAAGGGATTGAAGTCTATATTGATGATATAATTTCCAAATCCATTGATGAAGAAGAACATGTTGAGAATTTGTTGAAGTTATTCAAGCGTTTGAGGAAGTATAAACTCCGCTTGAATCCCAATAAGTGTACTTTTGGTGTTCGTTCTGGTAAGTTGTTGGGCTTTATTGTCAGCAAGAAGGGTATTGAAGTTGATCCTGCCAAGGTCAAAGCAATACAAGAGATGCCTGCGCTCAAAACTGAGAAGCAAGTCTGAGGTTTTCTTTTCCGCTTGAATTATATTTCAAGATTCATTTCACACATGACTACCACATGTGCGCCTATATTCAAGCTTCTTCAAAAAGATCAGTCTTGTGATTGAACCGAGGATTTCCATAAATCTTTTGACAATATCAAAGAATATTTGCTTGAACCTCTGATTCTGTCTCCGCCTATTGAAGGAAGACCGTTGATGATGTATTTGACTGTGCTTGATGAGAGTATGGGTTGTGTTCTAGGTCAGCAAGATGAGACTGGAAAGAAAGAATATGTTATTTACTACCTCATTAAGAAATTCACCGTTTGTGAGACTCGGTATTCTATGCTTGAGAAAACTTGTTGCGCATTGGCTTGGGCTGCTAAGCGTCTGCGTCAGTATATGTTGAATCATATCACTTGGTTGATATCCAAAATGGATCCAATCAAGTATATTTTTGAGAAGACTGCTTTAACAGGGAGGATTGCCCATTGGCAGATGTTGTTATTAGAGTATGTTATTGAATACTGGTCTGAGAAAGTGATTAAAGGCAGTGTCTTGGCTAACCATTTGGCTCACCAACCAATTGAAGATTACCAGTCAGTGTAGTATGATTTTCCTGATGAAGAGATTTTGTACTTGAAAATGAAATATTGTGATGAACCATTGCTCGGAGAAGGGCCGGATTCCGGTTCCCGTTGGGGCATGGTATTTGATGGAGCTGTTAATCAGTACGGTAATGGAATTGGGAATATGATTATTACTCCTCAAGGCATGCATTTTCCATTTACAGCTAGATTGACTTTCAAGTGTACAAATAATATGGCTGAGTATGAAGCTTGCATTATGGGGCTTGAAGAGGCCAATGATCTCAGAATCAAATATTTGGACGTCTATGGAGATTCAGCTTTAGTTGTGAATCAGATCAAAGGTGAATGGGAGACGAATCAACCCAGTTTGATACCATATAGATATTATGCGAGGAGAATTTCAACTTTCTTTACAAAGGTTGAATTTCATCATATCCCTCGAGATGAAAACTAGATGGAAGATGCTCTTGTAACGTTGGCTTCGATGAGTATGGTGAAATATTGGAATGAAGTTCCTAATTTGACTATGATGCGTCTTGATAGGTCAACTCATGTGTTTTCTGTTGAAGAGATCAAAGACGAAAAGCCGTGGTATTTTGATATCAAGTGTTTACTCCAAAGTCAGATTTAGCCGCCTGGGGTATCTTTGAAAGATAAGAAGACTTTGAGAAGATTATCCATTAATTTCTACCTAAATGGTGATGTGTTGTACAAGAGAAACTTCGATATGGTTCTGCTCAGATGTGTGGATAGACACGAAGCAGACTTATTGATGACTGAAATCCATGAAGGTTCCTTTGGTACCCATTCCAATGGACATGCTATGGAAAAGAAGATGTTGCGAGCAGGTTACTATTGGCTGACAATGGAATCTGACTGTTGCAAGTTTGTGAAGAAATTCCACAAATGTCAAATCTATGCAGGTAAGATTCATGTTCCTCCGACACTATTGAACGTCATTTCCTCCCCATGGCCCTTCTCCATGCGGGGAATTAATATGATTGACATGATTGAGCCTAAAGCTTCGAATGGACATCGTTTCATTTTGGTGGCAATTGACTACTTCACAAAGTGGGTTGAAGCGGCATCGTATGAGAATGTAACCAAGCAAGTTGTTGTGAGGTTCATCAAGAATCATATTATATGTCGTTATGGTGTTCCAAGTAAGATCACTACTGAAAATGGATCGAACTTGAATAATAATATGGTGGAAGCTCTTTGGAAAGACTTCAATATTGCACATCATAATTCTTATCCCTACAGACCTAAGATGAATGGGGTTGTTGGAGCTGCAAACAAGAACATCAAGAAGATCATTTAGAAGATGGTTGTAATGTATAAGGATTGGCATGATATGCTCCCATTTTCTTTGCACGGGTATCGTACTTCCATCCTTACTTCAATAGGGGAAACCTCTTTCTCTCTTGTTTATGGTATGGAAGTTATGCTCCCCATAGAGGTTGAGATCCTATCATTGTGTGTCTTGATGGAAGCCAAGTTGACTGAAGCTGAATGGTGTTAGACCAGGTATGATAAGTTGAATTTAATTGAAGAGAAGAGGTTGACTGCCATGTGTCATAGTCAATTATACCAGCAGAGAATGAAGAAAGCTTTTGATAATAAGGTCAGACCTCATGTGTTTAGAGAATGTGACCTTGTGCTCAAGAAGATTCTATCTTTCAAACCAGATCCAAGGGGAAAATGGACTCCTAATTATGAAGGAACATATGTTGTTAAGAGAGCTTTTTCAGGCGGTGTTTTGATTCTTACAACTATGGAGGGTGAAGAGTTCACTCATCATGTGCACACATATGCAGTCAAGAAATACTTCGCCTAAAAAAGAACAACTCGCTAAGTTGAAAACCCGAAAGGGCGGCTTAGGCAAAAATGAGTTTCTCGGTGGATTGAAGACCTGAAAGGGCGACCCACGCAAAAGTTCGAGACTTAAAACAGAAATATTTATCCCGATAAATTGAGTACCCCACTGTAGCGGTAAATTCATGACCATTAAGATATGGATAAGCTGGACGTCAATTAAACCAGAGTCGCCATCGCGCTTTTATTGTTTCCAAGGGAAAAGGGAAAAAGTACGAACAAAACCTAAAAAGATAAGAAGTTTTCAAATAAAAACTAATAAAATGCCAGAGGTTAGAGGTAAGGGGGTGGTTACACAGAGGGAAGGTGTTAGCACCCAAAGTCTCCTAGGTACTCCTAGGGAGCCCTTTTTTTGCGTGCATATGTGTTTTTGTATAAAATGATGTTTGAAATAAAATAGAGATGTGGGGATGAGAAAAGAATTCATTAATTATATTTTTTTGTGTTTGACAAGACCTTCAGACTTGTGCCTATGTACCAACATAAAATGAGGGATCAAAACCTTGTAGTTCGTGGTATCAATTTCAAAGTGAGTGCATTGCTTTTAACTAAACTTTAAGTTTAACAAAGGCATAAGAGGCCTAAAATGGTTTGAATAAGTGTTAGTTTTTTTTGTCTTTTGAAAGTTTTAAGTCAAGTATAGTTAAGTTTATTGACAAGTTTATTTAAGAAAAGATTTTGAAAATGCAATGGCATAAAGCCAAAGTTTCTAATTTGCAATAGGGTCTAAGTTTAGAAAAACAAGCACAAGCAAAGAAGATTTTAAAAAGGGGGAGAGATTTTGAAATTAAATAATTGGGGAGGAGATGAAGAGACTAATCCTAAGCATAAATTTAAAAGTTGAGAGTTGAAAAGATCTGACCAATGGGTTGCAATCCAATAGACAAGAATGTCATATAGAAACCCAAATTTCCCTTGGACTTTAGAACAAGAAACAATCAATATACAAATAGTAAGTTGAAGAGTAAGACATCAAATAAAGATAGACACATCCAAGCTTAGCAACCCCATGATCTTCTTCAAGATTTCCCATGTATCAGATGACTTCAAAGATGGCATTAGTCACAGGTTCAAAATAACAGCTTCACAATGATCATGTTGCAGATGAACTCAAATGGATCTTCAATTTTGTATCAGATGAGTGTTCACTTCACAAGCACTTGGTTTCATGAAAGTTGGCATTGGCCAAGTCCTTTGCATAGGGAGTGTTGCCTAAATTCTTAGTCCAATAGTCTCAAATCAAACCAACAGTCCACACAAGATGTTTTTTATGGTTTTTGTTCTTATTATGTATGTTAAGGTTAAAAGACCACACAAACACACAAGTATATACAAATACAATATATCACAAAATATGGTCCAAGTGGACAAAGGGAAAATGACATCAAAGTAAACAACTTGAATGGTATGGATAATGACAAATGGATAAAGCTTAAAAATTAAAGTGCATTAAAAGTAAATAACTTGAAATTAAATGTTAGTTGTTAGTTGATTAGAAGTTAGTATTGCTTCTGCTTTATTTTTGTTTAAGTCATTCTTTGGAGAACACTCAACCCACTTATCACAAGCATGGATCCTTGAACCAATATATCTTGCAAAGGAAGGAAAAAAGGCCAAGTTTCCACATAATACCATGAAAGAGGGGAGACTTACAATCTCACTAACTAGAATGTTATCCTTTTGTGTCACAAATTTAGCGATATGTTAAGCAATCGTAATTGGACTTATGTAGAAGTAACAACTATTTGAGGCTGGGAAATAGAATTTTGGTGTTAATACATGTTAGAGACATAGTATGATGAACTATGCCCATGAAACATGCCACACACACAAATAATATGCAAAATGGGGGACCTAAACTCATCCATACTTATGTTGATTTTGCAATCAACTAGCCTTAGGGTATAGGGATATCATAGGTCCATGACATGAATGGATAAAGAAGGGGGATGAGATGAAGAGAGGGGGGGGGGGATGGATTCAACACAAATTGATCAAAGGAGGACTTTTACAAAATTAAGATCATTCATTTATTTTGGAAGATGGAATGTACATTCCAGCAATCCCCTAAATCTGATGATCTTAACCTAACAAAGTCAAATCAACCTTGACCAAGGCCCAACAACACACGCCAAACTCACAAAATCAATTAAAATAACTCTACATAATTAATTTGGCATTTAAACAATTAAAAAATAATAAAAATATGCATTAAATTAAATTATGGTTGGTCAATTTCCTAAAACCTCATCAAAATAGCAAAGTAATGGCCATGAAATTTATCATAGGTCAAACAAGGTCAAAGGACCTTGGAGAAAAAAATTCATAATTTTTGGAAACTTAAAAGTATTTTTAAACAATTAAAATACTCACAAAATCAATTAAATCATAAAAAGTATTAATAATGATCCAAAAAATAATTTTAATTCAGAAAATGAAAGAGGAATTTATTTGAATTTTTTTGGTGAAACTCTCATATTTTTTGGATCAATATTAAATTTAATATGAATTAATGAAAATAACACAATTAATCAGAAAAAATGTGGACCACTTGATCTTCCTCATTAATTGAGGTGGCATATCAAGTGGACCAAAACACGCGTTCCATCGTGCACTTGAGTCAGAGCGTCACACCACTGGTATTCAAAAGGAACACTCATGATTAAAACTTAATGACTTGATCCTATGGCTCAGAACCTATCCAGCTCATCACCGGAGCAAAGCGCCAGTCGTCTTCTCAAGAGACCTTGGCCGGACTGGTTCTCTCATCACCATCACAAAAATGAAAAAGAAGGACATGATTTTAAAGTAAAAATGACACTGATCACGAATCTGGCCTCAATTCATCCTAACTCCAAGTATATTGAGAGATACATGAAGTTGAAATTTGAGGTACATGAACTGAGTTGCTTCGATTTGACCTCAAAGAAACTCAATCTTCTTGTCTACATTGATAGGACTTCAAACAACCAATGATCCAAGAGAATTGATGAGAATTGAGGGAGAATTGAAGAGAAGAAAAAATCTGGAAAATACCTTCAATATTGTGGAGAACTTGATCTTGCTCAGGAAGCTCGCAGAAGTGGCTTAGGATGGAAACGAAGCTTTGGATCCCTGGAGTTTTGAATCTCCAAACAGTGAGATTCAAACTCAATTTTCAAAAGAAAAATCGCAGGTTTTCCTTTCAAATTGAGGGTTGGATGTCTTCGATCAAAACTGGCGTGCCAAGGTCCCTAATTCTGATGCAATGGAGTCTTATTTATAGCTGAAGCAAGTGATATTTGCACCTTTCAAAGTTATTTCCAAATTTGGAAATTGAGTGATGCATGCTTTCATGGACGTGTACAGGCCCATGAAGCTACTAAATTAAGTCCATAATCACATGTAATTAAGTCTGAAAGTGAATTGGAATGCAAGGAAAAAGTGTGCAGCTATTTGAAGTTGATTCTTGCCAAATGATGATGCCATGTTCAATCCATGCGCAGACCACACAAACTTTGTCCAAAATGGATGAGTTTCGACTCTTTGGAAAGGTTAGATCAAGAGGAACAACTTTTATGTTGAACACTTTTCCATTTGAAGCTTGTATCATGATGAATTTTAAGGTGGAAGTTTAGAAATTTCAACATGTCAAAAACATTTCTAAGTGTTGAGCCATATGTTCACTTATTCCACCTTGGCTAACTTTTTATGTGAGCTTCAAATGAGAAATATGTCTTTATCAAAGTTGTATCTCTTTCAAATACCTTCAAAATGGTCACAAATTTGACCTTATTTGTGTTAGACTATGGCACGGATCTAGAAGGGGCGGGGGGGGGGGGGGGGGGGGGGGGGGGGGGGGGGGGGGGGGGGGGGGGTTGAATAGATCCCAATTAAAAATTGGTTTTGAAAATTGGTTTTAAGTGCGAAAGCGGCCGAGGAAAATATAGTCTAAAACGAACTGTTATTGGAAAACCGGATATGCGTCAAGCCTATGGATTAGTGATAATGTGGAATAAGAATCACTACACTAGTCACACTATCAATGATTTGTTACACTTACTAGGATTCCTAGTTCCAATGATTCAAAGAGCAACCTAAACTAGATACACAACTAAGATAATTTTGGTTTAGGCAAATTATCAAACACTTGGTGTGTAAAAACACTCCAAGTGATATTTATGTTGAGTAAGTAATTCCAATTGATCTAGTACAATATCTTATTGTACTTTGGATTCAAAAACAGAGTTTTAACTTCTTACTCAATTAATATCAAGGTTTGATAAAAGTGCTTTTACAAAAATCACTTAATTTTTAAGCTAAAAGCAAATATGCGGAAAATTAGAGAAAACAAAGATTTGATGAGGCAGTTCCCCTGCCGTCCTCGCTTCGGGGTACGTCTGCCCTCAATTCTAAAACTAGAATTGAGATTGCTTTAATAGATATCACCTGTTGAGTTTAACCGTTTACACAAGGATTGCAAAGCAAATATACAACAGAATTCTCAAGACGTTGAATGTTGCTTTCACTCCTTGTTCCTTGATTCAAGGTGAATCACGTCCTTCAATTGTTGTTGATAGACCTCCGATTCCAGCCCCTTTGTTGAATAACCCTCAGTTCTTCAAACCCTCGGCCCGGCTGATCTCAACTACAACAAATCGAACCCGAAATCTTCCCTTCAATATCGCTGAATCCGCTACTAGATTGATGAAGACTTCCTCTTCTCAATCACCTTCGCTCAGCTGAAAATTGATGAAGAAATTTGTCCCAAAACCCCCCAAAAACAAACCTGTCTTGGAGGACAAAACCCTAAAGGTTTCATTCAAGAAAAAACCTGTCACAAGCTTCAACCCGAACCGGATTCCCCAATCACGGCTTCGAACGTTATCACCTTTAACCAATCACAAAGCACTTCAAAAATGGTTGTGTGTATTTGATGTGTTGTGAGATGTTAAAGATGAAGATGAAGAATCTTGGACACCTATTTCACTTTTTCTTGTTCTTTGAACACTTGAATCAAATTATCAAAATGTTAGTTGATACAAGTAACTAAACTTCTATTTATAGTAACCAACCAACCCACTTAACAGCTTTTCAAACAGAGTGGGAAATACTTAAAAACTGAATTTGCACACGAACGGTCGACCATAGCAGGTCTATGCGTCGACGCATGGCCTGTAGTTTTGGACATACTGAAAAGTACATCAGTATGCGTCGATCATAGGTCGGCGTGCGCTGACCCCTGCGGTCGACGCAAGCCTTTTGTGCGTTGACCCGTGGGAAATGCATTGTGTTGTGCGTTGCCCCGTGGGAAATATCCTATGTTATGCGCCGACCCTACGGTCGACTCATACCCTGCAAATCTGCAAAAATTCAGATTTTATGGTTTTCATGCATTTTGTCATGACCATATTTTATCCACATATGTGTCATACCCCGATTTTGGCCCTGAAAATTTTTCCCCATCAATCACTCGTTTGCATTCTTTCTTCATTCACCTTCATATCCTTCATTCATGTTCATGTTTATTATTTCATTTTTTTTTACGTTTTTCACATTCCAAATCTACATTCATATTTTCTTCATTCACATTGAAAAAAAAATTCCATTCATATTCAAGAATTTCCACATACTCATTCATAGTTCGATTCCTTCGTTCATTCATTCAATCATAATCACCAATGTACATGGCATATGAATAACTTATAATAAAAAACATCTCATCACATGATTACATGAAGTTTCTAAGATGCAAAGAGAGAACCTTGTCTTGCTACAAGAAACACCAATTTTCATTCATTGCAAATCATAGATTATCCAAAAAAATACATAATTTACAAAGAGCAGCACGTAGCATTATCTGATCACATGAAATTCACAACTGAGTCCTTTATTGGCCTTGATGTGGTGAACTATATTCAGCTTCTCGGTCCTAAATATGAACTCTTGAAGAAGAAGTATCTGGATGAATCTTCTGAGCGAAAACGACTTCACAGGTGCAATACGATTGTCTTCACGACGTTTCATATCCACATGGCTACGTTCATGCTTCATCTTCTACTACTTCTGATTCATCTAAACCCAAAGAACCTACTAAGAAGTTCCCGTTTACACTTGATCCCTTTCAATCTCAAGCTATTAGTTGTCTTGAAAATTCTGAATCCGTTATGGTATCTGCACTTGCATCTGCTGGGAAAACTGTTGTGGCTTTATATGCAATTGCTATGTCGCTTCGAGATGGTCAACGTGTTATCTACACTTCTCCTATCAAGGCATTTAGTAACCAGAAGTATAGAGAATTTAAAGAAGAGTTTTCTGATGTTGGTTTGATGACTGGTGATGTTACCATTGATCCCAATGCTTCTTGATGACTACTGAAATCTGGCGAAGTATGCAATACAAAGGGTCTTCTACTGTCCCTAATGCCAAGGAATTTGCTGATTAGGTGGCAAAGGTGCACCAACAGCCTTGTCATTTTGTTTATACAAATTACCGACCAAACTAATGTCTTTGTTTATATTGGGATATGCTCCATAATTGGATCGTTGACTGTCATGATTGTAAAAGCGATTGGCATAGCCATTAAACTTACATTTGATGGTTCAAATCAAAATGTTTACTTTCAAACATGGATTTTTACAATGGTCGGCATTTCCTGCATCATTACTAGTTTAAATCACCTTAATATGGCATTGGATACTTTGAACACAACAGTGGTTTCTCCAATCTATTATGCATTGTTCGCTTTGTTTACAATATTAGCCGGTGCAATCATGTTTAAGGATTATTTAGGACAAAGTATGAGCAGTATTGCATCAGAGCTATGTGGTTTCATCATTGTTTTATCTGGAACAACTGTATCGCACTACACTAGAATACCAGATCCTCCCGTCAATACCGATGTATACAGTCCCCTGTCACCAAAACTTTATCAGCATTACAAACATAATGAAGAACATTTTTGGAGAATACAACAACAACACAAAAATCAAATGCAAAACCTGTTTGATGAAGGCCTCTATTTCGTGTTTCTGTTGAAGGATCAAGAATGGAATCTTTGGTGTCGGACTGTCTGTTCAGTTGGAACAGGTAACTCCGTGGCAGTGGCCGAGTTGCGACGGAGATGATGCGAGGCGATCAAGGCTGCTGGATAGTACACACAAGCGTTCTTCCTGTGTCTACTGTCTTCCTTCACTCCTGCTGGCATATCAACAGAGCATATAATACCGTCAAAAATGACGGAATACGGTTCAAATGGAAGAACCGTTCCTTCCTTCTTTCCATGGTTGGACTATGCAGCAAAATATCCTCTTTCTGAATTCTTTAAAGCAAGACCACCTTTATGGAACACGGCGTTGCAAAGCGAGTCTTTTGATGATGACGAGTTTGAACACTTTGAAGATGTTATAAAAGAGACTGATAAAGAACCTGCAATCGTATCAGATAAAAGTGATGAACCTGTAATTGCACCTGATGAAAAAGGGTGATGAAACTGTACCTACTGTTTGGAACTCGTCATCAGTTGTAGCTATTGTTGGAGGTAAAGGTGCCATCAAGGAATCCATAATTTTTTTGTCTCAAAAGAGGAACTCTTGTTCCATACTTTCCTTTACCGGTGACTGCATATCTTACGCAAGAGGACCACTCAGGAACTGATTCAACAGATGGTGCTAAAATTCTTCAAGTGTGGCATCAGCCATATTTCCCATGCTCCTGATAGACCGTCAACATCAGAATGTAACACACTTGCCAATGCTTCAGCCGTCGTCACCCACGTTCAGGTTGAAGTATTTGCTGCTACGGTACCACCTGAAACCATGAACTGAAGCATCAAAATCAAATTTGTAACCAGAATCATTTAAGGAAACAAGGTTGCTTCAGACATCGGAGAAAACAACATTATATCTAACATCTTGTCTTTGGAACTAGATGCATGGGAAGATTCACTAGTTAAGTTGTTGGATGAAACTGATACAGCCTTCAAAGCACCTACTTTGCGGAAAATCCAAGACAAGAATCAGTCCATGTTTTCCTTTGCCAGACAAGATAATTCCTTGAATAAGACATCTGTTTTGCAGCAATCTGGGATCCCAAACAATTAAGCCTAATACGGAACTCTCATTGGCTGCAAAAGAAGGTCTTGGACTTAGCATTGGAGGTGATGTTAGCAAACAAATTGTTCAAGACACACTTAAACAAGAGAGTCCCGTAGTTTCTGGAAGTACTAGCTTATCTTTAGGCATTAAGGAGCATTTGTTTACATCTGTTACAAGTCCGAAAATTAACATGATAAATCCTGATCTTGATAAAGGAGAACTTGTCTCACTGGAATTATCTTTAAGCAAGGAGGAATACAGTACTCATAGTTCAAATACTGATGCTAAAAGTGATAGTGACACTACTCGTGTTAATAGCAGGGTTAACTGGGATCTGAATACTACAATGGATGCATGGGATAAAGGGAGTGATGCCAGTTCTGTTAAAACTTCTATTGATGGGCTGAACATTACTCACAGTGCACACGATGAGAAACATTTAATGAGCACTAGGATTCCAAAGGTGCAACAACTTGTGAATGATCTCTTTGAAGGAAAGGAACCAAACAAGGGTGTTAACCCTGTTGAAGCAGTTGACGTAGCTAATGGTCATCTAGTATGTGGACATGGAAATATATCCTCCTGCAATAACAATGCGCCAACTCTTCATCAGGAGGCTCGTGCTATGTCTGCTATTCTTCTCCGGAAGCAACTCACTCGCGATGATTCATTTCTTTGGCCGCATCTTTCGCCGCAAACTCATTCTTCTCTCAAATCGCTTCTTCTTTCTTCAATTCAAACCGAAAACTCCAAATCGATTTCTAAGAAGCTTTGTGACACAATCTCTGAACTTGCTTATGTACATCGGCGACTCTCCCACACCGCATATCAAACACCTTCATGATATCTTTCTTCAGTGTCTTACTTCCTCTACTGTTAATCCCGATGTTCGAATTGCTGCTCTTAATGCTGTTATCAATTTCATTCAGTGTCTGTCCTGGTTCCGCCGAACGAGATAGGTTTCAGGACTTGCTGCCGGCTATGATGACAACTTTGACCGAGACGCTTAATTCTGGCCAAGAGGCCACCGCACAGGAGGCTCTTGAGTCGCTTATTGAACTTGCCGGGACTGAACCTAGGTTTCTCCGAAGGCAGATTGTTGATGTTGTTGGGGAAATGCTTCAAATTGCTGATGCAGAGTCCTTGAAGGAAGGAACTAGGTATTTGGCTATTGAGTTTGTGATTACTCTTGCTGAAGCTAGGGAGCATGCTCCTGGTATGATGAGGAAGATGCCACAGTTTATTAGCAGGTTGATTGCTATTCTTATGAAGATGCTTATGGATATTGAAGATGATCCAGCTTGGCACACTGCGGAGACTGAAGACGAGGACGCCGATGAAACTAGCAATTGTAGTGTTGAACAGGAACGTTTGGATAGGTTATCTATATCTTTGGGAGGAAATACGATTGTTCCTGTTGCCTCTGAACAATTGCATACATACTTGGCTGCAGCCGAGTGGCAAAATCGCCATGTTGCATCGATTGCACTTGCTCAGATAGCTGAAGGATGCTCCAAGGTCACGGTAAAGAAATTTGGAGCAAGCGGTGGCTATGGTATGGAACTCGTTTCCCGATCAACATCCCCGTGTGAAGTGGGCAGCCATTAATGCAATTGGACAACTGTCTACTGATTTGGGTCCTAATTTGTAAGTTCAATATCGTCCAGGAGTGTTGCCAGCCCTAGTTGCCGCCATGGGTGATTTTCAGCACCCTCATGTATAGGCTCATGCTGCCTCAGCAGTACTCAACTTCAGTGAGAATTGTACACCTGATATTTTAACGCCATGCTTGGATAGAATAGGTAGCAAATTGCTTGTACTTCTTCAGAATGGTAAACAAATGATTTGCCTTCTCATAATGGTTTTGAACATGTCCATGTTGCACTACCCACTCCATTGCTTGCTGAAGTAGTAGACAGGATGCCCATTTTGTATCAATATTACACACACTCCATTTCTTCAAGTGTGTTGAGAAATTTCGCTGCAATAAAAAAATCACAATAACTCAGTAAGGCAGTAAAAATTCACAAGCAACAAAAATGAAATGTTTTCACAGAAGAAGTACAAGGTACATGTTACCTTTTTTCAGAATAAGCACCAAAACAGGGTAGACAAACTGACGGCACCAAAAGCACTTCCAAGTCCGACATCCTTTTGATCTCAGCTGCCAATTCAAAACCCTAGCGGTGGGACTATAAGAGGATCCGTTACTGTTCACTAAAGAAGAGGTGAGATAACGGCGAAAAACCCTAGAAACGAGAGAAAGGAAACCAGAGAGCTTCAATTGCAATTGCAATTACCTGAAGCCACCATTCCGGAACACGAAGGGAAGTGGAAGCAGTTCGAAGAACGACCAAACCGTTGTCGCATTCGCGGTTTCACAGGTTATTACCTTCCCCTTATGCTTGTTGTGTTGTTTATCATAGTTGGATGTCGCTAGATGAAACTCCATTGTCGGGGTATTACCTTCGTCACCATTTGTGATTTTCAAAATGAAAGAAGTTTTTGAGGGAAGGTTGATTTTTTTAGAAAGAGATGAACACCACTGTTTCCATTCGCTTTTGTTTTTCTCCAGAGTTTTTATTATGATTGACCGTCAGTATTAGTAATGGTTCTATGGCTTGGAAACAATAATAGTGGCCTTTACTTTACTCGCTGCACCTTCGTTTTTCCCACCTTGCTGTTTCAAAGATTTGGCTGACACCTAGCCATTAATGGAGATTTATTCTCCTATGTTCGTCCCCCCCCCCCCCCCCCCCCCCCCCCCCCCCAAAACAGCCATGTGACTAAAGTGGTGTCCCTGCTCCAGTACCACCTCACTTCGGGCCAAGCCGGAACGGGTCTTCTATAACCCAAGCCCAGACAGTCCAAGAGACTGTTGGGCTTTCTTTTGTCCCAGACCCATCTCATATTTAGTTTATTTTATTTATTTTTTTATTATTTTTATTTTTGGTTCTTGTTTATGTATTTGGTCGTTGGTACCCTAATAGCAAACAACTTGTGGCCTAGCGGAGAGGGAGATTAGCTCACCTTCTCTTTGGTTTTTCAGCATTTTTGATTTTCTCATATTTTCTTTAATTCTCACATTTAATTAAATAGTCTTACTACTAACATGTTTCTATTGTTTATTCATTTTTATTATTTTATTTTTAATATAACTTAAGTGATTATTCTTTCTTTGGGATTTATGTGAAATATAAATTTTTATGTGTGAGGTATGTTTCAATCATGATAAATCATCTCAATTTCATTGATAAAAAGAAAAAAACCATTCAAAAATAATAATGATAAATATCACTTAATTCTCAATTCAATGTCGAGCCCATTTCCATACCCTTGTAAGTCGATTGCTTGTAAGCGTCGCCATCAACCTCACATGGCTTACTCTTGGGCCTTCTTACAACGAGCTCTTAAGCAACATCAACTTAACTTTCAATAATTTCAAACCTCTGTACTTTGATTATTTTAACTTATTATTCAAGACATTTTCTAAATAAAGCGTGAAGAAAAAGATTACCTGGATGGAATGTCCAGTCGTAATCCCGAATATTAGGCTCAAGCTGTAAGAGCTTGCAAGCCGTTAATATTCGTCTTCTCTTTAACACTCAAATATTCAAATCATTTTCTAAATAAAACGTGAAGAAAAAGATTATCCTGGAGGGAATATCCAGTCATAATCCCAAATATTAGGCTCAAGCTGTAAGAGCTTGCGAGCCATAAATATTCGTCTTCTCTTTCACACTCCAAGATTCAAAACCTCTTCTTAATAAAGTTGGAAGAAAAAAATTACCTGGAGGGAATATCCAGTCGTAATCCCGAGTATTAGGCTCAAGATGTAAGAGCTTGCAAGCCATAAGTATTCGTCTTCCCTCCAAAACATTCGTAAGTATTCAAATCATTTTCTTAGCAATATTGGAAAGAAACAGACTGCCTGGGTGGAATGTCCAGACGTAGTTCCGAGTATTAGACCCAAGCTGTAAGAGCTTGTAAGTCACAAGTACTCGTCTTTCAAACTTCAAAATACCTAATTCCTACCGTAATACTTTTTTCAATAAAGATGGAAATGGAACATGGTGTATACCGTGCACTCCTGAGACTAGGATTCGAGATGTATATCTCGCTCATCCAAGTTCTCGCCATTATTCAAAACACATCAAATCAATCAATTTCTTTCCTCGCCGCTGTGCGATTGATCTCTTAAACCTTTTCACAAAGGAAAGGTACTTTGTTTCAAAACAATGCAAGGCAATGTTTTTCCACCTGTTTTGGGTAGTCCAACAATATTTTGGTCGATTTGACACAAAGTAGCTTTCGCTAAAATCGACCAACAAACAAACATTTTCTACCCAGAACTACGTAAGCCTTGACTTCTCTATTGAGATACGTAGGAGCAGGATTTGTAAATCTTGTCAGGCCCACTAATAAAAAACTTAGGTTTAGTCCTTCGTCAAAAATCCAAAAACATTTCTTATTTCTTCTATTCTTTCTTTCCCACCTAATAAATTGAAAAGCCTAACATTTCAAACTAACATTAACTCACACAACTGACCTAATGGTTCCCGTTGAGTACAACGGACGTGAGGGGTGCTAATACCTTCCCCTCGCGTAATCGACTCCCGAACCCTGATTTGGTTGCGACGACCAATAATCATTGTCGTTTTTTTTTTGGGTTTTATCGATATTTCCCCTTTCCTTTTTAGGAATAAATAAAGTTCGGTGGCGACTCTGTTCAGTGCATCATTGTGAGCGTGCGATTGCGTTTCGCTAGGTCGTATCCCACATTTTTTCGAGGTGCGACAATATGTTGTATGAAATATAATAGTTTAGATGAGCATAGAAAAGGATATGATAGGTGATATGTTGCATTTGTTTTGTAGAGGTGGAATCGACAATGCCGATTCATCCATGGTGGTCATTTGTCATCATCGAAACCTATGATCGTATGTTGTATGATAGTTTGCCCTTACATACTCCCCCTTTTTGATGATGACAACCTGTGTGAAGGAGAACATGCAGCTCCTTGAGAAAAAATTCCGAGATTTAGAAGGAGACCATGTCTTTGGATCTGCTGCCAAAGAAATGTGCCTTGTATCCGGTTTGGTGATTCCAGCCAAATTCAAAACTCCAGACTTCGACAAATATAAGGGGCATACTTGTCCAAAAAGCCATCTCATCATGTATTACCGCAAAATGGCTGCACACGTGGAGGATGACAAGCTAATGATCCACTGCTTTCAAGATAGCTTGAGTGGGGCTCCTTCCAAGTGGTATTTAAGTCTGGATCAGAATAGGATCAGGTGTTTCCAAGACCTGTCAGACGCGTTCATAAAACACTACAAATATAACATGGATATGGCGCCTGACAGAAGACAATTGCAGAGCATGTTTCAACATGACAAGGAGTCCTTAAAAGAGTACGCTCAGAGATGGAGGGAATTGGCTTCTTAGGTTGAACCACCTCTTGCTGAGAAGGAATTGGCTGAACTGTTTATCGACACTGTCCAGCCTCAATTCTACGAAAAGATGGTTGGAAGTGCTTCTTTGGGATTCTCCGAGCTTGTTGTTATAGGAGCTCGCGTGGAATATGGTGTAAGGAATGGCAAACTGGCGGCTGTAGCTGAAACTTCAAATGTTAATCCGAAGAAGTTCTCTGGAGGGTTTCCTAGAAAGAAAAAAGGGGAAACAAATGATGTGACAACTGGTCAGGGAAGAGCTCCCCTAAGAAGGAGACCACAACAATATCCACCTCAGCAGTATGTTCAACAACCAATTCCCTATCAGCCACCCATGTATCCCGTCCAGTATGCTCTACAACCGTACGTGGCTGCTGTGACGCCTGCGTTCAATCAACAGCCTGCTCAGGCTTATCAAGCGCCTCCAGTCTATCGACCAGCTCCAGTTCAACAACGTGCTGCGGCTCCGCCAGTTTATCAACAAGCACCAGCAGCTCCTGTTTATCAACAACCAAGAGCTCAAGCGCCGAGGCAGAATGCTCAAAACCAAAATAGGAGACAAGGGGAGAGGGCGACCTTCAATCCAATCCTGATGTCCTACACCGAGCTTTATCCCTCCTTGTTGCAAAAGGGGTTGGTAGTTTCCAGACCTATGGGACCACCACCTGATCGTCTTCCTCCATGGTACAACCCTAATGCACACTGCCCTTTTCATGAAGGTGCCCCCGGGCATGACTTAGAGGGTTGTTACGCTCTGAAGCATAGGGTTCGGGAATTGATTGAGAGCAAGATCTTGTCTTTTAAAGACATGGGACCGAATGTAAAGAAAAATCCCCTTCCTTCCCATGAAAATCCTGGAGTCAACGCCATTGAAGACGCTTCTGTTGGTGTTACGGTTGATAAGGTGGAGGATGTTAAGACTCCTTTGGCAGCATTCCATGCCCGATTGGTGGAAGTTGGCCTGGTTGATGTCGATCATGACGACTGTGAAGAGTGTGCCACACACCTAAGAGGATGTCAGGTGGTACGAGATAATATCCAAAACTTGATGGATGAAGGAGTGCTTCAAATATCAAATGTTGTGAAGAATGAGGATGTGTTGGTGATTGAACCTTGTTTCAATTTACCTGAACCAGTCGAAATCCCATATTATAGTGATGGAGTGGTCTCGGTAAACAGTAAGCCATCGCCTGTCGAGATATGTATGCCCACGCCTTTTCCCTACGAGAGCACCAAGGTTGTGCCTTGGAAATATAAGATTACTGCTGTGGATAAGGTTGTTGAAGGAAGTTCAGACGTTGAGGTGACAGAAGCTGTAAGTGAAGACGTCACAAATATTGCAGGAATGAGCAGAATGACCCGTAGTGGTCGAATCTATACACCCGAATTCAATGTGACCCCCCAAGGGCCAAACAAGGAATCAACGGTTGTAGCTCCCACTAAAGAACCCGAAGTGGTTCAATCCGAAGATGTTGTTGAATTCTTGAAGTTAATCAAGAAAAGTGACTACAAGGTTATGGACCAGTTGCCTCAAACACCATCTAAGATCTATATTCTGTCTTTGCTATTGAACTCCCAAGCCCATAGGGAGGCTTTGTTAAAGGTGCTTGCTCAAGCTCATGTAACACAAAGAATAACAGTAGACCAATTTGATGGAGTGGTTGCAAACATCACAGCTTGCAACACTTTGAGCTTCAGTAGAGAGGAATTACCTGAGGATGGACAAAATCATAATTGTGCCCTCCATATCTCGGTAAAATGCAAAGATGATGCTTTGGCAAGAGTGTTGGTTGATACCGGATCTTCTCTGAATGTTATGCCAAAGAGAACACTCGCCAAGTTATCTTATCAAGGACCAGCTATGAAGCCTAATGCCTTGGTAGTGAAAGCTTTTGATGGTTCCAGAAGAATCCTGATTGGAGAGGTTGAATTGCCCATATTGATTGGCCCTCATGTATTCCCAATTAATTTCCAAGTCATGGATATTAATCCAGCATATAGCTGCTTGTTGGGACGTCCGTGGATTCATGCTGCAGGGGCAGTCACCTCCACCTTACATCAGAAGATGAAGTTTGTAGTGGACAATCAACTAATCATCATTTCTGGAGAAGAGGACTTTGTGGTCAGTCACCTTTCATCCTTTAGATATATCGAGGCTGATGAGGACGCTTTGGAAACTTCTTTCCAAGCTCTTGAAATAGCCAATGCCACTTTTGTGGAGATGAAGGACCCTGTTGGGAAAGCTTGTTCATCTTTCACTTCTCTGAAAAGCGCAAAGTCTAGCATTGAAGGAGGAAACCCTGAAGGTTGCGGTCAGCTTATTGACATTCGTGAGAAGCATGATCATTTTGGTTTGGGATATGTGCCTTCCGCTGCGAAATGAGCCTGAGTCCCTGCAAAGGACAACACCCGAAGCATCCAGGAAGTATTCCTCAGCACAGGATTCATCCATGGAGATCAGGTCAATGCAATTGGAGATAGCACCGAAAGTGAAGATGAGCCATGCTTGGTTTACCGGTGTGAGACAGCTTTAAACAACTGGAAGGCGGTTGAGATCCCCGAAATTTTTCCTTTGTCAAAGTAATAATTGTTGTATTTTCCTTTCAAATCCTTAGCTCTGCCCAAGGCTAATGGATCATGTTGTAGGGCCCCTTTTCATTTTCAAATAATCATTATCAGTGAATAAAAGACATTTTGTTAAATTCTTATTCATTTACTCAGCTTTCTCTTAAGAAAATGGCAATCTTTTCAAAAACAAAAAACTTTTCATTTATGCATCTTTTATTTTTACTTTTCTAAAAGAAATCAATCATTCAAACATGCAGAATAAACGATAACCCCGTTGAATCCAATGACTTTACTACCTCTCATAACTTTGACTCCCCTATCTACCAAGCGGAAGAGGAGGGTGAAGAAGATTGTTACATCCCCGACGAACTGGCAAGGCTGCTCGAGCACGAGTCCAAAGCCCTTCAGCCACATGAAGAACCAGTGGAAACAATCAACCTTGGCACAGAGGAAGAGAAGAAAGAAGTCAAAATCGGCACCACGCTTGAAGCAAGCATCAAAGAGAGATTGGTCAAGCTGCTACAAGAATATGTTGATGTATTTGCATGGTCATACCAGGATATGCCAGGTCTCGACACCGACATCGTTGAGCACAAGCTCCCGCTTCAGCCAGACTGCCCGCCAGTAAAACAGAAACTCCGAAGAACAAGACCAGATATGGCTCTGAAGATTCGTGAAGAATTCAAACGACAATTTGACGCTGGTTTCCTCGCAGTGGCGAAGTACCCACAATGGGTAGCTAATATTGTACCTGTGCCTAAAAAGGATGGAAAGGTGAGGATGTGTGTTGACTATAGGGATCTGAACAGAGCTAGTCCAAAGGACGATTTCCCTCTACCACACATTGATACTCTGGTAAACAACACTGCAAGTTTTGCTGTATTCTCCTTTATGGATGGTTTTTCTGGATACAATCAAATCAAGATGGCTCCAGATGACATGGAGAAGACCACTTTTATTACCCCTTGGGGCACTTTTTGCTACAAGGTAATGCCTTTCGGTCTCAAAAACGCTGGGGCAACTTACCAAAGAGTTATGGTCACTCTCTTCCATGATATGATGCACAAGGAGATAGAGGTCTATGTTGACGACATGATTGCTAAATATCAGAATGAAGAAGATCATATGAGCCATCTGAAGAAGTTGTTTGAACGCCTCAGAAAATTTAGATTACGATTAAACCCTGCAAAATGCACATTTGGTGTCCGTTCGGGAAAGTTGCTTGGTTTCATCGTTAGTTAACGAGGAATTGAGGTGGACCCTGACAAGGTTCGAGCTATACAAGAAATGCCTGCTCCACGTACCGAGCGAGAGGTTAGAGGCTTCCTGAGACGTTTGAATTATATCTCAAGGTTTATCTTACATATGATGGCCACATGTGAGCCTATCTTCAAATTGCTTCGAAAAGATCAAGCTGTTGAATGGAATTCTGATTGTCAAAATGCTTTTGAGAAGATTCGTCAATACTTACAAGAGCCTCCTATTTTGATTTCTCCTATCCCAGGAAAGCCATTAATCATGTATATGATTGTGCTTGAAGGGTCAATGGGATGCGTGCTGGGGCAACATGACGAAACTGGTCGGAAAGAACATGCTATTTACTATTTGAGTAAAAAGTTTACTGATTGTGAAAGTCGATATTCACTTTTGGAGAAAACTTGCTCCGCGCTAGCATGGGCCGCTCGTCGTTTGAGGCAGTACATGATTTGCCATACTACTTTGTTGATCTCGAAGATGGATCCAATAAAGTACATCTTTGAGAAACCTGCCTTGACTGGAAGACTTGCCGGTTGGCAGATGCTTTTGTCAGAGTACGACATCCAGTATGTAACCCAGAAGGCAATCAAGGGAAGTGTGTTAGCAGAGTATCTTGCTCACCAACCAGTTGAAGACTATCAGCCATTGAAGTTTGATTTCCCCGATGAGGATATAATGGTAATAAAGGATTGCGAGATCCCAGGCCCAAATGAAGGACCAGAACCAGGATCTCGATGGAAGCTCGCGTTCGATGGTTCTTCCAATTACAGTGGTCATGGTGTGGGAGCTGTTTTGATGAATCCAAATGGTGGTTTTACCCCTTTCACAGCAAGGTTATGCTTTGATTGTATGAATAATGTCGCTGAATATGAAGCTTGTATCCTTGGTCTTGAAGCCGCAATTGATCTCCGAATCAAGATCCTAGAGGTGTATGGAGATTCAGCCTTGGTGATCTATCAGGTCAAAGGTGAATGGGTAACTCGTGATGCGAAGCTGATCCCGTATCGTGCTCATGTTGTGAAGATGATAGAATACTTTGATGATATCACTTTCCATCACATCCCAAGAGTAGAAAATCAAGTGGCTGACGCTTTGGCAACATTAGCATCAATGTACCAAGTCAGATTCCATAATGAAGCTCCACTTGTTCGAATCGAGCGAAGAAATAAGCCTGCTTACTGTCAACTGATTGAAGAAGAAACTGATAGTAAACCATGGTTTCATGACATCAAGCGGTATCTTTTAAGTCAAGAGTATCCAGAAGATGCTACATTGTTGGATAAGAAAACTCTGAGGAGGTTATCGTCCAAATTCTTTTTGAGCAATGATGTGCTTTACAAGAGAAACCATGACATGGTTCTGCTCAGATGCGTGGATAGGCACGAAGCAGACATGTTGATCAAGGAGATTCATGAAGGATCCTTTGGGACCCATGCTAATGGACATGCCATGGCCAAAAAGATTTTGAGAGCTGGCTATTACTGGTTGACCATGGAGTCTGATTGTTTTAGCTATGCAAGAAAATGTCATAAATGCCAAATTTACGCTGATAAAGTGCATGTACCACCAACATTACTGAATGTTTTAACATCACCTTGGCCTTTCTCAATGTGGGGCATCGACATGATTGGTGCTATAGAGCCTAAAGCTTCCAATGGTCACCGCTTCATCCTGGTTGCCATTGATTACTTTACTAAATGGGTAGAGGCTGCTTCCTACACCAATGTGACGAGACATGTGGTTGCTCGCTTTATCAAGAAAGAGATTATCTGCCGCTGTGGAATCCCTAGCAAGATCATTACAGATAACGGTTCGGACTTGAACAACAAGACAATGACAGAATTATGTGAGAGTTTCAAGATTGACCACCATAATTCTTCTCCATACCTTCCAAAGATGAACGGTGCTGCTGAAGCTGCCAACAAAAATATCAAGAAGATCCTGCAAAAGATGGTGAAAACTTATAAGGATTGGCACGATATGTTACCCTTTGCTTTGCATGGATACCAGACCTCAGTCCGCACTTCAACAGGGGCAACCCCATTCTCCTTAGTGTATGGGATGGACGCAGTTCTCCCAGTTGAAGTAGAGATACCTTCAACGAGAATATTGATGGAAGCCAAGTTGGACGAAGCTGAATGGATCCAGAACAACTATGATCAACTTAACCTCATTGATGAGAAGCGTATGACCGCTCTGTGCCATGGACAATTGTACCAGCAACGAATCAAGAAGGCATTTGACAAAAAGGTCCGTCCTCGAGAGTTCAAGGAAGGAGATCTCGTGCTCAAGAAGATCTTGCCAGTACACAAAGATTCACGTGGGAAGTGGACTCCCAACTATGAAGGCCCATACGTTGTAAAGAGAGCATACTCTGGAGGTGCTCTATTTCTCACAACTATGGATGGCGAAGAGCTCGGTCACCCTGTGAACTCTGATGCAGTCAAAAGATACTATGCCTGACAAATCCCGGTGGACTGAAAACCCGAAAGGGCGGTCCAGGCAAAAGTTAGGGATAAAAAAAATGGTAGCTCGCTAAGTTGAAAACCTGAAAGGGTGACTTAGGCAAAAAGGAGCGTCCCGATGGATTGAAAACCCGAAAGGGCGATCCAGGCAAAAATTAGGGACAAAAGGCATAGACTGCATCGGTTCGTCACTGATCAACACAGAAGAGCTAAAAATGGAAGATTAATCTGGTTACTCCCCTCAGAAGCAAGGTCTCGTGGAGCCATTGTTATTAGGGATAGTAGTAGTCATTGTGATTCAATGTAAACCTTTCCCTATTGCCATTTTCAAATTTGTAACATTCCATGGAGCTACGCCATTTGTGTGCTACCATTCTTGAATAAATACAAGTTTGCCCATCAAATCTATCATTTGCTATTTTTCTCTGATTTTCTTTGTTATGCAAAATGTCATTTATTTGTTAATAATGAAATTTTGAACTCAAAAAAGAATTTTTCAACATATTGAGAAACACAATTTTGCTTTGACATGAGGAAATATTAAAAGGAAATCTTTCGTCTTTCCCCGCAAGTCTCAATTTGCAAGACTCCCCTTGGATGATCAACATCTATCTCTAGAGAGCACAAATTTATCATTCTCTGGAAGGATTATTGGGCCAGTCGTAACTGTTCAGCTTGATAGATCCTCCTTTGATGCATTTACTCACTCCTTTGGTTGAGTTATTGGTGTTGAAAATTCAGTACCTCCATAAAGCTTTCCCTAATTTTCAGTCTGTATATTGTCAGCATTTGCATTTCATGATCATTCATACATCATAAGCAAAATCCAAATCATGCATAGCCGAAATATACTTGGTGCTCATTTTGCATTGACCTAGGTCTTGTTGTTGATCCTATATCCTTTGACCTCTAATTCTGGTTTATCGTTGGTGCCCTTAAACCAACGTCCGGTTTTCGCAGTCATTTTCAAAGTCCAATTGTTGTTGGCAAACTCCGTTAAAAGTTGGTTGTAGTCCATTACTTACGGTTAAAAGTCCAATTGTTGTTGGCACGAGCAGAAAGTTTAATTACCCTATCTTTCCTGATGGTTCCGTGAAAGTCATGTATGACTTATCATCTTGAGGAATTTCCAGAAGCTTGGAGTTTTTTCGTGTTAGAAAACTCCAATGATGTTCCTTTGTATGTTTTCCAATATTTTTGGGTCATGTATGAACCTGTTGTTGAACTTTCATTCCAGTATTGTCAGGTCATGTATGAACCTGCTACTGAACTTTCATTCCAGTATTACCAGGTCATGTATGAACCTGTTGCTGAACTTTTTGTTCCAATGTTGTCAAGTCATGTATGAACTTGTTATGGAAATTTTCTCAAAAAGTTCAAGTTTGTCATCAGGTCATGTATGAACCTGTTGATATACTTTTTTTGAGTTTTTCTGAGTTTGTTAGGTCATGTCTGAACCTGCCGTCAGAAAATTCTTTGAATGATCCTGTTTTGTCAGGTCATGTATGAACTTGTTGCTGAACTTTTTGTTCCAATGTTGTCAAGTCATGTATGAACTTGTTATGGAAATTTTCTCAAAAAGTTCAAGTTTGTCATCAGGTCATGTATGAACCTGTTGATATACCCTTTTTTATTTTTCTGATGTTGTTAGGTCATGTCTGAACCTGCTGTCAAAACTTCTTGTTATTCCATCATTGTCAGGTCATGTATGAACCTGTTGCTGTTGAGCCTTTATTCCAGCATTGTCAGGTCATGTATGAACCTGTTGCTGAACCTTTTGTTCCAATGTTGTCAAGTCATGTATGAACTTGTTCTGGAAATTTTCTCAAAATGTTCCAGTTTGTTATTTGGTCATGTATGGACCTGTTGATATACTCTTTTTGAATTTTTCTGAGTTTGTTAGGTCATGTCTGAACCTGCTGTCAGAACTTCTTGGTATTCCCCAGTGTTGTCAGGTCATGTATGAACCCGTTGCTGTTGAGCTTTTATTCCAGTATTACTAGGTCATGTCTGAACCTGTTTTGGAAGAATCTTTATCTTTGATTATTTCAGTGTTGTCAGGTCATGTTTGAACCTGTTGATATACTCTTTTTGAATTTCTGAGTTTGTTAGGTCATGTCTGAACCTACTGTCAGAACTTCTTGGTATTCCCCGACATTGTCAGGTCATGTATGAACCCGTTGCTGTCGAGCCTTTATTCCAGTATTACCTGTAAGACCCCAATTTTGGGCCATAAGATCCCTCATGGCCCATATCATATCATATCATAACCTCGAGGATCACTGCATGCCCTGGTTTCCCTCCTAGTGGGTAGGTTGCCTTGTGGGTTGTTTCTTGATCACCAAGCATATTTTGCATTTGTATATCTTTGCTTTTCATATGTTTATCATTCAAAAAGTACAAAAATATTGTCAGTTTAACCTTGTTGCTTGCAGTTGAAGCAATTATCAGCAATTAGGTCAAAGTCAGTCAACAGTCAGTCAAAGCAATGGATGGTGGCCATTCTTGCAGAATTTGGGCACCATGATCAATAATCAAGAGTTCATATAACTTGGGACATCATTTGGAATCAAGTTCTCAAGGAATTAGGGTTTGAAATTCATCAGAAATGCTTCAATCATGCAAAACCCTAGAAAAGTCAACAGAAAGTCAAACTTGGTCAACTGTGAATTTAATCAGTGATTTGATGGATGGAATTGATTTGAAGGAGCTCATTCATGTCTATATAAGCCTCATGTATCATGCCAAACCTCATCACGGAAGAATTTGAAGCAAAATCAGAAATTTCCCAAAATAGAAAGTGGACCTGTAATTTCAACTGCCAAAAATGGAAACTTCTTGATCCTCAACTTGCATCATGATACAAGCTTCAAATGAATTTTTGCCCAACATGAAAGTTGAAGATCTTGTTCCCCCATTTTCAAAAAGTCCAAGAACTCCCAAATCCCATGTATGGTTTGCAAGATATGATCATTTCATTTTCACCATTTTTTGAACTTCAAAGAGCCATATCTCATGATTCCTTTGGCCAAATTTGATGGGGTTTTTTCCTACAAGCTCCATTTAATCCCCTCTTTCCAAAAATTCATTCATCATTTACCAAAACCTCACCATTCAAAATGGCATTTTTTGCCTTGACTTTATTCATTTCAAGTGAGAAAAAGTTGACTTTTTAATTTAACAAGTTTTAAGCAATTTGGCCTTTTGGGATCTGTTTTAAATGTTGTTTGAAACTTGTTCACAAGCCCAATTCGTGCAGAATTGCACACCTCCATATCCACTTGTCCAAAATTAGCAAATATGCAAAATCACTTCATTTAAGTTAACTTGGATTAGCACATGATTAGCCAATGTTAAACAGTGATATATAAAGTTATTTTCTGCATTTCTAAACCTAGCTACAGCCTCCATCGCCCAGAATTCTCTCTTCTCTCTCAATTTGCATTTTCACCAAAATTGAATTTCTGCACAAAAGCTTCAAACCACACGAGCTACTCTTGATTGTATCATCACCTAGCCACCATTTGGAGCCCTTTTGCAGCACAAAACTCCAGCTGGAAGATCATCTTGAGTTCTGTTTTTCCAAGCATACAACAATGACAAATCGAGCTTTGAAGGTTTCCAAGCAGCATTGAGCTAAGCTACCTCAAGAATCCATCATCTCAAAGCATTTTGGAGATTTGTTTAAGCTTACAACATCCAAACAACCACTGTTCCTCGATTTTCTTCACAGCCAAGTAAGATTTCGACTATCCTTTTTCTCTAATCCATGCCATGTGTTAGATAGAGCTTGCTTTGCTGAGTCCATTATAACTTGAATCACCTGAAATGATTAAGAAATGCACGAGATATCTGGATTTGAAATTTCTTGTTCATGATAATTTTTGCTCGATTCTTGGATGTTGGTGTGTTTTAGTGATGATGCTTGCTGGATATATCATGCTTGTTGTGTGTAGATTCGATTGCTATGGTCGATTCATGTTTCTGGGTGATTTAATTTTTCATGATTTGAATGAAGTTGATGAACACACTGTTACTGCAGTAAAACCCTAAGAAACATTTCCCAGATTTCCTTTTTTTCAATGTGTTTGTTTCGTTACTATTGATGTTGCATGATGATAATGCTTCGTTGCCATGCTGTTTGCTTAAGTCTGGATGAATTCGTTTTGCCATGATGATTGATGAAGATGAACATTGCTGTAAACCCTAGCCATTTTCCAGAGCATGAGCATCGATTGGCTCTGTCACTGTTTCATTGAAAACTGGCCAATCAAAACATTCTATTTTGTGGCCCTAAACGATGCGTTTAGTTAAATGATGCGCTTTATTACAATTGTGCCACTCGGTCAATGGTTTGACTCACTAATTCATGTTATATGGTTCATGTTATTCCAATTTGTTACATCAACTTGCAAAATTCATTTTCTCATTCAATTCAACTCCAAAAATCATGAGATTTTTTGCATCTTGCTCACATGAATGTCTAGTATTTTGTCATGATTTTTATTGAATTTTTGGTTGGCTGGATTTTAATTGGCTTTAGGGTTCTTAACATGTATGCCTATTTGATACCTTTTGCCAATCCTTTTGTGAAATGATCATGTTGCATCCAATGCCCCTGAAATTTTTTGTAGCTAATCTACACTCATTCATGTTCATTTTGATGTGAAGTTTGTGCATTTATCATATGTGATGTGTGAGATATGAATTTTTGAAGTAAGGTGTGACAATTTGTGTCACACCAATGTTATGCAATTTCATGATTTTTGTTCACATGCTTCCTGGCCTCCAAATAATGTGAACTTTTGCATGAGCCCTCTCTTATGTGTCTAGTTGATGTGTGATTTTTCCTGGATTTAATTGTGCCATTTCCTATTTGTTTGTGATTTTTCTTCCCTGCCTAGTCAATTGTTGACTTTGTGTGACACATCTGGCCATTTCATTTGGGAAATTCTCATATCTTATTGTATGATCATGAAATTTCACATGTGCATACTAGACATCTTGAGCTTTGCATTGGTGTTAATCCCATCCATTTCTCATCTGTTTTCATTTTGTTATGATTTTTTGAAGATGACACATGTTTTGTTGACTTCTTTGTGCACATTTGAAATTGTGTTGACTTCCTGATTTTATTTGACTATCTTCCCATGATCCAATTGAGCTGAAATTTCATATTCATGCTATGTTATGGATTGTGATTGAGTATGAATTATTTCATGATTTTTGGAATTGATTATGTTTGGGTTTGAGCTTGGTCTTGCTGTTGACCTTTTGTGTGCTCCCTCTTGCCATGTTTTGACTTCTTTGGTCTATAAAATGATGTTGATGCATGATATAAACTTGAATCCAATTGGGATTGTTCCTTAAATGTTTGAATTTGACTTTGGTTGACTATTTGTTTGCTGTTTTGACTTTTATCATTTGTTTTGACCCTAGGCTTGTCCTAGTGGTCTTTTGGACTTATGTTGAGTTCATTGTTTCAGGTTAAGCAACAATGCCTCAAAGATCATACAAATTTGATTGAGCTTGATTATATATCATGAGCTAACCTTTGTTTTGTAGGTGTTGTGACTCATATGATTTGAGTCTTGTGCTTGGCACATTTGCCTGTCTGTTTTGATTGTTGGTTTCTACTTCCTTCTGATTTAAACTTTTGAACTGTGTACTGATCTGTTTGACTATTTCAGGTACCCTTTAGTTGCTTTATTTGCTTGCTTTGCTATTTAGCAATTTGCTTTTGAGGTATAATTACTCTTTCTTCATGTAGTCTGGAGACCCGGCCTGTTATTTGGCCGGGCAAACCGTCTGAAGTCCTCCTTAAGAGGCAATGCTTGTGTGTGTTTAATTTTGTCCCAAGCAGGAAAAGTCCTTCAAATAAGGCAATTGGTAGATCAAAGGGATAAGCAACCTATCCCCTACTATTCAGTTAGTCTTCTCCTTGCTCCCATTACATGGTTGTAGCATTGAGATCAAAACCCAAGATCTATTGAGTCAATAATGTGGAAAGAGCTCCATCTTTCTGAGCTCCCACACTTTCTTACATGCTCTCTCAGACCTGAGATAGAAGCAATGAGGCACACCCCTCATCTCCTTTCATCTGCTTCACCTTAGCCTCTCAATGGCAAGGTTAAGAGCAAATCTTTGACCCTATTCCAGTTGGCCTCAGTGCCTAACCCTCTTGTATGAGCCTCCTTGTTTGGATATAGAGTGTGCTGTTTGATATTCATTGATTGATTGATTGCTTCATATGCACATTGTTGCTTGTATGCTTTATGCATCCTCATCATTAAAAGCTCATCAATGCATAATCATCTCATTTGTCTTTATGACTTGTCTTTTTTGTTTACCCATTGAGGACAATTGTAAGTCCATCTCTTTGGCCATTGCTCCTATGATGTGGAAGGATAGAGTGTAAGACCTCATTGGTCACTCATATCTTCTGTTGTTTTGTTTGTTTGATTGTGAGGAAGCAATTATAAGTCCCTGTAAGTTGGCATTTGCTTTCCTGTGATCCTGTTGCATTGTTTGTTTGTATGTGAGGATACAACTGTAAGTCCCTGTAAGTTGGCATTTGTTTCCTAGGATCATATTGAGTATGTTAGAGTAAGCCCAGACAGATTGGCATCTGACATCCATGTTTTGCTTTCTTTGTTTATGTGAGGTTGCAATTATAAGTCCCTGTAAGTTGGCATTTGCTTTCCTATGATCATATGTTGCTTTTGGTTCTTGTATGTGAGGATCCATTGTAAGTCCCTGCAATGTGGCATTGGCTTTCCTATGAGCATATGTGTAGTTGACCTAAGTCCAGATAGATTGGCAGTTGACTTCCATATTTCACTCTTTGTATTCCATCTTTGGAGATTAGTGTAAGACCATTGAGTGGCCTCTGATATCCCGTTCTGTTTTAGGAGATTGGTATAAGACCAGTGATTGGCATCCGATATCCGCCTTTGTTGACTTTCTTGTTTGTTTGTTATTATCCATTGCTTATTCCAAAGGACACACTTGAATCATCTTCTATATGATTTCAAGAAGTGAACCTTCTAAGAAGTTTTACAACCCATCTTCATCCATTCATCATTCATTATGTCCTAGACTTTTTCACACTTTGCTTCTAAACTTGACATAAGTGTTGTGCAAACATCTTCATGCTTTTCAAACTAAAAACCTGGACCCAAGTCCTTGACCTTTTTTTCAAACCCCATTTCATAATACTTCTCTGAATCAATCTTAATCATACTTTGACTCCATTTTCATAATCACAATCAATTAACTTCACCCATTCACTTGTTTTGGCTTTGTCCATTGATAATCTTTTCATGCATTAGCCATAGGTTTCAATTATCTTTGTGGTTGATGTAAATCTTGCCTATCCTTAGTGAGTCGACAGTAAGACTTCCGTACTGAAAACAGGGTTAACCCCTCTAGTGCGTCGAAGCTATCCTCGCGTGGTGGATGTTGTTCTTGGTCGAGTTTTCTCCCATTGATAATGAAAAGCCTCAGTGCTATTGTTTAAAATTGAATCCACCAACTTTTGGAAATCTTTTAGCCGAACTACGGCGTTTTGATCCTTACCTTTGATGGAAGGTACGTAGGCAACGGGTTCATCCGTTCGAACACAAAAATAATTAACTTGTATATTCTTTTCTCATCATCCCAATCATGTTTGCACAATACTTATGTCATAACAAATAACAATTTTTATACAACAAGTGTGAAAAGGGCTCCCTAGGAGTACCTAGGACGTAGTGGGTGCCTAACACCTTCCCATTGCGTAATTTACCCCTTACCCAGACTCTCTGATCTTTTTATTAGTTTTCTACGTGTAAAACTTCTTAGGCTTTTGTTCGCTTTTTAGCCAGTCCTTTGGATAAATAAAAGTGCTGTGGCGACTCGAAATTTCAATGTATCTCTTGCTTATGGTTTAATCGATAAATCATATAGCGACGAATACACCGCTACAGAAAAGTGGCGACTCTGCTGGGGAAATATCGATCCTTGGTGGTATTGCCTACTTTTCACCCTTGTTGTGCTATATTATTATCTGTTGTATGACATATTTTTGTACAATTTGGGATCACTGTATTGATTGTAATGTGTGAATTGCTTGATATACATTTGCTGTTTGCTTTGGTGATCTGTGAGATGAGTTCTGTACCCGAACTCGAGTGCACTCTAGGATAGGAGAATGGCATAGTCTTGTTGACTGGTGTGGAGTATTCCTTAGCCAGTTGACTTGCGAGTCCATTCACTTGGTGGAGGTCATGTTGAATTAATAATGTCACACAAGTTATTTGTGGTTAGGCATTATTCTTTCAATCATGTTCCGCAGAAGCCAAGGACCTTAGTTTACCAAACCCATCTTGGCCTATTTTTAGGACCGTAGTGCGGAGGTCGTTCAGATGTCAGTTCTGACACGATTGTTACGCGATACTACACTCATAAGAGTTTCTCTTGAGAATATTCTTGGAATACGAGTATTCGTTCCTCCGATAATATTCGAGAGATGGAACGATGATTATGGGAACCTCTGATAGAACATGTCTGGCAGGTTTAAACCCTAGTACACTCCCTTTGGGTGGTTCTTAACCGAGACTCCATGCTCGTGACTCTCAGCAAACCCGTGATTCGTGGTTGAGTCGTTCAAGCATTGTTAATATCAATGGATCCCGGATCAGGTGTAAAACCTAAATCCACCAAAGCGGCTGGTTGATATTAAGAATGTCTGAACCGGTTCATGTACCGTTAATATCAATGGAACTTGGGTGTCGATAAGGTGAAAACCTAAATCCACCAAAATGGATGATTGATATTAGGGATACAATGAGCTTTCCCACGACCTTTGTTTGGCATGCTTTGCTTGATCCTTGAGTGTGATTGTTGCATTCATACATTCACGCATTCATCCGCATTCATGTCATCAAAAAAGAAAATTTTCAAGGAACTTAAAAAGGGTTTATTTGCAAAATTTTCAGACATGGAAAGACCAAAAAGGCATACAAAGAAGTACAGCTTCAAACAGCCTGATGTAAAAGAGTTAAGGAATCTGACATCGTATGTATTAGATCCCTTGGGTTTCAAAGCTCGCTATGGGAAGCTTCTACCTCTGCTCACCACTCAGGTTGATGAAGGGTTGATGAGTACTCTGGCTCAGTTCTACGATCCCTTGCATCACTGCTTCTTATTTCCGGACTTCCAGTTGTTGCCGACTTTGGAAGAATACTCTCATCTTATTGGGATTCCGATTCTGGATCAAGTGCCGTTCAGTGGCCTAGAGAGTATTCCATCTGCTCGAGAGATTTCCAGTTTGTTGCATATAGATGAAGATCTGATTAGAGCTAATCTGACTACCAAAGGCGGAATTCAGGGTTTTCCTTCCGAGTTCCTCATTGCCCAAGCTACCTTTTATGGAAAGGCCATGAGTGAGGATGCCTTTGAGGCTCTATTTGTGCTGCTCATCTATGGATTAGTGCTATTTCCCAACTTCGACAAGTTCGTGGACATGAACGCCATTAGGATCTTCTCAGTTCTTAATCCAGTTCCGACTCTGTTGGGTGATGCATATGTCTCCATGCACCTGAGGAATATGAAGAATGGAGGAGTTATTGTCTGCTGTTTACCCCTGCTGTACAAGTGGTTTATTTCGCACTTGCCTCAGACAGTTGCTTTCAAGGAGAACAAGGGATGTCTACGGTGGTCTCAGAGACTCATGTCTCTCACCAATGATGATATCACCTGGTATGATCGCGTGTATGATACCGTTCAGATCATCGATTATTGTGGGGAATTCCCTAATGTGCCTCTTCTTGGTACATGTGGTGGGATTACCTACAATCCTATTCTCGCACGTCGTCAGCTTGGGTTCCCCCTAAAGGATAAACCCAATAACATTCTGTTAGAAGGTGTGTTCTTTCAGGAGGGTAAAGATCCCCAAGGCCTGAAAGCCAGATTTGTCCGTGCTTGGCACAGTATCCGCAAGAAGAGTAGGAATGAATTGGGTCCGAAGAACTGCATTGCTTTGGAGCCATACACTTCTTGGGTCAGACAGAGAGCTGCCACCTACCTGATGCCATACGATCATCTGAGACCTATACTGTTGGATGTGGCTGGGCCTTCAACCCTCCCTACCCAACGTGTAGAGGAGTTGAGAGAAGAAGACCTTTCGCGTGCCTGGATCCGTGAGAGGGAGGAATTGCTGCAGCAGCTCAAGGAGAAAGATGCTATGATTGAATTTCTCGAGCACCGAGTGATCGATGATCCGAACGACACTTGGACTTCTCTGCTTCCTCAGTCATCCAAATTCTGGAAGAGGAGGTACGATCGACTTGCAAAAGAGAAAGCTGATATGGAGGCTGCCTATGAGAGAGAGATCAAGAAGTTGTGCACTTCTCGTACTCCAGCATCCCGAGCTGTTAGGGATCCATAGGATGTCATTTACCTTTTCTCTTTGTAATGAATCCAAAAATGCCGTATTTCTTTGTTTTGATATATTGAATGAAATATTTTCCATGAGCAATTCAAATGTTTAAATATTCAAAATATTGCAAATAATACCCTAAGGGTTCCTTGAAAACAAAGCATTTGCACAAGCATTTCATGCATCATTCTTGCATAAGCAGGTACTCCTTTTCTGGTCTTCTGGTTCTAACCTCTGTTCTTCATTTATTTTGAAGACAAGCTGACTCACCGGTATTATACAAGGGTCAACTCTGCCAGAATCATGGAACAGTTGGAGCAAGAGAACCGAGATCTAAGAGAAGAGGTCGCCAGACTTGGCGCGTTGATGGAGCAACTTCTTGCTGCCCAGAACCAACCTGCTCAACGGCCAGCAACTCCCGTTCAGCGGACGGTTATTTCTGAAGTGGTTACTTCAACGGTGCCAGTTAGTGCCCACGTGCCCAATGCCATGCCTCCCGGTTTTCCTTGGGGGATGCCTCCAGGCTTCATGCCTGATCTGCCAGCTCCTACGTTTGCTCAAATGCCGGCATCTAGCCCGGTCCCTGTTCCCGCTCCTCCTGTCGTGCATACCATGCCTAGGGTAGACGACACCATCTATCACTCTGAGGCTTCTGAGGGCTCAGATGTTCATGAGAAGATGGACGCAATGAACGACCAATTCCTTGAGCTGAGAAAGGAATTGAGGACTCTTAGAGGCAAAGATCTCTTCGGCAAGTCAGCCGCCGAACTCTGCCTGGTTCCCGGTGTTAAAATACCAGTTAAATTCAAGGTCCCAGACTTTGAAAAATACAAGGGGAACACCTGTCCATTGGCTCACCTGGTCATGTACACCAGGAAGATGTCAACACAAACTGATAATGATCAACTCTTGATCCATTATTTTCAAGACAGTTTGTCTGGTGCCGCGCTCAGATGGTACATGAGCCTGGACAGTGCTAACATCCGGTCTTTCAACGATCTTGGCGAAGCTTTCGTCAAGCAATACAAGTACAATGTTGATATGGCACCTGACAGAGATCAACTCAGGTCCATGTCCCAAAAAGACAAGGAAACGTTCAAGGAGTACGCCCAGAGATGGCGTGAGCTGGCAGCTCAAATCACCCCACCGCTGGAAGAGAAAGAAATGACCAAGATATTTCTGAAAACTCTTGGTTCATTTTATTATGAACGAATGGTGGCAAGCGCTCCCTCTGATTTCACCGAGATGGTGAACATGGGGATGCGTCTCGAAGAAGGTGTCCGAGAAGGACGGTTGGCTAAAGACGATGGTTCCTCCTCTAAACGGTATGGAGCGTTTAAGAGGAAAGAAGGTGAAGCGCATGCTGTGCAGTCTCAGCCCAAGCATAGAAGACCCTCTGTTCAGAGGAAGCCTGCACGACGTGCCGGACATCAGCATCAGGTGGCTCATATAGCACCTGTATTCAAAGACAGTGCGCCACAATATCAGCCTCAACAGTATCAGCATCAACAGCAATATCAGCAATCGCAGTACCAACAACAACAATCTCGTCCACAGCAACAGGCTTACCAGCCTCGTGGAAGCACAACCAATCAAGCTAACATGAACTATGATAGGAAGAAGATCAGCTTCGATCCGATTCCTATGTCATATGCAGAGCTTTATCCCTCCTTGTTGGAGAGGAAATTGGTTTCTCCCAGGGATTCTCCTGCTATTCCTGCAAATCCGCAATGGTGGTACAAACCAGACCAGCATTGTGTCTACCATTCCGGTGCTCCGGGCCACAATGTAGAGAACTGCTTTCCATTGAAGACTAAGGTGCAAGACCTTATGAGAAGTGGAATTCTGAGTTTTGAAGACTCCAGCCCGAACGTCACCAAGAACCCATTGCCGCCGCATGGGAAGTCTGTGAACATGATTCAGGAGTGCCTTAGGAAATACAAGGTTAAATACGTCAGCCATATCAGGCAGTCGTTGGTTGATTTACATAAGATGCTGTGTCAGTACAGCTATTTGGAGCATAACCACGACCAGTGCCGCGTCTGCTCGGTTAACCGCTTGGGTTGCGACCAGGTCCGCCGTGAACTTCAGAAGTTGATAAATGAGGGTACCATTGAGATTCTGCAGAATCGCAATGTTGATACAGTTGAACCCGAGGTGAATGTCATATCACCAGTGTTCAAGTTGCCAGAACCCGTTGTTATTCGCTATAATAGCAACAAACCGAAGGCTTCCCCTGCTTTGATTATCAAACCTGCCGGCCCTGTGCCTTATTCGTCTGATAGAGCTGTGCCATTCCGGTACAATCCTGTTGCTGTCCAGGATGGGGTCGAAGTACCGTTGCCTTCCACTTCTGTGACCACTATTGCTGATGTTAGTGGGTTGACCCGAAGCGGTCGTGTATTTTCTGCGCCTGCTAAGGCTGTTCCTTCTGATACTGTTGAGCGCCCTGTGGGGACCGCTGTGAATGTTCAGAACCCGGCACTTGATGTTGCCAAACCCTCCTCGTCTGTACAAAAGACTCCTGTTTCTTCAGGTGGCCCAAGTGGCATTGTTGATGAAGAATCTGATGAGATGCTGAGGCTCATCAGAAAGAGTGAGTACAATATTGTAGACCAGCTTCTACACACGCCTTCCAAGATTTCCATTCTTTCTCTACTGCTGAATTCAGAGCCTCATAGGGAGTCTCTGCAGAAAGTCTTGGACCTGGCATATGTCGATCACGACGTCACCCTGGAACAATTTGATAGCATTGTTGCAAACATTACCGCTTGCAACACTTTGAGTTTTTGTGACGCTGATCTCCCTGAGGAGGGAAGAGACCACAACATGGCCTTACATATCTCTATGAACTGCAAATCTGATGCGATGTCCAATGTACTGGTGGACACTGGATCTTCTCTTAATGTATTGCCAAAATCCACACTCTCCAGATTGTCATATCAAGGTCCTCCTATGAGGCAGAGTGGGGTTGTTGTGAAAGCATTTGATGGGTCGCGCAAGACCGTGATTGGGGAAGTTGATCTCCCAATCAAGATAGGACCAAGTGATTTCCAGGTTACTTTTCAAGTAATGGATATCCACCCATCATACAGCTGTCTCTTAGGCAGACCATGGATTCACGAGGCTGGCGCCGTGACATCCACCCTACACCAGAAGCTGAAGTTTGTGAAAAACAAGAAATTGGTTGTAGTAGGGGGAGAAAAGGCTCTCCTGGTTAGCCATCTGTCTTCTTTCTCGTACATTGACGCAGAGGATGAAGTTGGAACTCATTTCCAAGCTTTATCTATTGATGAACCTATCGAGAAGAAGTCTCCTTCATTCACTTCCTACCGTGATGCGAAGTTGGCCATTGAATGTGGTGCAGTTGCTGGATTAGGGAAAGTGCTTGAACTTGAAGATAATCGATCCCGGGCTGGCATTGGCTATGGTTCTGGGGCATGCAATGAGCAAGGTCTGTTCACCAGTGGAGGATTCATCCATGCTGACCAACCTGCAGAAGAGGAAGCTGTTGCTATCATTGAAGAAGAAGACGCAGAGGACTTGAACAATTTTGTTATTCCTGGTGGTGTCTGCCACAATTGGGTCACTGTAGATGTTCCTACAGTCATCCATAGATCAGAGTAATTGTTCATTTTGTTTAAAACCCTTCTCCCATGCCAAAAGGAGAAGTGATGACATTGTTGGCAAAGCATATATACAATGATATTTTCATTCAATTAATTGCATTGTTTAACATTTGTTTTTCCTTTGTTTTCACTTTTTGCTTTTCTTTATGAAATCAGTGATCACAAAAAACCACAAAAACAAAAATAAAATCAAACATATTTTTCATCTGCATAATGATTTGCTTGTCTAAATTCTAAAGTTTTTCCTTAACCAAAATCATTATGCAGGTTGATCCTAAAATCCATTGAACATAATGATCCAACGCCATCTCCCAATTTTGAATTCCCTGTATTTGAGGCAGAAGAAGATGACGTTGAAGAGATTCCTGATGAGATTACCCGTCTCCTTGAGCACGAAGAGAAGATCATTCAGCCGCATCTCGAAGACTTGGAAACAGTCAACTTGGGGTCTGAGGATTGTGTTCGCTTGGTGAAGATTGGGGCACTTCTTGAAGGGTCTGTTAAGGAAGATTTGATCAATTTGCTACGAGAATATTCAGATATCTTTGCTTGGTCCTATGAAGACATGCCGGGTTTAGATACAGACATTGTGCAACATTTCCTGCCTTTGAAGCCTGAGTGCGTGCCTGTGAAGCAGAAGCTCAGAAGAACTCATCCAGATATGGCAGTGAAGATCAAAGAGGAAGTTCAGAAGCAAATTGATGCGGGGTTTCTGGTGACTTCGACATATCCTCAATGGGTGGCCAACATTGTGCCTGTTCCTAAGAAGGACGGAAAAGTCCGTATGTGCGTTGACTACAGAGATTTGAACAAAGCTAGCCCAAAAGATGATTTTCCTCTACCACATATTGACATGTTGGTAGACAATACAGCCAAATTCAAAGTCTTTTCCTTTATGGACGGATTTTCTGGATATAATCAAATCAAGATGGCACCAGAGGATATGGAGAAGACAACATTCATCACACCTTGGGGAACATTCTGTTATCGAGTGATGCCCTTCGGTCTGAAGAACGCCGGAGCCACGTATCAACGAGCTATGACTACCTTGTTTCATGATATGATGCACAAGGAGATAGAAGTCTATGTTGATGATATGATTGCTAAGTCCCGAACGGAAGTTGAGCATATTGAGCATTTGTTGAAGCTTTTTCAGCGTTTGAGGAAGTTCAAACTTCGCCTGAATCCGAACAAATGTACTTTTGGAGTCCGTTCCGGCAAGTTGTTGGGTTTTGTGGTAAGTGAAAGAGGTATTGAGGTTGATCCTGCAAAGGTCAAAGCAATACAAGAGATGCCTGCACCCAAAACTGAGAAGCAAGTCCGAGGCTTTCTTGGCCGCTTGAACTACATTTCCAGATTTATATCCCACATGACTGCCACATGTGCGCCGATATTCAAGCTCCTCCGGAAAGATCAGTCTCATGATTGGGCCGAGGATTGCCAGAAAGCTTTCGACAGTATCAAAGATTATCTGTCTGAACCTCCGATTTTGTCTCCGCCTGTGGAAGGAAGACCTCTGATTATGTACTTAACAGTTCTTGAAGACTCGATGGGTTGTGTACTCGGTCAACAAGATGAATCAGGGAAGAAGGAGTTTGCTATTTACTACCTCAGTAAGAAGTTTACTGATTGTGAGTCTCGGTACTCTACGCTTGAGAAAACGTGTTGTGCTTTGGCTTGGGCTGCTAAGCGTTTGCGCCAGTACATGATTAATCATACAACTTGGTTGATATCCAGAATGGATCCAATTAAGTATATCTTCGAGAAGCCTGCTTTAACTGGGAGGATTGCCCGTTGGCAGATGTTGTTGTCTGAGTATGATATCGAGTATCGAGCTCAGAAAGCTATCAAAGGTAGTATCTTGGCTGACCATCTAGCGCACCAGCCAATTGAAGATCATCAGTCTGTTCAGTATGACTTCCCTGACGAGGAAATTCTGTATTTGAAGATGAAAGATTGCGATGAGCCTACACTTGATGAAGGTCCAGAACCTGGTTCCAGATGGACGATGGTGTTTGATGGCGCTGTTAATCAGTATGGAAATGGAATTGGGGCAGTGATCATTACTCCTCAAGGTTCACACATTCCGTTTACAGCAAGGCTAACTTTCAAATGCACGAATAATATGGCGGAGTATGAAGCCTGTATTATGGGACTTGAAGAATGCATTGATTTGAGAATCAAGTATCTTGATGTCTATGGTGATTCAGCTTTGGTTGTCAATCAGATCAAGGGTGAATGGGAGACGAATCAGCCTGGTCTTATCCCGTACAGAGATTATGCAAGGAGAATTTCGAGTTTCTTCACAGAAGTTGAATTTTATCATATTCCTCGAGAGGATAATCGGATGGCAGATGCTCTTGCTACGCTTGCTTCCATGATAGTTGTCAGATGGTGGAATGATGTCCCCAATATTACTGTGATGCGCTTGGATAGACCCGCTCACATATTTGCAATAGAAGACGTGAAAGATGACAAGCCTTGGTACTTTGATATCAAGAATTTCCTCCAGAACCAGGTCTACCCGCCTGGGGCATCTGTGAAAGATAGGAAAACTTTGAGAAGGTTGTCAGGCAGTTTCTACCTCAGTGGTGAAGTGCTGTATAAGAGAAATTTTGATATGGTTTTGCTCAGATGCGTGGATAGACACGAAGCAAACTTGTTGATGACTGAGGTCCATGAGGGTTCATTTGGTACTCATTCCAATGGACATGCCATGGCTAAGAAGATGTTGAGAGCAGGCTACTATTGGCTGACAATGGAGTCTGACTGTTGCAAGTATGTGAAGAAATGTCACAAGTGTCAAATTTATGCGGATAAGATTCATATTCCTCCGACACTCTTGAATGTGATTTCATCACCATGGCCTTTCTCTATGTGGGGAATCGACATGATCGGCATGATTGAGCCGAAAGCGTCCAACGGACATCGATTTATTCTCGTAGCAATTGATTACTTCACCAAATGGGTTGAAGCCGCGTCATACGCGAATGTAACCAGGCAGGTGGTTGTGAAGTTTATCAAGAACCAACTGATTTGCCGTTATGGCGTGCCAGAGAGGATCATTACTGATAATGGATCCAATCTGAATAACAAGATGATGGATGAGTTGTGCGCTGAATTCAAGATTGCACACCATAATTCCTCTCCCTACAGACCTAAGATGAATGGGGCTGTTGAAGCTGCTAACAAGAATATCAAGAGGATTATCCAGAAGATGACTGTCACGTACAAAGATTGGCATGAGATGCTGCCATTTGCTTTGCATGGATATCGTACGTCTGTACGTACTTCAACAGGGGCAACCCCTTTCTCTCTTGTTTATGGCATGGAAGCCGTTCTCCCAGTAGAGGTGGAGATCCCATCAATGCGAGTCTTGATGGAAGCCAAGTTGACCGATGCTGAATGGATTCAGAGTCGTTACGACCAGTTGAATTTGATTGAAGAGAAGCGATTAACTGCCATGTGCCATGGTCAGTTGTATCAGCAGAGAATGAAGAAAGCATTCGACAAGAAGGTCAAGCCTCGTGTGTTCCGAGAAGGTGACCTTGTGCTCAAGAAAGTCTTGTCTTTCGCGCCCGATTCCAGGGGCAAGTGGACTCCAAACTACGAGGGTCCATATGTTGTTAAGAGAGCCTTTTCAGGCGGTGCTTTGATGCTTACAACAATGGATGGGGAGGATTTCACTCGTCCTGTGAATTCAGATGCAGTTAAGAGATACTTTGCCTAAAAAAAAAGTATATGCAAATGAAAAAACAGAATAGCTCGCTAAGTTGAAAACCCGAAAGGGCGGCTTAGGCAAAAATGAGCGTCTCGGTGGAGAACCCGCAAGGGTAATCCAGGCAAAAATTAGAGACTTGAAAAAAAGAATATGTTTGCATCCCGCTAGATTGAGTACCTCACCCTGGGGCAATCTAGGCAAAAATTAGGGATTTGGCAAGTAACTGCATCCTGACAAGACTTTCTGGTTTATCAGTCGTCATTTCGTCAGAAGATTCTCGATTCGTCGTCAACTGAAGCTTCGGATACATCGAGATTCAAATTGGTAGAGAAAGGATCATTATGTTCAATGTAGCCCTCTTCCAATATATATCACTGATTTCAAATTTGTACAGATCTATGGAGTCTTGCCATTTGCAGGCTACCATTCCATCAAATAAATTTGAGCTTTTTATCCAATTATTTGCACTCCTATTTGTTTCAATTCAACAAATGTTTTACATGTTTTAAATTGATAAAATGTCATTGTTTTAAACAAATCAAATTTTTCAAAATTGTTGTTTTAAACAAAGTGAACATTCACAAGATTGAAAGGATACTCAAGAATATCTCAGTGCTCTCCCGAGGGTGGCATGATCTCCAACAGGTAAGACATTCGTTCATATTCCTGGTTTGGTGGTATCTTCTTTCTTCAGATCTTTGTTGGGGTTGTTCCTCAAACAAAGTCGTTGTTGGGGTTGTTCCCCAGTATAGTCGCAAGTAGAGTGTTGTTGAAGACTTCGTTTTCTCCAGCAGCAGTTTTCCCCTAGCATGGGTGTTTTCTTGTGAAGTTTCGGCGGTTGATGGTTTGGCATCTTGGTGCCCCGTCACTTTCTCCAGTGGGTCGCATGCCCCAGACTTTATTTGTCTCCTCAGCGCAGTCATGAGTAGAGTTGTTGTTGATATCCCCCTCGGAGTCGCGAGTAGAGTTGTTATCACTCTTCCCAGTGCAGTTGCCAGCGGAATTGTCTGTTTCCTCAGCACGATCGCTTTCTTTTTGAAGACTCGGTAAGTCAGTGGTTTGATACCCGGTACTTTACCTTCTCCCCGGCGAAGTCGTCTGCGGAATTGTTGCTATCTCTCTATCAGAGTTATTCTCTTCAGCAGAGCAGGAATTATTTTCCTACTCAGTGGTTGATTTGGGTTGACATCCCAGTGTATTTTCAACCATCTTTTCCTCAGCGTAGTCTGCAGAGTGTTTGTTGTGGCAGTTTCGCCTGTTGAATACTCCGTCAATCCCCAGTATGGTCGGATGATGGCTCTAGCATCCCGAGAACGGATTGATTTCCTAACTGTTTGTGATCCCCAGTAGAGCGGCTTATATTGCAGAATCTACTCTTTGTGATTAGTTGGCTGTGTATATTCTCCCCAAGTAGAGTGTTCGTTGCGGAATCTACTTGTTTGATCTGTCCTCCCTCAGTGGGTTGTTCCCCAAGAGAGTAGCCGACAGTTTTCCCCAGTAGAGTTGCGTATGCAGTTAGATTCTATTTGGATGATATCGTTCTCCCTCAGTGGGTTATTCCCCAGCGGAGATATGTGGAGTTGCTTCTACAGCAGTTCGTGCTTATGCACCCTTTGTTTCTCAGTTAACACTGGGATCCCCTGCAGATACTTTGGGACTTCTCTTGTTCCCCTACAGATTCGTCTTGGTGGCTGTTTTGCCCGTTGTGACTTTCTGTACCCTGATTGGGTTGTTTCCTGGTATATTTGACCCTCTGCTTCTTTAGCAGTACCTGCAGATCTTTGCTTTTCAGCATGAAGATCTCCGCAGTTTGGCTTTCCAGCTGGTTGTTCCCCTGGAAGTATAATACCGGACGTTTGTTCCTGAACCTGTTTGTGTTAGAATTGTCTGTTTTGTCAGCATTCATCAAACATAAATCACGCATATTCATGCATATTCATAAAACATTCAGATATTCATGTTGCATTTCTTGCCATGTATCCTTTGTTTGTCGTGTCTCCTGCTATGGCGATATAAATCTCTTTATAGATTTCCCAAGCAGATGTCGGGTGTTATAAATCTCTCCATATAGAGTCAGCCCCATAAGCAGAAAATGTTGATTCTCCTTCTGCAGTTCCCCACCGAGATATATCCTCGTGGATGACGGTTTCTTCCGTTTCCTCCCAACACATATATTGGGATGGATTTTCCTATTTGAGTTATATCCTCATTAGGACGTGTCTTGATTCAGTCTGTCTTTTCGGATTATTCCCGAATTGGCTATTTGTCACATGTCTTGTGCTTCCCAGCGGGTTGTTCCCCAGCGGAATCTTTTTGGGCCTCTACCCTCATAATTGGTAGTTATAAGTCCTACTTTTCCTGGCTTTCTTGGCAGAATTTGTGGTTATACGCCCTTTTATTCTCCAGCCAGAGTTTTGGTTTTCTACCTACTACCCGGTAGTTGTAAATCCTATTTTCCTGCTCTTCAGTAGTTTGTGGTTTGTTATGAACCCTATTTTGGTTTCCCGTGCGGATTTGTGATTTATTCTATCCCCACGCGGAGTTTTCGGTCTTCTACCCCGTATTCGGTAGATGTAAACCCTAATTTCGTGGTTATCTTCATCTAGTCCTTGATGTTGATTTTCCTTTGCTTGGATAAGTCGCTCAGATCAGCACTTTTATCCCCAGCAAGTCTTTTGTGGATAATTGCCGTATGCTAGCAATTTTATCCCCAGTGGGTCCTTTCACCCTTTTGTCAGTGATTTGTTCCCCGGATCATTGGTTGTATACCAATGCATCCCCAGCTAGTCCCTGTGGATAATTGCCTGATGCTTGCAATTTATCCTCAGCAGATCGCCTTTCATTTACCCTTTTGTTGGTAATGTCTGTTGCTCCCTTTGATTGGTCATCATTATATACCTAGTTTGGTATCCCGATGCCTTTCTTTTCGGTTGATTTATCCTTTATTAACCCAGTAACCGGTTGTGGATAATCTTCCATGCGAGTATGTTATTCACGGTCTGCCGGTAATGAATAATATATCTCATGCACTCTTCAGTCGAAGCCTTTTGTGTTTCCCCAGTCGAGTAAGATTCGTTATTTCCCTTTGCGGAGTCGAATATTTCTTTGTTGTTGGATAATTGCCGGATGCTTGCAATTTATCCCTTTGAGTTGTCTTTCGTTTACCCGGATGCTTGGTATCGATTGTCTCTCTCTTTTTGGTTAGTCACCTATTATATACCCAGTAACCAGTATCTCTGGTGTCTTTTCCTTTCGAGTATATTATTCACGGTCTGCCGGTAATGAATAATATATCTCATGCGCTCTTTAGTTGGAATCCTTTGTTGATTTTCCCCAACTGAGCAAGATTCGTATTCTTTGTAGAATCGAATATCCATCCTTTAACCAGTTTGTGTTTTGGGATGATGAGTGTTTTGGAAGTGAAATCCAATTCACGTTTTTGGTAGATCACCTATTATATACCCAGTAACCGGTATCCCTGGTGTTTCTTACCATGCGAGTATATTATTCACGGTCTGTCGGTAATGAATAATGTATCTCATGCGCTCTTTAGTTGGAATCCTTTGTTGATTTTCCCCAACTGAGCAAGATTCGTATTCTTTGTAGAATCGAATATCCATCCTTTAACCAGTGTGTGTTTCGGATGATGAGTGTTTTGGAAGTGAAATCCAATTCACGTTTTCGGTAGATCACCTATTATATACCCAGTAACCGGTATCTCTGGTGTTTCTTACCATGCGAGTTTATTATCTACGTTCTGACGGTAATAGATAATATATCTCATGCGAGTATTCTTATCCACGGTCTGCCGGTAATGGATATTATATCTCATGCACTCTTTGGGTTTGTGTCCCCAGTTGAGTAAGATTCGTATTCCTTGTGGAATCGAATGTCCATCCTATAAACAAGTCTGCTGTTCTAGCTTTCTTCAGGGTGATGAGTGTTTTGGAAGTGCAAACCAATTCACGATTTCGGATTTTATCCTATAAACAACCTACAACCCGGTTCAGGATAATTTTCCTTTCTGAGTATTCTATCCACGTTCTGACGGTAATGGATATTATATCTCGTGCGCTCTTGAGTCAATCTTTTGATTGTTTTCCCCTCAGAGTAAGATTCATATTCCTTGTGGAATTGAATGTCCATCCTATAAACAAGTCTGTTGTTCTAGCTTTCTTCAGGGTGATGAGTGTTTTGGAACACACACCAATTCACGTTTTTTGTCCATCCATAAACAAGTCTGCTGTTCTAGCTTTCTTCAGGGTGATGAGTGTCTTGGAACACAAACCAATTCACGTTTTCGGATCTTATCCTATAAACAACCTACAACCCGGTTCAGGATAATTTTCCATGCGAGTACATTATCTACGTTTTGACGGCTATAGATAATATATCTCATGCACTCTCTTGTCGAACACTTTGTTTGTTTCCCCAACTGAGTAAGATTTGCATTCTTTACAGAATCAAATATCCATCCTATAAACAAGTTTGCTTTCGCTCTCTTCAGGATGATGAGTGTTTTGGAACACACACCAATTCACGTCTTTGGTCGGTCACCTGTTACATACCTACAACCCGGTATCCTTGGTGTTCCTTCCTGAGTTTGTTACCCTTATACCGGTAACATCTCATTTTGTTTGGTGCTTCCTCAGTGAAGTTTTCCTGTTGCTTCTCCCCCAGGAGTCAGCTTGTGTCTCTCCAATGGATTTATTTTCCTTTGGAATTCTTTCCCCCAGTGTGAGTCCTTCACTCCCCAGTGAGTTTTCCAGTCTGTTTTCTGTATTTCCTAATCAGAGTCGTGTCTTGTTCACGCTGTGTCAGTTTTGTTTATCCCCAACTAGAGTCTTGTTAGAGTCTCTGTTCCTGGTGAGTGTATTACTCCGATGGATCGTCTTTTTCTCTGTGTGAATCATATCCCCACAGAATTTGTGTCTTTTGCATGCATACATTTGCATCATGAGGTCTCTTAGGGACCAAAATTTGTCTCATTACTGTTATTTAAGCCCATTCTACCGCGTCGAGATGAAGATTTCTAAACTTCACTTCTCCGGCTAGAATGACCTTAAATAGGGGCATCTGTAAGACCCCAATTTTGGGCCCTAAGATCCCTCATGGCCCATATCATATCATATCATAACCTCGAGGATCACTGCATGCCCTGGTTTCCCTCCTAGTGGGTAGGTTGCCTTGTGGGTTGTTTCTTGATCACCAAGCATATTTTGCATTTGTATATCTTTGCTTTTCATATGTTTATCATTCAAAAAGTACAAAAATATTGTCAGTTTAACCTTGTTGCTTGCAGTTGAAGCAATTATCAGCAATTAGGTCAAAGTCAGTCAACAGTCAGTCAAAGCAATGGATGGTGGCCATTCTTGCAGAATTTGGGCACCATGATCAATAATCAAGAGTTCATATAACTTGGGACATCATTTGGAATCAAGTTCTCAAGGAATTAGGGTTTGAAATTCATCAGAAATGCTTCAATCATGCAAAACCCTAGAAAAGTCAACAGAAAGTCAAACTTGGTCAACTGTGAATTTAATCAGTGATTTGATGGATGGAATTGATTTGAAGGAGCTCATTCATGTCTATATAAGCCTCATGTATCATGCCAAACGTCATCACGGAAGAATTTGAAGCAAAATCAGAAATTTCCCAAAATAGAAAGTGGACCTGTAATTTCAACTGCCAAAAATGGAAACTTCTTGATCCTCAACTTGCATCATGATACAAGCTTCAAATGAATTTTTGCCCAACATGAAAGTTGAAGATATTGTTCCCCCATTTTCAAAAAGTCCAAGAACTCCCAAATCCAATGTATGGTTTGCAAGATATGATCATTTCATTTTCACCATTTTTTGAACTTCAAAGAGCCATATCTCATGATTCCTTTGGCCAAATTTGATGGGGTTTTTTCCTACAAGCTCCATTTAATCCCCTCTTTCCAAAAATTCATTCATCATTTACCAAAACCTCACCATTCAAAATGGCATTTTTTGCCTTGACTTTATTCATTTCAAGTGTGAAAAAGTTGACTTTTTAATTTAACAAGTTTTAAGCAATTTGGCCTTTTGGGATCTGTTTTAAATGTTGTTTGAAACTTGTTCACAAGCCCAATTCGTGCAGAATTGCACACCTCCATATCCACTTGTCCAAAATTAGCAAATATGCAAAATCACTTCATTTAAGTTAACTTGGATTAGCACATGATTAGCCAATGTTAAACATTGATATATAAAGTTATTTTCTGCATTTCTAAACCTAGCTACAGCCTCCATCACCCAGAATTCTCTCTTCTCTCTCAATTTGCATTTTCACCAAAATTGAATTTCTGCACAAAAGCTTCAAACCACACGAGCTACTCTTGATTGTATCATCACCTAGCCACCATTTGGAGCCCTTTTGCAGCACAAAACTCCAGCTGGAAGATCATCTTGAGTTATGTTTTTCCAAGCATACAACAATGACAAATCGAGCTTTGAAGGTTTCCAAGCAGCATTGAGCTAAGCTACCTCAAGAATCCATCATCTCAAAGCATTTTGGAGATTTGTTTAAGCTTACAACATCCAAACAACCACTGTTCCTCGATTTTCTTCACAGCCAAGTAAGATTTCGACTATCCTTTTTCTCTAATCCATGCCATGTGTTAGATAGAGCTTGCTTTGCTGAGTCCATTATAACTTGAATCACCTGAAATGATTAAGAAATGCACGAGATATCTGGATTTGAAATTTCTTGTTCATGATAATTTTTGCTCGATTCTTGGATGTTGGTGTGTTTTAGTGATGATGCTTGCTGGATATATCATGCTTGTTGTGTGTAGATTCGATTGCTATGGTCGATTCATGTTTCTGGGTGATTTAATTTTTCATGATTTGAATGAAGTTGATGAACACACTGTTACTACAGTAAAACCCTAAGAAACATTTCCCAGATTTCCTTTTTTTCAATGTGTTTGTTTCGTTACTATTGATGTTGCATGATGATAATGCTTCGTTGCCATGCTGTTTGCTTAAGTCTGGATGAATTCGTTTTGCCATGATGATTGATGAAGATGAACATTGCTGTAAACCCTAGCCATTTTCCAGAGCATGAGCATCGATTGGCTATGTCACTGTTTCATTGAAAACTGGCCAATCAAAACATTCTATTTTGTGGCCCTAAACGATGCGTTTAGTTAAATGATGCGCTTTATTACAATTGTGCCACTCGGTCAATGGTTTGACTCACTAATTCATGTTATATGGTTCATGTTATTCCAATTTGTTACATCAACTTGCAAAATTCATTTTCTCATTCAATTCAACTCCAAAAATCATGAGATTTTTTGCATCTTGCTCACATGAATGTCTAGTATTTTGTCATGATTTTTATTGAATTTTTGGTTGGCTGGATTTTAATTGGCTTTAGGGTTCTTAACATGTATGCCTATTTGATACCTTTTGCCAATCCTTTTGTGAAATGATCATGTTGCATCCAATGCCCCTGAAATTTTTTGTAGCTAATCTACACTCATTCATGTTCATTTTGATGTGAAGTTTGTGCATTTATCATATGTGATGTGTGAGATATGAATTTTTGAAGTAAGGTGTGACAATTTGTGTCACACCAATGTTATGCAATTTCATGATTTTTGTTCACATGCTTCCTGGCCTCCAAATAATGTGAACTTTTGCATGAGCCCTCTCTTATGTGTCTAGTTGATGTGTGATTTTTCCTGGATTTAATTGTGCCATTTCCTATTTGTTTGTGATTTTTCTTCCCTGCCTAGTCAATTGTTGACTTTGTGTGACACATCTGGCCATTTCATTTGGGAAATTCTCATATCTTATTGTATGATCATGAAATTTCACATGTGCATACTAGACATCTTGAGCTTTGCATTGGTGTTAATCCCATCCATTTCTCATCTGTTTTCATTTTGTTATGATTTTTTGAAGATGACACATGTTTTGTTGACTTCTTTGTGCACATTTGAAATTGTGTTGACTTCCTGATTTTATTTGACTATCTTCCCATGATCCAATTGAGCTGAAATTTCATATTCATGCTATGTTATGGATTGTGATTGAGTATGAATTATTTCATGATTTTTGGAATTGATTATGTTTGGGTTTGAGCTTGGTCTTGCTGTTGACCTTTTGTGTGCTCCCTCTTGCCATGTTTTGACTTCTTTGGTCTATAAAATGATGTTGATGCATGATATAAACTTGAATCCAATTGGGATTGTTCCTTAAATGTTTGAATTTGACTTTGGTTGACTATTTGTTTGCTGTTTTGACTTTTATCATTTGTTTTGACCCTAGGCTTGTCCTAGTGGTCTTTTGGACTTATGTTGAGTTCATTGTTTCAGGTTAAGCAACAATGCCTCAAAGATCATACAAATTTGATTGAGCTTGATTATATATCATGAGCTAACCTTTGTTTTGTAGGTGTTGTGACTCATATGATTTGAGTCTTGTGCTTGGCACATTTGCCTGTCTGTTTTGATTGTTGGTTTCTACTTCCTTCTGATTTAAACTTTTGAACTGTGTACTGATCTGTTTGACTATTTCAGGTACCCTTTAGTTGCTTTATTTGCTTGCTTTGCTATTTAGCAATTTGCTTTTGAGGTATAATTACTCTTTCTTCATGTAGTCTGGAGACCCGGCCTGTTATTTGGCCGGGCAAACCGTCTGAAGTCCTCCTTAAGAGGCAATGCTTGTGTGTGTTTAATTTTGTCCCAAGCAGGAAAAGTCCTTCAAATAAGGCAATTGGTAGATCAAAGGGATAAGCAACCTATCCCCTACTATTCAGTTAGTCTTCTCCTTGCTCCCATTACATGGTTGTAGCATTGAGATCAAAACCCAAGATCTATTGAGTCAATAATGTGGAAAGAGCTCCATCTTTCTGAGCTCCCACACTTTCTTACATGCTCTCTCAGACCTGAGATAGAAGCAATGAGGCACACCCCTCATCTCCTTTCATCTGCTTCACCTTAGCCTCTCAATGGCAAGGTTAAGAGCAAATCTTTGACCCTATTCCAGTTGGCCTCAGTGCCTAACCCTCTTGTATGAGCCTCCTTGTTTGGATATAGAGTGTGCTGTTTGATATTCATTGATTGATTGATTGCTTCATATGCACATTGTTGCTTGTATGCTTTATGCATCCTCATCATTAAATGCTCATCAATGCATAATCATCTCATTTGTCTTTATGACTTGTCTTTTTTGTTTACCCATTGAGGACAATTGTAAGTCCATCTCTTTGGCCATTGCTCCTATGATGTGGAAGGATAGAGTGTAAGACCTCATTGGTCACTCATATCTTCTGTTGTTTTGTTTGTTTGATTGTGAGGAAGCAATTATAAGTCCCTGTAAGTTGGCATTTGCTTTCCTGTGATCCTGTTGCATTGTTTGTTTGTATGTGAGGATACAACTGTAAGTCCCTGTAAGTTGGCATTTGTTTCCTAGGATCATATTGAGTATGTTAGAGTAAGCCCAGACAGATTGGCATCTGACATCCATGTTTTGCTTTCTTTGTTTATGTGAGGTTGCAATTATAAGTCCCTGTAAGTTGGCATTTGCTTTCCTATGATCATATGTTGCTTTTGGTTCTTGTATGTGAGGATCCATTGTAAGTCCCTGCAATGTGGCATTGGCTTTCCTATGAGCATATGTGTAGTTGACCTAAGTCCAGATAGATTGGCAGTTGACTTCCATATTTCACTCTTTGTATTCCATCTTTGGAGATTAGTGTAAGACCATTGAGTGGCCTCTGATATCCCGTTTTGTTTTAGGAGATTGGTATAAGACCAGTGATTGGCATCCGATATCCGCCTTTGTTGACTTTCTTGTTTGTTTGTTATTATCCATTGCTTATTCCAAAGGACACACTTGAATCATCTTCTATATGATTTCAAGAAGTGAACCTTCTAAGAAGTTTTACAACCCACCTTCATCCATTCATCATTCATTATGTCCTAGACTTTTTCACACTTTGCTTCTAAACTTGACATAAGTGTTGTGCAAACATCTTCATGCTTTTCAAACTAAAAACCTGGACCCAAGTCCTTGACCTTTTTTTCAAACCCCATTTCATAATACTTCTCTGAATCAATCTTAATCATACTTTGACTCCATTTTCATAATCACAATCAATTAACTTCACCCATTCACTTGTTTTGGCTTTGTCCATTGATAATCTTTTCATGCATTAGCCATAGGTTTCAATTATCTTTGTGGTTGATGTAAATCTTGCCTATCCTTAGTGAGTCGACAGTAAGACTTCCGTACTGAAAACAGGGTTAACCCCTCTAGTGCGTCGAAGCTATCCTCGCGTGGTGGATGTTGTTCTTGGTCGAGTTTTCTCCCATTGATAATGAAAAGCCTCAGTGCTATTGTTTAAAATTGAATCCATCAACTTTTGGAAATCTTTTAGCCGAACTACGGCGTTTTGATCCTTACCTTTGATGGAAGGTACGTAGGCAACGGGTTCATCCGTTCGAACACAAAAATAATTAACTTGTATATTCTTTTCTCATCATCCCAATCATGTTTGCACAATACTTATGTCATAACAAATAACAATTTTTATACAACAAGTGTGAAAAGGGCTCCCTAGGAGTACCTAGGACGTAGTGGGTGCCTAACACCTTCCCATTGCGTAATTTACCCCTTACCCAGACTCTCTGATCTTTTTATTAGTTTTCTACGTGTAAAACTTCTTAGGCTTTTGTTCGCTTTTTAGCCAGTCCTTTGGATAAATAAAAGTGCGGTGGCGACTCGAAATTTCAATGTATCTCTTGCTTATGGTTTAATCGATAAATCATATAGCGACGAATACACCGCTACATTACCAGATCATGTATGAACCTGTTTTGAAGAACCTTTCTCTATGATTGTTTTAGTGTTATCAGGTCATGAATGAACCTGTTGTAGAAATTTTTCTTATTCGGGTTTAGTAAGTCATGTGTGAACTTACTGCCGAAATCTCTTGTATTCTAAGTGTCTTTCATCGAATTTCACTTTGAGTACTCTCTAGTGTGTGTCTGATTCTCCAGCAGGGTTGTTATCCCCAACGAGTTTGACTTTACCATTTGTCTGTCTCCATGTGGACCATCAGTATTCCCCACAGACTGGTCTGTCTAATAGCATCTTTGTATTCCTAACAGATAAATACAAAAAATAAAGAATCCTGCATCCATGCATATATATCATAGCATTTTCATTTTCAGGTTCAAAATCTGGGTCTCCATGGTATTTAACCATCCCCCACTGCGATCCAATGAAAAATGATGTTCCATTTTCCTCTGGTGGAGGATGTTTAAATAGGGGCAACTGTCATACCCCGATTTTGGCCCTGAAAAATTTTCCCCATCAATCACTCGTTTGCATTCTTTCTTCATTCACCTTCATATCCTTCATTCATGTTCATGTTTACTATTTCATATTTTTTTTTACGTTTTTCACATTCCAAATCTACATTCATATTTTCTTCATTCACATTGAAAAAAAAATTCCATTCATATTCAAGAATTTCCACATACTCATTCATAGTTCGATTCCTTCATTCATTCATTCAATCATAATCACCAATGTACATGGCATATGAATAACTTATAATAAAAAACATCTCATCACATGATTACATGAAGTTTCTAAGATGCAAAGAGAGAACCTTGTCTTGCTACAAGAAACACCAATTTTCATTCATTGCAAATCATAGATTATCCAAAAAAATACATAATTTACAAAGAGCAGCACGTAGCATTATCTGATCACGTGAAATTCACAACTGAGTCCTTTATTGGCCTTGATGTGGTGAACTATATTCAGCTTCTCGGTCCTGAATATGAACTCTTGAAGAAGAAGTATCTGGATGAATCTTCTAAGCGAAAACGACTTCACACGTGCAATACGATTGTCTTCACGACGTTTCATATCCACATGGCTACGTTCATGCTTCATCTTCTACTACTTCTGATTCATCTAAACCCAAAGAACCTACTAAGAAGTTCCCATTTACACTTGATCCCTTTCAATCTCATGCTATTAGTTGTCTTGAAAATTCTGAATCCGTTATGGTATCTACACTTGCATCTGCTGGGAAAACTGTTGTGGCTTTATATGCAATTGCTATGTCGCTTCTAGATGGTCAACGTGTTATCTACACTTCTACTATCAAGGCATTTAGTAACCAGAAGTATAGAGAATTTAAAGAAGAGTTTTCTGATGTTGGTTTGATGACTGGTGATGTTACCATTGATCCCAATGCTTCTTGATGACTACTGAAATCTGGCGAAGTATGCAATACAAAGGGTCTGCTACTGTCCCTAATGCCAAGGAATTTGCTGATTTGGTGGCAAAGGTTCACCAACAGCCTTGTCATTTTGTTTATACAGATTACCGACCAAACTAATGTCTTTGTTTATATTGGGATATGCTTCATAATTGGATCGTTGACTGTCATGATTGTAAAAGCGATTGGCATAGCCATTAAACTTACATTCGATGGTTCAAATCAAAATGTTTACTTTCAAACATGGATTTTTACAATGGTCGGCATTTCCTGCATCATTACTAGTTTAAATCACCTTAATATGGCATTGGATACTTTGAACACAACAGTGGTTTCTCCAATCTATTATGCATTGTTCGCTTTGTTTACAATATTAGCCGGTGCAATCATGTTTAAGGATTATTTAGGACAAAGTATGAGCAGTATTGAATGAGAGCTATGTGGTTTCATCATTGTTTTATCTAGAACAACTGTATCGCACTGCACTAGAATACCAGATCCTCCCGTCAGTACCGATGTATACAGTCCCCTGTCACCAAAACTTTATCAGCATTACAAACATAATGAAGAACAGTTTTGGAGAATACAACAACAACACAAAAATCAAATGCAAAACCTGTTTGATGAAGGCCTCTATTCCGTGTTTCTGTTGAAGGATCAAGAATGGAATCTTTGGTGTCGGACTGTCGTGTTCAGTTGGAACAGGTAACTCCGTGGCAGTGGCCGAGTTGCGACGGAGATGATGCGAGGAGATCAAGGCTGCTGGATAGTACACACAAGCGTTCTTCCTGTGTCTACTGTGTTCCTTCACTCCCGCTGGCATATCAACAGAGCATATAATACCGTCAAAAATGACGGAATACGGTTCAAATGGAAGAACCGTTCCTTCCTTCTTTCCATGGTTGGACTATGCAGCAAAATATCCTCTTTCTGAATTCTTTAAAGCAAGACCACCTTTATGGAACACGGCGTTGCAAAGCGGGTCTTTTGATGATGACGAATTTGAACACTTTGAAGATGTTATAAAAGAGACTGATAAAGAACCTGCAACCGTATTAGATAAAAGTGATGAACCTGTAACTGCATCTGATAAAAAAGGGTGATGAAACTGTACCTACTGTTTGGAACTCGTCATCAGTTGTAGCTACTGTTGGAGGTAAAGGTGCCATCAAGGAATCCAGAGTTTTTTTGTCTCAAAAGAGGAACTCTTGTTCCATACTTTCCTTTACCGGTGACTGCATATCTTACGCAAGAGGACCACTCAGGAACTGATTCAACAGATGGTGCTAAAATTCTTCAAGTGTGGCATCATCCATATTTCCCATGCTCCTGATAGACCGTCAACATCAGAATGTAACACACTTGTGAATGCTTCAGCCGTCGTCACCCACGTTCAGGTTGAAGTATTTGCTGCTACGGTACCACCTGAAACCATGAACTGAAGCATCAAAATCAAATTTGTAACCAGAATCATTTAAGGAAACAAGGTTGCTTCAGACATCGGAGAAAACAACATTATATCTAACATTTTGTCTTTGGAACTAGATGCATGGGAAGATTCACTAGTTAAGTTGTTGTATGAAACTGATACAGCCTTCAAAGCACCTACTTTGCGGAAAATCCAAGACAAGAATCAGTCCATGTTTTCCTTTGCCAGACAAGATGATTCCTTGAATAAGACATCTGTTTTGCAGCAATCTGGGATCCCAAAGAATTAAGCCTAATACGGAACTCTCATTGGTTGCAAAAGAAGGTCTTGGACTTAGCATTGGAGGTGATGTTAGCAAACAAATTGTTCAAGACACACTTAAACAAGAGAGTCCCGTAGTTTCTGGAAGTACTAGCTTATCTTTAGGCATTAAGGAGCATTTGTTTACATCTGTTACAAGTCCGAAAATTAACAAGATAAATCCTGATCTTGATAAAGGAGAACCTGTCTCACTGGAATTATCTTTAAGCAAGGAGGAATGCAGTACTCATAGTTCAAATATTGATGCTAAAAGTGATAGTGACACTACTCGTGTTAATAGCAGGGTTAACTGGGATCTGAATACTACAATGGATGCATGGGATGAAGGGAGTGATACCAGTTCTGTTAAAACTTCTATTGATGGGCTGAACATTACTCACAGTGCACACGATGAGAAATAGTTAATGAGCACTAGGATTCCAAAGGTGCAACAACTTGTGAATGATCTCTTTGAAGGAAAGGAACCAAACAAGGGTGTTAACCCTGTTGAAGCAGTTGACGTAGCTAATGGTCATCTAGTATGTGGACATGGAAATATATCCTCCTGCAATAACAATGCGCCAACTCCTCATCAGGAGGCTCGTGCTATGTCTGCTATTCTTCTCCGGAAGCAACTCACTCGCGATGATTCATTTCTTTGGCCGCATCTTTCGCCTCAAACTCATTCTTCTCTCAAATCGCTTCTTCTTTCTTCAATTCAAACCGAAAACTCCAAATCGATTTCTAAGAAGCTTTGTGACACAATCTCTGAACTTGCTTCTGTACATCGGTGATTCTCCCACACCGCATATCAAAGACCTTCATGACATCTTTCTTCAGTGTCTTACTTCCTCTGCTGTTAATCCCGATGTTCGAATTGCTGCTCTTAATGCTGTTATCAATTTCATTCAGTGTCTGTCCTGGATCCGCCGAACGAGATAGGTTTCAGGACTTGCTGCCGGCTATGATGACAACTTTGACCGAGACGCTTAATTCTGGCCAAGAGGCCACCGCACAAGAGGCTCTTGAGTCGCTTATTGAACTTGCCAGGACTGAACCTAGGTTTCTCCGAAGGCAGATTGTTGATGTTGTTGGGGCAATGCTTCAAATTGCTGACGCAGAGTCCTTGAAGGAAGGAACTAGGCATTTGGCTATTGAGTTTGTGATTACTCTTACTGAAGCTAGGGAGCATGCTCCTGGTATGATGAGGAATATGCCACAGTTTATTAGCAGGTTGATTGCTATTCTTATGAAGATGCTTCTGGATATTGAAGATGATCCAGCTTGGCACACTGCGGAGACTGAAGACGAGGACGCCGATGAAACTAGCAATTGTAGTGTTGAACAGGAACGTTTGGATAGGTTATCTATATCTTTGGGAGGAAATACGATTGTTCCTGTTGCCTCTGAACAATTGCATACATACTTGGCTGCAGCCGAGTGGCAAAATTGCCATGTTGCATCGATTGCACTTGCTCAGATAGCTGAAGGATGCTCCAAGGTCACGGTAAAGAAATTTGGAGCAAGCGGTGGCTATGGTATGGAACTCGTTTCCCGATAAACATCCCCGTGTGAAGTGGGCAACCATTAATGTAATTGGACAACTGTCTACTGATTTAGGTCCTGATTTGTAAGTTCAATATCATCCAGGAGTGTTGCCAACCCTAGCTGCCGCCATGGGTGATTTTCAGCACCCTCATGTATAGGCTCATGCTGCCTCAGCAGTACTCAACTTCAGTGAGAATTGTACACCTGATATTTTAACGCCATGCTTGGATAGAATAGGTAGCGAATTGCTTGTACTTCTTCAGAATGGTAAACAAATGATTTTCCTTCTCATAATGGTTTTGAACATGTCCATGTTGCACTACCCACTCCATTGCTTGCTGAAGTAGTAGACAGGATGCCCATTTTGTATCAATATTACACACACTCCATTTCTTCAAGTGTGTTGAGAAATTTCGCTGCAATAAAAAAATCACAATAACTCAGTAAGGCAGTAAAAATTCACAAGCAACAAAAATGAAATGTTTTCATAGAAGAAGTACAAGGTACATGTTACCTTTTCTCAGAATAAGCACCAAAACAGGGTAGACAAACTGACGGCACCAAAAGCACTTCCAAGTCCGACATCCTTTTGATCTCAGCTGCCAATTCAAAACCCTAGCGGTGGGACTATAAGAGGATCCGTTACTGTTCACTAAAGGAGAGGTAAGATAACAGCGAAAAACCCTAGAAACGAGAGAAAGGAAACCAGAGAGCTTCAATTGCAATTGCAATTACCTAAAGCCACCATTCCGGAACACGAAGGGAAATGGAAGCAGTTCGAAGAACGACCAAACCGTTGTCGCATTCGCGGTTTCACAGGTTATTACCTTCCCCTTATGCTTGTTGTGTTGTTTATCATAGTTGGATGTCGCTAGACGAAACTCCATTGCCGGGGTATTACCTTCGTCACCATTTGTGATTTTCAAAATGAAAGAAGTTTTTGAGGGAAGGTGGATTTTTTTAGAAAGAGATGAACACCAACGTTTCCATCCGCTTTTGTTTTTCTCCAGAGTTTTTATTATGATTGACCGTCAGTATTAGTAATGGCTCTATGGCTTGGAAACAATAATAGTGGCCTTTACTTTACTCGCTGCACCTTCGTTTTTCCCACCTTGTTGTTTCAAAGATTTGGCTGACACCTAGCCATTAATGGAGATTTATTCTCCTATGTTCGTCACCCCCCCAACCCCCCCCCCCCCCCCCCCCAAACAGCCACATGGCTAAAGTGGTGTCCCTGCTCCAGTACCACCTCACTTCGGGCCAAGCCGGAACGGGTCTTCTGTAACCCAAGCCCAGACAGTCCAAGAGACTGTTGGGCTTTCTTTCGTCCCAGACCCATCTCATATTTAGTTTTTTTTTTGGTTCTTCTTTATGTATTTGGTCGTTGGTACCCTAACAGCAAACAACTTGTGGCCTAGCGGAGAGGGAGATTAGCTCACCTTCTTTGTGGTCCAGGGTTCGATACCCAAGTGTGTTGTCTTGGTTTTTCAGCATTTTTGATTTTCTCATATTTTCTTTAATTTTCACATTTAATTAAATAGTCTTACTACTATCATGTTTCTATTGTTTATTCATTTTTATTATTTTATTTTTAATATAACTTAAGTGATTATTCTTTCTTTGGGATTTATGTGAAATATAAATTTTTATGTGTGAGGTATGTTTCAATCATGATAAATCATCTCAATTTCATTGATAAAAAGAAAAAAAACCATTCAAAAATAATAATGATAAATATCACTTAATTCTCGATTCAATGTCGAGCCCATTTCCATACCCTTGTAAGTCGATTGCTTGTAAGCATCGCCATCAACCTCACATGGCTTACTCTTGGGCCTTCTTACAACGAGCTCTTAAGCAACATCAACTTAACTTTCAATAATTTCAAACCTCTGTACTTTGATTATTTTAACTTATTATTCAAGACATTTTCTAAATAAAACGTGAAGAAAAAGATTATCCTGGAGGGAATATCCAGTCATAATCCCGAATATTAGGCTCAAGCTGTAAGAGCTTGCAAGCCTTAAATATTCGTCTTCTCTTTCACACTCCAAGATTCAAAACCTCTTCTTAATAAAGTTGGAAGAAAAAGATTACCTGGAGGGAATATCCAGTCGTAATCCCGAGTATTAGGCTCAAGATGTAAGAGCTTGCAAGCCATAAGTATTCGTCTTCCCTCCAAAACATTCGTAAGTATTCAAATCATTTTCTTAGCAATATTGGAAAGAAACAGACTGCCTGGGTGGAATGTCCAAACGTAGTCCCGAGTATTAGACCCAAGCTGTAAGAGCTTGTAAGTCACAAGTACTCGTCTTTCAAACTTCAAAATACCTAATTCCTACCGTAATACTTTTTTCATCAAAGATGGAAATGGAACATGGTGTATACCGTGCACTCCTGAGACTAGGATTCGAGATGTATATCTCGCTCATCCAAGTTCTCGCCATTATTCAAAACACATCAAATCAATCAATTTCTTTCCTCGCCGCCGTGCGATTGATCTCTTAAACCTTTTCACAAAGGAAAGGTACTTTGTTTCAAAACAATGCAAGGCAATGTTTTTCCACCTGTTTTGGGTAGTCCAGCAATATTTTTGTCGATTTGACACAAAGTAGCTTTCGCTAAAATCGACCAACAAACAAACATTTTCTACCCAAAACTACGTAAGCCTTGACTTCTCTATTGAGATACGTAGGAGCAGGATTTGTAAATCTTGTCAGGCCCACTAATAAAAAACTTAGGTTTAGTCCTTCGTCAAAAATCCAAAAACATTTCTTCTTTCTTCTATTCTTTCTTTCCCACCTAATAAATTGAAAATCCTAACATTTCAAACTAACATTAACGCACACAACTGACCTAATGGTTTTCGTTGAGTACAACGGACGTGAGGGGTGCTAATACCTTCCCCTCGCGTAATCGACTCCCGAACCCTGATTTGGTTGCGACGACCAATAATCATTGTCGTTTTTTTTTTGGTTTTATCGATATTTCCCCTTTCCTTTTTAGGAATAAATAAAGTTCGGTGGCGATTCTGTTCAGTCCATCATTGCGAGCGTGCGATTGCGTTTCGCTAGGTCGTATCCCACATTTTTTCGAGGTGCGACAATATGTTGTATGAAATATAACAGTTTAGATGAGCATAGAAAAGGATATGATAGGTGGTATGTTGCATTTGTTTTGTAGAGGTGGAATCGACAATGCCGATTCATCCATGGTGGTCATTTGTCATCATCGAAACCTATGATCGTATATTGTATGATAGTTTGCCCTTACATACTCCCCCTTTTTGATGATGACAACCTGTGTGAAACCAAGGAGAAAAACAACATGCAATATTTACACACATTATGCACACTCCCCCTTTCTTTTGTTATCTAAGGCTGTCTGCAAAACCAATTGTTAATTGTTGTGAATATTTTGGCTTGGCTTTGGTACATGCTCTTCTCCCCCTTTGACAACATCAAAAAGAGAAAAGGAACTTTTATTCAACGTAACATGATATTCAACAGGAGATAATGAATCATATAACAATATCACACCAAATATTATTACTGAACAAATTTAAAAAGAAGATAACATTAAATTCGATTTGCACAAACGAGCATAACAGAAAATTTAGTTCGGTCAAATAACAAAAATATACAGATACATATGCAGTTTTTATGTCCTAATGGCCTCGTCCTCGACGGTAACGAATATCCAGGTTTCTGTCAGGATCTGCCAAGGAAGTCATTTGGTCAACAACACTACTTAGATAATTGAGGCCCACATCGACGGATCGCTCCTGTCGTTCAAATGTCTCGGTGAATGCTGCATACCGATCATTCATGCTGGTAGAGAGGTTATCGATCCTCTCATTTTGTGCTTGACTTTGGCTGCATATATGAGCATAGCGCTCATCCTGAGTTTGTATGAATGATTGTTGAGCCAGCTGCATATTTCTCATCATATCTAAGAGTTCAGAAGAGTTTTCTTGTTGCGGAGGAGACGGTGGAGATTCTTCATCACCATATTGATACGGCTGATAGAATTGTCGTTGTGTTGACCAACCCATATGTTGCCATTCACCCCAGCTACCCTGGTTGGGGGCATCTTCTTCAGTTGAATGTGAATTCGGAACCCAAGCGGAGTTATTGTAGTCGTGTGTGTCCGCTTGTAGAGGACTATCATGCTGGTCAAATGCTTGTCCTGCTCCTTCTTCTTCGTTTTCCTCTTGATCTTCCTCTTCACTTTCATCACTTTCATCATCTTCTTCAACACTCGTAGGAACAAACCCTCTGCGAACAAATTTGTATATTCTCCGCTCATCACACCAAAAATATCCCATCATAGACAAAGTTTTTTGGCTGAATTCTTTATATGAGGAAATGGAGGTATACGGAAAGGACGGATAATCAATGTCGGTTGCCGTAAGAACCTCTTGAATAAAAGATCCATAGGCCAGAGTCGTTCCTTGTCCGGAGTCTCGTAAACTGAACATCCTACTAGCAATGTAGTAGGGCCAGTTTATTTTCCGCTGATTCTTTAGGATGTATGTGAGATGAACTTCAGCCTGTTCAACTCGGGAGAGCCCACCCTTCATAGGTCGCAGGATGCGTGGAACAATCCACTGGAGAATGCGCTCACCTGTTTTCAGCTTGCCGGCAGTGACAGTTCGTGGGAATGCATCATTGTTCACAATATGGTATGGGTAGGGTCATTTCAGCATAGCATTCAAAGCGCTCTTAATCTCATATCCTTCTATCGTGTGAGAATCAGTTACCTCAGCGAGAGGATTTTCATCAGCAGCCACAGTCATGTCAAAAAATTTATTCCAAACAGCAGACTTAAAAGATACCTTTGTTGTGCGATCCTGGAGTGAAACTTTTGACCACGAAATTTGTCATGGAGGCAAGTGTAGAACACACGGACCAGGTCTTCGCTATATTTGGCATTGCATTCCAGAAATTTTACAATGCCGTGATATTGTAGCAGAGACATGATTTCTACGAGATGCATGCGCTCTGCTGTGAGTTTGTAGAATGCATGTTGCCTCACAACTCCTCTTTTACCAATGTCTTTGTTGAAGGTGTTGACAAGCGCAGGTGGAACTAATGATACAGCGGTGCTGGGTAAGGAGGCAGAGGATGATTCCCTTGATCTCTTATCGGTAGGTCTGCGGGATGAGGAAGCCATGGGTAATGGTTCTGAAGCTTTTTGTAAGAGTAGAGAGAGAAGGTTGGTGTAAGGTTTTGAGAATGATTTGTAAGAAGGAGTTTTTCCCTTTTTATAGATGAGGATTTAGGGTTTTTGGGAAGAAGAGAGGCCAAGAGACAATAGGCACTAGGTATATGCAACTTACAATGTAGTGGGTTGAATGCACAATTAATTCAAATTTGAAATGTAAATGCATGGGAAGTTTGAAGGTTTTCTGCAGAGAAAATGTGAGTTTTCGTGCGATGCGTCGACCATACACTATGCATGCGTCGACGCATACTGTTTGAATTTTAAAAAAAGAAATTTTTGAAGTGTGCGTCGACCATTGCCCTGTTATGGTCGACTCATACAGGCAAAATTTACAGTTTTTCACTGTTATGCACATATGCTCACATGTTTGATGCATAAATAGAATGCCACACAACATTAAACATCCAAACAGACATGGTATAAGAAACAAGTCATATATATACAATATTATCATGTAGTGCACTTATTTAGCCATGAAGGTTGAGAGAGAGAGAAGGGTAAAGGAACAATATCACCTCGATGCCGGAATAGCTTAATGAACAATATACTCGTGCTTGCAACAACATCAACTTGTTAGAAGTACAAGACTATAGTTTTAAACGAAATAAGATAAAGCAAGCAATTTATGGCGCCCGTTCCGAAATGTCGAGAGTACCAAGTTCTCGGCGAATATGAAAGAAAGGCTCAGTAGCTAGCGGCTTTGTGAAAATGTCCGCTAGTTGATTTTTAGTGTCAACATGTTGAAATACAACATCACCTTTCTCTACATGGTCCCGAATAAAATGGTGCCGAATTTCGATATGTTTGGTGCGAGAATGCAACACAGGATTTTTGGTAAGATTAATGGCACTTGTATTGTCACAGAAAATGGGAATACATTCGAGTTTGAGATTAAAATCCAATAGTTGTTGCTTAAACCATAGGATTTGTGTACAACAACTACCGGCAGCAACATATTCCGCATCGGCGGTTGACAAAGCAACTGATACTTGTTTCTTGCTATGCCAACTGACCAAGGAATTTGAAAATAAGTGACAAGTGCCATTAGTGCTTTTCCTATCCGATTTGTAACCGGTAAAATCGGAATCGGAGAAACCTACCAATGAGCAATCATTTCCTTTGGAATACCATAGTCCATACTTCTGAGTACTGGATAGGTATCGAAGTATCCGTTTGACAACTTTTAGATGGGATTCCTTGGGACATGATTGGTATCTTGCGCACATACACACGCTAAACATAATGTCGGGATGAGAAGCAGTAAGATACAGAAGAGATCCAATCATACCTCTATACCTTTTTACCTCTACGTCCTTACCGTTTTCATCTTTATTCAAGTTTGCACATGTTGGCATGGGGGTGTCAATGGCCTTAGCTTTTGCCATGTCAAATCTCTTGATAAGGTCCAAACAATACTTTGTTTGACTCACGAATGTTCCTTCTTTGAGTTGTTTAATTTGCAAATCGAGAAAGTATGTGAGCTCCCCCATCATACTCATCTCGAATTCACTTTGCATAAGATTCGAAAACTCTCTCACGAGATTCATGTTAGTAGACCCAAATATAATATCGTCAACATAAATTTGTACTAATATCAAATGCTTTCCTTGATATTTAATAAAGAGAGTTGTGTCAACTTTTCCTCTTGAGTAACCTTGATCAAGTAAAAATTTACTTAGTCGCTCATACCAAGCTCTAGGAGCTTGTTTGAGACCATATAAAGCCCTCTTTAGTTTGTAAGCATGATCAGGATACTCATGAGATTCAAAACCCGGAGGTTGTGCGACGTAAACCTCTTCATTTATGTAACCGTTAAGGAACACACTCTTAACATCCATTTGGAATAGTTTAAAGTATTTCGCACAAGCGAAGGCAAGGAGAAGGCGTATAGCCTCGAGTCGGGCAACCGGCACATAAGTTTCCTCATAGTCGATGCCTTCCTCTTGGTTATATCCTTGCACGACTAAAAGCGCCTTGTTACGGGTTATTACCCCATTTTCGTCCAACTTGTTCCTAAACACCCATCGGGTGCCGATTATTCGATGACCTCGCGGAGGAGGGACAAGGTCCCAAACCTCATTTCTAGTAAACTGATTTAGTTCCTCCTGCATTGACAAAAACCAGTGTTCATCGAGTAGGGCTTCTTTAGGGTTTTTAGGTTCTATTTATGAAACGAAAGCGAAGTGATAACAGAAATTACTTAGCTTCGATCGAGTTGTAACACCCTTTGAGATATCTCCAAGAATGTTGTCAATTGGATGGTCTTTGGAAGACTTCCAAGCTTGAGGGAGATCATCGTTTGAAGGCGGATGAGCTACCTCGGTTTCCTCATGGTGTACATCTTTATCCTCCTCAACTTTGACTTTGTCGGGTTGATTAATCCCCGGCTCGCCACCATTGAGTATGTCTTCCGTAGATGTACCTGCACCATGAACAACACTACCCTTTCCGACGTTTCTCGGATAGGATTCATCAAAAGTGACATGTACAGACTCTTCCACATCAAGTAATCGTTTGTTATATATTTTGTATGCTTTACTCGATTGAGAGTATCCGAGGAAGATACCTTCGTCGGCCTTGGAATCGAATTTGCCCAAGTTTTCCTTTCCATTATTTAATACAAAACATTTGCAACCGAAAACATGTAAGTGAGAAACATTTGGCTTTCGCCCTTTTAAAAGCTCATACGGTGTTTTATTTAGAATGGGGCGAATGAGCACCCTATTCAAAACATACCACGCCGTACTAATGGCGTCGGCCCAAAAATATTTCGGTAAACCACTTTCGTTAATCATTGTTCTTCCCAATTCTTCCAAAATTCGATTTTTACGCTCCACAACCCCATTTTGTTAAGGAGTGTGTGGAGCGGAGAAGTTATGATCGATACCATGGTTACTACAATATTCTTCAAATAAATGGTTTTCGAACTCACCCCCATGGTCGCTTCTAATTGAAACAATGTTTGTATTTAATTTATTTTGGGAAAGCTTAGCAAACCTTTCAAAGGCGGCGAACGTATCGCTCTTGCTTACTAAAAAGATAGTCCAACAAAATCTAGAAAAGTCATCCACTATTACGAAACCGTAATAATTTCCTCCTAGACTTTTAATCCTAGATGGCCCAAATAAGTCCATATGAAGAAGTTCGAGAGGTCTCGTTGTTGAAACGATATTTTTGGATTTAAATGAGATCCTCGTTTGCTTCCCTTTTTGACAAGCATCACAAAGGTGATCCTTGGTGAACTTTATTTTGGGGAGACCTAAGACTAGATCTTTTGAGACTACTTTATTTAGTAAGTCAAAGTTAACATGTGCTAAACGCCTATGCCATAACCATGAATCTTCACTCATTGTTACAAGGCATTTGTCACTTGTTAACGATACTTCATTCAAGTCTAACATATAGACATTATTCATTCGCATGCCATTAAACATACTCTTCTTATCATCATTATGTACAATTTTGCAACAATCTTTTGAAAACGATACATTGTATCCTTTGTCACATAATTGACTGATGCTAAGTAGATTGTGTTTAAGACCTTCGACAAGCAATACATCAGAAATAGTAGTGGAAGAAGGGTTACCTACACTACCTTTACCTAGTATTGCTCCACGGTTGTTGTCACCATAGGTTACATATCCTTTCTTCTTAGCCACGAAGCCAATGAAGAGTGATATGTCTCCTGACATGTGCCTTGAGCATCCACTGTCGAGAACCCATCTTCTCTCGGTAGTCTCGAGGCATTGTACCTATGGAAATGCAATTAACACGAGAAGGTACCCAATGGCTTATTGGGTCCTGAATGGTGAGTAACGAAATGGTTGCATTTGGGCAGCCATTGATAAATGCCTTTAGGAACTAAGAATCTCCTAAACCTGCATTTAGCAATGGAGTGGCCTTTCTTGCAACAATAAAGACAAGAGAAATTTACATTTTGATTGCCTTTGCTATCTTCATCCTTTATAACATATTTATATTTTTGATATGGATTAACCATACTTTTTCGAAAGTTTGATTTATCGATTGCAAAGGTAATCTTGGGCTCAAGAGCCTTGTCAAGTTTGGTCTTTAGGTTTCTTACTTCACCTTGCCAAATATAACAAGTATCACACCCAAAGTTTATCATCCTACTTCTAAGGTCCTCACAACCTGCTTTTGTGCTTTCTACTATAGAAGCTTTGAGTGCCTCAAGTTTCCTTTCGGATTCTCGAATTTTTTGTTCCAAATGGGTAAAAATTTGGTTATTTGAGGCAAGGCTTTTAAAGGCCTCTTTAGCTTCACAGTGTAAAGTATCAAATGCAGCTTGTAATTCATGATGAGACATACTAGAGGATTTTTCATATTTAGCATGTCGTACATGTTTCTTTTTGTTCTTTTGATGAGCAGAGAGGCATAGGTTTGCAGCTTCATCTTCATCACTAGAACTTTCATCATCGGAGGAGTCGCTATCGCTTTCCCAAGTATGCTCTCCTTGGCTTTGATGATTTCTTGTGTGATTTGTATGATTCTTTTTCCTTTGTTTTCTTGTTCATCGGACAGTCCGATTTGTAATGACCGGGCTTTCCACAAGTATAGCACGACCCTCTAGTCATTTTACCTTTTGAGTCATCATTTTTAGAGTACCTAGATTGTTTCCGGAAGTTTACCAAGTTCTTCTCGGAATGTTGGATGTCGTTCTTTCTCACGTAACGATTGTAACGTTTAACAAACAACCCCATATCTTCGCTCTTGTCCTCTTCTTCTTCGTCGCTCGAGGAATAATCACTTTGCTTTTTTTCTTGAGACTTCGAGGAGGAAGTCTTTAGAGCTATAGATTTCTTTTCACTCACCTTTGCTTTGTCCTTCTTTTCTTTCTTTTCGTGTTGTTCTAGGCTCAAGAGTACTTGTTCGTGCTCTTGTAGTTTGCCAAATAATGTTGTCAAGTCTAATGTGGTAAGATCATTTGCTTCTTTGATGGCAGTCACTTTCGGCTGCCATTCCCTGTTAAGACATCTCAAGATCTTATTAGTAGCAAAATCATTGGAAACAGGCCTACCTAATGAATGTAATCGATTGATAAGATGAGTAAATCTCTTTTGCATGTCAGCAATGGTTTCCCCTTGCTCCATGAAAAAGAGATCAAACTCTTGTGTTAGTGTGTTGATTCTTGCCAACTTAACATCGTTCGTCCCCTCATGGGCGATTTGTAGTGAATCCCACATGGCCTTAGCAGTAGAATAATGGGATACACAATGATATTCATCTACACCTAATGAGGAGATTAGGATATTTTTGGCTTTCCAATCATAATTGTATTTTCTTTCATCATCATCGGTCCATTGTGCTTCGGGCTTTGGCACTAATTCATCATTCTTATTGGTCATGGTTATTTCAATTGGACCATTGAGAATGACGTTCCATATTTTTCTATCTATGGAATTTATGTGCACCCGCATACAGTCTTTCCAATAACTATAATTTTCACCATTGAAAACGGGAGCTCTATTATAAGCCCCTTTAGGTTCGTTAGCCATTTTCTATCAAAGTTATATTTTGAAGCACGGAGTGAATCGGAGCTCCTGATACCACTTGTTAGACTATGGCACGGATCTAGAAGGGGGGGGGGGGGGGGGTTGAATATATCCCAATTAAAATTTGAGTCGGCGCTACCAATTAAAAATTGGTTTTAAGTGCGGAAGCGGCCGAGGAAAGTATAGTCTAAAACGAACTGTTATTGGAAAACCGGATATGCGTCAAGCCTATGGATTAGTGATAATGTGGAATAAGAATCACTACACTAGTCACACTATCAATGATTTGTTACACTTACTAGGATTCCTAGTTCCAATGATTCAAAGAGCAACCTAAACTAGATACACAACTAAGATAATTTTGGTTTAGGCAAATTATCAAACACTTGGTGTGTAAAAACACTACAAGTGATATTTATGTTGAGTAAGTAATTCCAATTGATCTAGTACAATATCTTATTGTACTTTGGATTCAAAAACAGAGTTTTAACTTCTTACTCAATTAATATTAAGGTTTGATAAAAGTGCTTATACAAAAATCACTTAATTTTTAAGCTAAAAGTAAATATGCAGAAAATTAGAGAAAACAAAGATTTGATGAGGCAGTTCCCCCGCCGTCCTCGCTTCAGGGTACGTCTTCCCTCAATTCTAAAACTAGAATTGAGATTGCTTTAATAGATATCACCTGTTGAGTTTAACCGTTTACACAAGGATTGCAAAGCAAATATACAACAAAATTCTCAAGACGTTGAATGTTGCTTTCACTCCTTGTTCCTTGATTCAAGGTGAATCAAGTCCTTCGATTGTTGTTGATAGACCTCCGATTCCAGCCCCTTTGTTGAATAACCCTCAGTTCTTCAAACCCTCGGCCCGACTGATCTCAACTACAATAAATCGAACCCGAAATCTTCCCTTCAATATCACTGAATCCGCTACTAGAATGATGAAGACTTCCTCTTCTCAATCACCTTCGCTTAGCTGAAAATTGATGAAGAAATTTGTCCAAAAACCCCCCAAAACAAACCAGTCTTGGAGGACAAAACCCTAAAGGTTTTATTCAAGAAAAAACCTGTCACAAGCTTCAACCCGAACCGGATTCCCCAATCACGGCTTCGAACGTTATCACCTTTAACCAATCACAAAGCACTTCAAAAATGGTTGTGTGTAGTTGATGTGTTGTGAGATGTTGAAGATGAAGATGAAGAATCTTGGACACCTATTTCACTTTTTCTTGTTCTTTGAACACTTGAATCAAATTATCAAAATGTTAGTTGATACAAGTAACTAAACTTCTATTTATAGTAACCAACCAACCAACCCACTTAACAGCTTTTCAAACAGAGTGGGAAATACTTAAAAACTGAATTTGCGCACGAACGGTCGACCATAGCAGGTCTATGCGTCGACGCATGGCCTGCAGTTTTGGACATACTGAAAAATACATCAGTATGCGTCGATCATAGGTCGGCGTGAGCTGACCCGTGGTTCATGCGCTGACCCCTGCGGTCGACGCAAGCCTTTTGTGCGCTGACCCGTGGGAAATGCATTGTGTTGTGCGCTGACCCGTGGGAAATGTCTTATGTTATGCGCCGACCCTACGGTCGACTCATACCCTGCAAATCTGCAAAAATTCAGATTTTGTGGTTTTCATGCATTTTGTCATGACCATATTTTATCAACATATGTTGTATGAAATATAACAGTTTAGATGAGCATAGAAAAGGATATGATAGGTGATATGTTGCATTTGTTTTGTAGAGGTGGAATCGACAATGCCGATTCATCCATGGTGGTCATTTGTCATCATCGAAACCTATGATCGTATGTTGTATGACAGTTTGCCCTTACAATTTGGATTTGAGATGAATTAGTTATGCATTTTTGAAGTTGAGGAAAATCACTTGTTCAATGGTCGTGGTCCAAAACGACCTGTAATGTATCCTCATATCACATGCTCATAAAAGTTGAATTAACTCTTCCTTCAAACATCAAAGTTTAAGTAGACACCTTGAATTTGATTCTATGACTTGGAAATCTTTCATATCATAAAAAATGAGGAAGTTATGGCGTTGGGAAGTTGACCTCCAAATTAGGGTTTAGACAAAATGACCTATAATCTTTCAACATAAAAATGACTTTCCAAGATAAGTTAGCTCTGGACCTCAACATGAAAGTTGTTTGGAATGTCATTTAGAGTAACTTTTATTTTTGAATCATTTTAATATGATGAAAATTGTAGGAGATAGAGTCTAGGGGACCCCAGTTTTGATCAGATGAATTCCTCTGGTCAACCACCATCAACCACCTTTCTAACTTGGAATTATATTTACTTTTTGGATTCATGGGAGATCATATATGCATAAGATGATGAAATTTGAAGTATCCATTTAAGTATTTGATCAATTTTTGAAGAAGCTTGTTGAAGAAGTTACATAGGATACCCAGATGAACTAGGGTTTCCAAGGCAAGTGAATTCCAAACTCTTGAAGAATTCTTGATCAAAATAACATTTAAAGATCATAGGGACTCATACATGATGCATAAAGCCATTGTGGATCATGTCTTGGTTGAGCTCTGCAATAAGGGTCTTAAACCCTAGATGTAAGCTTGATGAATCAAAGGTGATCATGTGCCCTACCTACAAAAGAGTTAGAAAAATGCAAAGACATAGTTTTGGTATTTTGGCTAGTAACTGATAAAATAAAAAGTATGATACAATCACATAGTGCTTGGTGATCTCTCCCAAAACAAACCCAATGAATGAGGGGTAAGGAGGATGCCAAGGTCTGATCCCAATGCTAATGCATATGATGAGATAGCATAAGGGATCTAAGGGTCAAAATTTGGGGTCTTACACCCACCATGGGGAAATTTATGCAAAAATTAGGGATTGTGGCAAGTAACTGCATCCTGATCTTCAGTCTTGAAGACTTTCTTAAGCACATTGTCGAATTCAGATCCCCAGTATCAGCCGAGAGCATAGTGGATATCACGAGGCAGTAGAAGAATTAGTGATCATTGTATTCAATGTAGCCCTTTTCCATGTAAATTACCATTTTTCAAACTTTTGTAAAGATTTATGGAGTCATGCCATTTACATACTACCATTCTATTAAATAAAGTTGAGCTTCTGTCCAATTATTTTTACTCTTATTTAATTCAGCCAAATAGATTTAAATTTTATTATGATCACTTTTTGAAATTAAATTTTAATCAAAATTATCTTTTTCTTAAACATATAAAAGCATTAATTTTAAGAAATCAATTTCATTAAAAGGAATATCAACAGTGGTTTGAAAGCGGTAAGTCTTAAGTGTGGAGCATTATTCGATTTCCCCAAACAGTTGGCATGTTTCCTCTTTCATCCTCGGTAGTATGCTATCATCCAATTTTTGTTGATTTCCCCATCCGGTTAATTCGCCGTTATCCCCAGCTGAGTTTGTGATTGACCTCCCTCGTGTTGTAGGAGCTTCATTACAACATGTTTTGGCAGAACTTTAATTCCCTGCAAGTTTCCATCAAATTCATTCCCAGTCAGAGTTTCATCCTGGTTTCTGAGCAGCTATTTGTGTTTATCCCCCGCAGGGTTGTCTCCCATTTAATATGGTGTTGGCCTAAAATTCCCCGCAGAGTTAATAGCAGTTTCCTCAGCAGATCTCCTCCCTTCTTACCCAGCTAGGGTTGAGCCTTTGAGATGTTTGATCTTTTCTCCAGCAGTTGTTTCCTCTTTAGTGGATTGGTCGAGAATTGTATCGATGATTCAAATCAGCGACATTTTTATATTCTTTGTGATCCTTTTGTCAGCATAATCATTACATATACATATACATATACATATACACTCATATAACTTAATTATTGCATCATTGCACCTGGTGATTCATTCTTGTGATTTTTATCCTCTGCTATGGTGGTACTTTATCCCCATACAGGTCCGGTGTGTCTGTCCTCCTTCAATTATAGAGTGGCACTCCCCTAATCGGAAATACTTTAACCTTTCTCCTTTTCCCACTGAGTTATTTCCTCGTGGGTGTTTATTATTTCAGCTTCCTTCCCAGTTGATTATCTGGATGGAACCACTCCCCTTGAGTTATATCCTCATTGGTTTGAGTCTTAATTGACCGCTTCTTTCTAGATCTTACCTAGATAGATGCTTTTGGTCCCTGAGAGTTTATTACCCAATAAATGGTAGTAACCCCTTTTCTCCTCACCGGATTCGTTTTCATGTTTCCCAGGAAGTATATCCTTAATATGTTCATCCTAATCGATGATTGATATTTTCTTCCCCTGCTTTGAGTTTATCCTTGATATGTTCATCCTAACTGATGAAGGATATTCTCTTCTTGGTATTCTACCCAGTAAAAAGGTAGTTATAATCCCCATTTTATTCTCCCAGAGAGTTAATCCTTGATATGTTCATCCAAACCGATGACGGGTTTCCTTCTCTTTGCGTCTTCTTCCTAGTAACCGATAGTTGTAAATTCTTCTTTTCTCCCCTTCGCAGAGTTTATCCTTGATATGTTCACTTTAATCGGTGATGGATATTCTCTTTGTGGTTTTCTATCCAGTAACTGATAGATTTAATCCTTATTCTTCCCCCGGAGTCTATCCTTGATATGTTCATCCTAACCGGTGACAGATATTCTCTTTTTGGTATTCTATCCAGCATTCAATAGATGTATTTCCTACTTTTTTCTCGGGCGGTTTATCCTTGATATGTTCATCCTAACCGGTGACGAATATCCTCCTTTAGCATCCCCAGACAAGTTTATCCTTGATATGTTTATCTTAATCGATGACGGATTTTCTTTCCTATTGAGTCTATCCTTGATATGTTCACTTTAACCAATGACATATATTCTCTTCCTTTGGTCTTCTACCCAGTAATTGGTAGTTGTAAATCCTATTTTGGCTTTCCCCAACAATTTTATTCTTACCTAGTAACTGGTAATGAATACGCCTTCTGGCTTCCCTCAGCGAGTCATCCTTGATATGTTTACCCTAACCGGTAACGGATGTCCTCCCTATCATATTTTGTTATTCCCATACCCAGTAACCGGTAGCGGATAATATATTTCTACTCCTCCTGTGTTGAAGATCTTTTCTTCCCCAATCGAGTTTGAGTGCGTATTTCCTTAGTGGAATCGCTACTCCTGCTTGGTTCGAGTATTTCAATTTTGCTCTGATCTACCCATGTCCCCTTGTAGATGATCTTTGTACCTTCCCGGCTGATCCTTTCCATTGTTTTTCATGGAAACCCCTCGTATCCCCCAATAGTTTTTAAGTCGTAGTCTAGCCTACGCATAACCTTTTATCCCCCCAGAGTCTATGTCTCCCTAGTGAGCTTTCCTCACGGAATGAATTACGCTCGTGCGGACTTTCAAACTCTCTTAATTATTTTCCTTTGTGGCAATATTTCACCATAAAGATTTATTCTAACATTCATAGCATATGTAGCATGAGGTCTCTTAAGGACCAAAATTTGTTTCTATATGTTTTTATTTAAGCCCATTCTACTGAGTCGATACGGAGATTTTAACCTTCATCTCCTCAGTCATTACGTCCTTAAATATGGGCAGCTGTAAGACCCCAATTTTGACCCTAAGATCCCTCATGCTACCTCATCATATGCATTAGCATTGGGATCATACCTTGGTATGTTACTTACTCCTCATTCATTGGGTTTGTATTGGGAGAGGTCACCAAGAACCATGTGATTGTATCATACTTTGTATTTTATCATCTTTACTATCCAAAATACCAAAGACATGTCTTTGCATTTGTCTAACTCTTTTGTAGTTAAGGCACATGATCACCTTTGATCCATCAAGCTTATATCTAGGGTTTAAGACCCTTATGGCTAAGAGCACAATCAAGAATTGGTCTACAATGGCTTTAGACCTCATATATGAGTCCCCATGAGATTCACATGATATTTTGATCATCAAATCATCAAGAGTTTGGAATTGGTTTGCAATAGAAACGCTAGTTCATCTTGGTGTCTTGTGTAACTTCTTCAACAAGGTTCTCCAACAATTGATCAAATATTTCAAGGTATACTTCAAATTTCATCATCTAAAGAATATATGATCCTTCATGAGTCCCAAGAGTCAAAATAATTGCAAGCTATCAAGATGGTTGATGGTGGTTGACCAGAAGATTTCATCTGATCAAAACTGGGGACCCCTAGACCCTATCTCCTACACGTTTTATCATATGAAAATGATTCCAAGAGTAACGTTACTCTAAATAACATTCCAAACAACTTTCATGTTGAGGTCTAGAGCTAGTTTTGCTTGGAAAGTCATTTATTATGTTGAAAGATTATAGGTCATTTTGTCTAAACCCTAATTTGGAGGTCAACATCCCAAGGTCATAACTTGCTCAGTTCTTATGAGATGAAAGATTTCCAAGTTGAAAAATCAAATTCAAGGTGTCTAATTCAACTTTGATTTTTGGAGGAAGAGGTGATTCAAATTTTATGAGCATGTGATATGAGGATACATTATAGGTAATTTTGGACCAATACCATTGAACAAGTGATTTTCCTCAACTTCAAAAATGCATAACTCCTTCATATCAAATCCAAATGAGGTCAAGTTTGTGACCATTTTGAAGGAATTTGAAATAGATACAACTTTAATTAAGACACTTTTCTCATTTGAAGCTTACACAAAAAGTTAGCCAAGGTGGAATAAGTGAACATATGGCTTGACACTTAGAAAAAAATTTGATATGTAAAAATTTCCAAACTTCCACCTCAAAATTAATCATGATACAAGCTTTAAATGGAAAAGTGTTCAACATAAGAGTTGTTCCTCTTGATCTAATCTTTCCATAAAGTACAATTTCATCCATTTTGGACAATATTTGAATGGTATGCGCATGGCTTGAACATGGCATCATCATTTGGCAAAATCAAAACTTCAAACAGTTGTACACATTTTCCTTGCATTCCAAGTTGATTTCAGACTCATTCGCACTTGATTATGGACCTAAAGGAGTGACTTCATGGGCCTGTACACGCCCATGCAAGCATGCATCATCCATTGCCAAATTTGGAAGTTCAATTTGAAGGTGCAAATAACACTTGCTACAACTATAAATAGAAGCCTCTAGGTTCAGAATTGAGGATCCCTTTGCACCATCTTTGCTCCAAGATCCCAAACCCTTCCATTTGAGAGGATAATCCTGAGAATTTTCTTTGAAACTTGAGTTTGAATCTCACTGTTTTGAGATTCAAAACTCTAGGGATCCAAAGCCTTTGGTTGATTCTAATCTACTTCTGCAAGCTTCTTGAGTGAGATTAAGCATGAATCAAAGCAAGAGCAAGTGAGTTATGACCTGCATTGAAGGTATTTTCCATAAACTTGCATGTCTTCGATACTCACTCAATTCTCCATAATTCTCTTGGTTCCTTGGTAGTCTGAAGTCCTACCAATATAGGCAAGAAGATTTACTTCCTTTGAGGTCAAATCGAAGCAACTCAAATCATGTACCTCAAATTTCAACTCCATGTATCTCTCAATATACTTGGAGTTAGGATAAATTGAGGCCAGATTCATGATCAGTGCCCTTTTTACTTTGAAATCATGTCCTTTTTTTATTTTAGTGATGGTTATGAATGGATTAGTCCGGCGAGGCTCGCCTGAGAAGGTGACCGAAGATTTGCTCTGATGGTGAGTTGGCAAGGTCCAGAGCCACATGATCTCTTCAAATTGTTTTAATCACGAGCGTTGGTTTTGATTACCACTTGTGTGGCACGCTGACTTAACTCCATCATGGAACGCGCGCTTCTGGCCACTTGATCTGCCACCTCAATTAATGAGGGGGATCAAGTGGCCCACGTTTTTTTTTATTATTTGAATTTCATTTTAATTTTGTTATTTTCATTAATTCATATTAATTTTAATATTTATCCAAAAAAATATGAGAGTTTCACCAAAGAATTTTAAATAAAATCCTCTTTAATTTTCAGAATTAAAATTATTTTTTGGATCACTATTAATAATTTTCATTATTTAATTGTTTTTCTGAACATTTTTAATTATTTAAAAATAGTTTTCAGTTTCCAAAAATGATGAAATTTTTTCTCCAAGGTCCTTTGACCTTGTTTGACCTATAATAAATCTCATGGCCATTTCGTTGGTGTTTTGATGAGGTTTTAGGAAATTGACCGACCATAATTTAATTTAATGCATATTTTAATTGTTTTTAATTGATTAATTGCCAAATAAATTGTGTTGAGCCATTTTAATTGACTTGTAGAGTTTGACTTCTTTTGTTGGGCCTTGGTCAAGGTTGATTTGAATTTGTTAGGTTAAGATCATTGGGTTTAGGGGATTGATGAAAGGTACATTTCATCTCCCAAATTGAATGAATGGTCTTAATTTGGTAAAAGTCTTCCTTTGACCAATTTGTGTTGATTCCATTCCCCCTCCCTCTTCATCTCATTCCCCTTCTTTATTCATTCATGTCATGGACTTATGATATCTCTATATCCAAAGGCTAGTTGATTACAAAATCAACATGAGTATGGATGAGATTAGGTCCACCATTTTGCATATTCCTTTTGTGTGCGGTATGTTTCATGAGCATGGTCCATCATACTATGTCTCTAACATGCATTAACACCAAAACCCTATTGCCCGACCTCAAATAGTTGTGACTTCTACATAAGTCCAATTACGATTGCTTAACATAGCGTTAAATTTGTGACACAAAAGGCATAACATTCAAGTAAGTGAGATTGTATGTCTCCCCCCTCATGGTATTGTGTGGAAACTAGGCATTTTTTCCTTCCTTTGGAAGATGTCTTTCAAGGATCCATGCTTGTGATAAGTGGGTTGAGTGTTCTCCAAAGGATGACTTAAACAAAAACAAAGCAAAAGCAATACTAACTTCTAATCAACTAACAACTAACATTTAATTTCAAGCCATTTACTCTTATGCACTTTAATTTTGAGTTCTTATTCATTTTCCATTATTCATACCATTTAATTTGTTTACTTAATGTCACTTTCACTTTGCTCATTTGAGACATAATTTGTAATATATTATGTATGCATATACTTGTTTGTTTTGTGGTCTATTGACCTTAATGTACATAATAAGAACAAAAACCCTAAAAAACATTTTGTGTGGACTGTTGGTTTGATATGAGACTATTGGACTTAGAATTTAGACAACACTCCCTATGCAAAGGACTTGGCCAATGCCAACTTTCATGAAAACCAAGTACTTGTGAAGTGCAGTTCCATCTGATACAAATATTGAAGATCCATTTGAGTTCATCTGCAACATGATCATATTGAAGCCCTTATTTTGAATCTGCGTCTTATGCCATCTTTGAAGCCATTTGATACATGGGAATTTGGAAGAAGACCATGGAGTTGATAAGCTTAGATGTCGCTATATTTATTTGATGTCTTGCTCTTCACCTTGCTATTTGTGTATTGATATTGCTTGATTCTAAGTCCAAGGGAAATTTGGGTTTCTATATGACATTCTTGTCTATTGGATTGCAGCCCATTAGTCAGATCTTTTCAATTCTTAACTTTTAAATTTGTTCTTAGGATTAGTCTCTTCATCTCCCCCCACCATTTATTTAATTTCAAAACATCTCCCTCCTTTCAAAATCTTCTTTGCTTGTGTTTCTTTTCCAAACTTAATCCATATTGCAAATTAGAAACTTTGGCTCTATGCCATTTCCTTTTCAAACTTATTTTCTTAGTCAAACTTGTAAATAAACTTAACTAAACTTTACTTAAAATTTCAAAAGCCAAAAAGAAATAACACTCATTCAAATCATTTTTGGCCCTTTGTGCCTCTATTAAACTTAAATTTTTGTTAAAAGCAATGCACTCACTTTGAAATTGATACCACGAACTACGAGGTTTTGATCCATCATTTTTATGTTGGTACGTAGGCACAAGTCTAAAGGTCTTGTCAAACACAAAAATATAATTAATGAATTCTTTTCTCATCCATCCACTATATATATTGCAAACATCATTTGTACAAAAATACATATGCACACAAGAAAGGGCTCCCTAGAAGTACCCAGGACACTTTGGGTGCTAACACATTCCCTCTGTGTAACCAACCCACTTACCTGTAATCTCTGGCATTTTATTAGTTTTGATTCAAAAACTTCTTATCTTGGGGTTTTGTTCGCACTTTTCCCTTTTCCCTTGGAAATAATAAAAGTGTGGTGGCGACTTTTGTTTTATCGACGTCTAGCGTATCCGTAGCTTGATGGTCATGAATTTACCGCTACAAAGGGGAAAAGTACGAATAAAACCCAAAGATAAGAAGTTTCCAAATAAAAACTAATAAAATTCCAGATTACAAGTAAGGGGGTTGGTTACACAGAGGGAAGATGTTAGCACCCAAAGTATCCTAGGTACTCTTAGGGAGCCCTTTTTTATGTGTATATGTGTTTTGGTATAAAATGATGTTTGCAATAAATAGAGTGTGGGGATGAGAAAAAAATTTATTAATTATATTTTTGTGTTTGACAAGACCTTCAGACTTGTGCCTACGTACCAACATAAAAATGAGGGATCAAAACCTCGTAGTTCGTGGTATCAATTTCAAAGTGAGTGGATTGCTTTTAACAAAAATTTGAATTTTAAAGAGGCACAAAAATGCCTAAAAGAGTTTGTATGACTGTTAGTTCTTTTTGTCTTTTGAAATTTTTAGTCAATATGGTTAGATTCATTTACAACTTTGATTAAGGAAAGAGTTTAAAAATGCAATGGCATAAGGCCAAAGTTTCTAGTTTGTAAAAGAGTCTAAGTTTATAAATCACAAGCAAATAATATTTTAAAAAAGGGGGAGAGATTTTGAAATTTAAGAGAATGGTATGAGATGAAGAGACTAATCATAACCAAAAGTTTAAAAGTTAAGAGTTAAAAAGATCTGGTCAATGGGATGCAATCCAATAGACAGGAATGTCATATAGAAACCCACTTTTCGTTTGGACTTTTAATCAAGAAATACTAATAAGCAAGTAGCAATATGAAGATCAAGGCATCAAGTAAAGATAGCCACATCCAAGCTAGTAACTTCACAGTCTTCTTCTTAATCTTCCATGTATCAGATGACATACTTCTTGATTGGCTCAGAATAAGGCATTAGACACAGGTTCAAAGTAACATTTGCATCAAGACCATGTAGAAGATGAATTCATGTTGATCCCAATACTCGCATCAGATGGAAGCTCAAATCATAATAACTTGGTCTCATAAATGTTGGCATTGGCCAAGTTTTTTGGCATAGGGAATGTTGCCTAATTCTAGGTCCAAAACTAAGATCAAATCCAACAGTCCACACAAAACATTTTTTATGATTTATATTGTTTATTAAGTATTTTAAGGTCCTAAGATCACAAACACAAACAAAATATACAAACAAATATATACAATCACAATATATGGCTCAAGTGAGCAAAGTAAAAATGACATAAACATAAACAAGTTAACTGATATGTAAATGGAGAATGAAATGGTAAATGACTTGAATTTAAATTGCATAAAGTAAATGACTTGAAATTAAAAGCAAGAAAAATAAGAGTTATTCAAATGTTATTTGATTAGATGTTAGTGAAGTTTTACTTTTCAATTGATTAAGTCATTCTTTAGAGAACACTCAACCCTTTATTCACAAGCATGAATCCTTGAACAAAGACATCTTCCAAAGGAAGGAAAAAAGGCCAAGTTTCCATATAATACCATGAAATGGGGGAGACTTACAATCTCACTTACTAGAATGCTATGTTTTTGGGTCAAAATTTAGCGCTATGTTAAGCAATCGTAATTGGACTTATGTAGAAGTCACAACTATCTGAGGTCGAGCAATAAATTTTTTGGTGTTAATGCATGTTACAGATATGGTATAATGAACCATACTCCTAAAACATACCACACACAAAAAGAAAATGATAAAAGGGTGGACCTAATCTCATTTATACTTGTATTGGTTCATCTAACACAAAGTTATTGATGAACCAATTAGCCTTAGGATATTGAGACTTCATTGGTCAATGAAAGGGATGGGATAGAATGGGATTGAAGATGAAGAGGGAGGGGAAATGAGACAAACACAAATTGGTCATGGGAGGAATTTTATCAAATTAAAATCATTCATTCATTTTGGGAGATGAAATATACATTTCAATCCCCTAAATCCAATGATTTTAATCCAACAAAAGTCAAATCAACCTTAACCAAGGCCCAAACACATAGTCAAACCTCACAAGTCACTAAAAATGGCTCAACATAATTTTTACATAATTAATCAATTAAAAATCAAATTAAAATGCATTTAAATTAAATTATGTTTGATCAAAAACCTAAAACCTCTTCAAAACACCAAATAAATGGCCAAGAGATTTATCGTAGGTCAAACAAGGTCAAAATACCTTAGATGAAAATTTTCAAATTTTTTGAAAAGTCGGAAGTATTTTTAAACAATTAAAAATAAGCACAAAAATAATTAAACCATGAAAAATATCAAAGTTAATCCAAAAAATAATTTTAATTCAGAAAATGAAAGAGGGAAATTTTTTAAATTTTTTGGTGAAAGTCCCATATTTTTTGGATTAAAAATGAAATTAATATGAATTAATTAAAAATAAGGGATTAAATGAAATAAACAGAAAATCAAAAAAATAAGGACCATCTAATCTCTCTCATTAATTGAGGTGGCAGACCAGATAGCCAGAAGCGCGCGTTCCACATGCACATGAGTCATCCGCGCTACTGGCATGGTAATCAGTTTGGACGCGTGAGATTAAAACATTTAAAATGGATCAGATGGCTTGGATTGATCCAGCGTACCACCGGAGCCCTAACTTCGGCCATCTTCTCCGGTGAGGACCACCAGACTGGTCCAACCAAAACCTTATGAAAAATGAAAAGTGAATACACTAATTTGAAGGAAAAATGCTCAAGAGCATGATTTTGGCCTCAATTTTCTCCAATTCCAAGTATATAAAAAGATACAGGGATTTGAATTTTGAGGATCATGAATTGAGTTGCTTCGATTTGACCTCAAAGCAACTCAATCTTATTGCGAATATTGATAGGACTTCAGACAACCAAAAATCACAAAGAATGGTGAAGAATTGAGAGAGAATCGAAGAGATGAAGTTTCTGAAAAATCACCTTCGAGTTGATCCAATTCCACTTGATCTTGATCTGGATTTGAGTGCTTTCTCTTCCTCTTACTTGTAGAAGCCAAATGAGATGAAAAGGGAAGTGAATTTCTAGAGTTTGAACTTCTAAATATAAGATGAAGTTCAAGCTTGATTTCAAGAGAAATCTTCAGAAATTCTATGGCAATGGGGGTTTGAATCAGTCTAGCAAAGCTTAGGCAAGGTGTTATGTTGATTCTAAAGCTTTGAGCTTGCTTAAATAGGCAATGCATTTGATTTTTGCACCATTTGAATTTTGGCCAAATTTGGAAACCTTCTTGTATGGGTGATGTAGCGGTAAATTCATGACCATCTAGATATGGATAAGCAAGACATCAAATAACAAGAGTCACCACCGCGCTTTTCTTGTTTCCAAGGGAAAAGGGAAAAGTACGAACAAAACCCAAAAATAAGAAAGAGTTTGAAAGTGGATGCATTGCTTTTAACCTCATAGTTCGTGGGATAAATTTCAAAGTGGATGCATTGCTTTTAACAAAAAATTTAAGTTTGAAAGGCATAAAGTCCTAAAAATAGTTTGAATGAGTGTTAGTTCTTTTTGACTTTTGAAAATTTTAAGTCAAGTATAGTTAAGTTTATTTACAAGTTTGCTTAAGAAAGAGTTTGCAAAATGCAATGGCATAAGGCCAAAGTTTCTAATTTGAAATATGGCCTAAGTGTAGAAAAACAAGCACAAGCAAAGAAGTTTTTTAAAAAGGGGATAGATTTTGAAATTAAAGAAGTGGGGAGGAGATGAAGACACTAATCCCAAGCATAAATTTAAAAGTTGAGAGTTGAAAAGATCTTACCAATGGGCTGCAATCCAATAGACAGGAATGTCATATAGAAACCCAAATTTCCCTTGGACATTAGAATCAAGCAACAAATAATGCAGAATATATCAACTTGAATAGCAAAGCATCAAATAAAGATAGCCACATCCAAGCTTAACAACTCCATGATCTTCTTCAAATTTACCCATGTAGCAGATGAATTCCATAATGCACTAAGTCATAGGTTCAAAATAACAACTTCATAATGATCATGTTGCAAATGAACTCAAATGGATCTTCAATGCTGTATCAGATGAAGTTTCAAATCACAAGCACTTGGTTACATGAAAGTTGGCATTGGCCAAGTCCTTTGCATAGGGAGTTCTGCCTAAATTCTAAGTTGAATTGTCTCAGATCAAACCAACAGTCCACACAAGAGGTTTTTTTTATGGTTTTTGTTCTTATTATGTACATTAATGGTCAAATACCATACAAACAAACACAAGTATACACAAACAAAATATATCACAAAAATATGGTCCAAGTGAACAAAGTGAAAATTACATTATCATAAACAATTAGAATGATATGAATAATAGCAAATGAATAGAGCTTAAAAATTAAATTGCATTGAAATTAAAGGACTTGAAATTAAATGTTAGTTTGTAATGAGTTAGAAATTAGTATTGCTTTTACTTTGCTTTTTGTTTAAGTCATTCTTTGGAGAACACTCAACCCACTTATCACAAGCATGGATCCTTGAACCAAGACATCTTCCAAAGGAAGGAAAAAAGGGCAAGTTTCCACACAATACCATAAAAGAGGGGAGACTTACAATCTCACTAACTAGAATGCTATGCCTTTTGTGTCACAAATTTAGCGCTATGTTAAGCAATCGTAATTGGACTTATGTAGAAGTCACAACTATTTGAGGGCAGGCAATAGAATTTTGGTGTTAATGCATGTTAGAGACATAGTATGATGAACTATGCTCATGAAACATACCACACACAAAAAGAATATGCAAAGTGGGGGGTCTAATCTCATCCATACTTATGTTGATTTTGCAATCAGCTAGCCTTAGGATATTGAGATACATTAGGTCCATGACATGAATGCATAAAGAAGGGGAGTGAGATGAAGAGGGAATGGGAATGGATCAAACACAAATTGGACAAAGGAGGACTTTTACCAAGTTAAGATCATTCATTCATTTTGGAAGATGGAATGTACATTCCATCAATCCTCTAAATCCAATGATCTTAACTTAACAAAGTCAAATCAACCTTAACCAAGATCCAACAACACAAGTTAAACTCACAAAGTCAATTAAAATGGCTCTACACAATTAATTTGGCATTTAAACAATTAAAAATAATACATTAAATTAAATATGGTTGGTCAATTTCCTAAAACCTCATCAAAACACCAAAGAAATTACCATGAGATTTATCATAGGTCAAACAAGGTCAAAGGACCTTGGAGAAAAAATTTTAGAATTTTTGGAGACTTAAAATATTTTTAAACAATTAAAAATATTCACAAAATCAATTAAATCATGAAAAATATTAATAATGATCCAAAAAGTAATTTTAATTCAGAAAATGAAAGAGGAAAAATAATTTTAATTTAGAAAAATATTTTTATTCACTTTTGATTCTCTTAGTGCTAGTAAGTGAAACTTTACTTGTGAGGAAAAAAATTGCAAGTGGTTGTGTTGGCCGCTTATATTTTTAAGGGTGTGATAATTTTAAGAGATTGAGTTGGGTTATTGAGATATACGTGTCCTAAAACCTCTGGTCTTAGTTTATTAAGCTTTATTAGGAAAAACTTTGTTTTGGTTATTGAGATCAACCATAAATCTCTAAAGAGTTTGTTAGCTTAGCCTAAGATAAAAAAAAATTCATTGGTTGGGGATAAGACTAGACCAACATTAAGTTAAACCTTTATAAATCTCATATGTAATCTTTCTAGACATATCTTTTTATTTTATGCAATTAACTTTCAGTATTTTATTTCTGTTACATATAACTAAAAAATTATTAATACGGTCTTAATAGAGAAAGATTTAAAATTAGTAATGATTTTTAAATACCACAATTCCCCTCTCTCTCTTGTGCATAAATTCACTTGTCCAACACAATTGACACCGGGACTGGGAGTTGGATCTAGAGGTAGGCCTTCCATAGACATCATTCAATCCGCTTCTTTTGGAAGATTAAACCTAACTCGGACTTGGAAGACAAATTTGTTTGGTGGGATAATAGCTACAATAAATTGTTAGCTTCTTGTGATACAATTTAACAAGGCTTGGAATTCTTAGTAAGGACCACAATATGGTTTGTCCAATGTGTTTTGGTATAAAAGAAATTATCGTTCATCTATTCATTGATTGTTAGACCAGTAGACTGATTTAGTTGACTGTATCAAGCAATAACATTTATCATTTAAAAGTATGTTCAACAAAAAACTTGAAGTTCATTTTTGGCTTGCGGTATGTTGGGCGATATGGATTAGCATGAACTATATTATTTTAAAGGAGATATCCTAAAAGGTGGATGAGGTTTTAAATCTGTTTTGTGGGACTGACTTGTTGGTAGATGTAAGAGTTGTGATAATTTTTTTTTTGCAAGGTTTGAAGTCAAATTCTCATTTATATTTGATTTAGTTGTGTGTATTTTTCTGTCCTTGTTGTTTGTATTGAAAGGTTGAGTATCTTTTTGTACTCTTTTTATCCCTTAATATATTATTTCCATCTTGCTTGTGAGATATTTAAAATAAATGTACCAATGAGAAAACAATAGGACAAAATTATCAAAACGTGTTGATGCCGATGATATTATTATTCACCATTTTTATATAAAAAAATATGATTAATTCACTACGACAACCTCAATCAATAGTGTGACATCAATATTTAAAACATTGAACCAGACATATATTTTTATTAAAATCAATTTTTATTACCATCAAAATAGACGCACACAAACTTAATCATCATTATATCGTTGACGAATGGTTCTATAGAAACCTAATGGTTTAAAATAGGAGCAAAATAAACTATTTCATTAATTTTTAATAGGAAAGTTAATGGTTATAGAAAATTCCAAACTATCTGTGTTTTATTTAAATAGTTGCATTGGATAGCACAATAATAACGTTATTGACAACAACATTTGTTATCTGGAGTGAAAACATCACAAAATCCACCTTTCTTAAAGCCCTTACTAAAACAAAATTGATTGCATCTTTCAACATCTTTGCAACTCCCAGCGCACACAAATGCCGGATCAAGACTCATTGCGAAACCTATAACAAAAATAATTAAAATCATGAAATAAACTAACAATATGGCTTTATTAACAAAAAATATTATTTGATATTTGATTCATATGCTTTTTGAAACTCATCTAAAAAACCAGTATTTTTTTGGAATCAGAAAACTAATAGCAAATATAGAGAAAACAAATCAATTTTTTTGTGATAAATTAATATAACATGAAACTAAATAGATAAATCAAACTTTTTACATTACCTGAAAGCAAAATGAACGCAAAACACAAAATTAAACAAAAACGAGGTTGATAGGTACGAGAGGCCATTTTTTAGGATTGATGTTAACTTTTTATTTTATTTTTCTGGTTAGATGATGAAGAAATATATACATGGACCTATCAAAAAGTAATAAGAAAGAAAAGATTCGGTCAACAATATTAAGGATGATTTGATTTACACTTTATTTGTTATTATGTTTATTAAAAACTAACGTCTAAACAGGTAAGACGTGTTTTTGTTTCATACGCGTTAAAAATAAATATATTTATTATTTATTTTTGGTTTGAATTTAAATTATTTATATAATAAATCTTGTAATATTGTAATATACATTTGTGTAATAATTTATTTTTTTATTAAATATGCAATAAATATGATATAATTAATACATAATCATATAAAATAAACATCAATAAAATAAAATAGGAAATGGAATAATAACGTACTTATTTATACGAAGATATCTCTCATCTCTCTATTCTATCCCCTCTCTCAAATAATATAAAATAGTTAAAAATAAGAAACAATGAAATCCAAATTGTATCATAATTATTAATATAAAACAATATTTAAAAGAATAATTAAAAATGAGAATAATGACCAATACTCAAGCTTTTCATCTTGTCACGGTATAGTTGTAGTAAAATTTTCTGTTTTTAATATTTTAGAGATAATTGATGGCATTTAAAATTATTTTTTTATTATAAAAGTGATAAAAAAATATTAAATGTTCATTTTTTTTTATCGTAGATAACTATAGTAAGCGGAGGATAATTGAAAGGAAAAAAAGTAAATCCAAAATAACATATCTCTTTTACTATGGCCATATATAAATTAGATTCTATTTGTTCAAAATAAAAATAAAAGGTAAAATTTATTTTAATTTTTTTTTTATTTTGTTCAATTTTCTAAAATATATCTACTCAAAAATACAAAAACATATTTAAAGTATTATCTTACTTTTCTTTTTAATAACTATATCCGATTAATATTCTTTTTAAGAGGACGTTGCAAAAAACATTACTCCATTTATCTTATAAAAAGTGTCTCATTTGCACTTTTTCTCTGTCTAAAAGTAATTGTATTTTTACAATATCAATACAGTATTTATTATTATTTTTCCACTATCATATCCTTATTTATTAACTTTCACTTTGTTCAACCATTCTTTTAACTAGAATTAATATACTATTCTTTTAACTACAATTAATAGGGATATTTTAATAAAAGATATTAGTTTTATCATCAAATTCAACTCATGCGATCATTTTCTTAAGAACGATAAATTGTTCAAATAAGATATTTTTTTATGAGACGAATGGAGTATAAAACACGTAATCTCAAAGTTACTTTCAACAAAACATTAAAATCCAATAAAATAAATGATAAAATAAATAACATTTACGTGACACTTTTTTCTAACTGATAAATTGACATGGATGACCTTTTAGACCAATAAGTTTTTTTTTTAACTAAATAAAGATAAAAAAGAACATGATCGGATAACAATATTGGTTGCTTTCAAATGAGTGCAAATTTTATGATTTTGTTCAACAAATTAAATTTAGCCAATTTATATTTTGTCCTACAATTTTAAATTTATTTTTGCTATAATCATTTTTAAAGATTAAAATAAAATGTAAAATATTAAATTGATATATTAAAGCAAATGGTAAAATATAATAATAAAATGCGGGATAAATTATTAAAATCCATCCAACAATATTTTAGAAATTAATTATTACTCCTTTTTATTGTAAGTCATTTTAGGAAAAAAAAATTGTACCACACAATATAAGTCACTTTAAATTATCAATTGTTGAAAATCCCCCAAAATCTATAGAGAATTTCAGTAAATCTTGATGAACAAGATTGTTATTACCCACACAATAGCAATGAAAAAAGAAGAACAATGGAGAAAGAAAGAGTGTAAAGAACGATGAAGGAGAAGAAGAATTAAAATTCTACAGAGTTTCTTTCTGCCTACAAACAGTGGAAAATTTCATATTCACTTTGCTGCAAAATACTGTGAATACAATGTTATGAATACTCTATTCACTTCATTATAAAAATAAGGGTTACTCCCTCTATTTATAGATTTTGGTTAACTTGTACCTCAAGACAAAGCCCAAAATTATAAAAGCCCAAAATAGTTAACACTTACTAAAATAGGCATAAGTCGAAATCCTATGTGAAGCAACATGCTTCGACATTTCGACACACTAACACAACTCAACATACTAGGTGGTTCGACACTTCCTTACTTTGTCGAGCAACCTGCTTCGACACAAGGAATTACAATTCAACACACCACCTAATTCATTGTGTCTAAGCTATCTACATTCATCATAGTTCTTAGTCTTTTGAACACTTCGACCTGGACTCCCTTCGTCATGATGTCTGCAATCTGATTCTCAGTTTTGCAGTATTCCACATTCATCTTCCTACCTGCTACCTACTCTCGAAGATAATGGAACCTCATGTCGATGTACTTGCTTCGACCATGTTGTTGGTGTAAGCCCTAGAGGCCAATACTTTTGGTTCTTGTATCGAATTATTTATTCATAATAAAAGGCTTTTTCTTTATTACGTTTGTTTAATAAAGTCCCTAGAATAGCCAGTCCGTTTAATGTATCAAGTATGACTTAATCATGAGATCACATTAAACATAAGGACACTATTCTTAAAGTATTCGTAGTCGAGCTTTATTGTGAAGTGGGATAACATTAAAGCATTAAGACTATTATGTATATAGACTGATGATCACATCTCATGGATCATGGATAAGGAGTTATCAAGTCTTAAACATAGGTATGAATATTAAGAGTAATATCTATACTCGATTGACCCGCTATGAGAATACTATATATAATGTTATGCAAAGTGTCATAAGTTATTCTCATGGTGATAATGGTGTATACCACCCTTCGACCTGAAACCACTATGGACCCTAGATGTAGAGTCGAGTGCTTTATTGCTGATCAAACGTTGTCCGTAACTGGATAACCATAAAGACAGTTGATGGGTACTCCACGAAGCATGCTGAGGGACATGAGTGACCTAGATGGAATTTGTCCATCCTGCATAACAGGATAAATGTCTATGGGCCCAATATTGAACTGGATAAGGATGACACGGTTTATGCCTTGTGCTCAATATAGACATAAGGGCAAAAGGGTAATTATACGCATAAGTATTATGACAGAAGGATTTGTCAGATCACATGACATTTTCGTGTCTTGGGTAGCAGTGATGTGTTGCTAGATACCGCTCACTGTTTATTATGTTAAATACTGATTTAATATAATTGCCAATGTCGCGAAAACCTACAAGGTCACACACAAAGGACGGATTTATGAGAGATAGAGTAATTAAGGAACACCGTAAGGTACGGTGTACTTAAGTGAATTGTAGAACATCGTAATGTATGGTGTGCTTAAGTAGAATACGAAATATGGTAAGGTACCATGGGCTTAAGTGATTTTGGCATATTATAAGATATGGGCCAAATACACTTAAGTGGGCCTTTTAGCTTGAAGCCCACACAAGTGGTTCTATAAATAGAACCCTTGTGCAGAAGCATTTGTTGCGGTTGCATTTTCGTTTTCTCTTTCTCTCTCTCTCTCTCTCACTCAAAGCATTCATTCATAGCAGCTAGCACTGAGATTGAAGGAATCCGTTCGTGTGGACTGAGTAGAGGCGTTGTCATCGTTCAACATTCGTGATCGCTCCGTATATCTGCATCAAAGGTTTCAATCGTCACAAGAGGTAACTATTCTATCACTAATCATGCCCATTCGTAAGGATCACTAAAGGAGAAAATTTTAATTTTCGCTGTGTTTTGGATCGTCGCTCTCCTTCAGTGGTATCAGAGCCACTTACGAAACCATGCATCAGATAGCTGTTTATTTTCTGTATTAATATGATTAAAAGACAGAATGAATCAAAGAATAAACGAGTAATTAAATTTGGCATCATGTGTGTACGATTTGGATGATTGATGTTGACTATGCTTCGGAACCGACATTAGTATGGTGAAGCAGTGATACATCGATCGTCCATAGGTTACGCAATTGAGACCGATCAACTTATATATGATATAAGTAATCCTAATGCAAAGTACGGTAAATATGATATATTGTTTATGTTTCGTTCATTCAAACACTAAATGGTTGTTTTCCTTTGAGCGATCAATGGTCATTTTCTTTGGAATCCGACATTAGTATGGTGAAGCAATGACCTGTTGATCAATCATACTTAATCAACAATCGAGGTGTGTTTGACGGTCTGAAATTGGTGCATTGGGGTTAGTGACGGCACAAGGGTTGTGCCGTCAAGGAGTTGTGAATTGAGGGCTTGTTGGAACACGTCTGTTGACTGTTTCAAAGAGCTGGTTTTTTGGCCGCGTGACGATCGTCATGGACCTATGACGATCGTAACAAGCTGGACGTGACGGTCGTAACATGCTTTGTGACGGTCGTCACATTCACAAATCCAGAATTCCCGCTGACCGGGCAGCGGACCCCCGGCTAACTCTGCGTAGTGTGATCGGTCTCCAAAATTTAATTTGGTTTTAATTAATTAAAAGAATTAAAATTAATAATAATAATGTGTTTATTATTATTGCCTTGTGGTGATCGGTTATGACCTTAGTTTTCCTTTATTTTGTTTTGGGATTTTAAAAATACGACCTGCGTGTCGTGCCTTTCTTTTAATCTCTTAATGAAACTTCTTCTCTCATCTCACTCCCTCGTATGTAAAACGAGTTTCTCTTATGTAATGTAATGTAATGTTATGAAGAAAGAGAAGAATTCAATATCAAAGGAGGACAATGTTATGAAGAAAGAGAATAATTCAATATCAAAGGAGGACAACCTTGAAGATCTTGCTTGGAGAAGCTTAGATTGTTATTAGGTTAGCTTAGGTTCTCTCATTGGCTTGGGAGAACAATTGCGCTAGGGGCCATAACTGTTTCATTATGTATTTTGATGCATGTGTATGTATGTTGATGCATATGAATATATGTTGATGCATGTGAGAGACGATTTATATGATAAATAAGCCGGTGAGATCAGAACAATTATAATTCCCTCAAATTAAATATTAAGTTTAAGCTTTCCAAGTTTTAACACTCATCAAGACTAGTATCGGATAATGTAGGTTTCACCTACGCGAGGTGCATGTTCTATATTAGTAAGGTGCGATTGGGATAATTGTAATATCCAACTGCTAAAACAATGGGTCAAACTTAACTAAAAAAATTATAATAAGATTATATATGTTTAGAAGCAAGAGTTGGAAATGATCCATATGATGGATTGGAATAAGGAGTTATTCACCCAACTGAAATTTTCGAGAGTTGTATTAGATAAAATTGGAAGGAGTTCCTACCTAAATAACCTAGTTTTGTTTACGCGGACTTAGAACAAAGTGAAATATGGATCTCGACCCACTAGAAAATCTTCCAACGGGATTTTCCGAATCAAATGATGAGGGTCATTTGTTTTGAGTAAAATAGTGGGAGCATATTTAATTAAAGGCCTAATTAAATATGTTATTGATACTTATATTTTCACTAATTCTTATGTAGATTACCATGACAACAAACACCTCTAACAACATTTTGAGATTAATCCTTGACAAGGAAAAATTGTCTGGGACAAATTTTCTGGATTGGCACCGAAACCTGAGGATTGTCCTCAAACATGATAAAAAGTTGTATGTCTTGGAGAAACCTGTTCCTGAAGAGGAACCTCCTAGTTCTGAACCTAAGGCAGAAAGAGATGCTTATAAGAAGGATGTCGATGATGCCAATGAAACTGCTTGTCTCATGCTAGCTACCATGAACTCAGAATTGCAAAAGCAACATGAGAACATGTCAGCGTTCAATATGATCAAACACCTAAAGATGCTCTATCAAGAGCAAGAAAGGCATGAAAGGTTTGAAGTTTCAAAAGCCCTTTTTCAAGGCAAGTTAGCTGAGGGAGCCCCTGTAGGTCCCCATGTGCTCAAGATGATTGGGTATGTGGAAAACCTTGGGAGGTTGGGTTTTCCCCTCGGAAAGGAACTTGCGACTGATTTGATCTTGCAATCGTTGCCAGATAGATTTAGCCAATTTGTCCTAAATTTCAATATGAATGATATGGACAAATCTCTTCCTGAACTGCTAGCCATGTTAAGAACAGCTGAGCAGAATCTGAAGACAAAAGGGAAGTCCATTCTGATGATCGGAATGGAAAGAGACAGAACAAAAGGCCCACCAAGCAGGGTGATAAAGGGAAAGGCAAGGAAGTTGCCAAACCCAGACCCACTGTTGCTGCTTTGAAGCCTAGTGGAGGCATAACAAAGGCATGCACCTGCTTCCATTGCGGTAAGACCGGACACTGGAAGAGAAACTGCCCAAAGTACCTAGAAGATACGAAGAATGGAGTAAAGACTTCAACTTCAGGTATTTTTGTTATTGAAATAAATTTATCTACTTCTGCATCATGGGTATTAGATACTGGATGCGGTTCTCACATTTGTACAAATGTGCAGGGGTTAAAAAGAAGTAGAGATTTGGCAAAAGGTGAAGTTGACCTACGAGTTGGCAATGGAGCAAAGGTTGATGCTTTAGCCGTAGGAACTTATGTATTGACTTTACCTAGTGGTTTAATAATTCAGTTAGAGAACTGTTATTATGTACCTGCAATTAGCAGGAATATTATTTCCATTTCTTGTTTGGATAAGTTTGGTTTTTCATTTATAATAAAGAACAATTGTTGCTCAATTTTTTTGAATGATATATTCAATACTACTGCACAAATGAGCAATGGACTATATGTCCTTGATCTCGAAATGCCTATTTATAACATTAATACTAAAAGGATGAAACCTAACGAGTTAAATCCAACTTACCTTTGGCATTGTCGATTAGGCCACATAAATGAGAAAGGCATTTCCAAACTCCATAAAGATGGACTCTTGGACTCTTTTGATTATGAATCATATGAGACATGTAAATCTTGTTTAATTGGAAAGATGATAAAGTCTCCATTCACAGGAAAAGGTGAAAGAGCTAATGATCTTTTGGCCCTCATACATACTGATGTATGTGGACCACTGAACATACCAGCCAAAGGAGGTTTTCAGTACTTCATCACATTCACTGATGATTTCAGTAGATATGGTTATGTGTATTTAATGAAACACAAATTAGAGTCCTTTGAAAAGTTCAAGGAATTCAAGAATGAAGTACAAAACCAATTAGGTAAGAATATTAAAACTCTTCGATCAGATCGAGGTGGTGAGTATTTAAGCCTACAGTTTGATGAACATCTGAAAGAGTGTGGGATCCTATCCCAACTTACTCCTCCTGGAACACCTCAATGGAATGGTGTATCTGAGAGAAGAAATTGAACCATGTTAGACATGGTCCGATCCATGATGAGTCACGTCGATCTTCCAAACTCCTTTTGGGGACATGCACTATTGACAACAGCTTACACACTTAACCGTGTTCCATCCAAAAAGGTTGAGACGACACCATATGAGATATGGAGTGGTAAGAAACCACATATGTCTTACATGAAGATTTGGGGTTGCGAAATTTATGTGAAATGACAAATTTCAACTAAGCTTGAGCCCAAATCTGACAAATGCTTATTTGTGGGGTATCCTAAAGAAACAAGAGGGTATTACTTCTACAATCCTTCTGAGGGCAAAGTGTTTGTCGCTCGAACTGGAGTTTTCCTAGAAAAGGATTTTATTTACAAAGGAATCAGTGGGAGGAAAGTAGATCTCGAAGAGATTCAAGAATCACAAAGCATTGATACACCTATGGAGGAATTAGAGCATGAAACACAAGTAGTTGTGGAAGAGCAACGTGCTCAAGTAGAACAAGACCAACGTAGGTCAGGCAGGATACGTCACCTACCTGAGAGATATGGATATCTCATAACTGATCAAGGTGATGTATTACTCATGGATCAAGATGAGCCTGTGACCTACCAAGAGGCCATAACTGGTCCCGAGTCTGAGAAGTGGCTAGAAGCCATGAAATCTGAAATGGATTCCATGTACACAAACCAGGTTTGAACCTTGGTAGAGCCTCCTGTAGGAGTTAACCCTATAGGATGCAAGTGGGTCTTCAAAAAGAAGACTGACATGGATGGTAAGGTACATACTTATAAGGCAAGACTGGTTGCAAAATGATATAAACAAATTCATGGGGTTGACTATGATGAAACCTTTTCACTAGTTGCAATGCTTAAATCTGTTCGGATTTTACTTGCTATCGCTGCATATCATGATTATGAAATATGGAAGATGGATGTCAAAACTGCTTTCCTTAATGGGAATCTTCTTAAGGATGTGTACATGACACAGACTGAAGGATTTGACATACTAGAAGAAGCCCAAAAGATATGTAAGTTACAAAGATCAATCTATGGATTGAAGCAAGCTTCCAGAAGCTGGAATCTTCGTTTTGATGAAACAGTAAAACAATATGGAATCATCAAGAACGAAGATGAGCCTTGTGTCTCCAAGAAAGTTAGTGGGAGCATGATCGTTTTCCTAGTATTATATGTAGATGACATATTACTCATTGGAAACGATGTCCCTACCCTGCAACAAGTAAACTCTTGGTTGCAGAAATGCTTTTCTATGAAGGACCTAGGTGAAGCAGCCTATATATTAGGAACCAGAATCTATAGAGATAGATCACAGAAACTGCTTGGCCTAAGTCAGAGTACATACATAGACAAAGTGTTGAGACACTTTAATATGCATGATTCCAAGAATCATCTAATAGCCTTTCATTAATGTCCTTTTCATATTGTGTAATACCTCAAAATTTGCCCCCCTCATTCATGCATTCATTTTTAGGTCATTTAACATTTCATATTGCATTTCATCATGTCAATCAAAATTAGATCCAAGAAGCTTGAATATCATCCAAGACACTTTGTGGGTCCTATCTGGGTGATCAGTCAACACAAGGGAATGGCTTGAGATACTTCCAACATGTTCAAATGGGATCTATTCATCAGTCAAAATGTTAATCTTGAAGGAGCAAAAGTTTGTTCATGAACTGTCATGCTCGCTAGGCGAAGCCCACGCGTTTTGAAAAAAAAAAACGAAAAAAAAAAAATGAAAAAAAAAATAAAAAAAAAAACGAAAAACGAATAAATAAATAAATAAATAAATAAAATATAACAGAAAAATCTTGGACTTGGACCTCTCTCTTTTGAGCCCACAAAGTCACAAAAATCAGATTATAAATTCTAGACTTCCATCTCCCAAAAAAAACCATGGGGAAAAAGAAAGTGAGAGAAAAGCTAATAGAGTTCAGAGCAACCTCCAGACACTGAAAGGAACTCATCTGCAAAGAGCCAATTCCATCTCATATAAACCCTCAGATTGCTTTGCAAACCCAACCGGGCAATTCAATTTCATTCGATCTCTCCAATCAGGTTTGCCCTATTTCCATTACTTTATACTTTCAACCTGAAATTTTTGATACCCTTTTGATGCATGTGTTTGACAAGAGGTTTAGACCTCCTACACTTGGTTGCTTTTTGTGAGCTCTTTTTGTGAATTTTAATGGCATGATTCATGTGGTTACATTTTGATTTGGGGCAACTCTTGATTGCACCCCATATTGTTTCTCTAACATGTTTGTTGAGTTTTTGTGAGGGCTCACATGACTCCTGAAAGGATAGCTTGCTTGGCATTCCACTTTATTTGTGGGATACCGTTTGGAGGTTTATTCCGATTACATGTATTGACTTGCGTTCTTTGATGGTTCCAGCTTGAGAGATCTCTGAGTTTCTTATTACTTTAGTTGCTGTTACTCCGGATCTTTATCCGTGTGGTAGATCTCTTGATCCTTTATCTTTCCCGCATTTAATCGCTTTCTTAGCTGGAAGACCTCAATAGGAGGCAATGTTTTCTTTTGTTTGTTTACTTTTGTGCCCAAAGACCTCCAAGAAGAGGCATCAGTGCTAAAGACCTCCCTGAATAGGCAATTGACGGATAAAAGGGATTAGTAATCAATCCCCCGTTATTCAGTGTGTCGTTCTTTAAGATCACACTACGTGTCGATGCTTCAGAACCAAAGCCCAAGTTCTTTTGTCCGGTCAGTCAGTGGAGAGGGTTCCACCTTTCTGAATCCCCACTTTTTGTCATGAGCTCACCCTGTCCAGGGTTAAGAGCTATGAGGTCTTATCCTCATTACCCTTTTGATCTGCTCACCCTGACGGTCAATGTCAGTGGTTAAGAGCCCATTTGATTACCTATTCCATGGCTTGTTTGTCGAGGTTGACATGACCCTTCTTGACTAAATCCCTACCCCTGTATGTTTGAGCCCTCTTGTTGGTGTGTTTACTTTATGATACATGTTTTGTGCGGTGTGATCATCTCCCCATAGGATTGCTAGGCTTCGTATAGTCTCCCGTTTGCATATCAATTAAGGTAGCACTGTTCCTTCGTTTAGGACTTCCTTTTTTGCATGAGCATTCCTAAAACACAAACAACTTCATTGATTTTTCTTCTCCTAAGAACATGTTAACTCCTTCTACTACAGGCGAGTAAGTTTCCAAAGGTCGAGCATCCGGTAGATTGCGTAGTAACGTCGTTCATCCTAAAACACAACCCTTAACCCGTAGTTAGCCGAACTACGACTTGCTCTGATTCTCATTCCAGATGAGATACGTAGGCATAAGACGCGATGTCTTAGCAAGCACACTCCTCTTTAACCCCATAGGTAGCCGAGCTACGAAGACTCAGATTCTCATATTCAGATGAGATACGTATGCAGTGGATGCGACATCCGTGAGAGTCATTTTCTTTTGACCCCCTTTTAGTAAATAGTACGTTAGATACACACACACCCTTTAGACAAGAACAACAACCGTGGATCCCGTAGAGTACTACGGATGCGTAGGGGTGCTAATACCTTCCCTTCGCATAATCGGCTCCCGAACCCAAGATTTGGCTGCGAGACCTTGTCTTTTCCTTTCCTTTTTCCAGGTTTACTTCGAGCGTTTCCTTTCCCTCCTTTGGGATAAATAACGCGCGGTGGCGAGTCTTCTGTCATTTCCTCTTCGCCGGTTGTTTTTTCACATCTCCTTTTTCAGGTTGCGACAGCTGGCGACTCTGCTGGGGACACATTTTCCCTTGTGGGCCTTTCCTAGCGTTTGTTTGTTTATTGTCTATTGTGTGTTATTTATTTATTGCTTTGCATACGTATCTGCTTGCATTGCATCATATGTGCGCTTTACTGTCTCATGCATATTGTGTTGGCTGTGTATCTGTTTCACTATTGGGTGGGAATCACAAGAGGTAAAAGGCCCAATACACAGGCTATGAGTGAACTTTCGGACACCTAGGAAAAGAGTGATTCATGGGAAGCGGGTGGTATGGCGCCACTTAGCGGAAGATGGTATCACGAGCAGTTAAGATTCTGATGGGGTATTATCGTTGCATACACCTGGTGTGCATATGATGATATTCTTGAAAGGATTGTTTATCTGGCGTTTCTCTTGACCTTACCCTGGCCTAGATTACACCCGTGATTGGGGGAGGGAATGAATCATTCACAGGTACTAATGGTGACTTGTTCTGTTGGTGACCGTTTCCTATTGGTGACTTTTTTTTGGTTCTTGTTGGTGACCGTTGGTTCTGAAGTATGGGTTCTAAGTCGATGACTGTGTTCTATGGTTCCCGGTTCAGAATTCATGCTGAAGTTCTGATCCTGTGCCTCGTGATATACAACTAACCCGGTTTTCTGGAGTAGAGTTTTGATCTCGTATTACATTCTTCAGTGGGTTTCTCTTCAGACAGTGCAACCCAACAGATATTCAAGCAGATACAGCAACCTTGATTTGCATGTCACTGCATTGCATCACATCATTCTGCATTCATATCATTTAACACATGTTTATCCATTTCTGTGGGGTTTATATCTTCTTCTTGATTCTAGTCGGGGTTTTCTGGTACTTTTTAAAAAGGGATATTTTATCTGATGAGAGACTGGAATCAAGGGGGTATAATACTTTTGGAATTGATAAACATGTCATTGCATTTGCATATCCATCTGCATGTCTTGCATAACAGGTATCGCCACAGTGTTCTCAGTTGTTTGGTGTTCCACTATGTGGATAGCTGACTCAGGCATTCACCGATATGGTACCCGAAGGAATCAATGATGAAGATGGGAATAGTGATTGCGACATCGATAATTGGGTGCGTCCGAGGATCCCGGGTGAAGTCATCAACAATTGGTCTTCTGAGAAGATTGTCCAAGTCACTTTTCTGGAGGAGTATTTTTCTTTGTTTATTCATGCATGTCTAAGTCTTACGTTCCGCCCAGGGCGTAATGACTCATTGTAGGGCTCATCTATGTGGATACCTGCATTTTTTATCATTAATAAAGGACGTCTTTTTGCATTCAAATATTTTGTTCACTGTCTTTCTATTTTTGTAGTTTTCAAAAATCAAAAAAATGTATTTGGCAATGTTTTGTTTAGTTTTCATTCCTTGTTCACACTCATAAGCACATACCATCACTCATGCAGATGCACGTCACCGAATCCTATTGATAACAGTTCTGCTATGGCTCGCTTCGACTTTGAAAATCCAATCTTTCAAGCTGAAGAAGAGGGTGATGAAGACTGTGAACTCCTTGAAGAACTTACCAGGTTATTAAAACAGGAGAAAAGGGTCATTCAACCGCATCAAGAGTCTGTTGAAGTGATTAATCTCGGCACCGAGGACGCCAAGAGAGAAATCAAGATAAGGGTTGCTTTGGAAGATAATGTGAAGAAAGGGCTGATTGAATTGCTGCAAGAGTATGTTGACATCTTCGCTTGGTCTTATCAGGACATGCTAGGGCTTGACACAGATATTATGGCTGTCAAGATAAAGGAAGAAGTGCAAAAATAGTTGGATGCAGGTTTTCTAGCAGTTACAAATTATCCGCCATGGGTTGCAAACATCGTTCCAGTACCTAAGAAGGATGGAAAGGTACGGATGTGTGTCGACTACCGGGATCTGAACAGAGCTAGTCCTAAAGATGATTCCCATTACCTCACATCGACGTTTTGGTGGATAACACAGCTCAGTTCTCGGTATTCTCCTTCATGGATGGCTTTTCTGGATATAATCAAATTAAGATGGCACCAGAAGACATGGAGAAGACAATATTCATAACCCCATGTGGCACCTTCTGCTACAAGGTGATGCCGTTTGGTCTGAAAAATGTCGGAGCAACATATCAACGAGCGATGGTGACTCTTTTCCATGATATGATTCATCATGAAATCGAGGTTTATGTTGATGATATGATTGCCAAATCTCAGACGAAAGAAGAACATTTGGTGAATTTGCAGAAATTGTTTGAGCGTTTGAGAAAATTCAAGCTGAGGCTTAATCCGAACAAGTGTACTTTCGGGGTGAGATCTGGGAAACTGCTGGGTTTTATTGTTAGTGAAAAAGGGATTGAGGTGGATCCGGCCAAAGTGAAAGCGATACAGGAAATGCCTGAGCCAAGAACAGAGAAACAAGTTTGTGGTTTCTTAGGGAGGTTGAACTACATTGCAAGGTTCATCTCTCACCTAACAGCCACGTGTGAGCCAATATTCAAGTTGTTGAGGAAAGATCAGGATATCAGGTGGAATGAATATTGTCAAAAGGCTTTCGAGAAAATAAAAGAGTATTTGCAGAATCCTCCTATCCTTGTGCCTCCGGTCCCAGGGAGACTGTAACACCCCGAATATTGTTAGATTAATTTAAATATTATTTTAATATGATTATTGGAAGGTATAAAGAATTATTAAATAATATTGGGAATTATTATTATTATTATAGATGTTATTTATTTTAATAATAATTAAATAAATAAAATAAATGGAATATGAAGAGTGGAAGGGTAAAAGTGGAATTGGATAAAAGAGGCCAAAGTGAGAACTCAGAGTTTTTCACGTGTTGTTGCCTCAGAGTCAGAGAAAGGGAGAAACGCTGAAGAGAAAGAGAAGGAAGAGGAAAAGGCCAAAGATTGCTCAGAACTTCCTTCAATCCAAAGAGGTAAGGGGTCTGAACCTTATTAAACGATGATATGCGAGCAAATTCATGATATATGTGGGATTGTTGATAGATTTTGGGGATTTTAGGGAGATTGGGAAAGTTGGGGTTTTGATGGAAATTCTCCGATCTGTGAGTTTTGTTGAGTTATATGCATTGTAATCGAAGTATGTTGTGTATATATGACTGTTAAATGTTGATTTTGGGTTGTTGGCTGTGGGGTGTGAGTTATGGCGAGTAGAGAAGCAAAGCTGCGCTGGTTTCTGTAGCAGATGGCTTCTGTTCGCGCGCGATTCGCGGCGCGAAGCCCAGTTCGCGGCGCGAACTGGGTAGGATTCAGAGGAGTTCTATAACGCATCGTTCGCGGCGCGAACCCTGCTGCGCGGCGCGTACTGAAGCGAAATTAATTGTTCGCGACGCGATCCTTCGTTCGCGGCGCGTCCTGGAGTGAATGGAGGAGTTCGCGGCGCGTCCCTATGTTGGCGGCGCGAACTGTGCTGTGAAGCTAATATTGGTGAGTTTTTGAGTACGTTGAGTTGCGAGACTCTTAGTAAGTCGCTGTAATTGTATTATAAACAATTAACAGTGATTATATGATTGTGTATGAGGTGTTTATGATGATGAGATGTTGAATTTACGTGTTTAGTTATAAATGTGTTATGTAACGATGTGATATCGTTGAAATGTTGTTGTTGTTTTGTTGAGTTGTATGTCATGCTATTAATGATGATGATAACATGACTATATGATGCTGTTGTTGCTATGTTGATTATGATGCATGTTTGGTGTGCATGCATTCATGAAAGGCCGATGCCTAGTGATGAACGGACTGAGTTCCAATGATGTTGTTGACTCCGGGCTTGTTGAGAGGCTTGGTTCCTTGCGGGGAACTCGGATTCTATGGTGATGAATCTGGGAGTGGTGATCCTGTAGTTGGTCACAAAATGGGTATACCGAGTCGTGTTGAGTCATGCATGGGTGTGTGCATTGCATTTGATATGTTGTTTTGTTGATGTTCATGAGTATGTTGATTATGATGATTATGATGAGCTGTGTTGGCATATGTGAAATATATTTATGTTTATATTTCTGTCGTTATATTATTATTTAATAATGTAATTCTCACCCCTTCTGCATGTGTTTATGTTCATCTATGATGAGCAATGTGCAGATAAAGAGGAGTAGCTATTGTTGAGGTTTGAAGAATAAGTGTAGAGTTATTCTACAGAGTCGAGTCAAATGCTCTGGTCATGTGACACCGGGGTTATGGGATTCGATAGATAATTGGTTATTATTTACGTTGTTTATGATGACTAATATGTTGAGATGCTTTGTTGAGATAATGTTGAAACATTATTATGGATTGTTATATGATGAATGATAATATTTGTGTTGTTGTCCGCTGCGAAGTTTAATAAAATAAATAATATGTTTTATGTTGTAATGCGATAAGTGTTATGTTGTAAGTAATGTAAACTCTTCTACATGTTGTACTCTGATAATCTATTTAAATATGTCGTTTGGGTAGAAGGGTGTTACAGAGACCGCTGATTATGTATTTGACAGTACTAGACAATTCCATGGGTTGTGTTCTCGGTCAACACGACGAGACAGGTAGGAAAGAGCATTCCATCTACTACCTGAGTAAGAAATTCATAGATTGCGAGTCAAGATACTCAATGCTTGAAAAGACGTGTTGTGCACTTGCATGGGCTGCTAAGCGATTGAGACAATGCATGTTGTCTCACACCACCTTATTGATCTCTAAGATGGATCCAGTCAAATACATATTCGAGAAGCCAACTCTCACCGGAAGGGTTGCTCGTTGGCAAATGGTACTGACAGAGTATGATATCCAGTATACATCCCAGAAAGCCATCAAATGGAGTATTCTGTCAGACTATCTTGCTTAGCAGCCGATTGATGATTATGAGCCGATGAAGTTTGATTTTCCAGATGAAGACATCATGATCCTCAAGATGAAAGACTGTGAAGAGCCAGTTGTTGAGGAGGGACCTGATCTAGACGAAAAGTGGACTTTGTTGTTTGATGGGGCTGTCAATGCCAGAGGAAGTGGAATTGGCGTTGTCATTACTACTCCGAAAGGTGCCCACATGCCTTTCACCGCTCGTCTGACTTTTGAGTGCACAAATAATGAAGCTGAGTATGAAGCCTGTATCTTGGGTATTGAGTAAGCCATTGATTTGAGAATTAAGACTTTGGACATCTTCGGAGATTCAGCTCTAGTGATCAATCAAGTGAATGGCGATTGGAACACCCTCCAGCCCAATCTGGTCCCTTACAGAGATTACACGAGAAGACTATTGACTTTCTTCACAATAGTAAAGCTGTATCACATACCCCGTGATGAGAACCAGATGGCAGATGCTCTTGCCACTCTATCCTCCATGATCAACGTGATTCGGTGGAACCACACTCCCAGGATTGATGTTATGCGCCTTGACAGGGCCGTGTATGTGTTTGCTGCTGAACTGGTAGTTGACGACAAGCCCTGGTATCACGACATCAAGTACTTTCTGAAGAATCAAGAGTACCTTGCAGGGGCATCCAACAATGATAGAAAGACTTTGAGAAGATTGGCAGGCAGTTTCTTCTTGAACAAAGATGATGTGTTGTATAAGAGGAACTTCGACATGGTTTTGCTCAGATGCGTGGATAGACACGAAGCAGACATGTTAATGCAGGAAGTTCATGAAGGCTCCTTCGGTACTCATGCCGGCGGACACGCAATGGCTAAGAAATTGTTGAGAGCGGGTTATTACTGGATGACCATGGAATCTGATTGTTTCAAATATGCTCGGAAGTGTCATAAATGCCAGATTTATGCTGATAAGGTTCATGTGCCGCCAAATCCTTTGAATGTGATGTCTTCGCCGTGGCCTTTTGCTATGTGGGGCATCGATATGATTGGAAAGATTGAGTCGACCGCCTCCAATGGGCATCGCTTCATCCTTGTTGCCATCGACTATTTCACCAAGTGGGTCGAAGCAGCATCGTTCGCGAATGTCACCAGACATGTGGTTGCTTGTTTCATCAAGAAAGAAATCATTTATCGCTATGGGATTCCCGAAAGAATCATTACTGATAATGGTTCTAATCTCAATAACAAAATGATGAAGGAGTTGTGCCAGAAGTTCAACATTCAGCATCACAATTCTTCCCCTTATCGCCCTAAGATGAACGGCGTTGTTGAGGCAGCAAATAAGAACATAAAGAAGACTGTGCAGAAGATGGTTGTTACGTACAGAGATTGGCATGAGATGCTACCTTTCACCTTGCATGGGTATCGTACTTCAGTACGTACGTCGACCGGGGCAACCCCTTACTCCCTTGTGTATGGTATGAAAGCAGTCCTACCTGTTGAAGTGGAGATTCCTTCTCTAAGAGTCATGTTGGATGTCAAGTTAGACGAAGCTGAATGGATTCGGACAAGGTTCAATGAGTTGAGTCTTATCGAAGAGAAGCGAATGGCAGCCATTTGTCATGGGCAGTTGTATCAGAGTCGAATAAAGAGAGCCTTTGATCAGAAAGTGCATCCTCGATGCTTCCAAGTCGGAGATTTAGTGTTGAAAAGGATCCTTCCTCCTCAGACAGATCACAGGGGCAAGTGGACTCCTAACTATGATGGACCGTATATTGTCACCAAGGTTTTTGATGGCGGGGCCTTAATGCTTGCAACTATGGATGGTGAAAACTTCACTTCCCCTGTGAACTCAGACGCAGTTAAAAAATACTTCGCATAAAATAGACCCGCTGGACAGTAAAAAGAAAAGTCCAAGCAAAAATGGGAATCCCGACGAACCAAGAAAATGAAAAGGTTCAGGCAAAAATTAGGGATTAAAAATGAAAAGATCGTACACCCGGTAAGTTGAAAACCTGAAAAGGCAACTTAGGCAAAAATGGGTATCCCGGTGGATTGAAAACCCGAAAAGGGCGATCCAGGCAAAAGTTAGGGATTAAACAAATGACTGCGTTCTGAGTAGTTCTGAATCTCATCTCGTGTCAATGACTGGAAACTTTTGAAGGATAGGAAACAGTCCAATCACTCTTTTCAGAAAGCTGATCATCTGGAGGATCTTGAAGACGAGCAAGTCATAGCAGAATTGGAACCCAATAGAAATCCATTTCACATTGCCATTAGATTAATTTCTGTTTTTATCTTTTGTGCGATTACCTCTTTCCAGGGATTGCTTCCTGATGTAAATGCCTATTCAGAGGCCATTCAATCAATAAAATCATGTTATTCAGTATATCTCTGTTTTCATTTTCATTTTACTGTTTTGTTTGCAAAAATGACGTCCGAATTTTTGATAAACATTGCATCATGAAACATAAGAGCTTTACAGGTACATGCTTAATAAACATTTAAAATTGCTGTAAATGTTAAGTGCTTTAGATCGTCTATTCAGAATGGGTACCCTCGGGGCATTTCCTTAAGGTTCCCAGCCGATGATCGCGAATGTTTTCCCCCAACAGTCAAAGTCGGTATCTTATCCCTGCAGAGCTGATCAGAGCATTGGATTCTCCGATCCCCAGCAGGCTCTCACTGCTGTACCTCCCCCAAGCGGTGGTTTCAGATTATACACTCCTCAGTAGAGTTGACAGTGCCAGACTGTATATCCCCAGCGGAGGTGACAGTGTCAGACTGTATCTTCCCAGCAGAAGCGACGGCTCCTTAGAGTTCGATGCCAGATCGATAATCCCAATGCCAGATCCATGGTCTCTTTCCTTGAAGTAGAATCTCGGTACCGTATCGGTGTTAGCTTCCCATGCTAAGTCGTCTCTCTCGCAGATTATGGTTGCCAGAACCACTATCGCTTTCCCCAACAGCAGGTTTTCAGTGTCGTTCTCTCCCCAGTCAGAGTCTCGTATTTCGTCATTGCTAGAACACCGTGTGACGGGTCATTTCCCCACAGAGTTCTTTGCGCTGTGCATCTCCAACAGCCTTGCCATGGTCCAGAAGATAGTGATCATTTCCCCAGCAGATTCCCTTGCCTCGACTTGGCATTCTACCCAGCATTTTGCATCCCTGCATGTAGAATCATATTGCATTGCATCCTCCCAAATCGCGTAGCATTTCCATTTTCGTGGAGCATTACGCCATTGAAAAATTCAAACATACGCATATAAGCATAAAACATTCTCGGTATCCCAAGTGATAAGCCAGAAGTTGTTTCCAGTACTCAGACTGAAGATTGTTCATGACTTACCTTTATTATCCCCAGCAAGTGTCATTGGCCCATGCGCCGCCTCTATTATCTTTCCTTATTTCTGCTGATGCTGACAGGCATGCAGCTTTTCCAATATTCAGACCGAAGTGGCATTCAGGCCAATTTTCCGATGTTCAGATCGAAGAAGTTTCCGACATCCAGGTCGATGTAACTTGTGGCATTCAGGCCAGTTTCCGGTATTCGGACCGAAGTGGCGTTCAGGCCAGTTTTCCGATGTTCAGATCGAAGAAGTTTCCGACATTCAGGTCGATGCAACTTGTGGCATTCAGGCCAGTTTCCGGTATTCAGACCGAAGTGCCATTCAGGCCAATTTTCCGATATTCAGATCGAAGTGGCGTTCAGGCCAGTTTTCCGATGTTCAGATGGAAGAAGTTTCCGACATTCAGATCGATGCAACTTGTGGCATTCAGGCCAGTTTCCGGTATTCAGACCGAAGTGGCATTCAGGCCAATTTTCCGATATTCAGATCGAAGTGGCTTTCAGGCTAGTTTTCCGATGTTCAGATCGAAGAAGTTTCCGACGTTCAGGTCGATGTAACTTGTGGCATTCAGGCCAATTTTCCGATGTTCAGATTGAAGTGGCATTCAGGCCAATTTTACGATATTCAGATCGAAGTGGCATTCAGGCCAATTTTCCGATATTCAGATCAAAGTGGCATTCAGCCAGTTTTCCGATGTTCAGATCAAAGAAGTTTCTGACATTCAGGTCGACGCAACTTGTGGCATTCAGGCCAGCCTCTCGATGTTCAGACCGATATTAATAATCTGATATCTTCCGATGTTCAGATAGAAGTCATTTCCAGTATTTAGACTGATGAGCGGCATTCAGGCCATGGTTATTTCTGTGTTACCATTTATTTTGGTATCCAGGTTAAAATTCTTTTTCGGTATTCAGACTGACTCTCACCGTACCAGACAGATTCTTCTTTCAAGACCACCTCTTTGCCGATTCTGACAGGCATTGTTACTTCACTTCACTTCAGTGCAAATTTTTGGGCTTTTATTGTATTCAATCCCTTAATACCTCGAAAGTCCGAAAGTCGCTGCTATCTTCTTTTCAGGTCTCTAGTTGATTGAATAGGGGCAACTGTAATACTTCAAAATTTTCCCCCCCTCATTTATGCATTCATTTTTAGGTCATTTAACATTTCATATTGCATTTCATCATGTCAATCAAAATTAGATCCAAGAAGCTTGAATATCATCCAAGACACTTTGTGGGTCCTATCTGGGTGATCAGTCAACACAAGGAAATGGCTTGAGATACTTCCAACATGTTCAAATGGGGTTTATTCATCAGTCAAAACGTTAATCTTGAAGGAGAAAAAGTTTGTTCATGAACTGTCATGCTCGCTAGGCGAAGCCCACGCGTTTTGAAAAAAAAAACATAAAAAAAAACGAATAAATAAATAAATAAATAAAATATAACAGAAAAATCTTGAACTTGGACCTCTTTCTTTTGAGCCCACAAAGTCACAAAAATCAGGTTATAAATTCTAGACTTCCATCTCCCAAAAAAAACCCTGGGGAAAAAGATAGTGAGAGAAGAGCTAACAGAGTTCAGAGCAACCTCCAGAGACTGAAAGGAACTCATCTGCAAAGAGCTAATTCCATCTCATATAAACCCTCAGATTGCTTTGCAAACCCAACCGGGCAATTCAATTTCATTCGATCTCTCCAATCAGGTTTGCCCTATTTCCACTACTTTATACTTTCAACCTGAAATTTTTGATACCCTTTTGATGCATGTGTTTGACAAGAGGTTTAGACCTCATACACTTGGTTGCTTTTTGTGAGCTCTTTTTGTGAATTTTAATGGCATGATTCATGTGGTTACATTTTGATTTGGGGCAACTCTTGATTGAAACCCCATATTGTTTCTCTAACCTGTTTGTTGAGTTTTTGTGAGGGCTCACATGACTCCTGAAAGGATAGCTTGCTTGGCATTCCACTTTATTTGTGGGATACCATTTGGAGGTTTATTCCGATTACATGTATTGACTTGCGTTCGTTGATGGTGCCAACTTGAAAGATCTCTGGGTTTCTTATTACTTTAGTTGCTGTTACTCCGGATCTTTATCCGTGTGGTAGATCTCTTGATCCTTTATCTTTCCCGCATTTTACCGCTTTCTTAGCTGGAAGACCTCAATAGGAGGCAATGTTTTCTTTTGTTTGTTTACTTTTGTGCCCAAAGACCTCCAAGAAGAGGCATCAGTGCTAAAGACCTCCCTGAAGAGGCAATTGACGGATAAAAGGGATTAGTAATCAATCCCCCGTTATTCAGTGTGTCGTTCTTTAAGATCATACTACGTGTCGATGCTTCAGAACCAAAGCCCAAGAGCTTTTGTCTGGTCAGTCAGTGGAGAGGGTTCCACCTTTCTGAATCCCCACTTTTTGTCATGAGCTCACCCTGTCCAGGGTTAAGAGCTATGAGGTCTTATCCTCATTACCCTTTTGATCTGCTCACCCTGACGGTCAATGTCAGTGGTTAAGAGTCCATTTGATTACCTATTCCATGGCTTGTTTGTCGAGGTTGATATGACCCCTCTTGACTAAATCCCTACCCCTGTATGTTTAAGCCCCCTTGTTGGTG